>NC_044302.2:5913190-6513815 GCF_004027225.2 Strigops habroptila | reverse complement strand
CACTTAACTGACCCCTTTAGGCATCACAGGATGCTAAATAGACAAATAACGATTTGTTATTGAACGGGGAGAAATCTGGGGGAAGGAGGAAAGCAGGAAGGACCTCTTCAGGCTTGTGCATCCTGGATTAAAGTAACCAGGAAGTCCTGGCTTTATCTTCAGTATATAAATGGGAGATAGAACAAAGGTTAATTTTATTTCACCTGATAAGAAATATTATGCATCCTCTTCAACGGATAAAATACAGAAGAAATGGCCCAGAAAAGAGTAAACCAAGTATATTGCAAGACAGTTTTAAACCATCCCAGGTCTTCCTCTCCTCTAGGATCAAGATCTCCTACCCTTCTCAAGGCAAGAAAATCTTTTACTGTGCCACCATTTAGAAAGACTATTCAGATTGTTTTACTTTACATTTTCCAAACCTGAAACACCAGAATGAATAATGACAAGAGTGTTCACCCTTGGTATTAGCTTTAGAGCCCTCTAGGGCAAGCTGTTTAATTCTGGTCTTCAGGGCTAAAAACTATTTTTCCTTCTGGAGAAGCAGTTCAGAAAATGGTATGGGTTTGATCAAGAAAGATTTGAAATAATACAAAAAAAAGAATCCTTCATTATGGGCAGATGCTGGAAATCTCTTCCCCCTGCCTCTTTTTTCTGTCTTTGAGGAAGACAGATTGCTAAAAATTTATACATATAAAAAATAACAGCAGCATCAATTTTGAGGCAATGTATATTTCAGCAGACAGCATATCAGCCAGTCTGGTTTATAGAACCCGAGAAATGATGTTTTAACTTCTGCTATTGCTTCTGTCAGTGTAGAAAAGATGTAGTTTCTCTGCTTTGGAGTACAACAGATAATACCGTAATGTTCAAAATCATACTTACTGCATATGCATATAACTACAGCATTTGTCCTGCATTTAATTTTATGTCTGTGTTCCAGTGTCTGCTTGGTTAAAATAAAGAAAGAAAAAACAGTGTGAGAGTCCATGTAAGAGCACTTTTAATATGCAGTTTCTAATTTGTGGAAACAAAACAACAACAACAAAAAAGAACTGCTATGTATTTTAGGGAAGGTAATTAAAAAACACTATAGTATTATAAACCGAAAAAGCTAATTACACCTTAGCGATGGCAACTCTGTTTCTTCAACACAATGGCAACAAGCTCAGACCAAGACTTCCAGAGCATTTCAATCTCCTTCTGTCCACTGTGTGGATCACAATCTCACCAAGTGGCATTGGTCTTTTTTCATAGAACTAACATGTTTTGATGCACTCTGGGTAAATCTCGCAACGACGAATTTAACCCATTCACTAAAACTGCTCTGCACAGAACATTCCAAGATTGTATTTTTCTACAGAAGATAAAGCCTGAGCAATCAACTTTGTAAGAGACCACGATGGCAAAAACATCAGGTGTAACATAAGCTGTACTGATGTGAACCAGGAAGGATGGCTGATCACTTCCACATCATGGAGGTGATTCCTCAGTACAGCCCATCCTTGTCAGCCCCATATACACTCATATAGCATGGTATTTAGACTAGCAAATAAAGCACTGTATGAGGTCTGGCATGCAGCTTGGTCTATGCACTACAAGACAGTCCCTTCCCTCCCTCCACCTGGAGCCCAAGCTTTTCTCATTCCAGCATGAACATTAACCTTGCCCTTTGGGACTGCATACCCAGAATAGCTCAACCCTGTGTCCTAACTCCTAGTATACCATTCCAGAAACATTATTTCATTCCTACTCTGAAAGCTGGCTAGCTAGTAAGATGTTGTAAGTGCCAAAATATTACTATTAAGTCAGAAATACATTACTCAGCCAGCCCAACAATACCTTGAAAGAACATGTACGAGTAGCAGTAGAGTAGGATCAATAACATCCAGAGGACAAAAGGGGAACAGACCCCTGCTTGAACTAACTGACAATCAACAAAGATGAGATACAACATGTATCCCTGTGGATACGCCACAGGCACTTCACAAATACAGTGCCCTGGAACAACACACTCTTTGACCCTGATGGAAGTAACCCCTTTATAAACAACACCCACTACCCCCAAAAATCCCTACTGTAGACAGTCTCAAAAATTATTGATCCTATTCCATCTGTTCAAAAAAGGATAACAAATACTCATTGTTTCACATGCTTCCTTTTCCCTCTGCCTTGTCTACTGTAAGCTTTTCAGGGCAGAAGCTAGGGGTTTTTTAATGCTGCAATGACAAGTATTAAACCAGATACAGCTTTAAGCACTACTTTATTTTCAAAACAATAAAGGTCTACTTCATCCAAACATAGCTGGCTTAGTCAAGAAAAAAGTGCTGTCCAGAATGTCCTCCTTTTCTGCTTCTTTGCTGTAAGATTACTAGACCTTTCACTGAGTTCATCACTAAAACATGTATTTGATGAAAAGAGGACCCCTAATAAGACTTCCTTAAGATGCTACTCCTTCCTGCCCTTCTATCCCTACGTGGCTCTCTTTGCTAGCCTTGCTGGCTCCTCCTAATTTCCTTCTCTGTGTGTGTGCGCTTACGTGTGCATGTGCGCATTTCCTCCTCTTCTCTTGAGTTCTTCAAAGCTGCTGGTGTTTACACCAGAGCAAGTACAGTGCTCATGATCAACACACAAAAGCAATTAAGGGAAACAAGACAATCTGACTGAGACTGGCTGTAAAATCGCATCAGTCCAGTGGTTCACTCAGCATCAGCCATTCCCAGTCACTGGCCCCTGCCCACAGCGAGAGTTGTGCTGTAGGTCTACAGAATGAATTAGTCCCTTCCCCCTCTGCAAGAAATCCCTCCCTGGCCTCCAGCTGCCAGATGGAAGTGACAGCCAAGGGTCAGATCTTCCTTTGTTACCAACACGCACGTATTGATCTGTGTCCCCCCCAAAGCACAGAACTCCAGCTCAACCTCCGCTCTCAGACCACAAGCTGGTTTAGGTCCTGGGGCAAACAAAACACTGAAGCCTCATAACTGAGACCACAGTGCACAATATTCCCTTTCTCTTTACTTCCCCAGCTGGGGTCTTATATTTACCAATGGATAACTCTGCACAGGAGCTTTAATACCACGGCTGCGAGAGTCAGAGCAAGCTGAGAGGAAGGAAGATGTGAGATGATAAGGTGGCAATGCATTTCTTCATTTCTTTAGCTCTCCCAGGCCCTTTATTATTTCTGGGACATGACAACAGTATCTTTCTTCATATCCTGGTTGGTTCTGACCTTATATTTTAACACCAAAACTCTCAAATTTTGCACTACTGTCCCAAAGAACAGTACAATAGCAGAGAAAAGCGAGCTAAATGGTACAGAGGAGAAAAAAATACATCCTCATTCTGACCTGCTTTTCCTGCTTCTCCATGTCTATGGGCTACATTTTTGCTGGTGTGAATCAATACAGGCTACATCTGCTGGCAGAGGGGTAGCATCACAAGCCTTGTAAACACCTGTGTCCCTAGAAGGAATTAGCATCCTCCAACACAATGCCGTTGCCACCATCTCCTCAAGCCATGCTGTCTGAGCACTGCCCCGAACGTTTGGGCCAATCTGACACGTTACAAGAAACAGCTCTAGAAGAGTTGTCTAATTTCACAGAAATAGGTTGCAGAGCAGCTCCACTGGCCATGCTGGAAGATGGCCACCAGTCCATAGACTACTGGAAACCACAGACAGATGTCTTTGCCAGATACAGCTGAAGTCTGCACCCATCTCTACCTTCCCATCACTATGTGCCAGGTCCGTACCCTCCAGCAAAGGTGCATTATCACCATTAGGCAGAATGGCTTAGAGGTCGTTCACACAGTTCTGCTGCGATACAGAAACCTCTGGAAGAGGTAAGTTTCTGGAGGCAGCAGACTCTCCCGCTAAGTCAGCGAAATGAGCTTCAGCTTATGGCCCAAGAACCTCTGAAGTATGTGAGATGATGCAAAAGCTGAAACATTGTAGTGTGGATGTAGGAATTCCACAGCTGCTCCTACCTATGTGACCGGGATGTGGGCAATGCAAAGTACAGGCAGAGGCAAGAAGCAGCCCTCTTGGCCCTTCATCCCATCTCAATAAATGTGTCCTGTGACAGCAACCTTTCTGATGTAGTGACGTTCTACCTGTACTTTGCACAGGTACACACTGCTAGCCAACAGATTAACAAAGGCCTTTAACTGCAGCCTGGAAAGCACTGCTGGTGCCATGATTCAGTCTCATTGAAATTGCCTCAAAAGCAACCCCTGTGTCCCAAAACCTGCCTGAAGTACCTGAATCAGCAGCTGTTTTCATGATTGGATGAGTTATAATGAGAAGGGGTATTTTCAGAACAGTTTTAGGTATGGATATGTGCTAACCACTGACTGTAAGAAAAATCATAAAAACTTGGAAGAATGGTACAGACTTTCCAGGCATGTAACATCCACTTGTCTCTAAGAGGCCACAACAGCTACAGCCATGCTGGGAAGCCTCTGCTGTCGTTTCAGGTCTTATTTTAATACAATCTTGCTTGTATTTTCACACAGAATCCAGCCTCTTTCCTGCACTGGTGATTTTATGCCTTCTAGAATGCAGTACTCTAAGAAACACTCAACATTATGATGCGCACAAGCCATATTCCAAAGAACTGATGATGACACAATATTGTCAGCACCAGTTTGAATACCCATTCAGCTTGGATGCTGATCAGAGCAGGGGACCTTCCCCACAGATGTACAGCAATAGAAGGTCTCTGCTGGCTCCTGTAACAATACTGACATACGAATTCAAGGAGATTCAAATAAAAAGTAAGCTATATTTCAGAAAAGTCTATGCAAATGGAAAATCAGGTACATTGTTATAAGTATCAGGCAGCCTTTTATATATATGACAGAAGATGCTGGTATGTCCAAGTTCCTCTCACTCCCAACTTTTGTGTATGTTCCATACAAGCAAGCCATCTCCTTCTGGTCCCACTGTCTGCCACGTGAATTGGCAGGAATCTGATGACATAGAGCAGTTTGCAGCTGGTTTTGGAGGTAAACTCCTTCCCTGAACATCCACATACAACACTGCACAGTGACCCTCCCCCAAGGAGCACTCAATCTGAAAGCTGCATGGCAGAATGGTAGCGTAGCATGAGGTGAGACAGTGAATGCGGTTCCTGTCAGCATTCAGCAATGCACCAAGTCGAACTATTTTCTTCAGCAGCTTATAGACTCACCCTAGTTAAATTTATAATACTTAAGTGCACAAGGTCCTATCCTTTTTCCTTTTTAAGACTAGAAAATGAGGTTATTGTGGACAGCTCAGGTATCTTGTGTCTGCAGATGAAGTGGATGCTTCTGTGGGGTTTGCACTACCAATTAACTTTCCCAAGTAATGAGGTACAATCCCCCCGAGAAAGTCTGCTTCATCTGTGATGTACTCCCCGCAGAAATGTGGAAATCTGGCAGCTCATGTTCAGATTCATTAGATTATTTTTTTTAATATTCTTTGAGAAGCTACAGGAATAAAAATTTGCCATGGGAGCCCTTCTACTGTTTTTCTCTCTGGGACAAATACTGTATAATCAGTGAAGAGTGTTTTGGCACTAAGAAAGGTAACACTATTTTATAATCAGTGCCAAATAAAGCTATGTATATTAAAAATGTTCAGCCGATCTCAGTAGAAGACAATGAAGATAAATGACTGTTGTGAATTACTTTAAGGCTGCTACTGTAAGATGTCTCAGTTTCTCACATATTATAGGTAGTGAAATTTATGATTTACTCTGGCTTTCATTCACTGCCACTGTAATAAAAATCCCCAACAATGTGGCAGCAATATAAATGGTTTCCTATCAACACAAATAGTGTCAGTCTGTGGATTTGTATCTGTTTTCACTTGAGCTCAAGTAAATCAGAAGCTAACAACTTCAACATGAATTATACTGATAAAAGATCAAGAATGAAGGAATCAGACCTAGTCATTGATTCTGCATGCCCTTTGCTAATGAAACCAGCTCTGCTATTGTTTATACCCTAAATGAATGCTATCACAATCATTTAGATATAATAAACAGCTCTTGCAGATGGCTGACTGCTAAAGAGGAGAAAAAAAAAAAGAGGTGTATAATGGCCACACTAAAAGGCTTTGATAACAACACATCAACTTCATAAACTTGTGTCCTGCAGTAATACAAGTGAACACTCAGCAGACCACAAGCAACAAAGGAAAATGTGGATGACTTCATCAGCCATTAAGTCTGCTGTGCCCTGATCTAACAGCATGATTCAAAATTAAAATCAAGGAAATTTGTCAACAAGCACTTCCTCAGCTCAGAAGAATCCCCAATTGTTGTGGCTTCTACTCTGCACCCACGTGGGAGTGTCAAACAGACCATGAACAGGGAGGATCCTGAGCAGACTGTCACACTGTTTTTATCAATTCTGAATCAATAAAAACAGTCCTTCGTGGCAGAGGCTTAGTCTGTATCGGTTTTAGTTTATGCTAGGGACTGGAGCTGGTATGTGCCATTATCAGACCCTAGCATGGAAAGGACAATAAGCAGTTTAATCTCCTCCAGCACCCAGACCTTCCAGGCTTGTTCAAAACAAGCAGAGCAGGCCACTGTGAATCTAAGCCACAGTGGTCCTGAGAAGTGAAATTTAGAGTGCCTTTCTGTGGCTGTGTAAAGATGTTCTTCAGTGACGGGAGTTACATGGAGAACCAGGAACAGATTAGATGAATATTCATCATTCAAAAGGGGATTAAGAAGTAAATGATGGTTTGAGGATGTAATTTATAAGACAGAATGACACAGTCCCATACCATTTAAAGAGCGCCTTCTCAAACTGCCCCCGTACTTCCCACCCACTTTTTCCCTTCCCTTAAATGTTAAAGAGCTGGGGAAAAGGCCTAGCGCACAGAAATTGCATATGGATACACACCCTTTTCCCATGTATTTGTGAAAAAAATCAGAGCTGTGGAATACGCAGGAAAAATTGCATAGAGAACAAGTTATTTCAAGGCGTATTTTACTCCTCTAGCCAATAAATATTTCATACACAGGGGAGCATTTGATTTTTCTGATCTGGAATCTTCTCATGTAAATACAGAGCTAGTTTTCATTACCAAAAAGGGCACTTCGTACACATCTTCACCAGCTTCACTTTTTGCTTTATCAATTAATTCAATCATTTTTCAGTAATTAATGTATTGAAATGTTATTTTTAAAAACTTCTCATTTTAATCTGATGAACTGCAACATACCCTAAGATCTTTATTCTAGTTCCATCCTTAAAAATTCTGCTTTTTGGCAGGTGTTCAAAGCAGTAAGCGTTTCCATAAACTGCAAGTGCAAATATGTCTCATAAAATGCGTTGCACACCGAGAACTGAGGAGACATTTAAGAAAACACCACTGCACAGAGCAGTGACATGGATTACAGGGAAAATTTGTTTTACACATCAGTATTTAAAAACAGTTTCTTTCAGCCCAAACCGCTATTTTTTCAGAGGACTCTGCTGAGTTGTATAATAGGGAAGTCTCTTTGTACTCCCAATTATTTGGCTTTCAAGGGTTTCAGTTTAGGATAAAATTTAAGGATTTCAAAAAAAATTAAAATAACAGTAGCAGAAAAGCAAAGACAGATAGAAACCAAATTAAAGCATGTGAAGTAACTCAAAGCACTCTATCCATGGCTAGTAATCCGCACTATACAGACATGGGAAAAGATGGAAAGAAATGAAATTAACCTGCCTAAACTCACACCCAAACAGGACAGTCAGGCACAGAACCCTATTTCTACCTCCCAGCCTAAGCACCAAGCTACAGTTCTTAGAAATGGGGGAAAAAATAGTCACAAAAAGCGTAGTCCTATAAAAGAGAGGATAGGAGAGAACAGTCTCACTGAGGTAAATACTTGTTTGTGGAGATTACTGCCTGTCTCACCAATACCCTAGTGACCACCCTGTCTGCACCCATAATTAGGGCAAGCCCCTCTGTAACTGCATGAGATCATGTTTTTGTTTCAAGCAGCAGTAAATTACCATGCTTGTTATCACTCCTCTACACAGATTCCCTCAAAAATTAGATTATCTCTAGGGCATCGTTTGCTATTTTGTCATTTTCAGTATCACCCTATAGCAGGAAAGAAAGCCAAAAAAAAAAAATAATAATCAGCATTTAGGGTTTGTGAAACAATGACATTCATGTATTAGCAGGGAAAAAAGAGTGAAAGCACCAGATCATCCTGGAACTGCCAATTTTCTATATCCTTTGAGGATTAGATGCAAGCTTATAATTTCAGTGAGCAATTATCTAAATAGAAATGCTCTAATTGCACTAGGATTGTGTTTTCTCTGGAGTGTTATTTCTTTCAAGTATCCTGCTGTTTATTTATATTCAGCTAAATAAAAGGTACGCTGAGCTACCCGGCGATTTACACTGCAGTAGGGATGTTACCATTGGTACACAGGAGATTGCTGGTATAGCACAGAAAACCCTCTAGGCTGTTCTAACTTACTAGAACTAAGCCCATTCCAGTCTCTGTCTTATAAACTCACAGTTTAATAAAGAAAACAAAGCCATTCTTCCTGGATGATTGTCAATGAACTGCTTTGTTGCCTCTGGAATCACTGCCAGCTCAAGGAGAAGCTGGGAAAAAATTAGGCATGACGCATAACTACCCAAGGAAAGCAGCTTACCTGGCTTGGTACCTCACGTGTCTGAAATCAGCAAATATGTTAGGGGAGAGACTGTTGTGGAGGCAAAACACATCCACACACATTGTTCCTTCAGCAATTATAGTAGTTTACACTGATCATTTCAACATGCCTTGGTGGCTGCTATAATCAATATTACAGATACACTGGGAAACAGAACAGCACTAAGACAAACAGCCAGGACATGAAAGACCTAACACTTGCTCATTAAAGCTGTGTACCTAGGAAGAGCAGAAAGGTTACAAGGGCTGGCCTCTATCATTATGCACCTTACACACCATTGCGCAAGAGAAATTCTACCTTAAAGGTTAATAAACCTGTAATATGTGCACACATTTGAGGGAGAATGCAAAAACTCACCTTTACAGGGAATTGTGATGATTGTCCAAAAATGGGTCCAATCCCTCCCTCTCCAGAATTATAGCAAAATATCAGAAGGAAAAGCAGAAAGGAGAAACAGAGGTTGTTGCATACTGCCTGAGAAACAAAATGAAGCACATTAGTCTAGAAAGTCGCAGTGGCAACATCACAACGTGGTATGTAATTCTTACAAGGTCAGGAAACAGAGAAAGTTTCCTATGGCACATCTTTGTATCAAGCGCACTTAATACCTTAATTTGTGTTTATTTGGGTTTATACACAGTAATGGAGATACAGAAAAGGGGGAAAAGCTCAAAACTAAGAGAGCTTAGAAAAAGATAATATTCAGTTCAACGCATGAGAATTATACGGTTTCAGGGGCATTAAGTATCAGGTCAGGAATACTTCCCTAGAAATGTCACTGCTTTTCCCGAATTCCAATCAAGAGTAACTGCTTTACATTAACAGAAAAGAAACAGTGAATAGCATGTTCCTCTTAATGTGCTATCATCAATGAAGAACCTGACAGGAGCAGTAAGTGAAGAGGATGTTTATCTGCTTTAATTTCATTTCTGTGTAGAGTAAATTCTGCAATTCAGTTTAACCATTTTCAAACGGGACAACAGCTTTTGGAACCATAGGCCAGTTCTCATTTCAAACTAAAAAAGCCTGACAAATACGAGTTTGTGTACAAGCCTAATTTTTGCACAAATTTTACCATGCAAAAGATGCAGAGAGCACCTTTTGATGAGCCACGGGTATTTGTGACACAGGTCCCAACAATAAAACACAAAAATACATTAACTAGTAACTAAAACCATTACAGCAAATAAATTCCAGTCCCTGACAGGGACTTAAAAACATACATTTCAGAAATACACCTACTTAAAGCTAATTTTCTGTGCTGCAGTGAGCATTACCAGCAGTGAAACAGTAGCTACTCACCTGTCCTTTAACAATGAGGAAGATGACTGGGAAGAAAATAAACATAATTTCTTGTCTAAAGCCATCATTCAAATTGATGGAGCAGTAGGATTTTTCCACAGCTGAATTAAAGGAGACACACACCTGCTAATTTCATTGCTTTCTCCACTTGCCCAGACGAAGTGAGAACCTTTAGAGCCTGGGATATCCAGCAGCAGAACAGACAAATCCTACTTAAGCATACGCAAAACATGAAACAGTGGCAGAAAAAGGGCCTGCAGAAACAGACTGGATTCAGAACTACTCTTGAGGGAAAAATCCTACTTAACCAACTGGAAGTTTTCCTGGCACAGCGGCTTTTACCCTTTATAACCATGCTTCACTGAAGAAATACTATTGCCTCACAACATTACAAAATTTTCACACATAAAATTTTCTAAGGCTGGTGCATTTTAATGACTAAGCATTTGGAACAGGAGGAACAAATAAGTCTTTGCTGCCTACTACTTCAAGCTTACTCCCTCAGAGCCACGTGCTCAAGAATGCATAATCTCCATGCAGAAGCAGAAAATCACTATATGAATTAGATATTTTTTCTCTTCAAAAGAGTATAAAGATAAGAAAAAGAGCAAAGGAAAGCCATGCAGATTATACAGGGTCCTGGACAGCAGAACACTCAGGAATCCCAGACCAGTCTTCAGGTCTTCAGCTGAAAGGGCAAGAATGTGCCAGTGAAGAAGAAGTTGGTGTTTAGAACATCATGCCTGGATTTTGGGGGTCTACCTTTTGCAAGTCCTCCCTGTTCACCATTGGTTTTATTCTTGCTCTGGCGGAGTTCCAAACCAGTATTCAAAACCAAAGCCTTTCGTGGCATTTTAATGACGTTGGGATCCCCAGTCCTTTGAAGAAAACCAGGTTCTCTGCATGTGCTCAGAGGTTCCTGCATGTCTGTCTTCACGTACTGCTCGTGTTTTATTATTTTGATATGGGTACCAAAATATTCAGTGATGGAAAGAAAGCTTTTCCTGAAATGTAAGTTCATACCTTGTTCTGTCTTCCACAAAATGAATTTTTCACCACCTAGATTGCAAAATGGGATTACAAAATTGCTCTTGCAAATTACAGCAATCATTCAGATTTTCAGAACCCAAGTCTATTCAGAAACACCAGATTTAGAATTGAAAACCTGGAGAGCACACAATAAAGCAGTACCTTATATTCTAAACATAGATGGTAGCAAACCATAACATTCTAGCAATATCTTTCATCATTTATTTTCAGCATACAGCAAAGACGAAGGACACCTTGTATGTTATCATAAAATATTTATTATTTATTTCCCATTAAGTTCAATTA
Organism: Strigops habroptila; assembly: GCF_004027225.2. Classification (NCBI taxonomy): domain Eukaryota; kingdom Metazoa; phylum Chordata; class Aves; order Psittaciformes; family Psittacidae; genus Strigops; species Strigops habroptila. The sequence goes on along the minus strand of NC_044302.2, from coordinate 6,502,502 downwards.
TGTTGTCAGCACGGCCAGTAAGTCTTTCTCTGGTAGATTCATTCAGTTAGCCATATTGTCTTTCAGCAGAGCAAGGATTTTAGGACTGTATTATCTGTCAACTGAATCTGTGAATTTAACGTGTTCTGAGATCAACCTGCAGTTGCCTGCTAAGCAGTTTGTTAATACACTATCAAAATGATTGGAATGATAGTAACCTGTCATAGATATAATACTGCCGTGTTACCTACTTTCAAGATAAGTTTATGCTTCTTGACCTACTAGTTTCATTGAATACAAGTCAGAATTTCTCTGGATAGGATGGGAAGTAATTTTTGAGATTCCTAATTTTAAGACAAATTATAAAGAACAGTTTTCTCTCTGCAGTTTAATTTGGTATTTTAATTTTTACAAAACAATTCCAGGAAGTGGCAGTATCTCGAAGGCTCTCAGTTTCCAAGATACTTAATGAACAATCTCTGGATTCTGAAGCCACAGTTTGTACCTCAAGCTTACATTCTGCTTCATCTTTCCTTCATTATCTCCATCTCAGTGGAAGACAGTTACATACTGTTTTCTGTGTTATTACTGGTTGCAGTAGTATTGTATTTCTATTTATTATTAGCACAGTATTCTCTCATCACATTCCTTTCTAGCTGCTTCAATGCTGCTGACTTTCTTCTATATATTCTTTGAACTGTGCTCCCAATTTCCTGTGAATAAGATTCTCTCTTATTTGCTGCCACCTCCTAAGATAGTTTTCTCCTTCTCATACATATTCAAATAACAAAAGGAATTTGTATTTCTCCTGTATCTTATTAATTTTTGGAAACTAATTAAAAAAAAAAAAAAAAAAGACTTTTAAAGCAAAAACTGAAGCAGTGCTCCAGTCATATTCTTCACATACACCAGAAACGGTGGATCAGTTACCTTCCTGGTGGAATTTCACCCAGTTTAATTTTATAACGGTGGCTAATACAACCTAACAGATAGGCAGTGGCCCCTTTTCACAGGGAACAAAACCAATCTATTCTGTTCGTGTCCAAGAAACAGACAACCTTGAACAGTTATACCAACATAAGAAATTATTCATGCTCTGTGTTTATCAATACTCCCTCTGCTTATGGACAGATAATTTCAATCCCATCCAGTGCAGTAGCTACCTTAACGAATCAATGATACCGGGATGCAAACTGTTTTCACTACTTTATTCATTGTCATGACCTTTCATCCACAGCAGGCAGAATGCATGTGTGCAAAAGCAAGCAGTGTATTCTCATTTTATTGTCACATTTTATGATCTACAGCAACAGTAGTTTTCCTTCAAAGACAATATTTGAAGCCATCACTGCCTCCATGAACTGTTCTTCTCTAGCATAAACGAAGGCAATGATCGTGCTGTCTCTAAATTCCATGTTTTCCTTATTACTTGTCTCCTGTCTTAAACCAGTCTCCAAATGAACATGTTTAATGGCAAATGCAGATGTAGCTATACAAAGTTGGCACTAAAGGCTTTAAAAACAAGTAAAGCACCAGTTTTGAAAAATTCACCAGTTTGGAACTGTTTGCAAAGTTTATGAAAAGCCAAAAAGAGATACTGACATTAAATACACAGAAATAATTGAAAGGCTATACCACATGTATGCACCATGAAGCACAAAGCCAAGAGGTATCAAACGGGTTTGCATTAAATAATGGGGTAGGGGGGAACTTCAGGAAAAACAGAAGAACAATGCCCTAACGTAGCATATTTGTACTTGGGTTAGATCTAGCTGATTGCTTTGTAAAGGATTCTACTCAAAATGAAAGGTGAATGAAGGGAGATCAGGAAGGAGGAAGGTGTTGGTCATTAAGAAAAATTATCTAGGAGAATGCAGAGAGTTGTGAATGTGTTATGCTGCAGTAAACACTCCGCATATTTCAAAAAATACTATAGCAGCATCTTCATTCCATCGATTGTTAGTAAGTAGAAGGCAAACAAATGCTTTTTTGCAGAGAGGGGGTTTGGAGCTCTGCCAGGAATGGTCACATCTAACACACCTTATGACTGTATAAAGTGCAAAAATATTAGTCATTTAATGAATAGCTGGAGGATGTCTGTTACAAGATATGAAACGATCATAACTTGTTAAAGGTAAAGAAGGTTAAAAATGGGAGTTTCTTCACTCAGGAAGTTGTGAGCACAGAGCAGTCTCTGCTTCAGGTCTACGGAAAGGCATCTTCCAGCTTCTGCTAAAACAGCCGTCACAGGCATCACTGATGGCCTTTTTAATTTAAGACCTGACATTGCCTTCTCCTACAAACCCCCATCAATGCATTTGACATCACAAGTTATCCATCTCTCACTAAAACTTCAGTTTGGGACACAGCTGTGTACCCAGTGGGCTTCTCCCCTGCCTTTCTTCACAGAGCTATGCCCAGTAGCCTACTCTTCCTCCTCCTCCCTCCATACCCTGTGGACATTATCCAAAAGGCTCTTCTCACCCTACCACTTTTTCACATTTTCTATTTCTGCCCTCTATTTACCTCATTCACTCGTGTGGTCTCTCCTCAAGCAGGCACTGACAACCCTCAAATATTCCTTTTCTGTGTATCTATCTCTACTTTGCCACTTTTCTCTCCTCTCACAGATACTGCAATACTAAATATAATAGAATTACACATTTATCCCACCTAACCTCATTGCAACCGTTGCCTTTCTCTCCAAAAGGAAGCTTTTACCCAACTAAAAGTGAAGGTTTTGAGAGAGAGCAGCCGTAAGATTGGGGTTTTTTTCTCTTTTATTTATACCTTACTTATTTTTCACTTTTTATAATTTATTCTGATATTTAAAAAAGCATATTAAAGAAGGGGGGGTAGCTCTCTGAGAAGGAGAAATTCTCTTTGGAGCTGTATTCAAATAAGGACATGAAACAGGACACAAAGAAACAATAGCTTTTTTTTGCTGTTGTTCCGAAGACACCTGAAATTTCATGAGATACAGAGCTATATGTATATGGAATCTAATCATATGAAGTGTTCTGTACTGCTGACACTGAACGCTGTGAAGCAGCATGGGTTACAGGGTTTGTTGCTTGGTTGGGTTTTTTCCCTTAAATTGTGGTTTTACATTATTTTTGCCTCTTTAAAGCAGCTCCCCATCTTCCTAAAGAACAGCTCTTTCCAGCCATCAGACTTTGCTGCCTCCATTATAACAACCAACCATGCCTGGCTAACTACCTGCTCAACCCAGTTATCCAGTTTCCAACACAGCCCAGCTCAGCACGGTGCATCTGGCATCACGTATCGTAAATATCCTGCAAAAAATTTCTTTCAAGCATAATCATGGCTCTTAAAACTCAAAACTTTGCCACACAATGACAGGGTTTCCACATTACCAGAATTACACTGCCGCCTCCTCCGCCCCCATCCAACTCCTCGTCAGTCTCCAGCATGACTCAACCCAGTTGAAAAGCAGCAGGTTTACAAGCCATTTCATTTCTTTCAGGCGGGATACATCATACGGAGGAAATAAATAAAATGTTTTACAGAAGTTATTTGCAGTGCTTGGTCCCCGTTGGATAAGAGGGTCTATCTGGTTCCATAAGCTGCTTCTAACTGGGATTTTTTTCTGCATTTTGGCTTTACCAGAGTGATAAACCAGTTTGAACTCCACTCTGTGATGGCTGCATGCCCAGCAGCACGTCAACATTTCCTCCTAACTCTTTGAGCTGAAGAACATATTTTGGGACTATTCCTGTTGTTACAATCACTGCCTTATCTCCAAGACTGCGGGCAGGGTTAAAATCGCCTTCGCACTAATGCATTTTTCCTAAGGTCCTGTGCTAAGCACCATCTTTTACTTCCCCAAACCCCAGACTTCTGCTAGACTCTGAGGTTTTCAACATATCTTTAACAATTTCACTTCCAAATAGTTGGTAGCTTACTGACTATCCATGAGATGCTTATGTATATGCTCTTCTTTGTCTCCCTCTCACTGCCCTATTGTTAGTGTGGTGAGATGTGTTAAAATTTCTACGAAAGGGGAAAAACAGAAAATGACTGTCATGTATCACCCTGAGGAAAATGAAGTTAAAGTATCTTATTTTCAGTAGTCATGAGGGATTGAAACCAGAAGCAAACATTTATGTGGACGATGCAGAAACTGATACATCATTATGATTGCAGCTTCTTTCTTCTTTTTTTTTTTTTTGCCCCCGAGAGTCCCATGGTGTTAAAATTTTGAGGAGGAATTATGCCAAGTTTAGAGTATCCCCTGCTAGCTGCTACTTGCCCCTACTTCTAGTCAAATTACTGGAACTGATAGCTGTCAGCACTGTGCAGAATGAAGAGCCCTCTTGGAAAAGCATCCCCAAATCTATAAAAATAACTGCAAAAGAATTGAATGGGGCAGGTGTGAAAAAAAAAGCCCTGAGGGCCAACAGAGGAGAGATGGTTCATTGAACTGAAAGGGGCCAGGTAGTAGCTGAAATTTCAGTATTATAAATAGGGCATTATGTAGCTGCACTAAAAATAGGAGTTTTATTTTTACTTAATGTTCCTCACTGCTGGCTGCTGACCTAGAGAAAGAGGACTCAGAAAGGAGAATTAAACAATTTCCCACAACCATGTAAAGTAAAACCACTAGCCTGGCTCCAGTGCTTGTTTGTAAACCGAGAAGAATACGCTTTTTAAAACCAATTTTGAAAGATGTCTAATTAAAAGAACTCCCTAATGTTGCTGTGAAAAGAATGTAATAGAGTACAACAATTTCTGCAGAAAACCAACTGCAGTTACAAATTTCCTGTCTACACGCTTGCTTATAACTCAAAATGGCTAGTGCATCTGATGATTCCTTCATGCATGCAACTGCTGTCCTCTGCTGTAAGCAGCCTTTGCTCTAACAGTAATCATGTTATCATACCAGCACTCAGTTTCAAGTCCAGACTGAGGGGCCTGGCATAAGCTTGGAGGAAAATACTATGTCAACCTTCCACCTGCCAACTGTCTCAGGGCAGCACCTTGTGTTCTTCCCTTTCCTGAGGACCAATTTTACACATAAACTGAGAATCCTAATTTAGCTATGCTAAAATGGCAGCTTGTATGGCCAGCTGCTAAGGTGGTGTTCATACTTTGTTTCATATTAAAAAAAAAAAAAAAAAAAGGAAGAAAAAAAAAAGGAAAAAAAAATTAAACTAGCACAAGCCTAAGCCACCAAATTTGGATTTAGTTTCAAGCCCACACATCTAATCCTCAGGACAAAAGAGACTTGAAACCATGGTTTTGGTTCTGCTTACAAAGATAAGAGGAAGCTGTAAAATAAAAACAGATCTGAATCTGAACATAAGTTCACAGATGTTTAAGTCCATGGCTCTTTTGAGGGGAACCACCAATAGCTAAAATCTAAGTGTCTCAACAGATTTGACGTTTCCCAGTCTATTTTTGGCTATATCTGCTAAATACTGGATCTTTGTAATGTACCATAGACCCCAAGGGGCTATGCTGAAGGATTTATTCATCACCACTTTCACAGGAAGCTGAAATGAAGATGAGAATATGGTGATTTAACTTTGCAGAGTAAGCCATGATTATTTAAAAGGGTTTATGGCAACAACAAAAATAACTTGCATTACCTGTCACTGCTGGTGAAGTTGAGATACAGGTATTTATTTTAAGAAATTATTATCATTATTTAAGCACCACACACTACCTGTGTAGTCTGTATGTAAATGTGCCAGCCAGTCATGCTTTCTCTTGGGCTGAAAAATGGCAAATTCCTTATTTGCTGTATTTGCACACCATTTGCACCCTTTATCAGGATTATCAATCTGATTTGTTTGGGAATGGCAAGACTCAGAACACAATTCTGCACTTAGCTTAAATGATTCTAGAACACAGGTTAGCACAGAAGCAGATGACAATTCCAAACTTCTTGCTGCTGCTAAGCTATTTTAGCTTCTCTCACTGTCAAAGCCAAGTAAAACACTCTCAAATTAAAATGCGTTTTTCAGTGTCTCAAAAGACAACCGAAAGATTAATGTATTTTGTTTTCTCTCTTGCTTTTAGGTAACATTTTTTCGCTTTCCATATGCTAAATCAAAACCCCAAAATAAAAGTAAGCACCATCACTGAGGCTGCACTGTGTATTACTGCTACGTTTCAGTACAGCAAGCAGCTTCAGAGGAAAGCAAGAACCATATACTACACCTTTTGTACTTGAAATATCGGCTAAATTTGCCATTTCCTTTCTTCTGCAGTTGTACTAATTTTTATACATTTATGAATACATAGATAGATATACATACACACACACCACCACTTCAAATGGAGCTTTGGATGTTACTGATAATTTCAACAAACCTACACTGCTGCCTTTACTTTTTCCCCTTTCCTACTAATTCACTCACATAAACCAGACAAGAAATGCCATGCAATTTCTGGAACTCTCTTGGCTGCAAATGGGATGTAACACAACAAAGGAAAGGACACATCAGAGACCCAGGTTCATGTCGCCTGCACTTGACAAGCATGGCCCACATCTGTTAAGCACCATTTTGATGTAAGGACATAAGGAAACTTCAATTTAGCAGCACCGCAATACACTATAACTGGCCTGTTGATCTGTAACCACAAACAATGTAATCCCCATCAAGCCACAAAAGAAAGTCTCTATGAATCACGTCCCAAGATCTTCCCAGATACTCCACCTATTTAAAACAGAGTATTTTCATATGGCCAAGATTCCCTGCCTGCCATTCTCCCCAAAGGAAGAATTCTCACTTCACTTGCAGTTACAGCCTTTCTGCTTCCCCAGTCTAATGTCCAGTATACGACTTCTGCATGCAGCATCTTGCCATCACACCTGGCAAGACATAATAAACAAGAGAGAGCATTACAACATCTCCAGTAAGTATTGGACATTGGAACTGGTTTCCACTTGATGCACCACTCCCTGCAATACTAAAAGATATCCCAACTAGGAGATTTAGTTCAACTCCATCATTTTCACCCTCACCTTGAACACAGCCCCAAGCACAGAACCAGAGCCCTTGAATACGAAGCCCCGCAAACAAAAAATTGAGGGAGAATATTTTGCTCTTGTTATAACTAGAAGATGATTTAAGAGTTTCCATTTTGAATACCAAGAAGCCCCGGAGGAAAGTCTCAGGTTTCCTTGTTGCTACCCCTCTTTAGCCTTCTTGTCATCTATTCTTGGCCGTCCTGCAAAACAGAACCAAGAGCAGCACAGCTGCACCAGATGAAGGGCAAAACAGCTTTCCGAAGAAACTTCTAGTACTTGAATCTTTTCCTCACACCAAATATCCCCACTCCAAACAGCCTCTTCGATTTTCCTAGTCCAAATAAACAAACTCTCCCATCACAAAAAGTACCTCAAGCTCCATTCTGCACAGTCGCCATCTGCTAGCTGCATGACAGCAAACAGTGAACAGGTTTTGGACTGTTTGCTGTCGCATACCACATACTTGTATATCCACCCAAATGAAGCCACTGTAGACCAATTATGAAAGATCTGTTACTCCATTTGGAATTACCCATTTGGGGATTTGATTTTTGATTTGTTTTCCTCTGAGGTTTTTTTGGAAGCACTGGTGGGATGAAGTTTAAATTAAATTGGGACCATCGGCATCCCAAAGACAACTATTCAATAGCACAAATTTAATATTGATTTAATATGATTATGTGGGCTGCTTGTAACCGCAGCTGTCTAACTAACACCACTTATACACAAAGTACTTTCTATATTCATTACCCGTAGTTGGAATATGAAGCAAACCAAAATACAGCAAAATCATCTAGAGAAATATTTAGCTCTGAGGGCTACGGGAAAGGGTAGGAATTAAAAGCTGGAATTCACAGAGACAGCTCAGGTGGATTGTTACGTGGATCACACACAAAGTCTAAGGTGTCCCTGGATAAATCATTACAATATTACACAATACACAAAGCAAGTGACAAACCAACCACCACACTACCCAAAATGAACCATGAACGAAATAAACTGCAGCAATGCCAACTGTCTTTGAGGATGACCTTCTATTCTTGGCCGCTTCCAGAGGCAGGCACATCAGCCAGTTCAAATATCCTGCTGAACTTTGGAGAACGGGAATGCCTGCACTGGGGCACACCATTGCTGTCACTAAAACACCTATTGTAGCTTTAACTACTAGGAATCCTGTGGGATGGGAAAGAGAGAGGTGTAGTGTTCTAACCCTATGAAGCAATACAGGATCACTGGTGGTTCCCATGCCATTCCCACTGTGGTTTGTGATCACGCATGGTCAGCACAGCAAAGTCCAACCAAGTTTGATGATTACAACAGTGCCGTTGTGAGCACCTTATTAAGAAAAAAGAAAAAAAAGGGGGTGATAAAGTAGGATTGTGCAAGAGATTTTGGCATCAACAAGCGATCAATAGCTTGAGTCCCTCAGGGCACGGGGCTGCCTGTGCGAGCTGCTGGCCTGAAGGACGCACTGAGGACAGCGGGTGGCTGTCGCTGTCTCAGGCAGACCACGGCGGGACCGCACAGCCCTCGGGGCCGACGGCACCCCCGCCGGCACCGGGCACCCAGCGCTCCTGAGGGCTGCGGCCGTTCCCCTGCACAGCACCGGGGATGGCGGGGACGGCCGCCACCCAGGACCCCTACAAGATGGCGGCCCGTCCACACCGACCCCTCCCGCGCCGCTGCCTCCCGGCGGGCCCGCGCGGCCGCTGGGCGGCGCTGGTGGGGGCCGCGGCGCGGGGAGCGGGCGGCGGGGCCTCCGGAGGCCGGGTCGGGCCGCGGGGCTCGGGCACGGCCCCGGCAGAGGCGGGCGCGGTGAGGGGGCAGCGCCGGGCACCGGCGGCTCGCCCTGGGACAGCGAGGGCCGCCCTCTGGAGCTCGGTGCTGGCCGCCGTCCCGCTGCTGCGGCCGGTCTGGGAACGGCTGCCGTCCAGTGGTCGTTAGGGTGAGGCAGCGAGCAGCAAGGCGAGGGAAACCGGCTGAAAACTCCCAATGCTCTTCCGTGCGGGCTGTGAAGGAAGGGTTCAGAGACAGCGTGGAAGGGAGTGCAGCCATCGCTTGTGTTCGCAAGTGGAAACATCACCTCGGCAATAACTGCAACTTCAAAATACATATTAAAAAATAAAAACAGAGCACAGTGATCTAAGTGTGTGGAACAACCATTTCAGCCAAGCGCTGGAGGAGAAATTAGCTTAGTTTTGTGTGTTTACTCCCAGTCGCCCCAAGTTGCTGGCAGCGAAGGTCAGGAACAGTTTTTAATCAAAGGTTTTGCATAAACACAGCATTGCCATTCGATTTCACACTAACAAAACACACACTTTGTAACCTGTTCTTCCAGCGCCTCAATGTTGAATGTTTTTCCCAAGCTGAAACAAATCAGCAGATTCTGGATGGCCGATGCCGGTGCTGGGGATGAGTTTTGTCAAGCCATCAGAAAGATCTTTTCCAGGTAATGAATGCCCCAAAGATCTCTCTGCACAGTTACCTTTTTGAAATGCGGCTTGTTTCATCTAGGGGTCTACATGAAAAAAGAATAAAAACCTCAGCGGTTAAAGTGATCGCCCCACTTCACAGTTCACAGCCTTTAAAATGTCACCAAATAGTCCAAAAGAATGATTTTAAAGCATGACGGTTCACCAGAACCATTTTTAGGCTGAAAATATGTGTTCCCATTGATGTATTTTTGGTACACTGCAATTTAAAGAGGTTTGGGGAACCTGATGTAAATTTAATATTCACTCGAAAGATTTTATTGGTAAAGCATTTCCCATGAAGCAGGTTCTGTTGATGAGCAGCACGCTTACCACTGGGCCTCAGTTACACCAACACCTATTTACCTTGAGTGATGAGAACACCTCTAGAAAGAGGACAGGCTATTAACTTCATCAGGTTCTTCCTGCAGTGCCAGGCAGAATTAGAATTAGCAAATTACAAGTGAAAGGTTCTATAAAATGAAGAGAGAATCTAAAGAGACTGCTAAGATTTACTATGATACTCCATTTTAGTCAGTGTCAACAAAATAAAATGTGTAACTTTAGTCTTACAGCCCTAAAATCCATCATGTTGTCCTGGTAGAGAATCCCCTTTGTTCAAGCACAAGTGTTAATAATTAATTTTTAATTAAACTGTCAGATTCAGATATCACAATTTTCCTGTTGTTCATGTTATTTTAGGTATTCCACAGAAACGGGTTTTCATTTATATACCACGAAGATTTTGTATTAGATGTCACACATTCTTTTAAAGCACGGGCAGTGCCAACACCAAAAGATGCCTGACTGTCGAAGGCACTGTATTCATGAGATATAGAGCTCTAGCAAAATGTCCAACGCGTTGGAAATACTCATTACAATGATTCACAATTACAGCAGGCACAACTAACTCTCCTGCTGCGTATTTTAGTAATAGCTATTCGCATGAATCATTCCTGTGGTGTACCCAGGCTACGTTTCTTACAGGGGTTTTCTGAGTACACCCTGATACTCAAGAAGTTATGCGCACCTATGAAATTCACCATCGGCTCATCCCTCTGTTTATGAGCAATTATCCCAACTCCCTCTGCCGTAATTCCTTGAGGGTGTTACCAACTAGAGCGAAACAGGGGAAGACGAACAGTATATTCATGACGTATTAACACTCAGTGCTGCAGCTTAAGAGTCAAACCAGATTCAAATCCTGCTGTACAAAGAACCATGCAGGTATGGCACGTTTTTGGCCCTTGATGCCAAAAAGTCCAAAAACAAGGCAAAAGAGATGCAAGCCGTACATGAGATGAGATGTGAAATGGTATAAAGAAATAATACACGAAAGCCAGTGTTACAGCTTTTTATCAACTTACTTATTAATGTCAAGAAATCACAGCTGAAGGATAAAGATGGATGAAGATGGGTAATTGTATAAAGATGGTGATGTGCTGCGTTCTTGTCTCCCTGTCAGCGTGGGATGACACACGTGCAATAGGTGCTGCCTACGCTCTGGTATTGTGCTGGTGAGGCAGAGCAGTGCTGCGCCAGGGCGCTCGCTGCCGATGACGGGTGTCCTCAGTTAATTCATGGCAAGCCACAGAGCACTCACTGAAATATCTCTCACATTAATTCCCCCTGACAGACAACTAATGTTTCAAGCTATTCCTAGTAGAATTCAGCACCAATACAGTGATCTTTGCAGGCAGAGCTTAACACCAGAGCAAGAACTAGCCCTGCTGTACTTACATTATGCTGCTGCTATTCAGCAGAATATCTTTGCTTGTAAAAACGAAAGAAAACAAGATGTCAGCATTTCATTTTCCAGCAAGAGAAAATACACACCGATAGCGTTACCAGATGTTTCTGGTAGAGCTGGAAGGATTTTGCTGGGTAGTTATCACTCCCTTGCTCTGCATTCCTCCTGTCCATGTATTATTCTATACTTTTGCAGCATTTGAACACGGAAAAACCTCACTGCTGTGGCCACGTCTCTATTACAGCTGCCATTTGCCCACTCTGTTTGTATTTCCCCCATCTTCACTTTCCCATGTGAAATGCCCAAGAGCTCCTCATACATGACACAACACAAAATGCCATTGAATGTCCTTTTTGTCTTCTCTCTCAAACTTGCTCTTTCAGAAGGCACAATGGGGAAAATGCTTCTATACACAAATGACATTACAATAAAGTGGCTTCAAAGTCATTACAGATAAGGTTTACTTCATTCAACACATCACCTGCTCATCACTCAGCTTATTTTAGGACAACATAAACTGCATTTAGCATTTCGCCCTTATCTTCGTTCTCTGTCAGATAAATTCTAAGTATTACTACCCTAGTGTGTCTCAGCTTCAAGATCAAATTAGCAACATAACCCCCCTCTCAAAAAGAAAAGGAACAAAAGCCCAGGAATCAATGAGCAATCTCAAACCACGCTACTAGTAGGCAATTAGCAGAGAAGCAGGAGGATGAACATGGTAATACTTTCACTAGGTAAACAAAGTTTATCTGTAAAATAGGTTTATTGCTAAATGTAGTTCAAAGTATCAACAGAAATTGTGCATGCCATTTGGGCTTTCATTCATTAAGCGCATTGATCTCTGAAAACATGATTCTGACTAATGAGCTGTGTTAAGTGGCTCTTGAATGCTTATTTTGTTGCTATTCTAGTGAAAGACCCAGACTCACAGAAGCTGATGAAAGAAAGAAAATCTTCAGTGCTTCTGCACTCAGGTATCAGCTTTTCAACCCAATCTCTAGGACAATTCTCCATTTATTTATTTACTTAAAGATTACAAGCACAACCAAATCCTATTTAAGAGCTTGCCTGAAACAGATTTTGTAATCCAAATGGAAGAAGGATCGAGGATGCAGAGTTCCCAGCTAGGAAACACTATAAAACACTTTTCAGAAATATTTTGAAGACTACCAATACAAAGACTGCACCACTTCCAGCCGCTCAAGAATTTAATTCAAATAATGCATCATTTACTTATTCTAAGAAAGCAGCACATGAAAAGATGCAGAAACAATTGCTTCAGTTTTTCTTAAAGAGCTTTCACTGACATTTGTGGTTAAGTTTTACCAATTCAACTGGGTCCATTTGGGTATTGAAAAAATAAGTAAAACTATTCTAATTAATCTCTCAAAATAGATCACAAAATACAGCTTTCTTCCAAAAAGAGGTGCACGTACTAATTTCAAGACAGTGTCAACAATGGTTCTTGCAACAAACCATAAAATTCATTGTAGAATAGGCACCTTTTTCTTCCAAAAGGTTTCACTACACTTGGTATATTTGGCTCTATAAAATTTGTTAGAGTTTTTTTTTTTTCCTAATAGTCCTTTGTTGTTAGGTGAAACAGAAAAGTCATTTATAAATAAGGTGAACCCAGCAGACACCCAGAGAAGCAGCTCCATCGCTGCACAAACCAGCGTATGTTTTAATACCAAAAGTTCGGAATTCAGAGACTTGTCCAGGACTTTCAGTAGTTTGATGGGAAATAAACGGTTCTTGTAAGCTAATGAGGCACCTTGGTTAACACAGTACGTGTTGACTTGCCCAACTGAAAGGCAAGATACACTTCCTTTCACTTCAGTGTGAGTTTTCCTTCGATGGCAAAGGACTTCACCTTTGTGCCAGAGTATGTGAAAGAACTACCTAGCTTGTATTCTTGGCAGCACTCTTCTTCAAAAATCACTCAGGACACATTGATTGTACTCAATAAAAATCACGGCAAAGCTTTATAAATCCCTGGAAATGTTCCATTCTGAATTTCTAAAGCTTTGGGTATGATGAACAAATTGTCTTACAACAGCGTACACTGTACATATGGTTGGCAGGAAGGATTTTAGATTTTCTCAGTGGAAGATAGTAGTTTCATCATTTGAACTCAAATAAAAATACTAGAACTCCAATTATTACTTATAGGCAATTTCCAATTTCAAGCCACATCTGTTTAAAATGCTTTTTTACCACTTCATTTAAGAAGCGTTCTCACAACACTAAAAAGAGTGATGGAAAAAGTCATTCAGTGTTTTGCAAGGGAAAAAAGAAAAAAGAAATAAAAAATAAGATATGGAAAAGAAACTGCTAAACACAAAGAAATAAATGCAACTCAGCACAAGGTAGGGAATACAGCAGCCTTGAACACATAAATACTCCACACACACTGATTCCTTGTTACTTAACAGTTGTAACAAAACTGCCAGAACAAAGATTTGCCGCAACGTTTTCCTCTGGAAGTCAAAAATTAAGCTGTAAGTGATCTTTTATTATATTTATTTTTTCCACATTGTTTGCCTTGCTGAGAATGAGTTTTCACAAACTGCAGGCTGAGCATTGGTGATGGGAAGGAAGTATTCTGTCAGCTTCCAACTGAGCATCCCTGTTGAGGTGCAGATGTCCAGCTACAGAACCACTCACTCCTCCGAGCTTTTCCGAGCATTAATTATACTCTGTCGCTTCGCCTGGTTCCTGGCCCTGTTTTCTTCATACTGGAAAACAGACAAGGAAATTAATAGATCAGCTGTTATCATTAAATAGACAGGTCTAATTTAAAGTGTAGAGAGTGTATTACTCAAGAACAGAAACAATATCTTTGACTGATGCACTAGAAATGCAGTTCTTGTTAATATCTATATATTGGTTCATTTTCACTTTGGAATTAACATTTATTTGATTAAAAAATATGTTTCTAAGTTTGCGATTATTAAGCTAAAGAGTATTAGAATGCTCCAATAAAGAAGATTCAATCAATCTTATGGAGGAACTTAATTATACAGCCATTTTATGTATGACAGCTACATTTCACATATGAACTAGGAAAAAAGTTATATTGCTGCTATTCCAGGGCACAGGTCAGGCTCTTTTCCTTTTAAAAGATACCAATTAGCTCATCTGCCTTCTGAAATATGAATTTGTCATCACAGACTTGGTCTATTTTTGATCTTGGTCATTAATTATATGCACAGATAAAGTATTATACCAAGATGAAAGGAAGAAAGACAAATTTGGGTTGAATGAGGGTAAGGCATTTCAGGGGCTCGTTTTATGGCTTAAAAAAGAAACACAGCAGAGATGGGACCCCAGTGTAAAATGGAAACAAAGCCTTCACAGTTCAGACACACACTTAAGACAACCATGCTTTCAAGTATGCTCCTGTACTAGCAAAAACCTGAAGACTGAAGAGCCCAACTTTCTTTCACTACAGCCAAAAAGGAGACCTTTTCATGGCTAAAAGAAATGAAAAATTAAAAATCAATGCATGATCTGATATATACATTTCATGAGAAGCAAGTTATTCTTGGCCTTAAGTTAAAGTACACATTTGTGCAACTTTTTAATAACTAGTATCAAGAATAAAACCCAAGTAACCCACAAATACTCAATACGCTCTATATAATGTAATAGAGTACTAAGGAGATTGATTTTGGAAAGGATTTGCAGTTTTTCACCCATTATACTGATTGGTTTATAACTGCAATAATGGCTCAAAACATTACTTAACATTAAAAGAATGCTTAACTTTTTCCCATGCCAATATTTAATTTTTCAATAACCCATCCATGTTTTTATGTAGAATGAGAACAACAGATATTTAAAAGCTACATCTGTACCTATTCTAAACTCATGAACAGCCTTTCACAGGCTTCCTACTAATGGCATATCAATGTATCTATATTTTAAGAAGACAGACAAATATAGGCATCAAGAACTCCTTTTAATGTGAAGGCTTCAATGGAACAATGAAAAATAAGATTACATGGAAAGAAACCTATTTTCCAGATCTGTGCTACAGGGGAAATAAAAAGGTACTTGGCACAAGCAGATGAAATTAATTCCCATAGACTGACAGAGGGAAAAGAGGGGCCCAAACTGTTCTGGCTATCAGGCACTTGAAGTTTCCCTTTTTGGATACAATTGTGAAATTTATGTCAAAATCAGTAAGTACAATTTCAAGTTAAAAGGTGTGTGAAAAGTTCATTTATGTGTTTTGTCACGTAGGCATGACAACCACAAATACAAAGACCAGTTGATACTCTTCTGAAAATGTGCCCATTAGCCAGTGAATCTGCTTAAACTCCTGAAGTCTTCCATTCCTTTGTATCTGCAGATGTAGTACAGCAATGAGTAGGTCCTAAGCAGCAATATTTTCATTTAGAGCCTGAGTCAGCAACTCATCAAGTAGTTTCAGTCAGTATAACTGACTTCAGTAACACGTGTTACTTATGCAGAAATGACCATCACTGCTTTATATTCTATTCTGTGCAAATACCACTACTAAAAAAATAAGAAAAAATTCAGAAGCAATCTGTCAAGTGCCAGTAAAAATGTGTGTTTGCCTATTTTTGTATATACAAAAACAGACCATGCCATTTGTTAAAGCCAGATTTTACCTGACAAATTTATCAAAAAGAGTTTAAATTTGGTCTCACATGCCCACTCCAGAATGCAGTTACATTTATTGATTGTACTACTTAGTAAAAAGCAACTCTACTTCTACACCATGGACTTTGGTTTTTTATTAAGCGTTTAACTGGTAGATGTTTTTCTTACCTCTTTCTTTAAGCACTTCCGCATCTCACGGTCAATATCATTGCAATGGCCAAAAAATTTCAAAATGTTGTGCTGGTAAGTTAGGGAGAGAAAAAAAAAAAACCATTTACAATTCAAAGGTTTCTTCTGCTGAAGCTCTAGATTTCTTAGAAGTCACATTTTTCAACATATCCTGGTCTTCTTTTTCTTTTCTCTTTTTGTAAAAAGTGATGTTTTGTAACTTTAGCAACTAGAAGTGGGAGTTACTCCTGAACTTCATGTGAATCACCCCCACCTTGCTGGAAGTTGAAGGTACTCACCATGTTGTACAACCACACTAAAACAGAATACCTAAGCTGAAGCTAGGAAGCCTAAATGTTGAACATATACTTTATTGATCTAGGAATCAGTCTTAGAACTTTCACTCACACTAACTTGAGTAACATATAAAAAATATTCTGAACTCCGGTCTGTGATACAGAAAGATCTGTAACTACAGGCATCCTGGAGGCAACGTCCCCTGTGCTTTGGTTTTCATTATTTCTTCATGACCTAAAGAGGCAAGGGACTTTACGCTCCATCATCCCAACCACACAGAGAATGTGGTGTTGGTCCAAAAGATGCAGGCACTAGGTTTAAACGACTGAAATGTTAAAACCAGTATTAAAAATAGGGGATTAAGTTTCTCCAGATCTTGGTGTTAATAAATAAGATGCATTTACCATCTTTGAGACAGAGTCCAACTGTAGGCCTTATGCATACTAAGTGCTGAAAAACCGCAGGCATTATCCTCACAAAAACATTCCACCCTGATATCCGCCATAAAAATCTGTCCTCATAGCCAGGATTTCCTGAAGCAATTTTATATTATCAGCCATCAAATCACTTTAAGAATGCAGTCTTCCAAAAGGACTACTTTCTCAAAGTGACGCTTGCTACCATGCCACAGTATATCGTAGCAGAACCTGGAAGCAGAGCCATTCATCCAAGCAATTCAGAAGACGTGAAGGAGAGGAGGTTTTAGTAGGTATTTACAGCTACACAATCAGTAGAGACAACTCAATCAATCTTTTAGAGGGTTAATGAATTGGGGGGCTGGGAGGAAAGGCCATGAAGAACAAACCAGATGACAATGAAGTCACTTCCATATTTTGGAGGGAAATGTGCACACATCTAGTTGATGAGCAGCTAGATAGATTTATACAAGTAATACAGGAACACTGTTAAAAATTCAAACAGAGGACAAGATTTCAGTGAATAGAACATGACTGAAAGTACGAGCAGGTTAATAAAGATTATGACAAACACTTAACTGTAGCAGTGCTATAATTAGCTTGTTTATACCTCTCTGCTGTATAAACGGCATCAGATGACACTCTGAAGCAGTTGCATGTGATAAATGGTCACTTTACTGCAAGCTGATCTTGCTTTTACAGCATTTTCATTTTACCTAATACAGCTTTAATTTTGTATTCTGTTCCCATACCTACACGTTACATTTCAAGGTGAATGTTTACATTTCAAGCTAACTCCACTCTTACTAACTCCACTCCAAAAGCATACAGTGGAATGTATGTTTTGGAATCTGTGTTTGAGAATCTGTGTTTTGGAATCTATGTTTCGGAATCTGCATTTCAGAGTTCAATATCCTCAGGGCAGTGAGAAGGGCACGCAGCAAGCTCACTGCCCTGGACTTCAAGAGAGCAGACTTTGGCCTCTTCAGGAACCTGCTCAGTAAGCTTCCATGGGATAAAGCCCTACAGGGCAGGGGGCCCAAGACTGCCTGTTGATATTCAAGGATCACCTGCTGCAAGCTCAGGCGTGTTGTGTCCCGACTAGTAGGAAGTGCGGCAGGAGGGCCAGGAGACCTCCATGGATGGACAAGGAGCTGCTGAGGAAACTTCAAGGGAAAAAAGAAGCTTATAAAAGGTGGAAGCGAGGACAGGCGGCCTGGAAGAATACAGGAACGTTGTCCGGGAAGCCAGGGATCAGGTCACGGAGGCTAAGGCCCAGCTAGAAATAAATCTGGCCAAGGATGTCAGAGATAACAGGAAGGACTTCTATAGGTGTGTAGCAAACAAAAGACAGACTAGGGATAATGTGGGCTCTCTCCAGAGGGAAATGGGAGAACTGGCTAC
The DNA here is from genome assembly GCF_004027225.2 of Strigops habroptila. NCBI lineage: Eukaryota > Metazoa > Chordata > Aves > Psittaciformes > Psittacidae > Strigops > Strigops habroptila. The sequence continues at coordinate 6,484,382 of NC_044302.2, read as the reverse complement.
CCTGGATTTGGAGAAGGCTGAGGTTCTCAATGACTTCTTTGCCTCAGTCTTCACCGGCAAATGACCATGTTATTCAAGTCTTGGAAGGCAGATGCAGGGACTGTGAGAATGAAGACCTTAGGCCCACTGTAGGAGAGGACCAGGTTCGAGACCATCTTAAGAACCTGAACATGCACAAGTCCATGGGACCTGATGAAATCCATCCGCAGGACCTGAAGGAGCTGGCGAATGAAGTTGCTAAACCACTGTCCATCATATTTGAAAAATTACGGCAGTCAGGTGAAGTTCCGGACGACTGGAAAAAGGGTAATATAACCCTCATTTTCAAGAAGGGGAAAATGGAAGACCCAGGGAACTACAGACCAGCCAGCCTCACCTCTGTGCCTGGCAGGATCATGGAGCAGATTCTCCTGGAAAGCATGCTAAGGCACATGAAAAACAACGAGGTGGTTGGTGAGAGCCAACATGGCCTCACTAAGGGGAAATCCTGCCTGGCCAATTTGGTGGCCTTCTATGGTGAAGCCACGGAACTGATGGACAGGGGCAGAGCAGTTGACGTCATCTACCTGGACTTGTGCAAAGCATCCGACACTGTCCCACACAACATCCTTGTCTCTAAACTGGAGAGACATCAATTTGATGGATGGACCACTCAGTGGATGAAGAACTGGCTCGATGGCCGCACGCAAAGAGTTGTGGTCAATGGCTTAATGTCCAGCTGGAGAGAGGTAACGAGTGGCATCGCTCAGGGTTCGGTGTTGACCGATCCTGTTCAACATCTTTGTCGGCAACATGGACAGTGGGATTGAGTGCGCCCTCAGCAAGTTTGCTGACGACACCAAGCTGTGTGATTCGGTGGATACCCTGGAGGGAAGGGATGCCATCCAGAGCGACCTTGACACGCTTGTGAGGTGACCAGTGCCAACCTCATGAAGTTCAACAATGCCAAGTGCAAGGTCCTGCACCTGGGTCAGGGCAATCCCAGGCACAGCTACAGGGTGGGCAAAGAAGTGATTCAGAGCAGCCCTGCGGAGAAGGACTTGGGGGTGCTGGTTGATGAGAATCTGAACATGAGCCACTTCAGTGTGTTCTCACAGCCCAGAAACCAACCGTGTCCTGGGCTGCATGTAGACCTCAGAGCAGCCTTCCAATATCTGAAGGGGGCCTACAAGGATGCCAGAGAGGGACTCTTCATCAGGGACTGTAGCAATAGGACAAGGGGGAATGGGTTTAAAGTTCAACAGAGGAAGTTCAGGTTAGATATAAGTAAGAAGTTCTTTCCTGTGAGGGTGGTGAGGCGCTGGCACAGGGTGCCCAGAGAAGTGGAAAATGCTCCATCCCTGGCAGTGTTCAAGGCCAGGTTGGACAAACCCTTGGGTGACATGGTCTAGTGCGAGGTGTCCCTGCCCATGGCAGGGGGTTGGAACTAGATGATCTTAAGGTCCTTTCCAACCCAAACCATTCTGTGATTCTATATTTATTTAGCCAGATTCCTAAACTGCCAACTTTTTGGCTCAGATTATGAGGAAAAAAGAATCAGTTGCTCAGAAATAGTTATTACACCTATTACAGTGATACGATTGCAAGACAATATGCATTTCTTTCACTAACCACCTATAAAAGTAAGTCTCTTTAAAGCATGTACTTTGTACAAGAGAGAGAATTATTAAAACAAACAAATCAGAATAATGACATCAAAGAGGAATCCCATCAACCTCTCCTCACTAGATGCAAAACTTGATATAATGTGCAGGTTCTAGATCAGAAATAAATCAAACCGACTGTTGTGAAAATGCACACACAGGACACCCAATTAAAAAATAATGCTTTTCATCTCTCAGGAATATTAATTTAAATTGCAGATGAAGCTTTTTAGGACATGCTGGCATTATAGCAAAATAAGAGATAGTCACTGAACTAATTAAGTTCGCTGACTTCAGATTTCAGTGACTTCAATTTTAAAAGAATATATCAGTACATTCCCCTTGAATTTTAAACAAAAAGGTATTGCTTCCTTTCAAGTGAGTGTGAAAGAAGCCATTTTCACTCTGTTCCAAGACTGCTAGCACAAAGACCCTCTCATAGTTGAGCATACGACTGACAAATGTAATTCCTCTTCATGTAAAGATTAACCTCAAACAAGACCAAGAGAATATAATCCTGTGTATGACTCTGTTATTGCTGGTCCTAGGCCAGCAATTTGACTTCAGAAGTCAAACTGGCAATAGATGCCTTTGAATCACTTACTGCCAAGGAATTCAGATACACCGTTTAGTTCCAGTTCCCCTTCAAACTCAAGGCAGTCTAACAAGCTACATTATACAAAATGCCAAAGATACTTGTATATTAGCATTCATTGTTAAAGAACAAACAAACAACAGTCAACCATTACTTTCAAGTAGCAAATGAATATTTCTGGATTCTCCAGTCAAAACATAGAAAGCCCAACTATGTACATACCAAAAAGCAAGACAAATCTGATTGTATTTTCTTTCCTAATTTTGTTTCACAATTATGAAAAATTAATGACAATATTTTAATTTTATATTGCCTATAGAGGTTTTAGTTTCCTTTTAACTGATAGTCATTTTACTTTGCAATCCTTTTAATACTATAGTAGTTAATAAAAAAAAAAAGGGGGGAAAAAGAAAGTCTCTACAGTCTCTTAAATTACCTAAAGCATTTTTAGGCAAATTAAAATTTTAGAACTCGGAGGAAAAGCATAACTTGTACACTTCATACAACTTTTCATTTTAAAGCTTGGGGTGTTCTGTACAAGAACTTTACATCAAGTTTAAAAAAAAGACAGTGGATAGGAACAGACAAGCAATGATAGGGGAAGTACTACCTAGGAGATGACATCAACAGATTCGAGCATGCTGGCATTGCAAGACAGTACACTACAAGTGCCAACAAAAAACAATTAAATGTTGCTGAACAAACCCAGTAAAGCATGCTCACTGCAAGTGAATTTTAGCATCAAAACTCTGCTCCCTTCATTGTTGTAATTTAGAAATCATAAGAAAGTGTGGTACCATGGAATTTTTTTTATATGCTACTTTTAATTCTGCAGAAGTGTTGTTATACCTCTTATGCAAAATGTTTTCTCTCACATTTTGTGTATTATCAGCCTTGTTTTTCTTTACGTAATGACTTCAGCAAAGAAAAACTTGGAATTCTGCTCAAAACAGTAAAGCTAACACATGTAATATTTTAGAATTTATGGACAACTGCATTACATCTGAACATGGAGGTGAAAATATCGTAAATTGTGCATAATGGTGTAAGCCACCATTTTCACATTCAACATTTAAATGCACTTTTTTCCCAGTGGAAACTATCAAATTGAACTTTTTATGCACTAATAGAGAAATACATCTGTACAGAACACTATTTAGAGCTGATGAGAGAGAAGGGAAAATAATTAACAATATTGCAATGATACTGTCGACAGCTTTCATTGCAGGGCTGACTCTGCTACATCTAGAGGTTTACTACAGAGCAAATTAGAAAAAAGGCTTTTAAACAAGTGAAATGAAGATTCCATCTTTATCTTCTTGAAGCAATGAAGAGCCTTGAGAAGCCTCAAGACAGTTTGGCATTTTACATCATTGGGTAGGGGGCTATTAAGAAGATGGAAGTCAAACAGTAATTTTCATCTAGCTCTCCAAGCACTGAATGTAAGGCATGCTGCATGCCCAGATCCCCGTCAACACATCTGCTTATAAACAGATTGAAGCATCTGCCCAGTGGACAGCTGAAATATGGAAATGCTGGGAGCATACAAAAGGAGGACATTTCAAGTTGGTGTATTATTGTTTTTTGAGAGGCACAGAGAACTAATAAGTGCAGAAGTGATTTCAGTTCTTAAAATAGACTTGTCAAGCTGTAGCATAGGAAATTTTAAGGCATATTTAATTTCCTACAGAAATCACTAGCAAAATTTTACACACAGTCATCAGTGAAAACATACTAGCTACATTTCATGGCTGTTCTGCCTAGAGGAGGTTTTTCTCTCTATGATCACATAATATTCTCACTAATTTATCTGACACTGATTTCCCCAACCCACCCACTCTTCTCTCTGCTCAAAACTCCTTACCTCCTTGTGACACTTCTTGAGCAGACTGATAACTAGGTTACATTCCTCAGTGTGCAGATGAGGAGACAGGTCTGGATGCATCTTTAGTGAGGGATAATTTTAGTAGTACAAAGACAAGAATCTGAGAAAACTTCCACCTGCCAACATTAAAATATGACAGTATAACTAGAAAGTTTGAGTTAACCACTTAAGGTTTTAGGAAACAATTAACAAAAAATATTTTAGATCAAAAATGCAGCTTAATATGTATAATTTATATTACACAGTTTAAAGTAATTAAAACCAGCACATGCCTGTTCTTCTACACAGCCCAAATGTTAGCAGTTAACTAGAAGTTTACATTCCTTGCTATTACGAACATAAGAATGAATTTGTGATTTTAATTTTAAGGGACTGCCTAGTATCATTAATCTTTCTTGGACTGCAGATTTTCTTTTCACTTTCCTGAGTTTTCTCCTTTCTAGTTTTTAAAAAAGCTAAGCATATGTAATTTTCTTTCTACCTTCTGCAAAGATGGATCAGAACAGGAAGCACAATGACATTTCATTACAGCACTCTGAGAACTAGCATCTTTTTTAGTTATCTACACACTTTTTAAAAATCCTGATGCAAAGCTTTGAAGATGCTTTAAAAACAGCACTTAATCACTCAGTCAAAACATTGCAAATCAAATCATTGCTCATCATTACGATTTGCTAAAATTATGCCCAGTTGGAATACCCCTTCTTACAATTTCGCACTGTTCTCTCTTGCCCTTTCACTATGCTCCTCTGAAAAGCATCTGGATCTTCCTTCTGCATGAAGCCCCTACTCCGTCAGGCCGTGGAAGACAGCATTTAGGTTTCCCTTGAGTCTTCTCATTTGAACGCTAAAGCAGCCGAGCTCACATAACCTTGCTGCATACGCCAGCTCTTCCACCCTCCTGATCCTCTTCGTTTCCCCTTTGCTGACTCGTGTTTTGCCACTTCTGTTAGACTGTGGACCCAGAGATGAACAAAGTATTTCAGGTGTATCTTCAAGACTACCAAGGAGAGGAGAATAGCAGTAACTTCCTGCTGGCTACACTTGTAACACATCCCAGTGTGCCCTTAGGCTTTGTTGCCACGAGGGTGCACTGCTACACCGTGGTTTAACTTCATGTCAACAAGGACCTCAGGTCCTTTTCTGCAGGGTTCTGTGGGCTTGAGCAAACTTCATTCCAGAAATAAGTTTTTATATTACCTCCCATTTAAACAAAACGAAAATCCCAAGTAATTTTAATTTGCAAGATCTTCTGCTGAAACAGATGAAAGCATCATACAACAGCAGCTGAAATAAGATGACATTTTTGTTGTGGAAGATCACTTCACCAGGGAGGGAAGAAGAAAAGTCCAGTTCATACCAGAACATATGGGCTCATCCTGACAAAACTCTACTTGTATGATCCAAACTGCCATTGAATTAAAAAGTTGCCTTTTGTTGACTTAATATTCTGTCATTCCCCCTCCTTCCAAAGAGATCACCTTTCTAGCTGCAGTACATCAGGCAAACACCACGACAACTTATAGTAAGTAGCCACCACTGGTTTAACACTCCAACTAGATACTAGTAGTTAGTCGTCAGATTTTACAGTTGCAGAGTCCCAATACTGAGCTGCAGTGCTGGCAGCTCTACTCTACACTGCTATTCCTAGAGTATTTAAGTAATATATGCATCTTGAAGAGGTATGTACCCTCATTTACCCAGTATTTCCTATCATGTGTTCAGCTGAACAAGAGTCACATTCTCACAAGCAAACTAAATTTTAAAAATCCAAACAGATTTAAAAGCCTCTCGAGACCCATGAGAATGCGTTCCACATAGTGCTGCAAAAACACATAGTAAATTCTTTCAAAGATCTGCCCCCATACTATCTGAAAGTCTAATATGACACTACATATACTCTTAGTACAGAAGAAGTTAGGAACAGTACAAGTTGCTTAAGCATTCTATTCAGCAAATTAGCAAATGAACCTCTAGAGATGTGACAGCAGGAGCACAACTGTAACAGCAAAGTGATTAAGAACCCTGCTGTGTTATTGCCACCAGCTTTTGATTGCATGCCACACAAAGTCAATATGTTTTAAATTTATCAGTGGATTCTTCTGATAGCAGTAGAGTTAGCATTCCCTTCAGAGGGTGACCTGCTCAGTGACTGCGCATTACTTTAACATGTGTGAACCTGGCTGATTATTAAATCTCTTCATCATTCAGCCTCCGATTGCTCTTCCTAACACTGTCATCTGAGCTGGCTATCTCAGAAGGAGAAAACAAGGCCAGTGTCCTAGTGAAATAGGTAGCACGTACATCAGCACAGGCCAGAAAGTCAAAGGGAGCATTTCAATGAAAGATTCATTATTTCTAAACTAAGATTAGTAATCACGGCTATTATTTACAGAATTGCTCTCAGATAAAGTGGATGAAAGCTAGCAATGCCACAAACAGGTAGGTAACAGTGCATTTCATCAATTAAGAGCCTTCTAACAGCTCAGATGAATTTTTCCAAGGGCACATCTTGCAAGAGAGATGCTACAAATCAGAGGTGCTGTCACACTAGTTCTTAGATCAGTACTCCTGAAATTAATTTTCAAATAACATTCAATGTTAAAATCTTTCAGTCACCAGAAATGGTACTCAGTTCATGTAGGTACTAATAAAGTAACAACACATCTTACAGTGGTCATGGAAGGTTTAACTGGAGCCTCTTAAGCACTCTGAAGTTCATGCCTGAACAGTGTTATCAGTGCTCAATATTATCTTTACGTTTAGGAGTTTCATATTAGACAGTGATCTATAAATGATCAGAGAAGGCTAAAATATTTTTGCTGGAGGGGACTGACTCTGACAGGTGAAAGAGTTTCAAGAGTAACAAAAACATGCATGAAAAGAGATGGGATAAGCTATTGTTTCCTTAATTTCTTTTTAATAGTGTTCTAATCTAAAATAAAGATAGCAGTTGCCATCTTACCAGAATTAAAGTCCACATGGACAGAATTTTGTATGGGTGGTAGCCCATAAAGAATCTAAGTATGAAAAAACTTGGGGGGAGAGGGGTGAAAATCCCTTATTCCCAAAAAAAAATTGGGAATAAGCAATATATATTACTCTGAGAAAACTACTAACAGAAATTCTGGATAAAGAACTCAGGTTGTTTTAGTCTCACTGATCAACCTAATGCTTAATATTTCCATGTCTGGGGGACAACAACGAAAGAAAGGTTTAAATCCAGATAATTGTTTTCCTAAGATGCTTTTTCCATATGTCATTAAAACATGTTAGGAAACTAAAAACAAAGTTTTTCTAATTTTCCCATTTTAAAAGTTGCACATAAAAGTGCGGGTTGGGGTGTTTTTTTTTCCCAAGTCACTAATCAATTGTAAAAAAAAAATAAAACACCAGATGAACTCACATATTGCTTAGAAAAAATTACTTCTTAAAGCAAAATGCGAATCTTTGTTTACCAACCCTGAAGATAAAAAATTGCATCAGAGCATCTACATTGCTAGCAACGAAGCTTCTTACCCAAAACCACAGAGCTTCCTTTTCACAGCATCACAGAACACACACGTTTGCTGCAACCACGTAAGTAACACCACGAGGCGGCAGCATAATCCCGCAAAACGAGACCATGTGCACCTCTGCACATCGCGATACAGCCACTGTACTCACCATGTGTCACATCCACTTTCCCACTTCATTTCACTGCCCTACCCGAGCACCACGAGGTATTTAAAGCTTTAAGCTCTTATTTACATAGTATTGTTCTATTTGGGTTTGGAGAAGAAGACTAATGATCTACACAGCTCTTTGTTTACTCCAATCATTAGTGTTTTCTGTAAGATTATACAAAGTTTTAGCATAAAAAAGGATTCAGCTCCACACCTAAATTGGTTGGTGTTACCTAAAGATATCATTCATGTCACTCCAGCAGAATTATCTTTCATATACAATTTATAAATATTTTTGATGGTAACAGCTTAGAATACTCAGATCAGTCATTCCGTGAAATGAGAAATCACAGTTGATGAACACCATTTCAAAAATCGAGGGAACTCTAAAGTAAGGACTCTGCTTCTAGCTTGCAATAACGTGGATAATATCTCCCTGATCAAGATATTAATGTATCACTCTATGCAGCTGTCCTTAAGGTTGTGATTAGGCACATTGAGAATGACCCCCAATTTTCCAACACTTTCGAGAAACTTAGAAATTCACCTTAATAAACCAAGTTTAGCTAAATCTTTTAAAAATTAGTCATAACCTCGAGTATCAGTCTACGAAACTATGCACTAGTTTTTCAATATTACATATTAGAATGGGAAACAATTTAGATACCTCTCTATGAAGACTTGTAAATAGTAAGGATATGCAAAAGGGGTAAATTATGTCTACTTTAAAATGTTTTATATTATGTAGATTGCATTTACTTTCACTGAACCTAAAGAATAATTTAAAAAAAAAAAAACCTTAATAAGATTCATATTGATTTTATTTACATGACCACTTTCTGCCAAAATTCAACATCCCTTACAGCAGCAGCAGAATGAAAAGTAGCTCACCCACTACTTGTAGTAGTAACTGATAAAACTACATCATACCTGATTTCACGCTTTGTAAAGCAAGTTAAGGAGGTGTTATCCTAATGACTAAAGCAAGCTGAATACTCAGATATCAAGTAAGTTCTATTTCTGGCTAAAATAAATGACCAAGGAAAGTACATTAAGGCATTTTCACCTCCTGGCAACTACTTAAGGTTGTATTCATACAAGCATCTGCATAGTTACAGGACAATTGGAAAAATATTTTTATTACAACATGCAGCAAGTCACACTGCACAATACAGCATTATACCACAAAAGATTACTGAAGCCATCTCTTTCTATTCCTGCTCTGTCTATGAAGATGAGAATACAGAGCCAAGAATGACAAGACCCAGCCGGTATAAGAGTAAAGCATACTGAAGACAAGATGCTGTCGCCAAATTCCTGGTTTGCAGCTTGCAAACAGCTCTTGTACTTCAGCTGCATCCACCAGCCCAGGCTTCGTTTCACCACTACTTCATTAATTTCCCACTCAAGAACACTATAAACCTCGTACTGCTAAGCAGAATTCCCTTGCTTACTGTAGAACGGCTTTTCCCCTTCTGAGGGAACAGATCAGAAGGAAAAGCCAGTGTCTCATCACCTGAGCAGCCCCTGGAGGAAGGCACACAGCACTTGGCAGAAGTCAGCACTGCTAGCGTAATACAGCTCTGCTATCAGGTGAAATGAGCTGCTTGCACCTACACTGTTATCAACAGTTATGGCAGGAGCAGAGGCACGCTTAACAGCCCGCGCTGTTTTCAGTCTAATTTCTCAGTGCTCCCAGAAGTCCTCAAACTGGTGATGGGAAACACACACAAGGAAAAGCAAGCTTATGACGGCTGCAACACAGCCCCCACGTTGTCACTAAGCACAACCCTCTTGAAAGCCCTCCTCGAGCCCTGAAGGAGGATGGGAGGTGAGCAGAGGGCCCCAGAAGCCGGCCCCGGGCTCAGGCAGGGCATGTCACGGCTCCCCACAGCCAGGCGGTGGGAGGGAAGAAGGTGACGGGGAAGGGGGGGAGCTTCCCTACACGTCCCTCTTTTCCTTTAGGCCTCGCAAGGAACAACGCTGCCCGCTCGGCTCCGGCCAAAGCCTCCCTCTCAGCCATCCTCGCACTTACTCCAGTCCCCAGAGGAGGAGCCCAGGCAGGCACGGCCACAGACGCGCCCCCCACGCAGGGTTAGGCCGAGGCGCGGCCGCCAGGGACAGACTCGACCGGAAGCCACCTCACCGTGCCGGGCGGGCGCGGGAACAGCCCTCACAGCGGCGGCGCGCGGCGGGTCGGGGCGGGAAGTGAGTTGCCTTGTGATTGGGCGGCTTGGTCACCGTGCGGAGTCTGATTGGGCCCTTCGAAAAGTGGGCGGTGCCTGGCAGTTCGCGGGCGGGGGGCGGCCGGTTGTGGAAAAGGGGGCCGGTGCCGCAGCCGCGGTGCTCCGCTTGGGTTCGCTGGTTCCTTTGTGCCCGCTGCCCGACCTCTCCTGGACGGGCGGTAACGCGTCAGTGCTCAGCGCCACATCCCTCTCCAGAAGCTCACACCAGGCATCAGGGAGGTAAACTTCCTCGGGAAAAGTTCCTGTAGAAAGCGGTTTAAAGCTGTTGTTGGTGTCCGCCGAAAGCTGGAAGCGCCGCGCTTAAGGCTGATGCCAACGTTCTGCTAGGCGTGCTGGGTACAGCTTTGTGTGCCTTAACTACGGGAGCCTGCCTCTTGCCTTGGTTCTTAACTTCTTTCACGTTTCAGCTTTCCAGGCGGCTCAGTCATGGATGAAACTGTTATTGAGTATATCCGAAGAACTGTGCTAAAAATCCCACGAAAAGAAATCAAGATAATGCTACAGAAGTGGGGCTTTCTGTCTCGGAGTCAGCTGCAAACCATAAACTTCCAACAGACAAAGGAGAACATCTCTCGGCGTGTTGCTCTGCTCTGTCAGGTAATCTTGTCCTTGGGCAGCTGCCTCTCAGTGGTACACAGGACACACGTTGAAGCAGTGTCAAAAACAGATCCTTATGAGTAAATGATTTTGTTTGGTCATAACATAGCATCAAATGTCAGTCTGCAGTGTGAAAAATGTAAAGCTGAGCTGGTGATGCCACCAGTGTCATCGGATTGATAGGACTGCAGGATTGACCTTATTGCGTATGGAAGTAAGTGTTACGAGCTCCAAGTTGCACCAGCTAGATAAAAGCTCTGTGTTGTAAGCCTGTAAGAAATGGGTGTGTTTCTAAATTGTAATATAAAGGCATTGATTGAGATATCTACTTATTGTTTAATGATTTAAATTTAAATCTAGTGTGGGTAATGATAGCAGTAGTTTATATAGCGGACAGTGGGATTGAGTGCGCCCTCACCAAGTTTGCCGACGACACCAAGCTGTGTGGTTCGGTTGATACGCTGGAGGGAAGGGATGCCATCCAGAGGGACCTTGACACGCTTGTGAGGTGGGCCGATGCCAACCTCATGAAGTTCAACAATGGCAAGTGCAAGGTCCTGCACCTGGGTCGGGGCAATCCCAGGCACTGCTACAGGTTGGGCGGAGAAGAGATTCAGAGCAGCCCTGCAGAGAAGGACTTGGGGTTGTTGGTTGATGAAAAGCTTAACATGAGCCGGCTTCAGTGTGCGCTTGCAGCCCAGAAAGCCAACTGTATCCTGGGCTGCATCAAAAGAAGCGTGACCAGCAGGTCGAAGGAGGCGATCCTGCCCCTCTACTATGCTCTTGTGAGACCTCACTTGGAGTACTGCATACAGTTCTGGTGTCCTCAACATAAAAAGGACATGGAGCTGTTGGAGTGAGTCCAGAGGAGGGCCATGAGGATGATAAGAGGGCTGGAGCACCTCCCATATGAAGACAGGCTGAGAGAGTTGGGGCTGTTCAGCCTGGAGAAGAGAAGGCTGCGTGGAGACCTCATAGCAGCCTTCCAGTATCTGAAGGGGATCTACAAGGATGCTGGGGAAGGACTCTTCCTTAGGGACTGTAGTGGTAGGACAAGGGATAATGGGTTCAAACTTAAACAGGGGTAGTTTAGATTAGATACAAGGAAGAAGTTCTTTACAGTGAGGGTGGAGAAGCACTGGAATGGGTTGCCCAGGGAGGTTGTGGATGCTCCATCCCTGGCAGTGTTCAAGGCCAGGTTGGACAGAGCCTTGGACCACGTGGTTTAGGGCAAGGTGTCCCTGCCCACGGCAGGGGGGTTGGAACTAGATGATCTTGAGGTCCTTTCCAACCCTTACGATTCTATGATTCTATATATTTTATAGATACTTTTGAAAAACGTTCTTGGCCAGAGCTGTCTGTTCTGTCTGTAAGCAAAAACTTTCTGATATCTGACTTATGTACTCTGATTTTGATGTACCAGGAATCTTTATATGTACCAGGAGTCTTCATATATAGTATCCTAAGCCAGACAGATACAGTTATTACTGATATCTTAAATTCTGTAGCTTTTTTTTATCATTTGCTATGAATTTCATACTCAAAGATTAGTCATGTGGAGTTGAGCTCAAACTGCAGGCAAGAAATTGTTGAGTTATTCCTGTAAGATAGCAAATGCAATATTTTAAAATGGCATTTGTTTCTGAAACTTATCTGTAACAAGTGGTGTCCTAAAGTTTCTTATGGAAGTTTTCATGCTGTAAAGGTTACATAAGGAGAAACCAATCATGTTAGAATACCTGACAGTGAAATACTAATCAGTGTTGCATCATGTCATGAAGACCTGTTCATTTTGGTTTCTAATAGCTTGTACGTTATAGCATAAGGGCAACGTTGCTGCTTCTGCAGAGGAACACTTGAACCTTGATGAAATAGCTTTCTTTATTGATTTCTCGAAACTATGTTGTGCTCATATCAGGAGCGGGTATGGTGTCTTTGAGCAGAACGTACATGCTGAGGACATCAGTGCAGTGTAATTTGAATTACCAGTACTGAGAATTTTTACTGACTAAACATCATGATAGAATGTTCTGGACCTGCAGTTCACTGTACTCTGTTACTCTTCTTTCTAGGAAAATTCTGCAGACATAAAGGAAGCAGCTGCCCTAGACATAATTTGTAAGTAAAAAAACATTATTGAAAATACCATCTTTGTGGTTTTTCTGAATAACTTGATAACACCCTTAATTATGTAGCAATTGCCCTGGAGAGGTACAGATTAAATTGCTGCAGATTGCATTTTTAGATGATGAATCTTATTGGATCTGACCTTTTCTAAAAAGAAAAAAAAATAAAACCTGAAGCTGAAAACCAACTAAAGTATATTTGCTGCTTCTGAGGTCTAAATAGATGTAGACTGTGGTAAGCCACATATTAGCCTAGGCTTCTTAGTTTGAGTTTAGACTGAGTTTTGGTCATTTTAGGTAAAATACTTCTCTAAACATTGAAACTCAGGGATAACTTTTATTAGTTGCTTAACTGAATTACAACAGATCTCCACATCTTGTTTAATAAAAAAATATTTTGCATTTAGATTTGCTATCAGTAGTAGTTTATCACAAGTAATTATTCTTTTTTTTAACAACCTGGTCATAGTACTGTAAAATTATTTGTTCCTTTAATTACCATTTGGTAATACACTATGTTATTGAACAATTCCCATTTTTCTTAGACAACCATGTTTACCCAAACAAGAGATTGTGGAGTGTTTACCAAATGAACAAAACCATTTACCAAATGAAAGGTAAGATGTCTTTCCTTGCTGTATGTTCTTGGCAACTTACTGCAGTGCTACCCATATCATACATTTTAAACTGTAATATAGTCCACTATGGGTTCTTTCAGTAGAGATCTTCAACATTTAACTATAGTCTAGCATGGATTTTTCAATGGACATATCTTTAATGTTTTTAGAATACATTCTATTAAATTCTCAAGCAATTACTACAAATTAGTAACTGCTAATTAAATAATAAACTTTATAGAGCAATAAAGGGGCTCAAATTTAATATACAGATTTTTGTGTAAGGCTATGCAACTTAAGCTTTTTCTGCTTAATTTTATTTCAGCAAAGCTAAAGACATCTCTGACCTAGCTCTTGTAAACACAATTCTTGTTTCTTTTTTTCTTTTTCTTGCGTAACAGAGAAAGAAACAGAATTTTTTGACATAAGAGATTTCAAAACAAAATTTAAAAGAAAACTTCATTCAGCCTTGGAAAACGTAAGAATAAATCCATTCTACATGTGTTACACAGATCTACTGTCAATAGATTGTTTTTGTAACTTTAGCGAGGTGTATGGTGAGTTGGTTTTGGGTTTTGGTTTTTTTTTTTTCCTTAGTCTGCATCAAAAATTAATAGAACTAATCATTTAGGAATGGTAGGAACTGCATGTGCAATAGGCAATACAGTTCTTATCTGTTCTTGCAACTTTACAATTATGCTGGAGTGAAATAAAATGTAAAATTGCATTAAAATATGACTGGCCTCAGGAAAAGTGGGACATTTATATTTTCTATCCAATTTTTGCCTTGCCTGAGTGTACATGTTGCCTAGGTAGGCTGATACTGCTTTGTCCCATTACCCAGTAACAATAAACCAACAACAAAAGTCAGACGGAGTACAAAGAGAATCTGAAGTAGCCAGTAAGCAGGACAAGGAAGTTCAGATGTTATGACTTGGATTTGTAGCACAGTTGTATCTATTTCTTTTTAGTTCTTGTTTTGAAATAATTTGTGATGGCTGTGAGAACTAGGCCCTGGTATTTAATTACATTATAATGACTGAAAGATCACTGTCAATAGCAAGCAGCAGTTTCTAGACTACAGAAATGAGTGGAAAGGAAATACTATCACTTCACTTTTTTTACTAAGCAACTTGCAGAAGCCTTTTCTTGCTTTAGCTCACCAGCTTCATTTAAGAAAGGTAACAGAAATTGCCTCTGGCTACTTGCTGTGTCACTGCGTGACGCACAAAGCATTCCCACTGACACCAGTAGAGGGCAACAAATACAATTCAGACTAACATACAAGCTGCAGTTCATATAGCTCTATTACAATAAAGTTTTGCAATATTTTGTTAGATATTAAATTTTTAAAATGCACAAAAACTTTTGAGAAGTTGTGTTGGTCCAGCAATGTAAGCATTTTATGACTTGGCTGGACTACAAGCTTGGCTACATGTACCCCAGTCAAAGCGAGGGTTGGTTGGTCGGGTTTTTTAAGGAAGTTTTCCCACTCTTTTAAGTCACGAAGATTGAGTCAAATAAAAAGAAACAACCAAGGAGTGAATCTACAAAACAGGAAAGGGAGCTGTCTTCAAATTCCTGACTGTGTAACCTTGAGCAGTGATAAATATTATACACAGGTGTAAAAATCACAAGTTGATCAGAAGTTTGGTTCCTCAAAAATTAGACGTAATGGAAATACTGCCACTAGCCCTCCATCTAAATAAACACGTTTTTATTGTGGTGTTATTTTCCCTAGAGAAATCAAGGCTTTTATAATAAGCTATTTTTATTTTTGCCCTTCAAAAGAAAGTGTGTATCAACAGGAAAGTCATATTAAGGGTCTGAAATAAGTCTTTTTTGTTTTGTTTTTGTTTTTTCCTCCCCTGTTTGTGAGGTTATTGTTCTTCTGTGGAAATTTGATTAAATACAATCCTGACCACACTAGTGGGATTTGTTTCTTATTCAAGCAGTGGTGTACTAAATTATGTTTGGGTTGTGTGAATACAGGGTTAAGAGAGAACAAAATCTTTATGGACACCTGAAGGTACTGGTAAATCAAAGCTTTTCTTTTTGTATTAGGTCACCATCAACTTTAGAGAATATGATGATAGTGCTATCTGGATTCGAATTGCCTGGGGAACACCATATAGAAAACCAAACCAGTACAAAACCAGCTATGTTGTATACCATTCACAGACTCCATATGCCTTTGTTTCTGTCTCGATGTTTAGGAGCAACGTGCCTCTGCTCCTTGAGGTACGGAATAAAACTCTGTAGGCCCTGACTTCACCACAGTCATGTAGAGCTGTAACTGTGTTAGCTTTTAAGAGGATGGGTAAAGATTTGTCACTTAATGTAACTTACTCATTTACATAGTTGTGTTTTTCCCCTTAGCTCATGGTAAAAATCGGGCAAAAATGAATCTTTGCAACCTTTGGAGTGGTGCATCATGAATAAAGTCATTTTACTGGGATTTTTGCTGACCTTGAATTGTTCTAATTTATTAACCAATTGTTAGGCAGAATTCAGTTAAATTGTCTCATGGAAGTTGAAGACTATTACATCAACAGTTTACTTCAAGAACTAAATGTATGAGCTCATTGGGGAATGCTATCAATCAGTTTTGAAAGACATTTTCTGTGAACTTGTGGTGATCAGCACTGGTAGTCTTTCATTTTTTTTATCTTTATTTAGCAGACTTCTGGGCTAGTAATTATTTATCTGTTTATTTTTCAGCTTTGTAAAGCTATAGGGCTTATCTGGTTAATCCTGTGAATGCTTTTAAATATTAACCTAAGCTTAATAACAGTCTCTTCAACACTTTTTCAGACATGAGAATTTTGCTAGTTGCACACAGTTGCTTACCTTGTAACAAAACCACCACCATGTTCAGAAATACTGTATTTTTTCTGTATTATAAACATAGTGATAAGTAAGGCTGACGTTAAAACAATTTAAATTTTTATTTGAAGGCCCTGGTTGCTGCTTCCAATTACAATCACATCTGTGCAATGGAGCTTCGAAGTCATTCTTTAAACTCCCTTAAAGAAATTGTGTTTAACAGATATAGCCAGGTGAGCCACTTCATAAATATATCCTAAGATAAATCTTGCCTTTTATTTCAGGCCTAGTTCTCAACCCCAAGCAAGGGGGAAAATTCACCTCTTACAAGAGGCCATCAAGTTAAAATAATATTGAACTACTGAGATGGACAACCTTTTTTTATTAAGGTAACATTACAGTAGGGATGTAATTACTTAACATCCCACCTACTCTTTGTTGTTATTACTGATGGTTAAACTCAGTCTAAAAATTGTATGAACAATCTAGTCCTAGGATTTCTTGGCATCATTTCACTAGGCTTCCTAGAGCAATGAGGTGAAGGCTACTGGAATAGGTGCTTACTCTGCTCATCCATGTAAAACCTGCAAATAGGGAGATGTTCACAAAGGTGATCTTTTCTTAAAGCTGGGCTTTCTGACTTGTAGCAATTGTCAAAAATTGGAAGGATGCTCACTTTCAGAATGAAGTAAAATGTGGAAATCTTTTCAGCTACAGCCTCTAAAAGTGGAAGTGAACTAAACATTTTTTTTTCTCTCCATTTAGAACTTCCAAACTTATTATCCTGAAGCTCTACAAGAACACAGTGTAGAACCAGAAAGTGGTATGTGTATTTTAAATTAAACAGCAGTTTGAATGTCGTTTCTGCTGGCTTATGAAGTGAGATTCATTAGTTTGGGTTTTTCTCTTGGCAAGGAATGAAAATACAAATGATGGAGACAAAGAATTCATCACGATCCATTTTTGCTAAGCTAGCTAAAATTATTATTTTCAGATTTTCACTAATCTGGTGAGAAAAGCAGTATTGTATCAGCTGACAAAGTTGTCTTCGTTTTTTCTCTTCTTTTCCCCTGCAGAGCCACAGATAGTTCACGAAAACAGAAAGACGAAAGAAAAAATACAGGGAATGAATCAGCAGGCTTTTTGGGATTGTTCCCTACCGAAACTTGAATATGCACAATATAAGGTACCAAAACCAACAATTTTGGGAGTTTTTATCATTTTATTGCAGTGGTAGCTACATTAAATTGCGAATTGAAGGAATAGTGGATTTTTTTAACTGTAGGGAGCACATCTTTAATTAAAGTATCTTCAAAAAACATTTGCATTGAGATTTGGTCAGACTGCCAGATCATGTTTTAGTTTGTCAGCCTGGTGAACAGAGTTTTTACTTGGTTTTGTAATAAAGGTAGGCTTACACCACTAGTGTACTGAGGCATGAGAAATTAGGGTTATATAAAGTTTGTACAAAGCTCAGGCTACATATAACACCATAATTTAACTTCTTGGATAATGCATGGATTTTTATCTGCACAGATATATTAGGAATTCTAAGAGACACTTAGTAGCTTACAGTTTTACTCGCCAAGCTGCCTCTTTCAGCAGAAAACTGTTGACCACATGGTGGCATCCTCTGATTTCATTAGAACATTCCTGCAGCTGGAAGCACATTAACATTACAAGTGATAAATAAGATAACAGTCTTACTACATATTACATTTTTAATGTTTAAATAATACATAAAATATTTATTGCTTATACTCCCTGGTTAAATTTTATGTTAACAGCTTGAGACGATGTTTGAAAGTGATCCTAAAATGGGTGTTTTGCATCGAAAACAACCATTCAGATGTCTGGTCAAGTTTTCTAGTCCAGATCTCTTCGAATCACTGAAATCCCTGGCAGCAACGAGTAAGTGTTCCAACTCTATAAAATGGAGGAAAAATCCACAGTTAAATATTTGTCGTCATACATTCTGCTTCTATGTTGCATAAGGGAGAACCTTTCTAGTTTGTTTAGAAATATACAAATTCAGTAGAATAAAAATATTACCAGTATAAAAACTTTTGTCTAAACACATACCAATTTGTTCTTAGAATTACGAGTTTGTACATACATATCGAAACTGTGGTTTAGTTTTAGAACAGTTATGAAAGGTAAATATTGGTTGGGTTAAGCTCTAATTAGCTGCCTTTCTCTCCAGGTATGGCTGAGACATCGCTTTCACCACTGCTTACCTGTATACCACAGAAACCTATGAATAATTTTAGAATTACAGAGGAAACATCACTTATTTCCGGGAGACTTTCTACGTCCTTATGTCTAAACTGATTTACAGAGGAACATACAATTCACTTATTACTGGTATTAATCTACACTTTTAAACTTTTAAAACATTTTAAAAAATATTTTTAAAATATTAAATTTTTTTCCGAACTGCTGCTTTGAGTCATTTTTTCCAATTTGTTTTTCAACAGAAGGGTTAGCCCTTTCCTTAAATAATCAGAAAAAAAAATTAGTTGTGAAATTTAAACAGATTGTGGACTCCTGGCATATAGGGGGCAGTAAGAGGTTTCTGCCCGTCTTGAGTTGATGCTAATGCAGAGGTTTTGCTCACAGAGGGCATCAGCCAGTAACAAATACTGAAATAAAAAAAACCACCTATTTGTATGAATGTCTTATCAAATTTTCTCCTAGAGGAATACAATCAAATAGTAATCTTCTTTTTGTGCAAGTCCATGGTTTAGAGTATTCCCATTAAGTTTTGATCCTTCTGCAATCCTTGCACATTACCAGTTCATGGTGCTTGGAGACATAAAGATGGAAACATTCACCACTGCAAACAGCAGCATTGCACTGGAATTCTGTAGGGGTTGGTAAGTTGTAACTGGTAATTAGATAGCTATTTCCATGTGACTTGCTGCATCGTTTGTAATTTGACATGAACGTGATCTGAAAAGGCAGGTTTTTCAGAAGTGTTTCTTTAATTCGGTTACCTGGAAACTTCATGCACGTACTTTGTGTATAGGGAATTTCTGATACATTTAGATACCTCAATGTGCAGAGTCTTCATAGCTTCACAGCACAGTATAAATATTTTTAGAGGCTGTATGGGAATGTTTTATTTTGAAACTGTAAATAAATGTTTAGACTAAGTCCTCTCAGAAAAGCTTGTTTTACCTGACTTAGAAACATGACATAACTTATACTGATTTTTGGTCTGTTCTGGTTTTCAACATCTCTGTATAACTCACCCATAAAAAGAAGTTAGTTGAGGACTATCTGCTAGTGATATATATCTAGGACATCCTTCTGTGGATTTTAGTGTTAGTTTGAGGAAACACTTAACATAATGGTAGGATTAATCATAAAATAGTTTGGGTTGGAAAGGACCTTCAGATCATCTACTTCCAACCCCCTGTCATGGTCAGGGACACCTCACAATAGACCATGTTGCCTAAGACTTCATCCAACCTGGCTAAAACAATCCCAGATTTTATGATACACAGACAACACAGAAGACACTAAGCGTTGGCTCTTGCCAACTTGTACCCTCACAGAGCCTTCCAGGATCCAGACCATTAACATCCCCCTATGCATTTCACTCTGTGCAACTTCTTCCTAATGCTTTCTACCAAATAACTTATCTCGGCCATTTAATGAACTACTGCAAGGGTAATGTTCTGAAATACTCTTAGAACAGTGTGACTTACCTGGCCTATGGCCTGTTTCTGCCTCTTGTTTCTGGTAAAGGCAGCCTCCATCTCCCCCATAACAACTGCAAAGTTGGTGTGTCTGATTTTCAGATGTATGTTTTTACCTCTAACTTCCTGTAATGAAGGTTATTATAGGAACAGCACAAATGAACGCGAGGCAGCCCCACTTACCCCCACCACGGGAGGTTGAAGGGGCTGAGGCTGGCACAAGCGCTTCTCTGCGTATTCTCACATCTACACCATTATTCTCTCCTTTTCGTTCGTTTCCGCCGTTTCGGCACTGCCTGCCGTGCGGCCGCCGTAACGGCTCCTCCTCCCCTCAGCGCCCCGCCCGCCATAATGGCTCCTCCTCCTCCCCTCAGCGCCCCGCCCGCCGCTGCCCGGCGGCGGGTATTGGCGGTGGCGGCCGGAAGCGGGGAGCGAGCAGCTGACAGCAACATGGCGGCGGCGGAGGCGGCCGGGCGGCGTGGCGGGGCGCTGGGGCGGCCCCCGGCGCCTGTGCCCGTGCCGGTGGGGGATCTGCTGCCCGCCGGCGAGCTGGTGCGGCCCTCGGTGACAGAGCTGTCCCAAGTGAGGACCAACATCCTGTGCACCGTGCCCGGCTGCGGCAAGGTCCTGCCCAACAGCCCGGCCCTCAACATGCACCTCAGCAAGGCCCACCCGGTCCAGGTACCGCCGCCGCCCCGACTCGGGCCCTCTGGGCGCCTCCCGCTTGCTGAGCCCCGAGGGGAGGTCGGGCGAGACCCTCAACTCGGTCTGTGGGGCTCTGTAATGGCGCGGTTCTTTATTCCGCTCTGGGCCGAAGCCCCCGGGGCCACCGCGGACCCTGCTGGGGTCCGGCGTCGCCGGTGAGGGGGTTCGCGTCTCCGGGCTAACGGGGGGCTCTGCGGGTTTGGTCCTGTGGAGCGTGGTGGTGCGGGGCGGGGTGGTCCAGAGGGGATGAGGGAGCGTTTCTCTTTCGCTTTTGTTTAAATCACACACACACCCACCCCCCCCCCCCCCCCGAAAAGTGTGTGCTGGTACGTGTGTAATACACGAGTGTGTGTGCGCAGGCTGGCCCATCGTAGTAGAGAATACCACTGAAACTACTTATAGGGGGGGAAAAAAAAGCCAGTTTTGTACTGGCGTTACACATAACGAAGGCAGTGAAAAGTTCTCTGGAGCTCAGTTTCTGGTATTTCACTTGCTTATCGCTTGTCTTTCTTCAGTAAGACGTTACAGCCCCACTTGAGAGGTGCTGTGCAAACACACCGTGTTTCCTACCCTTGGCAAGGCACCATGATCCGAACGCCGAGTGCTGTTATGCTGGGGGGGGAGGGGGGGGTTGTTTGTGTTTTAAAATGTCTGTGAGCCAAAAAAAAAAAAACGCTAGCTGGATGCCATTTTGGAAACGAGCTCTCATTGCCATAGTACTCGTGAGAAAACAGCACGCACTGGGGGGGAGGAGGGCCACAGTTCTGCAAGCGTGTCAGTGCTGTGTGGGCCTTTCAGGAAGATAGAGTTACTGTTCTCAAAACCATAACAGCGAGTGTGTGAAGGCGAATCCGATTCCTGTAAGACTTGAAGCACAGCATTCATAGCTATATTCTGAAAACGCAGCCCCAGTGGGCAGACAATAAAAGTACTTGTTTTGTGAAATGGCTAATTTCAGGATCCAGTGTGTGTTACAGATGGTCATGGGTGGTGAGCATAAGGAAATACTCTCAACTGTACTTCATATCTCCTGTCTCTGTTTTATTGCGTTTCCTAATACGCGCTAACAGCTTTAGTGCGTGTGCTGTATTGTATCTCACGTGTGTAGGAGTGGAGGTACAGCAGAAGTTGAAAACGTTCATTCAGGTTCAGCAGACAGTCATCTCGGATCACGCTCTGAATGTATGCAGCAGCCAGCGAGGAGCAGAGCTGTGGGTTACAGCTCATGGGTGAGGAAGTGCGGGTCGCTAACCAGTCGCCTACGTAGCTATTAACTGTCGGTGCCTTGTAGAATTATAACATATGTCATACACCTCATTAGCAAACCTTATGATAGCTGGGATGAATACTGAAACATGGATGGATGCACCTTTTGAGGAACAACTCCCTTATTCCAGGGTGTTGTAATTGAGAGTAAAATGTTTTTGAGGCTTAAGGGAGGCTAGTTTTTACTGTGTACTGTGCATTACGCATGGCTTGAGAATGCACCTTGAATGAAAGGATAAAGATATGAAGGTAAAAAGATACAAACCTAGGTGTGTGTTACTCTGTTTCTGCAGAAGGAGATGGACTTGCACTAATTTTTTAGTTTTAGTATTTCCTTTTAAGAGATAATTGCCTCCCCAGAGAAAATGAGTTTAGTAGATTGCATTTGTTAGTGAAACGTGAAGAATTAGTGAAGAGGCAGCTTTGCAAATGAGATGGTAAGAACCCTTTGGGGAAGGAGAGAACTTAGTAGTGCTGAAGAGAAGAGAGGTTGACTTGATTAATTTTCATTATAAAAGTAGCAGTAGGATCTTTTGATACCAAAAGCTGAGGTATTGTTGCTGCAGAGGAAGGACATTTACATAGGAAAGCAAGATGACCCTGTAAAAACTGAGTCAAGTTAGTACAAGGTTATACTCTTGTGGAGTGATACCAAAAAATTTGATCAGTCCTGGTTTGTAACAGAAAACTGAGATGGGGAAACAGTTGCAAAAGCTATTTGGTCATACAGTATGCAGTTAGGGTAATGCTGCTGTGAAAGAGGCAGTCCTAAAATAGATCAGGAGGATATTCTTGGTCACTGCTGTAGGGTAGGAATCTGATTCAAATGAGATACAATGAACCCAGAAGAGGTGTAGAAAAGGGCTACTGAGGATGATAAGTGGCAACTGTGTCTGGCAAAGGGAAATGAGAAGAATTTGGCTTGTTTTGTCTAACAAAAAAAGATATGATCATATCATAAGAAGATAAGGTATGAAGTGTTGATAATATGAATGTTTGTCTTCTAGTTGTCTCCTTAGCTTAACTAGGCCACAGGGCTTGGGGCAACAATGTAGTGAACAGCAAGTAACTCCTTGCTGCTGATTTAGTCAAGGTGAACTCAGTGACGTCTTGCTTTCCTGCAACAGAAAGGCTTACTCCAAAGAATTAATTTAAAACAATAAGTTGCACAAGACTGTAGCCAGTTATTAAAACAATTTTTTTTTTTTCAGCAGAGGATCGTGCATTGCTTTACTAAATAGCATGGGAAGAAGTGCATTTATTCTTTTTATAAAAACTATTGTGGTAATGTGATATTTGCATTTGGATAAATCATGCCAAGGGTAAGCTCCCCTTTCCAGTTCAGCACTGACTACAGCCTCCTGCTATCACAGGAATACACAGAATCCTCTCCTTCATATTTGCCGCATTGTTGGCAGAAGCTCTGTCTGCATGTCAGTATTCCTTACGATACACGGGTCTGGTTGTGAGAAGTTATTGAACAAATACTCACCAAAAATTGCGGTGGGTGGATATGGTAGAAACATGGGAAGTGAAATCAGCTGCACAAGGACAGGACTTGTGAGAAGGTCTGACATGTGAGCAGCCAGATGGGGTTTTGAGAAGGTGTGAGATTAACCATGTAGATCCAGGAGGGCTTTGAAGGTGGTCAAAACAAGATTACTGTCTGGATAGAGCTACTCATACGTCTAGAGTATCTCTCAACTTGTATCAGCAAATTTCTTTTGATCTGTGCCTCTAAAGTCGATGTTCAGCTGTTAAAAGAACCTCTTGCGCATCTCATGTTTATGCAGCTTTTAAACAGTTGGTGTTATCCTGTACCATATTACATAGTAGTTTTAAATAACCTGACTGTGTTTTACCTGTTAAGTGCCTGAACATACTGCCCTGTCATTTGTTGGGTTGTGACGTAAAATATAACACACTTGGAATAACTTCTTATTTAGGAATAAACAACTCCAATTGCTGCTTACTAAGCATATTGATTTCATCTGCAGTGAGAGAGATCAAACATAGTTTTGACTTTAAGGGAAATCTTTTCTTCTCCTGAAGGCTTTGAGACTGGCATCTGGTCCAAGTGTTTCTGGGTAAACTCAGGGTTAAAAAGTGTAATTGAGGGTAGTGTGGCCGGAACAACTAGATTCTTTTGAGTCATGTTGCTGGTTTGGGCAGTGGCTTTAGGAGGTGCAAAAACAATCACAGTGGTTATTCAGCAGAAATGAAACAGGCCTGTTTATGCATGGTTTGTCCATGGGGAACACTGCTGTACATGAAGGTGTTTACAAGATTAAAATTTTATGTGAGAAGTCCCTTCTAGAAGATTTGGTCCTGGTTTTCTTGATGAAGTGGCAGCTGATCACTTTGGTTGAGAGGCTCTAAACTTTGCTTTTTTTAAGTATGGTATGCCATGAATGAAAATGAGCTTGCAGCAGTGTCAGCAAGTAGCAGTGTTGCATGTTTGGAAACGTGACCTAAATGTTGCTGTAAGGGATTACCTTTTACACAGAGTATTTTAGATTGAGAGGTGATTTGAAGAAAACCAAGATCATTGAAGTGTCCCACTCATCTGCTTCATAGTATTCCTGAAGTGCAAATGAAAGCACTTCATAAGCAAGGCAGGCGTAGCTCACCACACAGAGCTGTTGGGTTGTGACTAACAGTAGCTAGGGAAGAAGCAGTGAAACCTTCTGTATTCTGGCAGCTGTGGCTCATACTTTGTTTGCTTCACATGGGATGACTATTGTGCTTTGTGGATTCTTAATGTTTGGTCTAACCTGTGTAAACACGAAGCAGCTGGAGATCTGCCTGAAGATGGTAGTTACAGAGTGACTGATGTAAAATCAACATTCTGCTGCTTGCTGTCACTGCAAAGTTGGGAGCAGAGCTGAAACAGGGCATGCTCTGGTAATTTTCTGAATAACCACCTTGGGGATGCCATTGTGGATGACTGTAACTGGCTCTGAGGGTTTGGTTGGCTTCCTGCTCTGTCCGAGGATGTAGATACAGCTACTCTGAGCATCAGGTTTTTAATTTTTTTGCTTAGACATAGATGCATGATGTTTCCACTGAGACCCTTTCAGATAGGGTATGTTTACAGGGGTTTGTGTTGTCTGGTTTCCGTGGCTGTGTCCTCAATAGGAAAAGGTTCTGTGTGGTTGAACAATCCAGACAATCTCCCTAGTTTTCATATGGATTTTTGAGGTCCTCTTTGAGCAAGTTATGTTACTTTCTTCTACAGTGTATGTGTGATACACTGTAGAAGTCAGTGAGGCAGAAAGCATAGGTGTAGCAGTCACTAAATGTTTGGAGGTTCAGAATTAACAGTGACTTCAGTGAGATTTTATTTATGCTCTGAATTAAGTGGCAGAGTGTTCTTGGCATTTCTCATTTTATTAGCAGTAAGCTCTAAATAGTGCCAACAGAATTCTAATGTCAGGGGAGTGTTGGGTTACACTGTGCGTGGCTAATTTTAGTGGAGCTTCAAGTAGATTGTGTTTGCTACTAACAAGTTAAAACTACATTGAATCGTCAGCGTAGTATCCATAGGGAAAGCTTTTTCGCTCAGATAACACAAAAGGCAGTTATAATTGGTGTGGGGAAGCAAGTTATCTTGGTAGAAGTAAATAGTACAGTACCACTACTCTGCAGAGATAGTGATTTCACTTCACAATTTTGATGGTCATTTACAAAGTAGCATCTACCTTGATGAAAACTCCATTTGAGCTTTCCAATGGCTTCAACTCATTGAAGGATGTAAACTCAGTGAGTCAAAGTTGATGTGTATTCTGAATGTTATCTTTCACACACAAACTTGTAGAATTGTCAACTTCTTAATCGCTTCTTTTTCAGGATGGAAAACTTAATGCACCAGTAAGGAAGGGTTTGAAAACATCTCAGAAATTCTACTGCTGTCCTATTGAAGGCTGCCCTAGAGGACCAAACAGACCATTTTCCCAATTTTCTCTTGTCAAACAGGTATTCCTATTTCCTAAACTATTATTTTCATACTGATTTAGTCCTGACTGTCTCTACTCCAGAGTGTACACTTTTGCCTTCAGATATGAGCAAAGCCTCTGAGCATATGTCCTCAAGTTGGAGAGTCGTGTTTAGGAACTCAGTGTGGGCATATGGTTAAGGAATTTGCATGTTTGCATGTTGATATTGGAAGGCTTGAACTTTTTGGTGAGGCAGATGCCAGTATGTTCTGCTAAAACAGAAGACAGTCCCTCTCCACCAATTAAAAATATGGAGAAAGATCAAAGGCAGAGAGGAGGAGAATCACAGTGGCAACCAATAATGGTTTAAAATTACCATATTAAATGGTAATTTTAAACTACTTTTTTTAAGTGGTCAAGAACTAAGAGTTTTTCTCTGCTTTAGTGTCAAAATGCAATTGTTTACTAGTTACCTGTTTAAGAAAACATGTAAGACTTGTTTTTGAATGAACGAGTAAAAAAAGCTCTCTTCTGCTGTTGATTAGCCATGATAACCTGGGGAGACCATAGGAGATGGAGTGGCTGGCACTTGGTGTTGTGAATGACAAGGAAAAATTCTGGTGTTTGCTCTGCAGTTGACCTGTTTGGCTTGAGAGTATTTGCTCAGTTGTAAGATCTTCAGGAATGCGCACATGTTGCAACATATACTTAACTACGTTCTTTAACAAGGTTCATCTATCGATTTGTTGATGTCCATAGGAAGCCTCCAGTAGCATTAGGACACATAAATGTTTATCTGTGGTTTAGGATGTACATAGCACAAGCAGACTTGCACACTTTAAATTCTTTCTGTTGATTTATTTAAGCTTGTAACTTATTCCTAATGAGAATATTTAAAAACAAAGTAATTCTACAATTTGATGCTATTTAACAACTAAAAAAATGCAAATATTGTCTCCCCTAAATGTGATTTTCTTTTTTATCTTAGCTGAAAGCTAATGTTTACTTCTCATTGTGTATTCTAGCACTTTATGAAAATGCATGCTGAAAAGAAGCACAAATGTGATAAATGTAGTAACTCCTATGGTACAGAGTGGTATTTGAAACGGCACATAGAGGTCTGTGGCAAGACTTTCCAGTGTACTTGTGGGTGCCCTTATGCCAGCAGAACAGCATTATTGTCTCATATTTACAGAACTGGCCATGAAATTCCTGCAGAACACAGGTAAAAGTGAAGCAGTTAAGTAATGATACTTATGTTCATCACCAAGTTCTCTGACTGGCTTTGTATCTCCTTTCTGTTGATTAAATTGGAACTAGGCTCAACATTGTTTTAGCAGTACAGCAGTTTGCAGTTTCTTTGTTCTGTTGCTTTTGGTAGTTTCTGTTTTGTCTGATAAGGACAATTGTCTAATCAGTAAGATTAGGTGTCCCCATGCACAATACAAAAAGTACTGATGACACTGCACTGCATGGTGTAAATGCTTTTAATTGTTCTATCTGCTTTTACAGTTCTGTGGAAGTAGAGATTATTTGGAAATGGTTATAGCTGGTAACTGGTGTGTAATGCAGTTCATTTTTTCCTGTATAGTCTAGTCATCTTTGCAAGTATTGGTGGGGGGGGTTTCTTTTCTTTTTTAGTGGCTGTAAATGTATGTGTAGATTTAAAGTTGTCTTAATATGTACATACATTTCATAAAGGGTAATCTGTTTCCTGAGGCCTAACCTGTCTGATTTGGAGATACAACTGCTGCAAAATCAAGTTTTATGTGAAGGAGTGATAACTGTATCTTTGGTTTCCATGAGAGACCTTTGCCTCTACAGTAATTTTAAAAGCTCTGTCCCTTCAATGCTCTGTCTGAGTTAGCATCAAAGTTAGAAATTAAACATATTTTTAATCAGAGTACTTAAGGTACAAGGGGGAAGAAACCATCTAAACTTCCACCTCCATTTAGAAATAGGTCTCCGTAGAAGGGGTAACCTTTTTTCTTTTTGAAATGGGGGAGTGGGGAATGAAATCTTACAGAACTGAAGTTCGCGGAATCTTTTTATGTTTTAATCAGGGTTAGTTGCCTTCTCCATACCCAGTCTCGTCTGTGAGTTCAGTTTATATTTTCAGTGCAATGACTTTAAAGAATGGAAGGCAGATGTTTTGTGCTTGAAAGGAGTATAAATTATTGATCTCGTGTTCACAGGGATCCTCCTAGTAAGAAAAGGAAAATGGAAACTTCTATACATAATCAGCAGTTGGCAGAGAAAGCGAATGAAGCATTCATCAACACACACAATAATAATCCTGGCACTCAGGAATTGGAGTCCTCTGAAGTGAAACTAGCAGCCTCTCTTGAAGGCTCCTGCAGTTCTAACCTCACGAACCAAATGCAGCCAAAATGTACGCCGAAGATGCTCTTACCAAAGCCCAAGCTGGCTTTGGTTAAACTTCCAGTGATGCAGCTTGCTCACTTGCCTATATATATATCTGCAACAGACTCTTCTGTCAAACCTGCTGTAGTGGCTGTTGATAATCAAGGTTCACTTGTAAGTACTGTTCATTTATTGCCTCAATCAATAGGAATTCTGATTCCTGCACTGGAGGCAGAAACAGTTGTATTTAAAGACAGTTTGCCTGTTTCAAAAGTGACAAATTCTGGTGATCATGAACCCGTAAGTACCGGTGTACAAGTTGAGTTGGATAAGGTTACATTGAGTAACACAGGGCAAGAGATGGGGAATGTTTGTCACAAGAACAAAATTTCTTCAATAAATATACAGACTGACTTATCTTATATTTCACAGAACTTTGTACCAGCTGCAACCTGGACTCCCAATTCTTCTGTATCCTCTTGCTCTCAGACAGATCTGTCATTCAGTTCACAGGTTTCGCTGCCAATCAGTGTACAAACACAGACGCTGCTGCCTGCTTCCAAACTGACTTCATCCATAGCTGCTCAGACTGATGCTTTTAGTCAGGTTTGTTTTCCAACCTGTGGCATATCTAGAGAGACTCAAACCAGTAGGACACAGGACTCTATTGATGGAAGGGTGCAGATGGACCAGGCTGTGATGTGCAGTGACATCTTCGACAATGTTGATTCATCATATAGTGTTTCTACTCACATTGAACTTACAGAAAACAACTTAATGCCTGCAAATATAGATCAAGCCTTGCTGCAAAGAAGTAATTGCAAGAGCCTGAATCAAGATACGGTGAAGTCTGAATCCCTTATCAACTTCAGTACACAGCCTAATATACTTCCAACTCAAAATACGATGGATAATCAAACCCAGACAATGGACTTGCTAAGCGATTTGGAAAATATCTTTTCAGGAAACATGCCTGGACAGACACTGGATAATCGTGGCCTTTTGTCTGAGACAAGTTCTAATGCTGACACGCATCTGCCATCTGGTTCATCACAGAGCACAGGAATAGACTTTGACATTGAAGAGTTCTTTTCAGCATCCAATATTCAAACTCAGACTGAAGAGAGTGAGCTTGGTACCCTGAACCCTGAGCCAGTTTTGGAGTCACTGGACATTGAAACTCAGACTGATTTCTTATTTTCAGATAGTGCGACTCAATCATATAGCTGCCGAGGAAATTCTAACTTCTTAGGTTTGGAGATGTTTGATACACAGACACAGACAGACTTGAATTTTTTCTTGGACAGTAATACCCATCTGCCTTTAGGGAGTATTCTGAAGCAGTCTAGTTTCTCCATGAGTACTGATTCATCTGATACAGAAACCCAGACGGAAGTATACCCAGCTACTAAAAATACTCCTACTCAGAATATTGAAAGCAAAGTCCAGCTCAGTAGTGCTGAAACACAGACTATGGATAGCTGCTTTGAGAATCTAGGGAGTTTATTCCTTACCAGCAATGAGACACAGACAGCAATGGATGACTTTCTTCTGGCTGACCTAGCCTGGAACACAATGGAGTCTCAGTTCAGTTCAGTAGAAACACAGACCTGTGAAGAGCTGTGCTCCTTGTTTCAGAGCTCTGACAAGCCCAGCCACTGAGTACTATGTAATATAACCATTTCCTGTGGTTTGAAATTAAGTTATTGGGGTGGGAGAAGTGGCTTGACCAAGTCATCCACTTCGCGTTATTGAATGTAGTTGTCATGAGCAGTTGACCTAAGAGACTTCTCATGCTGAAGGTACTCTATCAGATATGTATAACTTGACATAAACTGTGTGTATGAATGGAGGGAAAAGGAAGGCTGTAACATGCTAATGTACATTTGAACCTTAAAAAAGAATTCATGGTGCCTATGTTTTTTCCTGAAACTTCTTTATGAAGGTGATACTGCTTTCATTTAAACAGAACAACTTTTGAAGTTGTTCTGTATATGTATGTATCTCTATCTCCTTCTGGCTTACATATAAGGTTCCAATGTGCTGGACCAAAACCCTGACCTGTCCAATTCAGATGCTTCCCTAAACTTATGGGGGAGGATTCTATTAGTGTAAGCTACTTCTGTTTACTTTTTTTAGTAGCTCGTATTTTAAATCCGGCATGAACATAATAAGCCGTATTGTCGTCTTTTACTTTTTGCCTTCACAGCTCGTTCTCCTGCATAAATTGGTATTTTCCAAACACTAGACATATAGAGATGCCTGAATTGCTGAATATATTTATTATGAAACATGTAGAAAGTAGTAATTTTTTTATATTTTTCCCTGAGTGGCACAGATGTCCTTTGAAAGATAGAAAAAGAACTTTGAATACACAATTGTAGGAGAAGTTAGTATGTTGTCCTTTTAGCTAGTGTAGTAAGTGGGACTAACATTTCTAGAGTCTTCAGGAGGGATTTGTTTAAATTATTTCTGTCTCTAAGATGCAAATGTTACAATGTGTGTGCCTCAAAGACTGGAATAACTTGTTTTTGTTGAAATTCTCCTAGCTTTATGAAGATACAAGTTGGGAAATGTTAAAGTGGTTTATACCTCTATTACCTTAACAGAAATCTTTACAAATGGGAAATTAAATTCTCTAAAATACTTTAAACTACTGGTTTTGGGCTTCCCACTTCCAAAACCAACTGGAATCTGTACAGCAGAGCTGGGAGATCGGCTCACAGAAGCCTTTTCAGAAGAGCTGTATCTTGCTTTTGCAATCCATCTGCAGCCCTCGGTTCCTGCAGCTTATAGAGAGTTTTTCTGATGTAGTCAAATTCAAACAAATTGATTTTTTTTATTTTTTTCTTTCTTCCAGAGAAGAAACGTGTGACCTCCTGGATTTTGGTTTTTTTTAATGTTCATCTTGCCCTTCATATCATTGTTTGCAATACTTTTTATTTGCTTGAAAAAAAAATGAAGCTGTGAATGTATGGTGGAATTCGGCCTTAACTAATTTTTATATCTGATTATAATGCCTACAAAATGCAGGCCTCTAGTTTTGTCCTGGACAGGTTTTAGTATCTGTTATCTTAAGTGAAAAGAGAAACCTCTTCATGTCAAGTTCCTGGGCCTGTAACAGACTTTTCTCCTCCATTGTGAGAGGAGCAGTGTTGGTTGTGTATTTACTGGGCAGCCCATCAGTAAATGTATGCCCAAGCCTTAGTTTTTGAAGGCTCAGTCTGCTTTGTGCTTCATATCCTCAGCTCAGGGGTGTGGGAGTTAAGTTACTCATCCACTGCAGCTAGCTTGTTTTGTTGGAAATGAGCAATACCTTTCTTTTTGTTCCTAACACCCCTTGAATTGCCATGGTTCGCACACTAATACGGTAAGCATTTACTTCTACTGGTAGTAATCTCTTTAGATTAACCCTGAAGCTCATGTTTTCCTCCTGAAAAACTGAAAACACAGTTGTGTTGCCTCTTTAATTTTTCAGCATTTCTGGTGCGAGTGCAGAGACTTCCAGTCTTTGGCTGAAGAAACTGCAAAAAGGAATCTTGCAGTTCCCCCCAGGAGTACAGTAATTCTGCTTTGAGGAAAGGCTCCCCAGGTTTCACAGTGCCTAGAGTTCTCATCTTAAAGGTGGGATATATTAAAAACAGGAAGGCATTGCTTGTTGCTGTGTCTTCTGAAAATACGACTGATTCATATTTACTTGCCTGCTTTGAAATTGGGAAATAAGATAACAAAATTAGGTTAATTTATTCTGTTGCAGTATTTTTCTAGTAATGTTGCATCTTCACATTTTAAGTGGGTTTCCTTCTCCTTTCTCCCCCCCGGCTGGAATACCAGAGAATGTTTCTTCATACATAGGCTTCTGTTCCCCATGCACAAGTTGTACTGACGCATGGAAGAGAAGCAGCTACTATAAATCTGGTTGGAGAAAACAGCTTTTTTCACAGCTGTAGAAGGCAGAAGGCCCATGACCTCTGAATTTAGAAAGCCAGTCTTTTTTTCTGTGGGAGAGGGAGTCTTAGGTGATGAGGAGCAGAATGGCAGAAGGCTTTGAACTGAGCTACCTGAGAGACCAGCTAGCATTTAAAGAACTTTGAAACTAATTTACAAATCAGAATGAGAATTGCCACGTTCTTGCAGTGGAAGCCAAAGCTCTTAGCCGTAGTGACTATCAGAAATAAAGCTAAGTTTGTGTGGATGCAGTCTTGCAATGTAATCTCTACTCATTTGTTGTACTTTGTAATTAAATGTATTGATAAGCTTTGTGTATTTTATTGGAACATGCAAATACCATTCCCTTCCCTTATCCTATGGGTTTAAAATAACTTGAACTTAATTAGGTGAACACTGTACTGCAATATGAAGTTATTTATTAAAACTATTAAATTATTTAATGCGTCTCTATGGCCTTAGGAAAGTGGCTCATTATGACCAAAATTAACTTCTTTCTTCACAAATTTGGTTCTCCATATGTTATTCATCAAAGTCAGAAACCGGTTTAGATCCTGCTTCACTCAGTTTGCATTTATGAAGTATTTTCGTGAAGACTGCAACCAGACTTCACAGTTTACTGAATCCCACAGTAAATCTAATGAAACCTGATCTGCAGTACTGTTGCTGAATATTTTTCACTTTTGAACAAGTTCTTTAAAGCGGCTAATTTCCTATTTTGGCCATTGTTTTAAAAGTAAACTTCAGTTAAAACTATTTCTTGGTAGTCCTAAAATGATACTTGTCTCCCTTTTTCTGCAGTTTGTCTCTGATTTGATTTTCAAGGCACTGTGTTGTAAGTATCGGTCAGCAGTAACTTATTACTTTGCTTATTCTCTTTTGTATCCTCTACTGCCATTTGAACTGCTATGCAGGAAGTAACATCAGATTCTCCATAGCCTCTTAG
Organism: Strigops habroptila; assembly: GCF_004027225.2. NCBI lineage: Eukaryota > Metazoa > Chordata > Aves > Psittaciformes > Psittacidae > Strigops > Strigops habroptila. The sequence goes on along the minus strand of NC_044302.2, from coordinate 6,451,314 downwards.
CACAAATTTTTGTCTGGAAGTGATACTAATGCTACTTTTACTTACTGTTTGCATTTCCTGCTTAATTCTGCTAGGCTGTGATTACTGGATCTTGATCTGGATGCCCGTGTAATGCTACTCTAAAACTGAACTGGTAGTTTTGTAGTTCCATGTGAGCTTTTCTTAAGCATATAGGAAGAAAATCAAATGAAACGCGGCAAATGTGGGACATGCATTCTACAAAAACATAAGCACAAAACAGCTGAAAAGTGAGAGATCTGGCTTGTTGCCTTCCATGTTTGTTTGTCACAATGCTAAAGATTTGTATGACAGTAAATCTATGTTTCTTCTGCCTTTGGCTTTATTTGCCTCTATTTCTTCTAATATGCTTTTAAATACTTCTTTCTGCTTTCAGTAAGGAGGAAATCCTCCCCCCACTCTTTATGTCAGCCTAGAGAAATCAGTAGTTTAAAGTCAGAGTCTGCTAACGCTGTGTATTCTTAGCTCTGCGAAGCTGCCTGTCTAGAAAATTTTAACTTCCATAGGATATATCTTAATATTTATACTTGCAGCTGTAAATTAAACAGCTGTAATACAAGCCTTGTGAGACCTCATCCAGTTATGAATTCAGTGTATGTAACTATCACTCCTCACAAATTTTTATTCCAGGGCATGCACATAGTCATTTTTTCTGTTGAAAACAAAAGGCTGAATTTCCCTGTTAGTTACATGTACCTTGACTGTGTACAGTCAACAGAAGAGGCAACAGAACAAAGAAAGGTGACTGCCTTCCACTGTTTTAAATCTTTATCCTGCTAACACCTGCTCACATACTTATTCAGATCTGAATTGATTTTATTTTTTGGTGAGGCTGGGTAGAAGTGTAAGTGTTGGCAGGATTGGGATCTTAAGGCATTAGCATGGTTTCTTAATAGCCTTTCAAATACAGGGTAAGTCAGTAGAACTAACACATACTGAATCAACACAGGGTGCTCAACTTGGAAAAGAATATGTTACTGAAATGACAGCTCAGAGGTGAACCAAATGTACTTGCCTTTATTGTTAAGGTTGTATGGCTTCCTTTGCTTTAATATATTTCTGATGTGTTGGGGTTTTTTTATATGTGATCTTAGTGTACAATTTACTTTTCCAAATACATTCACACCAAAATGTTTTTAATGTTCTGGGCCTTGCAAGCTTTCTCATTCACGTTGGGCTTAAGGTGCTGTTATGAGTGTGTTCCTGGTAGAACAGGCCTACTGCAAACAGACTTCCATTAACCACTTGACATGAACACGGAGGATAGGAATGTTTAATGGAGGCAATCTTCAATGCACGGTGTGAACATGCATCTCCTGTTTCTTTAATTGCTGTTTTTAACAGTTGATGTGAATCTAAATGTGTGCTAGAAGGATTTGCTGCTTAGAACATGACTGAATTTTCTTGTTTAAAATGCCATTGCTATGCAATGAACAGAATCAAGGAACGACATCGTTCAACTCTGCCTTGCAGTCAGGTTGGGGGTGTGTTTGTATTCGTGCGTGTGACTCTTCCACTTCACCGAAAATGGAATTGGACAGCCTGAAACCACAGAAACTCCTGAAGGAACTGCTGAGTTAAATAACACAAGTCCTTTACTTCTGATTCTTTTTCATATACTGGCTTTACAGCAACATCTGCAACATAACTAGCAGTGGAGTATAATAGATGACTTGTGATGATGTAAGCTGTACGTTTCACAACACCTAAAGCATTACATTCATGCTTCAGGCACTTGCATGCAGAGCAAGATTGGCAGTACCTCTATCTACAGGTATTTGCAAGTGCATCTATGATAAAGCTAGATATGAAAGATAGCGTTTTGTTTTTTTTTTTTTTTTTTTCAGTTTACAGAATTCAACACCTGATTATGATCTAATTTTAACTTGTAATTATTTGGAATGGATGAGTAATAAATCTCATGGGTGAGTCTTTCCTAAAGCACATGTGAGTTAATGTCAACAAGGCTGAGAACTGTCCTTAAAATGTTTCTCTTCTCATCACTAGTGAGATTTTGATCTAGTGGACAAACTTGGCTTTCAAAGGATGTCCCTGTTTAATTCTTCCTATTTGAGCCAGTAAACTTTCAATGAACAAAAGCAAACATTCATTTCTTAGACCTATTTTACAAGTGACAATCCCAAAGAAGGAATGTTGTCCTAGTAATTGTGAAACTTTTAAGTATATTAATGCATGCAGAGAAAACCTTGTGCCAAAATACTGTTTCATATTTCCCTCTGTTGGAAACTGAAGTGTTACACAAAGCTACTAGTAAGTTATTCACAAGTATTGAAACGTTTTGTTCACAAATGAAGCACTTAGTCCTGTAAATTATACATATTTTGGAATAAAGTTAACTTGAATCAATTTTTTGGCTTCTGTTTTAATGGCTGTAATCTGCCCACAGAGGCATTGGGTGGGGTATTCAGTGCCTGTTGGTAAGTACCACCCATTGCTCATTAACATCTTACGTCTTGAAAGCTAGGTGTCTTTGGAATTGGTAGAGATTTTGTAAATTAAAACATTACATTTTTGTAAATTACAGTGTCAGTCCTTCATCTCCAGAGGTGGCTAAAGTTTTCCCATGTAATCCTTCATGAATCTTAGGAAGATCAAACTCACAACACAAATGTAATCATAATATCAAGATGCTACATTTCATAAACCTGAAACAAATGATTCGAGAGGTTCTCTGCTGTAGGTGAACCTCGGCATAGACTTCTGTGTGGGATCTGATGCATACAGGTAGGGCTGGATTCTTCAGAGCAGCAGCATCCAGGCTGCCTGCAGTCGTGTTCCCTCTCAAACCTCTTGGCAGTGAATGCAAAATTAAGTCTTAAATTACCTTGTATGCACAATGGAATTCCTCTTCAGTTTCAGCTCACTGACAGATAGATGCCTTTCTTCAACAGATCTCAAGACAGAAAGATTACTTGCATTCTTCCTCTACCTTGTCCTCCACCACTCCTGTAGTTTTCAAGATCTCTACGGTCATAAGTAACATCAAGTAGAAATTCAGCTCCATTATGAGTAGTTTTCAAAGTATCCCACTAGAAAATTACAATCCTTTTTAACAGCTTATATTATTTTGCAATATATTTTATATAACTGAGAAAATAATTTTTGCTACTACAAATATTTTAAAAAATACTAGAATATTAGGAATCTAGAGTAGGTTGGTTTGGAGTACAGATCATACTTTGTCCCTTTTCTTTCTGTACAGTTCCCATCTTTAGTAATGGTCCCACCATTTTCTGTTATTTGGAGGATTTAAAATGCTAGTTTCTACTGTTACTTGTATATCTTGTAGCTATAACTCAGAGTAGGTGAACTAAAAGTTCATCTGTATCATTACATCAGCTGCAGTGATGAATGAAGCGTTCTCTGACATGTAGTGGGCTGCAGGTTTCAGTCCCGGTGTACTCTGAGGTGCATTGCACAAGGCAGTGTTCAGCCCTAGTGGCAGCAAAGTAGGGAAGGTATTTCCAGGGGGGAGTATGTCGTAAGTGTCTAGCAACTAAATTCCTGTTTAATTAAAATTTAAAAAGCATTTGAAAATGTGAGAGGCAAACGTATCAGATGCTGACAGTTCTTTTAGGAATAACAGCCCTATTCCTATCATAGGGATGATTCCACTTAGTGTAGGCTGTTATTTCAGGCATTTCATTATTCAGAACAGATCTGGCCCATGGGCAAAAGTCAGATACTGTGACAGACTGGTCCACATGAAACTTCCAGAAATGGCAGGCAGTGTAAAAGGCAGGACAAGCTTTAACTCTTGATCGAGAACAGATTAAGAAGAAAATGGCTCCTCAGAGACCAGGGAGGCCTCGTGCAGTTTTGAACTACTTTCTTGTTTGCTGTTGTTGAAAACACTTATTTCTTCCGCTGGCAGTGAAAGCGTCCATGACTGCTTTGTGTTTGGTTCCTGAATTTCCTTCACTTAAAGAAATTGCATGCTCACAAGCTGATTGTTTTCTGTCAAAACAATGGAACTGGAGATATAGATTTTTCTTTCTGGCTCCAGGATTTGTTAAGGAGGCCTCTGGAATCAGTCCTTTGGAAGCTTGGACCTGAGACAAAAGGGGAAAAATGTTGATTTAACTTTCAGGTGTTCTGTCATTGTATTTTTACATTGTTGTCAGCAATTCCCTTTTGGCTTGTTTTGTTTTGGCACCCTGAATACAGGAAGCACTTCTAGCTGATCTAGCGCTGAAGTTTACTTCCTTTCCTTGAACGGGAATGGCTTTATTCTTGAGAGAATTCGCAGGTAAACAAGAAGCTGCTGTTTCCTGTGCTAGCAGAATGCGGTGTGTTCAAGGACACTTAATGAAGCTTACAATGGTTTAAGTGCTGTGTTATCGTTTCTTTATGTTCTAGGCCTTTAGTTGGTAGCTTCTATGGTCTGGTCTTGTAGCCATAATCTGCGAGTGTGGTCGTTAGAATATTATCTTGTGTCAGGTTGTACCAACTGATTTGACAGTTTGGGAAACCTCAGCAAAGATCTTACCTGGCATGAAACCTTGGAAAATGTGGAAATAAAGTTTATATCTTTCCCTGCAACTTTAAATATTCTTTTTCTTTAGTGCTAAAGAATTTATGACCTGTCTGCAGTGGCTGTAACTTGTAATTATTATAAGAAATATGTTTGGCTTTACTGTTAATTGGCAATGCAGTTAGTTTTTAGTTTTATCACTGAAGCAGCACTATTTTCAGTTGTCTGAATGGGAGAGACTATCTGCTCTCCTTCTGGGCTATGGAAAATGTTAATTGCTTCACAGATACTTATATATTTGAATTTTCTATTTTGCGAAAAATGGGACTGAAGCAAGTATGTGTGGATGTATTTATACTGGGGCTGTTTGTGAAGGATGCTGCTTTTGCAGAGCTTGCATTTGATATCTAAACAGGATTAGAAAATACATTAGGGGAAGGGAATGAAGAGGGAAGGAAAATGGTGTGTGTTAGAGCGTGTGTTCTGTCAGAATGACGCTGCACTTGTGTAACCGTAGCACCATAATGAAATAGCAGCTGGGACAAGTTACCACAACAAAAACCCTGTGCTTCCTGGAAATTAATATCTAGGACAGAGCTTTACACCAGATAGTCATTGCCTGAGATTTTCAGATATCCGGGTATTGAAAGAGGTGAAAGATGCATATAGATCACCATAGACCTATTTTTCAACAGGTCTTTATAACGTTTTAATATTTATTAATATACCAAACAGGTACAAAAATTACTGCTCTTTCAGACTTGAAGCGTTTGGCTTCTGCTCTTCAGGAGGAATGAGGGAATGCAGGAGACGGCAATGCTGGGAGCAGCCCTGTGCAGCTTCTGGTGTGGGTGCTGCTTTGTTCGCCGCTCAGTAGGTGGCACAGCTGCCTCTGGAGCAGAGGTACCGTCGCTTGGAAAGTCACGTTTGCTGCCAGGAAACCGGTGGCCCTGTTCCCACCTCCAGTGCGACAACCCTGATGCTCTGCACCTCAAGCTCATACGCCACTCTACTTAATGATACCCTTCTTAAAGAATCGTAACATACTTTCCGTACAAATCAGTGTTCTACGAGATTTCCAGATTTCCCTAAGCAATTCCCAGGAAAATTTGTATTAGGAGACAAAGCAAACTGCTTGGAACGGTTATTTAACACTAGCACTCAGCTCCTGCATTGTTCTCTAGAGGTCATGTTGTGAGTATTGGGTGAAGAGATGAAGACATGTCATCCTTCTGTTTTTTAGAAGAATAACCATGTAATTCTTTAGGGACATAGAATACAAATCGCCTGTTTTACTAAAATCATGCCTCTAAAGGTGATAATTCTTTAGCTCTGATGTTGAGATATCTGAAGATGAACACAATTAACAAATTGATGCCAGAAAGCTAAAAACTATGTTTATGCATGTTTATTAGTAAAAAATAAATCTAAGAAGACATTGAATTCCTCCCTCTCCTTAAAAATGGAAGCCATTTGCTATTGGGAGCCTTGCCCTGGTATTACCTTCCTCTATTCCAAATTTGTATCAAAGCACCGGAAGAGGGAAGGGTAACTTGCAGTGAATCTCTGTCCTGAATGCTGAATGGAATTGCAGTTACCTGTGTATCTATGGTGGGGCTGCTATTTTGCTTTGTGGTTTTTTGTTTAGCACAAAAGCAAAAGAGAACTTGGTCAGAAAGTCCCTCATTTAGGATGAAATGAAACAAGACTAAGTCAATATCAGAATGCACAGAATACGTATTAAACAGAAACAAGCAAAGACCATTAACAGGATTAGAAAAATGAATCTACTTACAAGTAAGAAAAAAAGTAATTGTAGGTAACTCTCAGTCCCACCACTGTCTGCCTTCCAGGTCATTTTCCGTTTCTTTTGGGTGCCAAATTAGCAAGGCATGTGAGCAAATGTTTGTGAAGCTCAACAGGATTTAGCACTGTTTAAGTTAAGAATATTATTAAATGCCCTGCAGAGTAGGTATGGATTTAAGAACGTTCCTAAAGTTAGTTACACATTGGTTCAGTGCTCAGCAGCATCAAGTGCCGAACTACCATGCTAGGCCACTGTAGTCATTCAGAGAGAATCTAAATGAAGAGGCTACGCTCCAACCCCAGAATAAGCTATTTATAGCTCTAATGAATCTATCAGGAAGAAGCTAAACATACATGAAAGTAATCAGCATTCGTTAGCTTAGAAGTCTATTAACAGCATCTACAAAGTCTACAAATATCCACAATGATCACAAGGAAATTTATTTTTTTCCTCACAGTCTAACAAGTTTTTTTAAAAGCACGAAATTACAATACAGAAATGTTAGGTCTGTCTAGACAGCACTGCAGCTCCCACAGCATGACTGACTGTTAAGGAAGAAAGCACTGGAACCTCCTGCTTTTTTTATTCATTTCCTCCCTTGACCTCAGCATTCCTGTTCCTGACATCACAGAACCATAGAATCATGGAACGGTTTGGGTTGGAAAGGTCCTTAAGATCATCCAGTTCCATGTTGCCCAAGGCTCTGTCCAGCCTGGCCTTGAACACTGCCTGGGATTACTGGTGAGAGCCCTGGATGTCACCATGTTCTGTGTATTTTGTTTTGTATATACTGGTTTCTATGTGGTATCTGCATACAGGCGTGACAGCTGTTCTTTCTAAAAGCAATCGGATTAGAAGCAGTTGCAATGCTTTGATGCAAGAGCGCAGTGCCAGTGTAATTGCTCAGGAGTGAGACCTTTGTATGGTGTGTGGTAAACGACAATTCATGAATTTCTATTTTTTGTCCTTTCCCTTTATCATTCATGATGTCAGCTTCTTTTTCACCCTCTGTCTGTAGCTCTGGCCTCCTGACTGCAGGAAGTAATCTCAGCTGAAGTACCAGTGAGCATCTTCTAAGAGATAATGGCTTTTATATTCTTCCAGGAAGGGTTTGCAGTATCCTCAGGAGTGGCACCTTTCACAAGTAGAAGTACTTGTGAAGACCTAAAGCCAAAGAGCTGTTTGGACTAAGCACATTAATCTATTTATGCCTTACAGCTTCAGGTTTTTCTCATCTTCCAGGTTGCATATACATGAAACCTGTATATTTTTATTAATTAATATTTTTACTGGCAGGTTCTTCATTTCACCTTGAAATGTTTGAACAGCGTAACTTGTTAAGTATTTCCATATTAATGCCATATGTAGTAGGGCAACAGACTTACTAGAGTGGGTTAAAACCTCTTCTGAAACTGTATCGGCTATGGCATCTGCACTTAACTCGCCTTTTGGTTTTGTTTGATTTCTTGTAGTTTCAGCTTCTTGACCCATACTGTTGTCAAGAGATTGCTATGTGTCTGACCAAAATGGCAACTGTTGGCAGATTCATTTGCCTTGCATTTCTTGCAGCTGGAAGCAGGCAAGTGGGTCAGTTCTACCCTAGCCTTGCACCTGGTAATAGGGAAATGTGTTAAATCTAAGACAAGCTAGCGCATTGTAAGAAAAATGTAGAAGGAATAGTCTTTGCTGATGTAACTGAACACTCGCACTCTTCGTGTTTTCTTCTGAGTAAAAACTAACAAGTAACTAAGTCCTCACCAGTCCTATTTTGTAACCTTGCATAGTGAAAGACCTCCTAAACTGAAAGAAGGGCCTGAGGTGCTTTGTGGTCCCTCAGTTTTATCCCGAGAAAGAACATGTTCACCAACCCTCTGATGCGGGCATTTGTGACGGGTGAGCACTGCTCCCTCCTTCAGTGTCTCAGAAGGCGGTTGTCTTCACATCTTTCCTTCGCCAAGGGTGCAATAGTGACTATGCAGACAGCCCCCGAACGCCCATAAAGTGATTTAAAGCCCGGCGGCGCTGCTCCGTTCCCGGCCTGAGGCGCCGGGGGGCGCCCTTCCTCGCCCAGCCGTTACCTCGGCAACGCGGCGGGCTGTGAGGAAAGGGCGGGTCCACCCTGAGGTCTCTTGTGACGGGGGAGAGCGCCGCCATGGCGCAGGGGAGCTGCCCGGGCAGTGGGGCGCCGCGGGGCAGCTCCTCAGCGCCCTCCCGAGCTCGCATTCACTATCCCGGGGGCCCTGTAGTGAAAGTGGCAAAGCCTCGTATCCAGCCGGTAGGCTGAGGTGGCCGGTAGGGACTCTGAAGGCGTTTGGGAATGGCAAGTGGGAGAAATGGCAGAACCGGGAGGCTTGTGGGGGCAAAACTGGGAATAGTGCTGGAAAGGGCAGAAGGAAGGAAGGAGAGAGCTTGTACAGAGGTTTAAAATGTGACTAGGAAGAGAGTAATGCGTATGAGAAACATGGATGTGAAATGACCAAATGGGGGAAAAGGGAAAGAAAAACTGGGAGGAAACTGCAGAACAAATAAAATAGGAGAGAAAATTATCTTACAATATAAGGAATCTAAATAATCACGGTGAATCACTGCCTGACCAGTAGATCTTTAAATATGAAAATAAAAAATTAAAATCAGGCATACAATGAGCATATTTTCATGCCTAAAATCATTAGCTAGCACTACTGAGGTCATCTGCAGTTGCTAGGAAGTCCTGAGGGTATTTTACAACATGGCATGAAGACTGAGTCACAAGCGCTCTTACCAGAAGATGGGGTTTGGGGATATCCTGAGGTGCATTTGCTCAGATATTTGCATGAAAATCTCTTAAAAGTTCTAGAACTGAAAGAGTCTCCGTTGCTTAATCCTTGTTAAAAATATTCCTTCCTTTTAAAGACAGCAGAACTACTTATATGAGAAAAATACTTACATTCTCTTTGTAATTTTTTTCACATAATGAGATACATCTGTTTGGTTGTTCTTTTTTCTTTTCCATTGTAGTCTTAATTAGGGCTTTTTTTAGCTTATGGTCTCTCCAGAAGTCTTAAGCCAATCACTTAGAGTCAACAGAGATGGTTAATGCTTAACTAATAAAATTGTGTGAGCTTCCTCATACAGTAAGGCAGATTCACAAGGTCATGAACTGGGATAAACTCTTACAGTTCTATTTTCTTGTTAATGTTGTTTCTTCACTATATTTACAACAAAACAAAAACCCACAAGCCAAAACCCAACCACAAAGCACTTTCCCAAATGTCACATCTTTGTTTAGCAGAACTTGCAGCCCTTTGGAAATTATTCGCTCATCTTTGACATCAAATGTCCTTGATAGAACTCTGTGAATCACACAACTTTCATCATAATAGAGACTGCACATCCTGGTTAGGTGAAGATAATATTTGGTAGAGAAGATCAATACCATTGTTCTTTAACAGAATACTTAATTTTTTTTGTGCATGCCTCAGGCATATTACCTACTCCTAATCTGGCACTTCTCTCAGATGTGACTAAGACATTTTCCTGGGGAAATAAATGAAGTCTGAGTTAATCATTAATGTGAAACGTTGTGGGAAGGTATTTTAAAGTATAAGCATGCAGAACAAGTGTCTCACGCAAGGCTTATGAACTGTCAGTGTAAATACCATTGTCAGATTCATGTAGTCATATAGGATTATTAAACTCTCGGGTGAAACTCTAGTGTGACACCTTCATAGTTCATCAGCTTTGGAAGAGCTGTGCGGGTACAAATGAGAGTAGGAGCTGACCTTTCCAATTTGTGTACTGAGCCACAACTGCATGTCGAGAGCTGACATAATGGTAATGCACTTCGCCTTTACATCCATTTTATCTTCCTACAATTCTCATTACTAAAAATAAACCTGTTCTGGAAAGTTAAAGTGGACATGTGACAGTGGCCACTTTGGATAAACCCCAGCACTCAGACAAGCCTCCCTATTAATGGTTCCATTGTCGTTCTGCCTAATGCTCCCCAGCACCAGCATCTGCTTTCTTCTAGATCACCTGGAGTCAAGACAATTGATAAATGCAGCAGAAGAAAGCTCCCAGTTCATTGCCTGCATTGTTTTTGCCTTTGTGAATCATTTAAATCTTAACAAAAGAGAGGACCAAACAACTCTGTTCAACTAGCTGGAAATTCTCAGGTATCAGACGGGCTTTAAATGCAGTTTGGCACAGCAGAAATGTCAGGGTCACTTGGTGGCACATAGGCAGAACAAGAGGCTGTCTCTAAAATTCTTGATGTCAGCTGGAAGATGCAGAGACCGGTCAACAAAATGTTGTTAGGACAATGTTATTACGACAAACTTTTATCCTATGACCATGCTATTTAAATCTGCAACGGGAGAGGAATCTGTAGGAATGAAAACAATTCCCAAGTGCCAGTTCCGATGTCTGTTGACACTAATTGTGATGTAAGACCTCCTGCTTTTCTTACCCTGTAACGTGGCAACACTGTACAGCTCTAGAATTTACATTACCACTGCTCTATTCCTGCTGGCGCCCTCAAAATTATCTTGTCATAAAAATACTTCCCAGTGAAAAGACAATACGTGTTTCTTTAAAGGGGCTAGCTAGGTCAGTAGTAACAATTTCTTTGTCAGCTTGGGTATTTACAGTATTCTTTAGAAAAGAATCTTGGATAATGATCTTAGTAGAGCACTGTAAATGAACAGATGGATTAAACTTTTAAACTTACATGTTCCAAATTTTGTGAACTAAATTAAGCTGGTGGGGGGTGTGGTGTGGTGTGGATGGATGCCTACTGCTGCATATATTAAGCTGTAATTTCTGTATGTGTGGTACTCCTTCCTTGCTTCTAAGGGTTTAAACATTTGCTGTGTACAAATATTTACAGCAGGCAAAACCAAAAGAACTTCCTTTTACAAATGGTGTCTGATGCTTCCCGTTTTGAACTCATACCACAGCTTCCACATCACAGAAGAATGCACAAGGCTGCAGGCTATTTGAGGGAATGTCTGTGTGTGTGTGTTTGTTAAATTTCAGTGCTAGAAACTTTAATTTACCATGTCTATCTTAAATTCATCAGAGGCAGAAAACCAGCCTAGTAATAAAGACACCCTCATTAGTGGAAGATGTGGGTAAGAATTTCCACAGCTTTATCCTTGGCAAGTAAGCAAGAGAGTAAAAGAAAGCAGCAGCATACCTCCCACTTGTAGATTCAGTGAGACAAGTTGGGAATATTCAGATCAAGAGAAAAAAAAAAGAAATGTTTTTGCTATGGATTCTGGTGGAGTTTACATGGGGACAGTGCTCCATGGAGACAAGGCTGAGGTGCCCTTGTGTGTGCCAGAACTTGAGGTGTCAGGGGGAAATTGCAGGTGAAATTTTGAGCACCATCATGATTAGCTGGTGAATTGATGTTTTGATGGTTTAAGCACCATTTCATTCTGATCATTTAAAAGCCTGTAAGTGGCTTTCTGCCACTCTACTCCACAAGGATTGCCTGTGGAGTTATGTACAGTGGGCATGCGTTTGTATCAAGTCTCTTTCTACCCCTTTCTCCACTATCCACATGCCCATACAGTATTCTCAATCTCTTACAATGCTAAAGAACCATCAGCTTTTACCTGAAGATGACAAGAGCTGAACTTAACTGAAATTTCTGTCTTCTCATCAAGTCAATTGGTTTATATGGGTGTTCATCTGCATTTCACGTTGCCTTGACCTGACTAGTCCAAAGCTTATTGTGTTGGTGGGTTTAGTTTTACTTACCACAGGATTTTCTCAATTTTTTGTTCCATTCTTTGGGTAACTAACTTTGGGGAATCTGTATTTTCAACTCGGTTACGTGAGCTACATCACCTACAATCACTAGTGAACAAAGGAGCTGCTTTTTCTTTTTTGTTCCATGAAATATTACCCAGGTTTTGAGAGAAAAGAGAAGGCCTGAAAGAGATGAAATGCAAGAGTATTACACAAGTTTATGCTAAGGAGAAGTTGGGCAACTGAAATTACCAGAAGAGAAGTCGACCTTTGCTAAGGCACCCCAATTGTGTAAAGTGTAACTATAACAGAAGTTAAACTACTCCAAATTCGTATTCCTCGTGTGCACATATTCAAAACTGACTGAATGTGTAATCAGGTTTAAGCTGATTTAGCTTGTTAGTTCTGGTAGTTTCACAACAGTTTAAAAATGCAAAAACTTCGCATTTTCTTACCATTTGCTGGTTTTAAAGTGAAATTAGCATCAGCAAAACCAAGTGTTCATTCCTAAGAAAATTTTCATTATGACAGGTGGAAATTACTGAAAAATAACTCAAAATTATATAGTCTTAAAGCCTGTTTGAACAATTCTCTGGGTTTGTTCTTTTTCTCCCCCAGATCGGTGTGAGTAGACAAAAGCTCATGTTATTTTCCTGAAATACTCATTTCTGAGAGGGAAGCACAGGAAAGAAGCCTAACGAATCTTTCCTGTAGTGTGTATTGAAAGACAAGTGAGACAATTTTAAGATCCTGGGCTAATAAATTCAGATGTAATTCTTTATGTCATTCCTCTCCGATTTTTCAAAACCTATGATTATCCCATGAATGTAAGACAATGACATGGCAAATCGCTGGGAAGTGTAATGATGTCAAGTTTATCACTGCGGGGCATCATTTTTCGTTCCCTGCTTAGGAACCATCTGTCATTAAAAAGATTTCAAACCCAGCGGCAATAACCTAGCAATTATTTTCTACTTATTAATAAGGGAACTGAAGCTGATAGTTCTCATATGAGCCAGTAGGGAGCTTTTCCTTGTGTTCTGGTGACTTTTCCTTGTGTTCTGGTGACTTTTCTTCTTTAACTCCTGGTCCCTGTTGGGACATATTTGGTTTACTTGTTCCATTCTTAATCTCATCAACCGCATTTCCTCTGCTGAGACTTTCAAAGGAACACCAAGTGCTGCAGATAAAATGATGAAGGTGTAAAAGCTCCTGCCCAGAAGCTAAATCAGAATCAGACGTCAACACGGGTCAGGCTCAGTCTCTGGCAGGATGGTAGGATCATTGTTTTTAATGCAATTTACTAATTAAAAATGAGTACCAGATTACGGGAAGTCTGGAATGAAGCGGCTTACTAAAATAGTGGTTTAGCTCCTTGAACTGGCTGCATGAGAGTCTGCTTTTCATTAAGCTTTAATTCACTTGAATATCGTTCGGCAATTATCAAATACTCTTTTGAAAAGAGCAGAGGCGGTTCTGGTGCAGAACCACCCTCCGTGTTTAGGCTGCAGCCGCTTCAACTGCAGATGTAAATCTATAGCAGGGCTGCGGCAGGCGTATTTTATTCAGCAGATGTACTGTAAACGCATTACAGCAGATTAGCTGGATTTCTTCCTTTAAATGTACACTGCGAGGTCCAGCTTACAAGCCAGCCCTTTCCTACCGGCCCATGTAACCTTCCAGAGCCGAGCTCGGCGTCCTCCTTCAGCGGCTATTTCTGTAACGGATCGGACGAGCGAGAGCGCCGTGATGAATTTTAATGCTTCCACGGGGGAATCCCTCCCGCCTCCTCTTTCTGTATGAGTTCCTCGAGGAAAGACCCAGAACGCAGCGAGGAGGAGGAGGAGGGGGACGGTGTAGCCGCGGTATTGGGGAGAGCGGGCAGGGAGAGCCGCTGGGAGAGAGGGGCCGGCCGCCGGCGGGGTGCAATTAGGGAAGGTGGCGAGGACGACGCCGAGGCGGGCAGAGGGGCGGGTGAGGAGAGCGGCGCGATGGGGGAGGAAGAAGGATGACTCGGGGCGTATTTCGCTGCCTGACCCCGGCACGTCAGCAGCGGCAGCCGCCGGAGCGCCGCGGTCCCGCCGCCTCCCGTGGACACATGCACCCGCCGGCAGCTCCCGGGGCCGGCCGCGACGGGGGCAACGCCGAGGGCATCCCGCTGACCCCGGGTCCAGGCGAGAGGCAGAGCCCGCGGCCCGGGCGCTAGACCGCCTCGCCATCCGCACGCCGCGGCTCGAGAGGAGGAGCCCTGGCCGGGCGGTGGGCCCCGGGTCCTGCGCCAGCCGCCGGCACAGCCGCCACTCCCGCCGGCTCCCCCATGGATAAGGCGGGCTCGCTGCACACCTCGGTGCCCACGCCGCCGCCCCGGCTCTACCTGCCGCGCAACTTCAGCTGCAGCGCCTGCCTCTATGGCAGCCTGGCCGAGCAGTGCAGGGCGGGCTGCAGCCCCGACGGCGACGCCGCGCCCCCGCCCGTGGTGCGGGAAGCGGCGGACGAGAAGCCGCCGCCGCCGCCCCGCGGCCGGGAGCCCGCGCTGCCCGCCGTGCCGCCCAGCCCCACGCAGCGCCGCCGCGCCAAGTCGTTGCCCACGCCCGGCGACCGCAGCCTGCGCCCGGCGCTGCAGCAGAGCCCGTCCCGCCGCAAGACGGTGCGGTTCGCCGATTCCCTCGGCCTGGAGCTCACCTCCGTGCGCCACTTCTGCGAGGCCGACCTGCCGCAGGTGCCGCTGCCCGCCCCGCCGCCGCCGCGCACCGCAGATCTCTTCAAGACGAGGAAGCCGCCGGCGCTGGGCGACTTGGAGCCGGTGCTGTTCGGGCCGCCGCCACCGCTGCTAGAGCCGCTTTTCCCTCCGCAGCCCGGCGCCAGCCCCGGCTTCGCGGAGCGGGTGCGGCAGCACAAGGTGAGGCTGGAGTGGGTGCGGGCCGAGCCGGCGGGGCTGCGCGGCGCGGTGCGCGTCCTCAACCTGGCCTACGAGAAGGCCGTGTCGGTGCGCTACACGCTCAACAGCTGGGCCAGCTGCGCCGAGGTGCCCGCTGCCTACCAGGCACCCGGTCCGGCGGACGGCATCACCGACCGCTTCACCTTCCTCCTGCCCCTGGGCGCTGCCGCCGCCGCCACCGAGGCCTCTCTGGAGTTCGCTGTCCGCTACCGCGTCGCGGGCTCCGAGTACTGGGACAACAACGAGGGCAAGAACTACCGGCTGCGGGGCCGGCAGCGCGGCCCTCCCGCCACCGGCCCGCCGCAGGACCCCGACAGCTCCGCCTGGATCCACTTCATCTGAGGTGCGGAGGGAGCGCGCAGCCCCGGGGGGCCGGCGGGCCGGTCCCGCGGGGGGGCCCAGGCACGGCGGGTTCCCCTCCCGGGAGCGCTCAGCGCGTCTCCGGCCCGGCCGGCTCCCTGCCCGCCCGGGGTCTGCGGCCCAGCGCAGACCCTGCTTCCAGCCGCTTCCCTGTAAGTCGCTGGGAGATACCTTCCTGAATTCTGTTTACAGACGGATAATTCATATCCTCTATTCCGCCAGCGATGCCGAGGGGATGGATACCCGAGGGGATGCCCTCCGGGCTGCCGCAGCGGCACTGGACGGGAGTCGGTTTCCACCTCGGTCTCCTGGTGCACCGCGTCTCCCTCCAGAGCGGGGAGGGAGGGCAGGGAGGGCCGCAGGGCATTGGCAGGATTCCCTGGTCAGTACCAGGATACGCGGGTGCAGACACAGGCTCCCGGTGCCGGCTGCGGCCCCCTCAGCAGGGTCAGGCTGTGGTAACGCGCAGGGCAGTGTCGGAGGGCATCGCCCGGCCGCCCTCCTTCCCTAATCCTGCTTAAGCAAAGCCCGGCTCCGGCGAGGGGCTGGATCCGTGTTCAGAGCCTCCCTGACCCACCCGTGCTAATTGCTGCGGGGTTAAGGGCCTGATAGGGCAGGGTTAAGGGTCAGATTGAGGTTTTGAACCCAAAGAGACAAAAGTACAGATGCCCCCAGGTCTAGCTGTGTTACATCATGCTGTAAAAATGATTGATGGGGTTAACTATATTTTTACTTTTTTTCTTATTTTGAACCCTGTTTCATGTGTTGAAACGTATTTAGGAAGCAAAAATAACTTCACACACTAATTGAAACGCAACACACTGGGGGATTTTGAAAAGCAAGCGTTCTGTTTTAAAATTCAAGTGGTATGTTGTTGTAAAGGTTTGTCGGGATCTGTTTGTTTCAGTAAGATCAGTTCCATGAAGCTGTTTGTGCTCAGGTCAGTGGGAAGAGTATGGAATTGCACCGAAGGAACCAGAGGTGGCAAGAGTTGAAGCCATAATTCCAGTCTACATCCCAAGCAAGACTTTCCATTTTATTCCTGTTAACAGCTTAGTTGAATTTCTTGTGCCACGACATCAGTGCAGGAGCCTGCTTTCTGAAAAACAAATACGTCAAATATTTCACAATAATTTTAGTGACAAATTTCACAAAACTGGCTAAATTTAGTCATTCAAATAGAAGAAAGCCATAGCTTGCCATATAAAGATATATCAATAAAAATTAGAGAGCATGCTGACTTCTGGCTTCAAAGATATGTTTTCTATTAGCATTACATTAGCAGTAAACAGTATTTTCCTTTTTCAACCCGCTTTTTCAGGAGTTCAGCTGAACGCAGGTTGTGCTGGTGCCAAATCTGGGTGCTCATTTTCCAGGATTTAGGCATGTGCATGAGTTTGCAGGAGAAGGGACCTCTACAAATACAGCTTCTGAGAGTGGTGTAACCAATGTCAATGTGATCTTCTGATTATGAAGGGCTGTCAGAACAGGCCTTTAAAGTGTTGGATCTATTGTAGGTTGTTTATGAATTGAATGTGGTTTTTAACTGCATTTTTGTGTTCCTCAGAAGGGTTACATATCCCAAACAGCTTGAGTAATGTCAAGTTGTCATAGAACCTTTTGACTTTGGTGGGAATTGAGAAGCACTTTTGTCTCTAGATGGTCTGGTTCAGTCAGAATAATTAAACTAATAAGTTCTGGGGAGGGGAAAGGCAAAAGGTCTGGAAACTCTATGGGAAAAGATTCTTTCATTTAATGTCTCCAAGCCACTGCTTCTGATTTAATAGAAATAATAGCAAAACTACTTTCTGTGGTATTATTAACTTGGTTTTAAACTCCTAGTCAGTTTTCTAATCCCATTTTTTTTAATAGAAACAGGATATAAAACAAATGTGCAGTAAACATCTACTGACTATTTCGCAGTTTAGAATATTAAGGCCTCACTCTTGAAATAAAGTAATCCTATATATCGCGAAATAAAGTAATCCTATATATTGCTAGTACACATTTATAAAGCTAAAATTGCAGAACTAGGGTTTTAAAATGCTCATGATTGAAGCATATTAAGTGGTGTATTTGATAAAGAAAGCCAAGTGTCTTTTAGTTAAACCTATTTTTTTTTACAAGAGCCTTAATACTGGAGAGAAGGAAAAAGACTTGTCTCCATTTGAAAGCACTTTGAAATCTGGTGGAAATAAAGCAAAACATCTTTTTAGTTAAGTAAGTGTTCTAGCTTTCCAAAACATTTTTTGCTTGGCCTTTTTACCCAAAAAGTGAACCAACAACTGTTATGCAAATTGATGAAAACACTTGGAGAAATAAAAGAGTTTCTATGCATTTTACATTAAGATTTAACAAGATTTCCTGATTACTGCTTTAATGGCTTTAGGAACACAAGCAGTGCTACGACCATTTTCGACAGTGAGTAACTCTGATTCTAGAACTTCAAAATTATCTTCCAGTGGATGGCGGTTGTCATTGTCGTTTGATTTTTGCAGCATCTGCAGGTCAGTAAGCGTTTAAAAATCTCTTTACAGCAACTGTGGCTTAAACTCTTTGAATCTGGAATACCTACATGGATGTACACGCATCAAGTACACCCGCAAGTTGTTGAGTTACCCTCCTTTTTATCACAGCTTAGGTGAAATTGCTGTTGGTCTCTGTTGAAATGTTGTAGGCAGAACTGGGCTATGGCTTTGTAACTCTGTTCAGGGATTACTGCTCTTTTATTTATGCCCCCCTCTGTCATACACGGATCTGAATATTAACAGTTTTGAGGATGTAGCATACCAGAACAATGTTTTGCAAAACGGAGTCTCAAGCAGTTAAGCCTGTCCTCATCACTAAATTTTGTGGGTAATGATATGGGTTTGAACATGATCACAGATATGGGATCTGTGCACAGAAATACATGCAAGTCCAGTAAAAGACATGGCCTCCTGGAAGCATTTATAAACACCTACTTTTTAAAGCCCGTAAAGGTAAGGTGGTAACCTGGTCATCTTTGACTAGAGAATGTTATGATGAAGTCTGTGGAAGAAGTTTGGGGTGTTTTAATAGAAATTTATCAGGTATGTGTCAAAGCTGCACTGCTTTGATTACATGTTTTCATTTCTATTATATTAATTTATTTCCAAGTGACACTTATTCAAATTTCCAAAAACTTATTCATTGTGTTCATTTGCAATGACCATGATTGATTGTTTTCTCCACTGGCAGTATGTATGTACAGTTTCCAATCCTCTAGACTTCAACCTGATGCTATCTACGTGTGGCTTGCTAGAAGCATTGTGATCAGTGGAGATGAAATTAAAATCCCAAATAATAATTACATAATATTTACATAAATGATAACTTTGAGGAGAAAAACCTGAAGAGGATAGTTTTCAAGTCGGCGGGACATCAATAATTTTAGTGGGAGCAAGAGCAAACCGACTTTTTAATATCACATTTCTAAAGAATATAGTTCCACAAAATGAACTGTCACAGCAAAGCAAAATGTGTGAAAATTTTCAACCTTTTTCTGGAGAATATGTTAGCTCTTTGTATTTTTATATGCATGAATAGAGCCTGTGCCACCTTCCTTTCCAACTGATACTAGAATGGCTTAGGCAAGGCAATAATCCTTAGGTCGTGTACTTCACTTTTAAGTGAGTTATTCATTGCTTATGTCTCTGCAGAAGTAAAAATGTGTCTGTCATTAATTGTGCAAAGTTGTAGCGTTATGAGATGTGCGACGGTGTTTTATGTGCACTATAAAGATACTTTATGCAGTGGGTCAAGTTGTACTGTGTGTCTGATATACGTTGATGTTTGCTGCTTCACACCAAAACTGGTAGATATTTTGCATGGGATTCTAGGCCTTTCATGGCAATATTTTTGAAATCTACCTGTATTATTAGAAATCCTAAAAGGAATCAGTATTATTTAAGTAACTTTAAATGGAATTTCAGCTAGCTAAGCATATTATTATTTATTAGCATAAAATCAGTAACTGAAACTTTCTCACTCATTTTCAATAAATGCACATACTTTCAGGTAAAATATATTTTTCTCCTTTTACCATTAGCAAGTAACTTTTTGATGCGGATGTGTGTGCCTCAGTAAACAAGAGAATAAGTGCACACTCTTTGTTGTTTCAGCATATGTGAGGGGAAAATGTATCACTTGAATGAACAAATGTCTGTTCATGCGTATGCATGATCTCTTTACAGAGACATGAAACGTTTTTCCATAGCGCCAACAGGCAAACATCTGCTAAATCTGTATCTTAATGTAACCTACAGAAATACTCAGAACCTGCTTTTCTGCAAAATATCAAATATATATTGAAATTTTTATGTGCCTTTCAACATTTCCTAGGAAGAAATCTCATGGGTTCCCTAGTTCTCTCACCAAAAGTCCAATAATGTTTGTCATTAAAATGAAATTTGTACTAAAAATATAATAATCAATTCTAATTCGTGATCTTCAAATTTTCAGCTGTGCCAGAAATTCTGTATCTGTAGCAGCCAGAAAATTTGATAATGTTTTCCTGTCTTACAGTGAAAGAAATTACAGTCAGAAATCTGTCTTCCTGGTACACCTCTACAGTTATGTAGTGAAGTAAAAAAAAACCCAAAACTGTGACTATAGTTAATATAACAAAATATATTTATTGTATATATTAACTTCTTACACAGATATTATGAATATATATTCTATCTGAAACCAGAAGTTCTAGTTTTTTATGAACTCTGTTTGTGGAGACATGGACTTTTCAGCTTTTACTGTTATTTATCTGATGCTGCATAATGCGTACCGTAAAAACTTTTGGATGGATTTAATCTGTCTGCACGGTTTATAACATGAGATAAAAGTGCTCACTGTAAGGAATATCTGAAGAAAATGGCTTTTACCTTCCAATTATACTGCATGGCTTTTTGGCAAACCTTGATAAATTAATTGTTTCCTGTATGCACTTCACGTGTACCTGTTCTGAATACGTGAAAGGATTACTCACTGAAGTGAAAATATTCTTGAGCACTGAAATTGAGGTTTTCCAATCAAGTAGTTTAAGGTAAGAAGTAAATATAGTCAGTTGTGCTGTAAAATAAAGAACCCTAGCCTTATGTAGAGCTGATCAGTGGTTTTTTTAAGTGGAAGATGGTGACATATCTCAAAATGAAACATGTTCAGGGAAACATACCTGTGTCAATAGGAAGGTTTTCTCAGGTTCATCTTATATGAGAGAATTGCCCTAAAATAGTTAAGCAGTCAGAGTACTTCTGAAATCAGTGTATGGACTTGAATGTATGTCTTCCGTGATCGAAGTGAATACTGAACTATAAAACCACGGGCTATTGGTTGGACTCTTTCTTTAGCCAATTTATAAATACATCTTTTAAATTATTCTACAGAGAGGATTTTTGACCCTGGATTTCCCTGGATTTCATACATATCATGTATGAATATCTACTTCATTCATCTATCCTGGGTTTTGTTTGAGCATTTTGTTGTTGAGAAAGGTCTGATTTTATTTTTATGTGACATAGGAAGAATATTTTACATTACGTTTTAAAGGGGATAAGACAGGAACACCATTTTCCTTTCAATCTTAGTTTTTTAATATTAAACAACAGCATGCAGAATAAAACTGTGCTTGAAATAACATACACTAGCGATTCCAAAGAATATAGCTAAGAAAAATGGCAAATGTGAGATGTGCTTTAATAAAACGTATGTGCTTTGATTTAGTAAGGCAGGGAGAAAGTCCTAGTCTTCAGTGCAAGTGTATTAATGCCAGGGACTTCTTTCTATGCAATATTATGGTGCACCTGGTTTTTTGGAGATTATCTTGGTTGGTATAGTTGATATATTGGTGTGTTGTCTGTAGAATATTCTGTTTAAAGTGTCATTATGGAAACTGTATGTCTTAAATAGTGTTATATCGTTAGGCTCTTTTTTGTCCAATCTGACTTCACTAGATCATAATCCTAGTCCTTTGACAGTAACAAGACAATATTTCATGAAATTGGGTAATGAAGTCTCACATGTTATACTTTACTCTTTATCACTTTTAGGACAATAGGTTGTGTTCCTGTTGTTAGTTTTGATTTTTTTGTATTTGTGTCTTTAAAATAAGCCAAACTTTATTATACTTTTAAACTTAAAGAGCTAATGTATATGTTTTTAAAGCTGATTAAAAGTATTAAAACTAAAATCAGTTGGGATTACTCCAAGTCCAGTTTTTAAGCTCTGGTATAGCAAACATCCGTGTACATTCTGCAACTGGCTTCATGGAGGGGCACCCTGATGCGAAGTTCATGCATTTTAAGGTTGATACAAAATGAGCTCTGGCTGGGTGCAAAACCTGCCTACATCTGGACATGAATCCATGTTGTAATGGGGAAAAATGACAGCTATAACAGAAAATTACTGTTCTTGGAATGATTTAAAGAAAACCAACTCCTCCCTTACAGTGTTACACAAACTATTTCTCTCTGTAATGGAGATGCTGTCTGTTGAAGACAGTTTTTATTACTGTTTCTTTAATTTACCTTTATTTAAATAATAAAAATTGTTTCTTAACCGTGTATTTAACTGGTAAATTACTTTTGGTCGTAGTTTCTTCTGCAACGTTTGTATTTCACCAAGTAATGTTTGTTTCTAATGTTTGTAAAAGTAAGGTAATATCACCAAAAATTCAACATCAGTGTTTTATAATAATGCCTTGTAATTTACTTAGCCTTACCGTATTTCAGATGATTTTCCACCAAATCCACATCTAGTCACTGTTTGTCACAATTATGAAAATATATATTTATAAACCTGTAGATTCTGTCATTAAAGATTAATGATACAAACTGTGAGCAGGTGGTGAATATAAATCTTTTTTTTTTTTTTAACGGACAAACCATGAGATCTTTTCTGTTGAGGGTCTGAAACAATTGTGTTCTATTCATCCATAGCGCGTGTGTGAAGACATGTGACGTATCCGCACTTCTGAGGAAAAATACCCAATATTTGGGCCTGATTTTCCAGCCAACTGATTTCAGGCAGTCTCCATTGAGAGCGTTCTCTGTGGAAGGTGCAGTATGATGAGTTATGGTTGTAATCCGGTCTTTGAAGTGTAACCATCTTTCAAGAAGATGGAACGAGATTATCGGTGAGCGTAGATGCATGGAGCTGTCTTTATAGACAGTTTATAGATGTATATAGCTGTCTTAACACCTTTTCAAGCATGGTTTAGCAATCTGTAGTTCAGAAGAGGGCAGCTGTACTTGAGCTGGTTGTGTCTTTACTCATTCCCAGCTTTGTGTCATGACGGTCACTAGTAACAGTTGAAACATTCTCAAGTGCAATTCAACGTCTAGCTGCCAAAAGCCTGAGCTAGGTGCTAGAATGTACAGGAACAGCAGAGGAGGGAGGGATAGGTGTGAGGGAAGATGTGGGATATGTGGAAAGAACTGTGATTTTTATATTTAAAAAAATAATGGTGTAAGTTTTTCAGTGCTGAAGGTTTCTAAGCCCCGTGTATGTGCAGCAGGAACTGCACACATGCTGTTTCTTTAAGGAGCACATGTCTTCCTCCAGTGGTGAGGCAGAATGGAGGCTATCTAGGTATTAGCTAAATGAATTGTAAGTACTCTTCCAAATACTCTTTTTCTGCTAATTGCTAAGTATTTGCTTCTTGAATTGTTATAATGTGCTAGTTTTCACAGTTGTACACTGTAGACAGCATCTTACCTTACAATGGCCAGAACAGTTTCCAGCTTTTCTTTAACAACACTTTTAAAGCCTTTTTTGTAATACAGAGGAAAGCCATATAGCCATAAAGAGAAAGAATGTTCCATGTTTGTTCTCATGTAATTAGTACAACTTATTTTTCTATACTCTTTCAGAAAACATCTGCTTAGCTTTCTCATTATTATTAATAATATTTTCATGTGTTTCTTTGGAAGGGCAAAGTAATTAAAATATAGCCTAAGATTTACTTCTTTTCCCCCAGCGGGAATGTTTCCTGATTTAACATCTAATCTTTTTATTCAAGTAAAAATGAACTCTTAACTTACTTAAATTACAGAATCCAGAACTGTTTTCTGAAGGTGCCATTATACAAGTATTAGACTGCAGTAATTAGTATAACAAAGTGTAATTTCACTTTTCTTTTTGGTGAGCATAAGCTTTGAATTTAGAACTGCTGTTATGCTTGAGTGATCCTGAAGTCATGAGATTACAGTTCTGGGTGAAGGTTATAATGAAGTCATGGTGCTCAAAAATGAAAAGAAAAAAAATCAGGAATAGTTTTAAATTGTTTTTTAATCTTGGGTTAATTTTTATTTATTTTTTTACTTGTACATGGGGCAAAATATTGGTACAGTAATTTGTTTGACTACTAATCAGAATTACAGTAGATAGAGCCTTACTAATAACGAGTGTTAAAACGTATGAAGTATTCATATAGTAGTGCTACTGACAATGATAATAATAGTCCCTATTTCTTAATGTCCCTCTCTGGGTGCTTTCTACCAACACTTTTTGGTCTGACTGATGAGTTGAATTGGCTGAGGTACAGGGCCATGACCAAATGCCGTGGCCAGCTCATATGGGGAGCCCCTGTGACGGGCAGAGGCAGCAGGAGTGAGGAGGGTCAGTACAGAGACAAGGGAGAGGGCGAAGAGGAGGGAGAGAGAGCAAGAGCCTGGTCTTTCAGCAGCAGGGAGCTGCGAGATCATAGAATCACAGAATGGTTTGGGTTGGAACCTTAAGATTATCTAGTTCCAATCCCCCTGCCATGGGCAGCTCAGGTTCTCATGCAGCCTCATCCTGAGAGCTCGAGCTGTTGTCGTGGTCTGGAGCCATGGTCCCCAACCTTTTGTTTGGCCTCAGGATGATGGCCTCTTCTTCCTTGCATCTCTCCATCTATACAGGGGCAGGTAGAAAGGGAAATAGGGGTTTCTGTGCTTCCTTTGAAGAGTAGCCCTTTGCAAGACTGTGTTAGATTCCCAATTGGAAATAATACTTTAGACCACATCAAAGCAGAAGCGTGCATTAAAGAACCATGATGTCCTTCGGTTTCTCATTAAATACGGGATAGATACGGGAAGTAGGCAAAAACATGCTTCAGTTGTAGACGAGAATGATACATTGCGGAAAGAGAAGAGCCATGCAACAGTGATGCTACACAGCTTTATCACTGGCTTTGCCTTACCAGTTGTGGCACAAGTGGGGGTTGTCAGGACAGACAGGAATGGCCAAGAATACTTAAGCAGTGAAGAAGGGAGAGGTGTGGTGGCTGAAAACCAGAAGTGCTCTTGAGTCCTCAGAAGTGCAGACTCATCCTATCCTGTGGATTGATTTTAATGGAGAAAAGTATAAGTACCTCCATTAAAATACATCTCTTTAGAAAAATACATTCAATAGCATAAATAATTCAACACTATAAACAAATGACAAATAAAACAGCCTAATAGCAGAGGATGTAGGATGCTTGTACTGCATTAAAATAGATCAAGTGTCTCAATTATGCTTTTTCAGGAAGAGAGGGATATCAATATCGTGAGGCAAACTCTAACCAATCCAGATACCGCAGGCTAAATTCTCCTGCCAAGGACTGTTCCTCTAAGACTCTGTCTCAAGTAGTGTGGGGAAAGTGGAGAAAGTTACATTGAGGGTACTCTCAAAGCCTGTCTGTGCCATCTGCTGCATACCACGCTGATAATTTACACTGATGGACATTGCTCAGGAGTCTTTTAATACTGTTTTAAAGCCATGAGGTCATATTCCCTGGAAATGGCTTGCCCAGGGTTGTTCAGTATTCAATCAGTCCAGTTCCATTTCACCACACTAAAATAAATTTGTCTGCAGAAATGGCACTCTGTCATGTAGATGGTTTTTGTGTCTCCCTATGCTTGATGCAGCTTCATTAATGTTAGAGCAGTTTCCCCTCTGTCTTTGGTGGAAAACTGGTTTTCCCCAATGCTCGCAGTCAGTCTCTGCTCTATTATTGAAAGGCTTCTACTGACTTAATGGCTGGCATCATATTTGGAACTTGGGAACATTTTAGCCTGCCATGCACACCCCTTCCCCACCAGGCCAGATTTTAGACATGCTGCAAGAAGATGCAAGAGCAGCCTAAGGGAGGAGAGAGATGCTAAGGCGATAGGTACAGTAAAATGAGGTTCAAGTTAATTCCCTTGTTACATGTAGTGCTGTGAGGAGCGGGCATTTTCAATGAAGCAAGATGTGCTTAATATTGGTTCCGCTCTTGAAGCTGACCTAGGGAGCTATCTGCCACCGAAGCTGAGCTGTCATTTGCCAGCGACCGAGCAGTGAACCAGAAACGCGCCGTTCCCTCCCCTGTTCCCATCTTCAACGTTCCGAGTGCCACCGTGTGGAGGAATTAATTATGCAATAACTTGGAATTCATCAGCACGTCACCGTTTGACAACCGGGAGCTTCCACCCACTGGTGGACTCGTGTTGTTGTAATCACACACTGTTGTTAGCGTTTCTTTCTCTTCTCCAACACACGCAGTGCAGGGGGTGCAACTTCTTTGCCTCTCCCTGGGTGATGTCTCCCGACATCACAGCAGAAAATCCTCGCATGCTCCGTTGAGGAGCTGAGGATCATTCTGGATTGATTTGTTGATGCAGTTTTTTTATTCACATGACTAGGCTGATGTAAAGATAGATGTTATATCCATTACGTGTCTGGAGTATTAGAACTCTGTGGTGAGAGCCATTACTACAGGAAGACTGTAAATTCCTAATATATCAGTGTGAAGAAAAAGGAAAGAGGATCCTTATCCATTGGACATCAACTGTCTGGAGACGTCAGTGAAGGGGAGCAGTACAAACTGAGATCTGCTGCACTTCTAACCCAGTCAACAGAGCTGCTTAGGTAATTGTCTTACTGCTAATTTAATGAGTGAAGTTGACATTGCCCTTATTTTATGGTCATCAAAACATCACCAAGTGTTATTATTTATGTACTTCTGCTGCTCTAGTTTTATACCATTGATTCCTTCCCCTCTGGTGAGAAGTAACAATTACAGGATTTGTATTTATATACATGACAGCTCAAGATGCACAGGAAGAGGCAGCACTTCACTGATTGAAAACCAGACCGAATTTTAGGTATGCAATCTTTCCAGGACTGATGTTGATAAAACTTGTAGAAAACCAAATATAGATGGAAAAAAGTAGTTCCAAGTTTAGCTTATATTATTCAGTTAGATGTGTTGAGAGATAAAGAGGTTGGTAATTGTGGAACAGAAAGGAAGTGTTGGCACGAAGAAAGGTGATGATATAATTAACCCCTAGGAGAAACAGAGACATAATTATTGGTTGTGGGAAAAGTAAGTAAAACACTATTTCCCATAAAACCAACCTCTCTACTGAGTCTGTAACGTTTAGCATCCAGTAATTGTGAGTGTTAAGTTCTTAAGCTCACGATCAAGACTTAAGAGGTCACAGATAAAAGGTTATTTTGTGAAAACTCATCTCCTTTATTCATTTTCTGTAGGAGCACACACTGGTGAACAACTTTGATCTTCTCCCTTATGATTTATACAAAAGCATTTCAAATTGTGCCACAGACCAAAGCTGATGCACATTCACTCCATCTTTTCACTCTGAGGAAAGGAATTCATCACGGATTCACGCTGGCAAGGTCTGCATTCATGCTCTTGCAGACTCTGGCTCCATCCAGTGGACGGTGGCTACCCGAGGATTCCTGCTGCTGCTGAGTGTGGAGAGGCTATGGGATAATCTGACAGCCAGGAGCTCTGGATAGCATACATCACATAAGGAACAAGACGTTCTTCTGGCAGCATAATTCAGGTAGTTGGTGGAATTGTAGAAAGAGATACAAATATTTGCTCCAATAGACATCCTTCAGCCGGAATAACTGCAGAACACCTGAGCTCTTGGCATAAACCACACAAGAAAAGCACCTAAATATTACTGTTCCCATTTTAAAAAGAATTGGGAAATTTAATAAATCTCTTTAAGGTCATTTAAAAACCCTAAAAGGAGTAGGGATAGAGAGGCTCCTGGTCCTCCTTTTTAAGCAAAAGAATGTCCATTCTCCAACTGTGCACCAGGAAGGAAAGTTTTCTGTTTCAGCTGGTTTCTCTGCAAAGTTGTCATTTAGCCATACTAGGGTGTAACTCAACCCGACCCTTCAAAGTCACATCAACTTCGGGTGCACGTTTGTGGATTCATTAACTATTAAGCCTAATGGGGTCAGCTGCTTCAGTTTAATGGTTTGCCAAGCGGAAGTTTTAGTTTCATGCCCGCGATGTCCTCACAGCAGTGTGCCTGCTGGGTCTGACAGACATTATATGTCAAACTATGGCTGACCACGATTCTCATAAACACTGCTAATACACAGATGAGGGCAAAGCTTGAAGAAGAGATCCCATTTGCAAGTTTTACTATTCCCCAGGTTCCTCAGGGGATTACAGAAATCACTATTCCATATTTCATTCATCAAAAGGAAAGAATACAAACACTTTAAGGGGAAAAAGATGTATTAAAATGTATTAGAATGGTCGGGACTAACCTTGAAAAGGAGATCACAAGGCTCATACATTACACGGCAAGGACTGAAGGGCCTATTCCTCTGGTAAAGTTGGGAACAGTAACGTGGAAGAAACACTATCAAACAGAAACATTTTCATGCATTCCTACCTCCATCTGTCTGCATTCAGCCTAATTAGAAACAAACTTTCCCTTTCCCTTTGGAAAGTGCACAGGGAGGTCGAAGATCCAAGCTGACACAGGGAGCCTGGAAAGGGGCCAGGATCAAGCTCCCAGCTCTCTCAGCCTGTCACAATAACTAGTGCATGATGCTGTGAATAATGGATAAGTACGGGCAGTTTTTAAAGCATTTACACCAGGTTTACTGGGGCCTTTTGCTTATCCAACATGCCAAGCCAGGACTCCTGTGGCACAGCTAAACCCGCTCTCTCCTTTAAGGTATTTTGCAGTTTAACTCCTATGGAGGAGATAGTTTTGTCTTAAATACACAGTGGAGCATCTCTTGGCAGGGCTTTTATCTGTGACTTGAGTAGGAAAAGTTAGCCCCTTAGATGTCAAAAAAACACCGATTACTTTGACATCCCCTCAGATCATAATACAGCCCTGCTTTTTTACATATTAGAAAGGTTTCTGTATAACCTGCAGTGTATTTCTGCCCTTCGGAATGGCTGTGCTTTTGAAAGGAACTTCCAAAGGAATGTGAACTTTGCCTTTGTCATCTTATATGGATTAAGCATTCCCCTGCTTCCTCTTAGATCAACTTACAGATATTTGGCTTTCATTCCCGTTTTGTGCTTTGCTTCTAATCATTACTTTAAAATTGTGGAACAAAAGTTTTAGACCAAAACTCTGCTATACGTTTCCCTAAAGTGCAAGTCTCTACAACTCAACCTGAGCCTTAGATGTCACATCAACTTCGGGTGCACATTTGTGGATTCATTAAGTCTAATGGGGTCAGCTGCTTCAGTTTAATGGTTTGCCAAGTGGAAGTTTTAGTTTCATGCCCGTGATGTCCTTACAGCAGTGTGCCTGCTGGATCTGACAGACACGTGGGTACATTTGATGTCAAACTATGGCTGATCACACAATTTTCACAAGTATCTACCCTTCTGAAATCACCAGCTGCTAGGAAAAAAATGTAGAATTCCTTAATTGCTTGTAACATAGGTAGTGTTTACTATTTACTAGACAAAAAAGATACAGCCTGAACAATCCACTCTAGAACCTTGATAAACTATCATCACATGAGTTTTGTGTGCTAAGGAACCATATAAATCAGAAGACAAGGACCTCACCTTCTGCCTCTGAGGCAGAACTATTTGATTACATAGTAAAGTGAAAAGGGAAAACAAAGGATTAATAAATTCTGTAAAAAAGTAAAAGTCATGCAAAGAGGTAGCTGATATGGCTTCTTCTTTTTTGGTATCATCTCTGCAACTATAATTAGGAAAAATATTAGGAGGTTAGGGAGACACCACTTTTCAGTATCTTGGGAGCATTAGAAAAGTATTTCAACGAAAGCTCTAGTCCGGGTTATGAGAACAGGCATGTGCCTACTTATTACCATATTAAGGCTGTTGTTAATAAACTTGATTGTCAAATCATTCTTGGAAAGTACATATTTTAGCAAATAATTCTTGGAAAGTATATATGTTAGCAAATAAATTTTGTTTCCCAATATATTATAGAAAACATCCTGAAGTTACATAAATCAGACAGAATTTAACATCTGCAGGTATACAGATGTTAAACATTTTTATCACTGTAATTATTTATGGCACTGTATACATGATCGTAAGTGGGATTTTTCAGGCTGTCAAAACTGGATGTTCTTTACTTCACTGATTGATGACAAACTACATTGAAATATTTTATATGGATTTATTTCATTATTCCAGCTCAGTCCTCAATGGATTTTATGTATTTCTCATAGGCATCTTCATTCATCAGTTCATCAAGTTCAGCAGGGTTTTCCACAGTCATCTTGATAAGCCAACCTGAAGTTAGGAAATGAAAAACAGTTGCTAACATCCTACAAGAAAGATACATTCATGTCTCTGCGTTAGAAAAGTGCCCCCAGTAGGCTACAAGCCCTCTAGCACTGGTACAATCAACAGCATTTCTTGTGCAGGCAAAACAATGTTTTAATACTTTTTTTTATAAAATTAACAACAACATGTCATAGGAAATGGGCTCCTGAGCCAGACCAGCTGCCTAATTTAGTACTGTCTGACAGCAGCATCAAGGAGACACTGTCTAGAAAGAGAGTCTGACCTCTCGGTATCATGAGCTGCTACAAGAGCAAAAAAGAAATGTGATGAAGGGAAATAGATTTAAATGCAACCACAGTCTATGTCTGAAAAGAAAAGGATGTAAAACAGGTGTCAGCAAAGACCAGACTACAATAATACTTTCATGTTAAATTCTATTGGGCTTGAACTGTATTCAATATATTCCATTTAAACCTTCACACCATTAAACTGAAAGAACTAGGAATTGGTAGAGCCATTTGTGCTAGCAAGAACCCAGGTGGTATTCATTATCCAAAGATAAAAATGACATCTTACCATCTTGATAACAGGATTTATTGACGAGCCCTGGATTATCTGCAAGGGCATCATTAATTGCAGTCACTTCTCCTGTGAGGGGAGAGTAGAGTTCGCTAGCAGCTTTCACACTTTCCAAAGCTCCAAACTCATCTGGAACACAGAGGAAAATACAAAGCACTTTAGTTTTTTCAGTCAGACGCTCTGGTGATGACCTAGCCATCGAAGAAGTGTCTTGATCTTGAGCAAGGAAAACTGTCAGAGATTGAAGTCATCAACTTTATGACAACAATCAGCAGTATTAAATTTGAGGTTTATGCTAGTAGCTAGCTGGCTGCTCCAGAAGGGATAGAAATTTCTTACATTTAGTCTGATCCTTTGGCTAAAGCCCTGCAGCGTTTGGTATGATATCAGGTTAGAAGGAACCACATCCAGCTCTCGGGACAAGAGACATAAATAAGCCTTTTAATTACAATTCAAACCTTTTTATATATAATTTGGTTACAAATTAGGCACAGCCACTATTTGAGGAGTGCCAGTTTTTGTGCAGAAACGCTATCAAGTGCTGCATTTGCACTCAGAAAACACGCATTAGTATTCAGAAACACCACACTGGAATCACCCAGCTGCTCTTCCCTTTTTCCTGTTTTGTAGGCAGTTATGGAAATGGTGCCTGGAGCAATGTTAGTCCTGAGTATCTCCAAGCCACAAGCAAACAAGACAGAGGCTGGAGGAACACGGAGCTGTCACAAGAGTAGATAGGCACCAGCAAGAGGCATCAGAGAACAGCATGTTCTGGGAAAGCTTGGAATTAGACTAAAGCCAGAATGGGTAGAAAAGAACTAAATGGAAATGAAATTCCTTCAGATAAAACTACAAGTTGGTTAATTAAAACCCTAAACTGAAAGACCTTTTGTCTAACATTCACCATTCAATGCGATGTACTAGATTTGGCCAAAACAGTTCCATATGAACCTGTTCCACAAGTAGGATGGCAAAAGAGAGGCCTGCTACTTTACCACGGAAACTCTGCTTTCTTTTTCTGCAACCTCTAAAGCTAATGACAACCTTTTCTTCATGTACTAGTAAGAGCTCTCTGTAAATACAGGAATAGGCTTTTATTTTCTACCTGTTAATGGCCACCCTTCTTTAACATGGAAAATTACACAACTGAATGATTAAAAATGTAACAATTTGTACATGGCTAATGTGCAAAAACCTATGATTACAGTTGATACCCCAAAATTACCGAGTCTGTATGTTCATGGAAAAATTAGAGCTTGATATCAATTAGATGCTTCATATTGTGCAACTCATGGAACGCCTAACTGAATTTAGAAAGAAATTACAAATAAGCCATCCTGAACATTAGCAAGTCCAAATTAAAGCATAAATATTTTAAAAACAGAGCATAGGTAAAAGTATTACCAAAAAACCTCAAATATTTTTAAAATCATTTCTTCACAGTTTAATAAGCAGGTATTTTCTGCTACCACATATGGTCTGACAGTGAGAGTTTGAAATAAAGCTCTCTTGTAGAAATAATCTGAATGTGTTTTGCATCCAGACGATTTGCAATGGTATTAATGAACATAAAGATTACTTCATAAAATTAATCTCTGCAAAGGGAGAGTGGGATGAATAGAATAATTCATTAGAAATCCGAGCCAAAACTTACCGTGTTTACTCAATTTTGTCCCAACTTCTGGAAGACTACAGTAAACAACATCTCCTAATGCTTCCTTAAAAGAAAAACAAAAGCACCAAAGCATACATTAAAGAAACTATACATAGGAGAGATCTGATACAGTAACTCTACGATCTGTATATAAGTAATCTCTGCCTCTAAATTTACTTCTCATTCTTTTAGGACTACATATTTTTCCACTTTTTAAACATGTAACTTGGAAAATAAAGGTTTGTTATCATGCCCCATATGCCCAATTATTGTTCATCTATTACAGTGTTAATAACCAGCAGGCTGAGTTACAAGGCATATATACATCAGCTGATCTTCACATCAGCTAGAGTAACAACTGTTTTAAAGGACAACGTTCCCTATAATTGGAGGGAATTCCCTTTTTGTTACTTCCAGTCCAGTTTGAACGAAAATGCAACTTTTCCTCTTCAGAGACACGGACAGCTGGGCAGTTTGTCCTGACCGACTGAATGAGGAGCCTTAACACCATAAGAATCAGCTCAGCCAGAACAGGCTCCTCTCTTTTCGCTGACAAACGTACCCTATCTCACAAAGGTCTAGGGATCTTAGACATCATGGGAAATGGCTGCTTGTCCTAACATTAATTAGGACGAGCATTAATTCCACTTAGTGATAGCCTCTCACATAAGATTTTCTGCAGTTTCATACACAGTGAATCTTACTCTGAATTTGCCTGTGACCATTCCAAAGCAAGTGCTTGCACGAGTACAAAACAATCCAAAGGAATTCCTATCCTAGAGTGATAAATACATGCCATGTCGTACTACTATTCACAATTGTTCTTTAGCCAGAGGGATTGCACTGTATTCATGTTCAAGGGAAATCTGACCTAAAAAGTGCACAATATTCTCTACATAGCGACAAACTTCTCAGGCCTGTAAGAACTCAAGTAATAGAGCAGGTTTTGTATTCTGCTGAAGCACTGAATTTCTCATCAAGTTCTGCTCTCCATGGGATCGATCTGAAATGATTCGGAATTTATCAGGATGCTGAAGCAGCATTCACTTCACAAAAAATATGTATATCCAAGTCCAAAAATCATGCCCAGTGGAGAGCATATGCAGTTAGAACAGTAAAAAACAGTAAAAAAACCTGTCCAAAGATGAAGGACAAGAGCAGGTATGCATAAATAAATATTGCAGACTTGGGTAAAGGGAGAGGGATCGATACCTGTGCAAAATTGCTGATTCCTACTGTTCCAATGCCATTTTCAACAGATATCCATTCATGCTTGTCTGTGAATTTGCGGGCTAAAATGAAACAGACTTGGTATTTCAGAAATAAGTGACACGTTGCTCACTTAAATACAGTAACATATTTGCAAGGTCAAACTGTGGTTGTTTTTTTAGTGAGGTCAGTTTTGTTAGTTTTTCTTGGAAAACAGGACATAAAATTTACAAAAGCATTTTGTTCTGCTCATGACGTGCTTAGTGATACAGCAGAAGCTCACTAGTTGTTCTGCTGCGAGTATTCTATGATGTGCAATCATCTAGAGACTGATAAAACACAGGAGCAAAAGGAGTAGTTCTACTTCAAACAAAAGTCTAAGTCTGAAGCATATGTGTACTCATTTCTGTAATAGCATCGTGGCTTTTCAAGCATATTTAATGTTTGTTTCTGACAACCACTTTATTATTCCAGGGAAGGCCAGGGTTAATGACTCGTTAGAAACTGTCAGCATTACAGCATCTAATTCAAAGTACTTATAGAGCCATGAAGTAAAAAAGTTGCAGCCTAGCTAGCAAAAGGGGCTGATTCCCTTCCCTCCCCTGACATTTCCTATAGAGTCTATTTCTCCCCGTTTAATGTTGTCACAGGTCTGTGTAAAATTAAGGCAAATTGATACAGGGCAAATTAATAAAGCTGTTCATACAGACAACTGTTACTTAAGAGAATCTGCTCATTGTTACTATCGTTACTGTGAGAAGAACACAGTTACTCTGTATAGTTTTAAAATAAGCATAATTAAGATAATTAAGATCCTGTTAAGTCTTTTCACAGCAATCTTGCAATTCTACATATATTTTAGATCTATAACATTGAGGGCAGCTTGTACCAGCTTTTATTATTAGAAATTCTTCCTATAAAGTCATATGGAGAAACTTCAAAAGAAGTGACTGAAATAGGCATAATTCTTCTCACTGACATTTCACCTGGAACTTTTCTTACTCAGAGCATTTTCAGCCTGCTTTGTCTGCTTTCTCAGTTCCATGGTTTCCATATGGATACCTCCCCCCTTTTTACTAACTTATTTCTACTTTTCACTAACTTATTTTTAATTTTCACTTGTAACACCTATCCAATCGGGCAAGGGATGTGCTAGAAGCTGGAGAAGAGAACTTCTGGAACAGAGCTCCCCATGTGATGAGCACCAGAGTAGCACAGCTGGACCTTTTCCAGCGTTCCAAATTCTCCCCTCAGGCTTTTCCTCTAGGCTGGACTCTTTATACTGGCTGGAGAAACTACACTTCTGCAAATCCTTCTGTATTTTCTAAACATGAAGGAAAACAGAAGTTCTCACTGTAGACCTGCTACAATCTTTCCAAGTCAGTCATGTTTTAAGTTGTTTCAGTTCTAATGATCTTCTCATTTATGTTTGAACACGTTTAAGAGAAGCAAGTCTCAGATAAAATGGTTTGTCTTTGAAGATGGTCCAAGTTTTACAGACCTCAGTAGAGCAATACATGTTTTTGTAAGTAAAGTACACAAAAAAATTAGAGTAAAATGCAAATACGAAGTATTTTTCAGTGAACCCTCACTTCAAAACCCCAGAGAGTTTCAGGTAGCATTATTTCTACCTACAAAAAATCCCTCAGGACACGTTCTGATGAACAGGAGAAATCAAAAGCCTTAAATCATTTTAGGTCAAGACATTAAACCCACAGGAATTTCTTTGG
Source organism: Strigops habroptila (assembly GCF_004027225.2). Lineage (NCBI taxonomy): Eukaryota > Metazoa > Chordata > Aves > Psittaciformes > Psittacidae > Strigops > Strigops habroptila. Next base: position 6,416,267 of record NC_044302.2, on the reverse strand, counting down.
AAACGAGTAATGAACCGTAAGAATGGAGAATGACGCAATCTCAAACCCAAGCTGAACATCTGTGACACTACCTGTCACAAAGAAGCCAACCACTGTCTTTTTTTATGTAGGATAATAATATAGCATAAGATTAGTTTATAAGTCAAGGTTAAAAGAAATCATAAAAAGAAAACCAGAAGACTTCCACGATCAGTTCAGAACAGAGCAGTTAAATGTTCTCAACAGTTGGAAGAGCACTGAAGTTTCTTGTAGGACAAAGAAAACAGTTAGAATTGAAAAACTCTAAGCATGCAACAAAACCACTGCAAGTAAAAGTCAAATTAAAGAGTTAATAAGTAATCTCAAAATCTGACCTTTCATCTTATGTGATCAGCTCACTAAATAAATCAAATTAAACAAATACGAACTGTCAAAGCACACCAAGTCTCTTCTGTGAGCATTCTTTTCCAGGAGAGCAGCGAAATTTACTCTAGCTTCATTCATTTCAACAGGACCTTGGTATCAGCTTAACTAGCACATTCTGAATTCAGACCCTCATTTAACTTAGCCTGCCTCTATTAAGTATTTCATAAATATATACCTGAAGAGTGAAGGAAAACTCACACCTCCACAAAGAGGCATACAACATTTTTCCTCTCTGCCTAAAATAAAAGCATAGTTTATGTTATTGCTTCAACTTATAGCTACAGAAAAACAATGGGTACATTAAACTATTAGAATAATGAAAAAAGCTTAGATTTTGACTCAATTTGCAAAGAAATGTAATTTCTCTCACTTGGTGCGTAAGACAGTTAAAAAGAGAGGTAAAAAAGCTATATGGAAAGACATCTATAACCTCTTCTTAGCAGCAATCATTACTTTTATAGCATATTCTCCTCTCCTACCTTTTCAAGATTTGCTTGCTGAGGTACTAAGTGGTATTTTTCAGACTTTCATTCAAGGGGAGCTTTGACAGCAGGAGATACCTTCAGAATTAACTACATTAAGTGCCAAATCACATCAAGCACCGACCTGCAGGTCCATCTCTTGCCTTACCCCTGCTGTTAGCTGTGCTGCACAGGAGCTGCTGAGGCAGAGCCAAACTTCTTTAGCCCAAACAGGCCCAAAGCCCTAAAACCCTGGCTCAGGTTTTGTGTCAGCCCACCCACCCTAACTGCTGCCGGCCTGCCTCCTCCTCCCGGCTGCGCCCCTTTCTGGTCCTGCTGATGATGCTCCTGGGACAAGGATCCTGGGACAAGACCCCTTTGTCAAGTTCGTGCTCTCCATGCTCGCCCCGCTCTGCACAGCCCCCGGCTGGGGTTGCAATGGGACAGGGCCACTTGGCTATAAAGCTGCAGCATGGAGGGGAGAAGTTTCCAGCCAACTAACGGAGGCGAACCCGCTCCTCACGGGAGGAGGCAGCGGGAGGGTGTCAGCACCAGGGGCAGGTGAAACCGCGCTCTCATTGCCCCCTGCGCCTACGAGCCCTCGCCGGGCTTCAGCCATCTTGAGGCGCCCTCCCGGTCCCCACACGGGTACCCGGGGCGGAGACGTCCGGCCCCAGCCCGGGGGAGGCGGCAGCACGCCGCTCCCCGCAAGCACACCGCACAGGGAGCACTTCTGCTCGCCATGGCGGGGCAGGCGGAGAGGCGACCTCCGCGGCTGCTCCCCGCACCGAGCGGGGCGCTCCCCTCAGCCCCCAGCGGCTGCGGCACCGCTCCCCGCAAGGCCGGCCCGGCTGCAGCCGCAGCCCGCCCTTCCCTCCCGGCAGCCCTGACCGAGCGGGGACGAGTGCTCCCCGCCACTCACCGGACAGCACCAGCGAGCTGGTGGCCAGCCTCCGGGCCGCGGGCACCCGCAGCAGCAGCGGCGGTGGAGGCGAGAGGCGCGGGCAGCGCGGCGCCAGGCACGGCCCGACCCGCCGCAGCGCTCGCCACGCCATCTTCACCGCGGCGAGGGGCGGTGCCGCGCCGAGCTCCCGCCTCACGGGGGCGCGTCAGGGGCGGCCATTAGCGGCCGCCGTTACGGGTCCCCTCAGGGAAGCTGCCCCCGGGGGTCGCCATTTTCCCTTGGCGGTTACTTTGTGGAAACCGAGTGGTTTTAGCCCAAACAGTGCAACAAACGCTCAGTGTTTATTAAATACAAGTCTACACTAAGCGCACACACGACGCTTTGTGTTAGGTTTAGCGCTGTTTCTTAGCTAATGCTCCTAAATAACATGTAGGCTATGGTTCATTGGTTGAACACTACAGCGTTTTAGTTAGAAGCTACGGTAACCTAAGTTAAGCCACTGCAGCTGGTAGTTAAAAAGTAAATCTTCCACCCACAAAGTGGTTTTTTGATGTGGTTATTATTTAATCGTTGGCAGGTTGTTCCAGTTGGTCGTTAGTGGCTGGCGTCTCTTCCTTCTTGCATTTAATCCCGAAGAAACTGAAAAGTTTCATTAGCATTAGATCAACAATCTCCTCTTCTTCTGAAGCCTGAAATAACAGTGAGATATAAGTTACTCGGGTGCACAGACCAGAAGTGGATACAGGCTCTGCTGAAGCTGGAAAATATCATAAGAGAAAACCGCTATTTGAGGTGAGATAAGCCAGCTTTCACTCAGAAGAGGAGGAGTTACACCATGACAATGAGGAACTGCCAAAGCAAAACATCATGCCAATATTTTTATCAAGACAAAAGTCCCAGAGGGACCAGATGATCCTTGAGGTCCCTTCCAACCTCCTGTTCTATGATTCTATGAACATGGGAGTGGAAGTTTGGGCTCTGTCAAAGCTCGTGGAAATATGGTTACAGGAGCCTGGAGTTCCCTTGCCAGCTACCATACAGCTAATGGTATATACATACAATGAGCCACCCACCATTTCTAGATAAAGTAAATCAAAAAACCTAAATATATCTTGTTTTCTATTGACCGTATACTTTGTTTTCATTTCCCTTGACTTTATTTAAAACATAGAGGAATTCTGGACAGTGCTGGCATACTAAGCTGGATTTCACACCGTGCTATCAATAGCTTGAAAGAGTCAGGCACTCACAGTGACACGTTTAAAAGGAGCTGTAAAGTCTTCATGGACTTTGATGTCTGTTTTGGCACTGATTTCAGTGGAGCTAGGCACAACTGTAAGACTTTTGCTGGATTTAATAAGTGAACAGAAGGCTACAAATCTGATCTTGTGCTGAATCTGAACAAGGATTTGTCTGAACAGGAATGGACAGCGTAAATCTGGAAAATCTGAAGTGGGCTTTATAAGTAAATGAGTAACTCCTTAAGAGTTGGGATGAGTTTACATGGGTTTCATCAGATGGTGGAACACCTAAATCATGAGTAAGCACTGCGCAATAATTGTTAAACACAAAGGGAGAGCATAGATGAACATACCTGGTAGTGCTTCTGCTCCTCACTGAAAGCAACCAGAATCACCGAAATGAACAGATTCAACACCACAAATGTCATGAAAATTATGCAGGATCCAATTAAGAAGGAGCCTAAAATTGGATTGTAGTCCAAGACCTGTAGTATTTGTAATGTAAGACATCATATTTTGATTGTAAAAATAGACAAAAAAGCATACATACAAGCAGTTAAGACACAGTTTGTCTCTTTGAAAATCCTTGTGACTAATAAATTATGCTCTATATATATTATACATATGTATATACATTTTCTCCTCTAGTCACTTTCCTGTGTTGATATGATACAGTATAAAGATGATAGAAAATTTTGTATCTATGATATATGAATATGAGTAGTCTTTGGGGTTTTTTAAAGTATTTGCATTTGATTGTAATGGCATGAAAACTTCACAAGAACATTGACAAGCCTGGAGACCTGTTTATGCACAGAACAGCTCCATCATGCCTCAGCTTTCAAAGTATAGATGAAATCTCTATATGCTCTTATTTTATTGTATCCTTTACAAAGAAGCCCAGTCAGACTGTCACAGACATAAACTAAGGGTTGTGTAAAAATAAAAACCTGTAATTTTCATGTAAGCTGTATCCTAGGAATATATTTTGATTATTAACAACATCAGTGACACAACAACATGTGAAAAACTTTGTCTCTAATTACTGATCTTCAAAGCTACCCATACCCTGTTGTATCTGTGATATAAAAACATCTCCCAAGGAGGACTTCAGAGTCAGAGATGTCTGTGAACTGGCTTAATCCACGAAGAGCTGTTCGAAGGATATTGTAATGTTTGAAAGAACTTAATGAAAAGTTCAAGAATAATAGAAACAAATGTAATGTGAAGTTCCCTTGTGGAAGGCCTTGCCTTTCTTGGGAAGCTGATGGGTGTGTGTTCATTTCTATCTCTGTAGCTTTCTAAGGAGATTGCTTAAAGGTTTCTGTAATCAGTAAGTAACATATCTGGTTAAAATGTGAGCACTTTTCTCAATGCAAGGTTCATTCTGAGACTGATCATTCTAAGTCTGAGACTGATGGTCAAAATGGGATGTGAGATATATTTCACTTGGGGTCTTTTTTTTGATGAGATAAGGTGTCTGGTTTAGGAAGCTGTGGAGCTTCCAAAATTTGATTAATTTCTAGCACTAATTGAAGTCTTTCTATTTGCTGGGTCAAAGCACATTTGATAGCTGAGATGCCAATTATACAGTGATAAACTTTGAAAATTAGAGGTGGTACCTCCTCATAGTTGAAGATTCCCAGCTGAAGACTGACCATGGTCTCTGCTGAATCAAAGAGAGTTTTGTAAGAAGAGAGCTTCCAGCCAAATATTAAGTTTGTCTGCAGAGGGAAGAAGACATATCTTGTGTCACAATCAGAGGCCTTGCTGCAAAATCAGCTAATGATTGCTGTATGCAGAGAAAGCCCTCCCAGCTTGTCATCACAGCCATGAAGCTTTTTTTGTGGTTTGGGGTTTTTTTGTTTGTTTATGAACAGGGGAAACACCAGATAAGGTCACAGAAAAAGGCTAATCTAGAACTAAGAACTGCGTTTACACTTTCTGAATGTGTTTAGCTGTAAGAGCTTTTATCATGGATATGAGAATGTCTTATATCTGCTCAGCAACTAGATATGTAAAAAATATGCAAATACATGACAACACATGTCATGTTTTAGCCCACCTCCATGGAGCAGATTTATCCCTGCATAATTGACCAAATTAATTGTAGTCACAAACACTTGCCTTTCAGTGCACAGATCCTTCCAAATAGGCAACCTCCTTATTTGCCCTCAGTAACCAAGATGCTGTTTTCTTAATTTGCGGGCCTACTGTGTCTGATTTAAATGGGGGCTGCTGCAATATCACCATTTCTCCAACTCTTTGCCTCTTTCTTTCACAGCTTCGTCACTTGCATGATGTGACAACAGGCTTTGCTGTGGAACTGATCTCATCACTTACTTTGCCTGTGGCCATACCGGTGCCTAAAGCTATTCAGTTGCTAAAGTGTCAGTGCTGGAGGGACAGATGAGGAATGTGAAGTCAGGCAGTGTGAGGCTGCAGCAGGTCCCATTTGTCACAGGAATGCCCTTTACAGGACAGTTTGGATTTGGCTCAGATCATTTTCACATTTCCAGGGATTTTGCAATTGAGATGTGCTGAATTTCCCCCATCACTCTGCCAGAACATTTACACAAAACTTTTCAGCTAAGACCAGTAAATATACATAAACAGTTGCAGTCCAATAATTCTTTAATCTTGTTAGAATTAGAATATAATTTTATTTGCATAATAAGTATTCCTGAAACAGGCAGAAAAATAATTATTTCCCACTTAAAAACTAGCCAAACAGAAAATGGCATTTGCTGCACTCTCCCCAGTTTAAGCTTTATCCAGACAATTTTTCCTGTACTTTCTTTTTTGTCACACCTATTACACACAGATAATCCATTTTGTCATCTCAGTGTTTGGTTTGTGTACTAAAGAATTGGGCTGCAAGCTGTTAATCTAAGATGTAGATAGGCAGCTTTATTCAGTTTTAAATTTCAAAGCTATGTTGCTTTCACCATTCAGAAGTAATTAATTTAACTTGACAGCACGTAGATGCAGACTGCAAACAGCAGAAACCACAGCGGTACTCACAGCAATGGAATAGGCGAGGAACATGATGGCAATAACAGTGATGAATCCAGAGATATCACCCCATGCCCTCCTTAGAGTTGAAGTGATCATGTTTAGCTTAGGGTTGAGCCTCAGGAGATGCCACAGTTTCACTGTGGAGAGAAGCACTAGGAACGCAATCAGGTAGCCAAGAACTGCATCGGCTCTTGCTGTTTCGTTAAAGCTTACACAGCTGGTGGAAAAAAAGAAAAGATGTAATAGACCGTGCACACAGAAGCCTTTAAGTGCATGAATGAGTATGCCGGAAAATCCAATCACTCTGTCCTGGTTTCCAGTGAAGAGCTAACTTGAGTTCCTGCTTCAATGTTCCCATCTGTACTTCCTGCTGTGTGCACACAAAAAGCTCAGTTATACATGGCAGAGTTTTTTATCAGTGTTAGCTAGAACTGAGAAAGGGCTGAGGCTGTAGCCCGAGTACTGCTCATTTTTAGCAAGTCACAGCTTAAAGCCAGCTAGTGCAAGCTTACTATCAAAATTCTGGCTTTTAGAAAGAATGGTTGTTCTGTGCATGCGTAGTTGAGAGGATGGTGCTGTGCAGCTAGCAGGATGCACCAGCTGCGACAGGATTAGCCAATTTCCAACCAGTTGTGTGAGAAGGTACTATGAGGTAAGAAGTAAAAGATTGGAGAGCAGAACTGTGATCTGGGACTGAGGCAAGTCAAGTCGTAGTGTTAGCTGAAAAAAAGCTTGGTAATACTTATTTGACCTTTATAAAGGTAGCACATTTTTCTTACAGTTTTGTTTACAACAGAGGTGACCACAAAAAGCTTTTATAAAGGCTGTATGCTAATACAGGACATGACCTATACCCATATGATCATTGGCAAGAATGCAGCAGTTAAAGGAAGTGTTTGTTCTTACATTCAGTACTTGTGAGGCTGCATATGGAATATTGAGCCCAGTTTTGGGCTCCCCAGTGCAAAGAGGACACTGGGTCCAGTGAAGTGCCACTGACATGGTTGAGAGTCAGGGTGCAGGACACACGAGAGAAGGATGTGGGAGCTGGGCTTGTTCAGCCTGGAGGTAAAAAAGCTAAGGCCTCCAATTGCAGTCTGCAGTCTCCAACTACCTAGTCAGTGGTTATAAAGAAGATGCACAATGAAAGGGCAAGAGACAACAGCCACAAGCTGCAGCAAGAGGGGTTCCAGCTGGATATGAAAAAAAAACATGTTTGGGGGTTTTTTTCCCCACAGTGACAATGGTTCAGCACTGGAACGGGGGTCCAGGGAGGCTGTGGAACCTCTGTCCTTGGAGATACTCAAAATTCAACCAAACAAGGCCTTGAGCAACCTGATCTAACACCACAGAAGGGGGTTGGAGCAATGACCCCCAGAGGTCGTTTCCTTCCTAAATTATCCTGTGATTCTGTCATCTATTTCCTGTGTTGACCATTTTTTAACAGATGTTACTGTTTTCCACTCTGGATTTAATAGTCCATTACTGCCTTCTAAGCAATTGTTGAATCAGAAGAGGGCGATACAAATAGGTAGGGAACTAGCAGCTATGCTAAGGAACTTGGTGCTCAAGTCTGCTGGATTTTATTAGAGCAGTATCAGAAGAAAATCCTGTTGCTGACACTCATCTAAGCCCAGAAATACTTACACGCTTCATGAATACAGCCATATGGGGTAGCATTATCTGGCACACACAAGCTGCTGTCCGGGAAGAGGAAAAATAGACTTGTTTCTGCATTAAGTAGCACCAACAAAGGTTGTACTAGATAGCATTAGTACTTACTCCTCTTTGTGTTCCTGGTAGTAGCTGATGTCTCGGGTCCCAAGGATTGTCCGCTTCACAAATACTGACAGAGCACTCCAACTAATCAGTATGATGGCCATCTCCAGGAGATTCCACTTGCTCTGGTAGTATTTCCATCTTTGAGTCTTCATCAGTTTTCCCTGTGAAAAGAACACCTTTACTGTTTCCGTTTTGTGTCTCTATATCATACAAGATATCTCTGCGGGTCTATCCCCTCTGAAATAAAGCAGACTACTGCACGTCAATAAAGCTACATTTTGCGCTATTTTTTCACTATTTTTCCCAAAAGAACCATTCCATCCAAATAAAGTGTTGCCTTCCTATTATTTAATACAGATACAGTGTCTGATTCAACCTTCCACTGAAGTCAAGACTTCACTTCCACTGAAGCAAGTCAGCAGCAGCATTCCTGACATCAAGTACAGTCTTAAAGTTTTTATGAGTGAAATCAAAACCAGACATGAGATGATGCTGTCATCTGACCTTTCTGTTGGGCCTCACCTGTACGATCATGTAGTACACAATAAAGAGGAAATAAATTACTTCTGCTGCAACCACAAAGATGTGGAGACTGTTGGTGTATGGGTAAAGCCGGACACTTTGCAGCTCTGCGCTTGTGAAGAAGGCTCCTAAAAAACAAGCAATGTTCACCTTGGTGCTCTGTTAATTACATCTTTCTGTTTTCATTCAAACAACTCAGTTCATCGGTAAGACTTCCGCTCTCACATTCACATCAATGTGAGTCTGAATCCAACCACCAAACTAAGATTCAGACTTGATTATATGAGTGGCCTTATAAGTGTTCTTTGGAATTTTCCTCAAATAAGAATTTCAGTCGATAGCTTTAGAGTGCTGGTCCTCTCTTGTATGACACCAGTCCCAGGACAGCAGAGTTTGGATTGGACTACAGATGCAGAAGTGAGGAGAAGCTGGAGATGTAAACCTGAATCTCACTCTCGAAAGAAAATGGGCTCAGTTTTGTGGTCTGGTTTGGGCATTTTCCAATACTGGAAGAGGCTACTGCTCAGATTAAATGTTTTGCTATGGCCTTCAAACCAGAATCTAGTTTCACTATTTCCTTTGTTGTATCCAGATTATGTATTACATGACTACACAGCTATATATTAGAAGTCTTCTGGAACAAAAAAGACAAACTGTTATTTGCACTTTTTGTCTTGTATTGATTAGCTGAAATAATTTGTAAGCATAATTTTTCTTGTTCCTTGTGTAAACTTTGGAAATGAAATTTCAGTATGTTTTCTTCATCAGACGATGACCGCAGCATAAGAAACCCAAGATATTCCATTATGGTCTGTATTAAGGTGATGCTACATTTTCCTAAGTGGCTTACAAATTTTGCATTGATTCTGTTATGAGTAGACTTATTAAAACACTTCTGTTTACTGAATAAAGAAGTAGGTAAACATTGACAGCATGTAAATCTACCCTCTGTAGGTGCATTGCTTGCTGTCTTCAGAAATGCGTAACTTAGGAAAGGTTCTCACCTAAAGCATTGGTTTCAAACATCAGGCTTACAATGCAGAACAGGTTCACATTGGCATTGTAGACTGTAAATTCAACAAACACTGCTCTTGTGAAGGTGTCTAGCCAGACGTTGGTGAAAAGGTACTGGAGAATTCTGCGGAAAAACATATAGTATTACATGGAAGATAGGGAGTTTTGTATGTTTTCACAGAGAAAGAGTAAAATAGAAGGAAGATGTTCAAGAGGACATCTGGTCTGTCAAGTCTGGGTATAGGGGATATTTGTACTATTAGTATAGGTTTCTTTTTGGCTCCTCTGGAGAAGCAGGTACCAGATATTGGCCAGCGCTAAACCTGAGATGCCTCAGGTATCTGATCATTTACCTCATACAGGTTAGGTGGAAAAGGTTCTAATTTGGGATCCTGGTTGTTACCTAGCATGGAACAAGATGATAGAAACATAAACCACAATGATGGCACCAGAGTAATATCTACAATATTCAGCACAATGTACAGCAGGAAAACTCAGGATGCAATCTGAAAAGAATCTTAAATAGGGTAAAGAGCATCACTAATGCCGCAGCAGAGACACTAATTTACAGGAATACAAGTGGTACCTGGAGGCATTCTTAGGATCAGTTCCCAGGTGAATCAGGTATCCCCCTCCCCTGTAGATGGCAAGTTTGCCCCAGGTGGGCTGCCCTCTCAGTTTGGACTGACTCTGATACTGCCATGCTGAGCTCAAGTCAGAGGAGTTATCAACCACTGAAGCGTTCCAGCGCTCCCCATAAACTGATGTATCTTCTGTTTGTATGGAATACGGAGCATGGCATTCCTGAATTATATGCTGGAGTTTGGGAGAAATAGGGCAGGTGTCTCCTTTCACTCTTACTTGGCGAATTCGAGCGCTACCCACCAGCTTGGAATTGCCATCTGTAATGAATCCTAAACAGGAGATGGAAAAGAGCAGCACTGGCAATATGACAGAATTACTAATATTTCTTCATTTCATTCATGATTCACTGATGTAGTAATATTTTGGTATAGATTCTTTGCTGAAAAACACTGTAAGCAAGTGTACTGTAAGTAGTGAAAATTAAGCCCTTGTGTTAATTTGAACTGAGTTCTTAGATTACATCCATATGTAACAGAAGTCAGTATCACTACATATCTGTGTTTTATACAGAAGGACAGTGAGGCCTGGAGGAGAAAAGGGGCTTGCTTTGAGTCACACAGCAGAGCAGCTGTATACAGTGTTCATTTGGCCATAGCTGGTCAGTGCCTGTCATGTCCAATAAACAGCTCTGCTAATGTATTTCATTATTTACTCTTAAATGTGAGCTGGAAAATGGGTCATATTTATTACTGGATATGCCTAGAGAAAAACAGCGATATTGCAAAATTAGCCTTCACAGTGACCTAAGTCATGATGCAAACAGAGCTCTCCTGAGGAAAAGCTTTATAGGGCCACATATCTGCCATTCTTTTTTTTTTAATTACGGGAAGAAACTCATGTAAAACTGAGGCATATATATGAATATCTGGAAAAAATATGTAAAATTTGAAAAATGTAACATTACAATGCAGAACTTTTGGTTTATATTAAATATAAGGAAAATATCAGAGCACATTAAATGTGGCATCAAGCTGTAGGGTTTTTGTAATCCATGAGTATTCATATTATAAGAATCCATACTAGCCTTATACCCTCATAGTCTCCTTCTCCAGTCTAATATGCATGTGCAAGCTAACGGTATGTATAAAAGGCAATGTTTCAGAATCTGGCAAGCTGAAGTGAAACAATGTGAATTTGCACCTTTATGTGGTCCATAAAGATTTTTGACCAAGGTAGTGTTTGCCCATGTGAAAAAATCCTGATAACTGTAGACATCATGGAATCCATCTGTAAAGCTGTTCTCAATGTGTTTGTTTAAGTAGTAGGAATTGGGATCTCTCTGCCCATAGGCAACCAGTAACAGCATCCATAAAAACCCCAGATAGGCTGGAAAAAAACCAAGAAGAGACAATACATGTGAGCTCAGAATTAACACTGCTGTTCAGAATAGATTGCATGAATGGTTACTGCTGTCATCACTTATTAAGTTAAGGAGATGCTGTGTTAGACTCTGACTGACCAATGCTAATGAATTTACATAAGGTACTTCAACGTACTGCAGTTTGAGCATATCACATTTGGAATGGCAGCTCTAAATAAAACGAGTAGTCTAAGTTTATGCCAAGTAAGGTTGAGGTATTTTTTTCCATTATTCTTAGAGGAAATAAATCTGGAATATAATCATCACCTATAGATACTATCTGCTTTTAGAAAGATGGCCTCCATCTGGTTTTTTTTTATCTCAACTTCTTTTAATGTTGACCTCCTCGTTCCACTCTTTCTAACTCTTCTGTAACCTCACATGTAATGTGTTTCTTTACCATAAAATCAAGTCTTAGCCACACTTTTATCTCCAGCTAATATTCCCACCTCCCTTCAGCTCCAGCTACCACTGAACAGCCTGTCTCTATGCTGTAATGGCTGGAAGAAAGCTAAAGATATGCCAAAACTTTTTCACCCAAGAGAACAATATTTTCACTGATGTAAAAATACCAATGAATAAAATAAGATAATCTATGTATGGATAATACCTAGGATTTCTCTGATGAGGGCAAATGCTTTCTGCTCCTTCATGCAGCTGATTTTCATTTTCTCCACATCAGCCACAGGAGGTGGCAGGTAAATATTGCTTCTGCTGTCCCGTCGGGCTCCAAAGAGAGGGTGTGAATCCCCTATGAGTGAGAGCAGTAACCCTGGAATTAGTCAACAGATTGCCTATGTCCCACTTTTTGTTTCTTTGAACATTATAAGTTAACATTTCTATGTAACACGTTCCCATATGAAGGCAGGGAATGTGATTTAAACAGTATAGTAAGGCAAACAGTCATGAGAGAAGAAGCTCACAAACACAGCGTGTTAGGTTTAGGACCAGGTGTAGTCCAGTCGCTCTTTAGGCTGAGCATCTCAGAAGGTGATGTATTCAGAGCCTGAGGCTGATCAGGGAGGAAGCTATATATCAGGATTCTTTGCTGTGCCCTAGGACTCCTGCCTGCTGGTGACAGCTGTTTTAGACATAATTGAGATTGCAGAAGCCACTGTTTGGTTTAATGGAGTAATACAGATAATTGTGATTGTGGAAAAGTATGTAAACTGAGAACTTTCATGAAAGACTTAAAGGAGGTGGGAAATTTCCCTGAGAGAAAGTTTTAGATATGCTTGCAGATAAAGACCTACCAGTCTATCCGAAGAGTGTGTTTTGTGCTGCATCACGTGTTTATTTTCACTAGGTTGTGGAATAGTTCCAGGTTTTGTTGCAAGCCATGCCATGAATACTGAGATGTCTGTACAGAACTAAAACAAGTCTCCTTGTATATCTGATTTTCGTACATCTGATGTGAGAGCTAAAATATTTAAGCACGGTTACTGCATACTAATAGCACTGATTCATTTTATTATAATGGCTTCAGTGAGTTTGTCACATTTTATTATTTTCTTTTCTAGACGTTACTTGAACATTGACGGACTGAAAAGGGATTTACTATCCTCTCGTACAATTCTTGATCTGGTATGAATCAATATAGGAGAATGTTTTTTTCCTGACATAGGCAAGCCAGGGATGTAGGGAAGGACGGAGCTGGGTATCCTAGCAGCAAGTGTGTCCTCTACTAACGGGGGCAATCTCACAACAGGGCTAGGGGAGATTGTGCATGTATATATGCATTTGCAGCAGTAAAAGGATAAACAAGGAGGTACTATTCTTTTGATCCAGAACTTCTTATATCTTTTTCACCTTGTGGTCTCTTCCATTAAGTGTTCTGCAAGATTTATCCAGCATACAATAGTATGGATATGTTCTTTGTATGTTCTTCAACTGGCACAAAACTAGTTATTTAGGTTTGTTTCCACTTCCGTGTTGATTTTGGGAACGCTAATAGGTAGGCATATAGATATCACAACTCCTGTGGATTTAGTGGTTTCTGCTAACCTTGCCAGCTAAGATTCAGGTATATAAAGACAAACGGTGTAATTCTTAGTTGAACCAAGTCACATATTTGTGCATAAAGTATCCCAAAAGCTTGCAGAACATTTTAATAATTCCTCACTTTATAGGCAGTTACCTGGTGCAGCTAAAGGCCCTTCAATAGCTGTGTTTTCTTCATCCTCATGTTCCACCTTCTTCAGAACCAGAGCAAAAAAAGCAGCAAATCCCAGAACCTGGAAAGAATTAGCTACAGACTCACCATATGCCCATTTCATATGAAGAAGCTCAGTCTTTGACCTGGATCGCTTTGGATCTAGGCACTGCAGGAGAACAACTGTACTTTGGCTTTGTTAAACTCATGCAGTTGAAGCTGATAAACCAGACAACAGTGCACAGTGGTGGGGTCCATCAGCTAAACTGACTTTTCCATATTAGAGATCGTCCCTGATCAGAAAACTCACTGCCTTTTAAATGCTGACAAAACAAGGGAGATGAAACTAATGGAGTTAATATCAGCAAAAGACAACAGACCCCTCTAAACCCCCTGCTAGCTCTTGTTTTAAGGGCAAAGATTTCTCATTTTACATGTTAAATCCTGTGGTTCTTTAGAACACTTGTCTTCCTGAAATGATAGATAGAATGGCCAATGGTTTTATTTCCGAGGAACTCACCTTTAAGGGTTGTGTGATGAAAAGACTTTCCAAGAAGGAGATGGCCATGGAGATCAGCCATTTGATGGAGTTCTCCTTGCCATAATGCAGCCCATAGAGCATGGTAAAGAACCCAGATACGCCACTGGTGGCTGCAACAAGGAACCAAGCAATGAACACAAACCACCAGGGCAGCCCTTTGGAAGAAGAACTTTTCTTGCCATCACTGGAGGAGCTTGGAGTAAGGGATAACCTTGAGGGTCAACCAGAAGAGAAAAAATCAGTTTGCAGTGGAACAGAAGCAAAAATCTCTTGTGATCACCACATTAAGGCCAGAGAGATAATTAGTGCTATCGTTTTCAATACTTTCAGCTTAATTATTGTATTTCACTGAAATACTTTAGTCTACTTATTAATTTGTCTTTATCCAGACATTTTAAGAGACTACTGAGACTTTGGAGCTTCCTGAATATCCCTAACACTAATCCTAACCCTATCCCAGCCCTTTAGTGTCATGTGGCATTGTATTGTAACATTCCATTTTGGAGGCAAAAATGACAAAGAGCGATGATGTGTCATTATTGCTTTGTGTGCAGTACACAGTGCATCTACATTTCTTTGTTGCTCCTACAATAGTATAATAGTAAAACATGTTTCTACAGCTATGAAAATGGTTATCTAGCACATACTAAGCAGTAATTATTTGGGCTCCGTCATCCTGGCCACTTTTGAATTTACAAACTGAATTTACTTATTCTGAGAACGAGATGAGAACTAGGTTACCTCTCAGTGATGGATGCTGATGAGCAGATCCGGTTCTCCAGGAGGTTTTTCATGTGCTGAACCTGACGAACAGCTTGTGTGTAACTCTGAGGCATCTGAAATTTATGGGGCCCCAGTAATTCCAGCTCCATCTCTACATGCTGGAGTTGCATGTACAAGCAGCGATTGTAATCACTGGATTTCAGTCGCTCACACATTCCCTTCTCTGGAGTTCGGCTTCTTGTGTTTTCTGCAGGCCAAGAATGATTTCTTTGTTTTAAAAGAAAATCAGCATAGCTATTCCTAGATTAAAATAACTGTTCAGTACAAAGAGTAGCAGAACTGGAGCTCAAGATTATGAATGTGACAAAGTGAAGAGTAATGTTTGAAGGGACATGTAAAAGCAGCTTTAGTACTAGAGCTTAATTCTCTTCTGCTGGAATGGGCTGGCATTGCCAGAAGGCAACTTACTTAGAGATCCTAAACCTTAACAGAGAAGTCAGATAAGATCAAGTGTTAATTTGTTCATAGTTTACCTGTTCAATTAGTAGCTTGTTACGCTCATTGGAAAAGCCAAATGTGAGTCTTAATGAAATCAGTGGGATTGTTTACTCATATATTCTTGTTTAGTTGAAAATAAGTGAATGCAGAAGTTGAGAGTCAGACTGAAAGGAACAACAGCACAAGGCCAAGAAGAAAAAAAGGATAGGACAAAAAGACTGTGAAACAACTGATATTTGTGAGTCTTTATGCTATTAGCTACTGATGCTGCCCCCAAGCCAGGCTGGTAGCTAACATTTAATTCTACAGCAGAGGAACAGAGATTTTAGTGTCTACTCAGTTGGGCACTTGGTGGTGCACAGTGAAAGGACAAAGAGCAATGAGCACAACTTAAAACTTAGGAAAATCTATCTGAACATAAGGAAAAATTTCCATATTGTGAGGGCTCTTGGACACTGGAGTAGGTTGCTCAGGGAACTTATGAAGTCTCCATCCTTGGAGATATTAAACATCTGACTGGGCAACCTACTCCAGCTGACCCTGCTCTGAACAGGATGGTGAACTAGACCATCTCCAGAGATCCCTTCCAGCCTCAGCTATTCTTTGATTCTGTATTTGCCTTTGAGTCAGAATGTAAGAAGAACTTAGGTCATGACATCCAGCATCACCATCATTTTCACTACAAAGGTTTCAGTAGGTATGTCACATTGTGTTGACTACCTTGTATATCCATAGCACCTAATGTGACAATTATAGGGTCATCCTTCTTGCTCTCATCATAAAACTCTTGCCCAGCTCTGTTCTGCTGGCAGATGATGTCCTCAACCAATGCCAGAAGTGTGTTGATGTTAGTTGATTTTCCAAGATCTGATACTGATGTGAGAGACGGAGCCTTCAGGACTTTACAGAGTGAGTTGGCAATTCTTCTTATGTCCTAGAAAAGACAGCAGCAACACAGCAGTAACTCTGGCTGCAGTGACTTAAGCTGATGTGATCTGAAGGCACCGCTGGCTGGCAGCTGCACCAATTGCTCAAATCTCTGGAATGGATAGGGATAGCAATCCTACAGAGCTGGATGTGACAGGCAGAGTTCAGCAAGACAGCATTCAAAAATACAGCTTACCAGCCTGAGGACCTAAGATGAGAAAGATGGGGTCTATGATACCTTTTATTTCCACTGTCTTGCTTAAGGTTTGCTTTAACCCCTGAATACAATGATGTTGGTCACACATAATAATTCTGTCAGGGCTGGAATGTAAATAGGCAGATCTTAATGAAGCCGGGGAGTTCATGTAGGTGGGTAAACGAGGGCTTTGCACCACCAGTGCATGATTGGCTTTTCACTTCAGACAAGCTGAAGGGCATCTGATGGGAGATTTCTGCTGTTAAACTGGGGATGTCGGGTGGTGCAAGGCAGCAGAGGGCAGTGCAGGACTCGGTGGGGAGCAGCCACAGGGACTTGCCTTCATCAAAGCCTCTGGAGTGAGTGAGACAGCCTGGTTGACCTGTGGGGTGGGAGGTAGGCTTGGGGACACTCGTCCATTCTTTCCCAGCTTTTTCTCTCTTCCCTGCATGGCTGGCCGGGATTGTACGTTCCTGAAGATCTGCACAATGAGCAGGTTGATGGGGAACATGAGGAGGGAGCTCTCAAAGCCAATCATCACTTCCTGCCATGTGAACTCGATCTTTCCTGTCAAGATCAAACAGAGGGGAGGAGTAAAAATAATCCCAGGACCCATTTGTTCAACTGTCCTGCCTCTGGATTCTGCTGTCTCTATTTCCCTGCCCAAAAAATGGTGAGGCTTGTTACCCAAATCCATTTTCTGCTCAGCTGGATCCTTTGGCACTCCCCAGAACATGATGCTGGTCAGCATGGTGCAGAGTAGCAGTGAGAAGCAACATGACACGCGCTGGGCTCGTGTGAAGGAGCTGCGTGGGGAGCGGCTGAAAACCGAGTACCAGATGTGCCCGTCCTGGAAACCCTTGGAGGTCTTCATGAAAAACAGATTGCTGTGAAGGAGGAGAGGGAAATCAAATGGATACTTAGAAAGGAAGAGAAAGAATAATGCAGCAGTTCAGGGTCCTGACCTCTTCATGCATCTAGACACTATTAGAAGAAATAATAACAATGAGAAATTACCAAATATCATGAGTTTATTTGTGTCTAATGGTCATAGCTACTTATGTCCTTTCTTTCTGGCCTCACTGTGGAGGGTAAGCTAATCAGGAGCAGTTTTATATAAATTGTTAGGGAAATTATGTATAAGAGAAGATGTTTGGGTTTCTGTAGGTCTTGTCAGACTATCCTTTAACACCAATACTTCCAGTGTGGTATTACTGTTAGGGTAACAATTAGTCTTACTTAACCATCCTTCTTCTTTTCCTTGTACAGAGCCCTTTGAGGGCAATGGAAAGACCTCCCTTGTTTTCATTTGTCTAGAGTGTGATCTTTTTTGCATACTTGCTTTTCTAGACTGATTGCTATCAAGAGTAAAATAAAGTACATAAAATAAAAGGTACCTGAACTGCTTCATGTCCTGTTCTGTAGCTACCGGGAACACTTTATCTAGGACACATTCTCCGATATCAACAGCTAGCCAAGAGTTACAGAGGAAGTACCATTTCTGATCGCATGCCAGATCGTGGACCAATACTCGATTCACGTACCTGTTGGAACAAACATACAGGGCACATTCACCTGTAACTGAGTGGGGTGAAATTCAGAACTCAACAGGACTATGGAGGACAAATTCTGGTCTTCGGCTTCTTAGGTTGTGTCTAAACTGTAAGACACAGAACACATCCCGTCCTGTTTGGATCCAGGATATGGAAAGCACTCCTGGTCATGCAGTTTAGATTATGATTGGATTTGTTCATCTGCAAAAATGAGAAACTAATACTTCTTTCCTTTCTAGAACTGTAGAAAGGATAATTATCAAGTGCTAGAGATGAAAAACTGTTATCATTATAAAAAAATACTTGTGAATCTTTACTTCCCAGGATCTCTAGATCTCCACTTACCAGGATGGACTGTCGCCTGAATTATCATGCCACAATCTAATACTCTCTAGTTCCCCAAGAGGGAAGAAGGTACAGAGTAGGAAAACATCCACTCCTCCACGTTCAAAGACTGGTGTATCAGGATCAATTAGGTGGTGTGGCTCACTCTCTCCTTCCAGTCCATAGAGGGTGAGAGTCACCTGGATAATAAAATGGCAAAATGAGGACTTGCACAACTGGATTCTATGTATGATTATTCCTCTGGCATGCTCTTCCTGTTTTCATCAAATCTAAGGATTTTCTGGATTAGACATTCCATTTGAGCTGTCCTGTTTAACAGCCTCAGGCCCTCCATTATTCATCCAGTTCTCTAAATGAGTGCCTAAACTGTCTTACCACACACAGTGCCATCAATACCTTGGAGGTTGTGGCGGCCCCATGGCGGTGTCCTGTAAAAACTGTCACAAGATAACGATACTGAGCAAAGGGGTCATTGTCTTCCAGTACTGTGATTTTCACCTGCAGTGTGACACAATACAAGCGGTGTGTTAGCTGTTCTGCAAGTATGGATTCCTTAAAGCTGTGGATAGGAGTTTGTCAGCTTGTGAACAATGCGTGTACTTGCTAGTAAACAGAATTATAGGGAAGAGAGTAGGGCTGGTTGAAGACTTCCTATTAAAACAGGCTAGACAAAGTGGGAATTGGCCTAAATACATTTAGTCTTTATTAGCTGAAGACTTACTTTGGCATCATCCTGGATGTCTTTCCTTCTAGCCCAAATAACTACAAGCACGTATATCAGAAATACGCATCCTACGGTTGTCACCACCACAGGGTTGTCCACAAATGTACCAAAAAGCTGTGCAGTTTTGCTAACATCTATGGCATTGGGTATGACAAAAAAGGAGCTCCCGAAGAAGGTCAGATGGTTGCAGAGGCACTGTGTGCTTCTAGGATTTGTTTTTGGTCCCACCTGAAAATCAGAAATAAAACCTGATAAAACATTTGGCTTCAAAGTATTAGATAACTTCCCAAGCAAAAGAAAAGACAGTGCTGAGGTTGGTAAGTTAGTGTGGAGAACTGCTACACAGAAAGGAATTGGTTGAATTCCAATAAGGAATATTAGTTCTAATGTCTAGCCAGAAGCAGGCATTATAATATAATACAACCTTGTCAGAATGGTTCTATTTCTTCTTATATAAAAGCCCATCCCAAGAAATTGAAATGGAAATGTCATTTGAAACTTAGTCCAGTATGACTAAACTTCTTCAGTTTATTAAAACATCTCAGAATGATCTTTTTTAATGGTGTGAGTTCAGTGCTACCATTTTATTGGTGGTTATAATGGCTGGCTTTGAAGAATATAATATAAACGTTTTGTTTCGCTCTACTTACGTGACATCCATAGCTGTTCCAGTTCCCCTGGTGTTCATCCCAATATACACAGCGGGATGCAAAGCAAGTGACAGCTATAGTTAGCCTGTCATAGGCTGTGGAATCCATTCCCACATCTTGTAAAACCATGAAGTAGTAGGTTCCCTCTCCAAAAATGAGTTCTTCTGGGCTAAGAACCCAGGCGTTTGTCTCACCTTGAATATAAATATTTTAGTTTCAATGTATTTATAAAAATGCTAAGAAGTAGTATGCAGCCGTATTGCATATAATCAAATAAACAAACTGAAGAAACAGGTATGAGATAATTCTTAGCAACTCATTGTTCAAAGCATCCCACTCTGCTTCTGTCAGTGAACAACTAATAGAACACAATACTAGAGACTGGAACCCTGAAGCATGACAGATTGAAACTCCTTTGACAGGTTTCTTTCCAGTTAGATGCCTGAACTCACAGTCAAGGTTCATTCTGCAAATATATGCATGTGCTGTTAAGTTGTGGATGAGCACTCCCCAAACTGACGGTACCTCGCTTGCTATGGGTGGTGAATGTCTTTTGGTTATATGAGCCCAGAATGCACAGTGTCCATAGGTCACTAACAAATTATCTTACCTCCAGCAGTTTTCTTACAGAACAGATGATTTTTCATATCGTAGTTAGTTTCATTTGGATGATAACCATACCCTAAGTAGAGTATTAGTGGAATGTCATGTTCAGATTCCAGATGGATCACTACAGATGTGTTTTCTGAGGTAACATTGAGTTGGAAAGTGCTAAAATTGCCCAGATTCAACAGAATCTTATCTTCCTGAGTTGCTGAAAGCCTTGGTAACATTACCTATTTTAAAACAGAAGGACATAGCTTTAAATACAGCAAAGCATCTTGCTTCTATTATCTGTGAGCACAATATAGCCACATGCTAGATAACGTTTTTCCATAGCATAGGGAAAGCGTGGCCAGCAAAAAATACTGGCTTCAAAGCAATTTTCTCAATATTCTCAGCTAACCTCTGAAAAGTTCATTTGAAACCTGTGTAGACTCATCCCGAAGACTATGACCTGTGGTGCATTTCTCAACTAAGAGCTGAGATTATGACTGAAACACTGGCTACATGAAGTGCATGTACAATGCTTTGGATGTCAGCTTATACATCGGCTAAGAAGCCCAAACAGTAGTAATATAAACGCATAATTGTTGGATGATGAAATCAGGCATTACATTGTGTTTTGGGATGACTGTAATCTGGAGTATTTTTCTACAACCATTAGCATTCTCACATCCATTTAAATGAAGAATAAGATACCTCATTTTTAAGAAAAGACAGAAATATCATCTATTTCATTTGTCACATCACACAAATCCCTCCATCACAAATGCAGAGACAATGATCCTGTTATATGATGTTACAAACACTACCACCATTTGCAGTCACCTCACAGAAGATGATAATACAAATGACTATTCATTGACAGAGAAAGGGAAAAATGAGAAAAGAAGGAGAGGGATAGAAAATAATGCGTTTACCTCAATGTTCTCTTTAAGATTGCTGACTGGTATCATCAAGCCATCCAGACCAGTTAGACTTAGACCTCCCACTGTTCCACTAACGTCAAAACTGGTGTCACTGGAGAAAAAGGGATTCATGGCAAAGCTCACCATCTATTAGCAAGAAATTAACAATCAGTTGAGCTATTGTCCGTATTTCTTATATTCACACTCTAAATCACTGAACAGTGAAAGCTTGAGCTCAGACCCAAACAGTACTTAACCTAAAAGAAGCCTGCATCCAGATTTAAATAAGAAGTTGCCTTATCTCTAAGGTAGGTTAAACACAGATCTTGAAAGCGATTTTGGTTGTGAAATGTGATATGTGTACAACAATGTTTATTGTTGTCCATTCATTGTCACCCTTTTGCCTTTTAGACACCAGATATCAAAATGCAATTACATAAGCCTTTTTCAAAGTAACTCCACCAAAGCCAGGCTGTGGCACCCCTCTTGGAATTAGGAACAGAAGTCTACATCTGCTATGATAGCAATACACGGAAGAGTATGTTGAAGTCATTGGTCCAATAAGAGGATTCAGGAGCTTCTCCTAAGTGCTCAGATAAGTCAATGGATGTGTTTTTCCATTGGTTTTAGTTGGATCTGGGCATTTTTTAGCAGAGCTGGAAAAGTTGCAATGAAAAAAATATTATTTTTGCAGGTATTTCCTGATAGTGTCAGATCAACCACTTAAAAAATGTATTTTAAAAATGTCTTATAAAAATATGACAATATTATGCAATCGATTGTTCTGAGGCGGAAAACACCATCTCCTAATTCAGATGGGGAATGTGTTATAATGAGGATATTTGCAGACCTTTTGTCTTGTGTAGGATCTGAGTGCCTCAAACTCACGTATTTCTAGCTGGGATGAAACAGGATTGCTGCAGGTGAGTGTTAATGGTCATGTGAGCTGCTGTGTCGTCCTCAGACCATGAGATGTAAACAAATAGTTTTATAGATATTGATTCATTCCATTGCCTCGTCTAGCCATGCAAGTATTAATCAGGGGTGTATGTGAGGGAATGGGGAATTTAAGCTTTCAGTTCTCCTTAGCTTGCTGAACTAACCTCATGCAATTAAGATAAATGAAGGCTTCTTTGACCAAAAGTATTTCAAATTATTCTCTTGGCATGACAGGAGGGATGACTTGTGTGCTTGTGTATTTGTTGTAAACGGAGAAAAGATTCTAAGCCTGCCAGATTACAAATGTAAGTTGTGTATCATACTGAGTCAGAGAAAAGCTGTTTACTTGCCCTTATATCCACTGTTTCATCATCAACTCCTGAAACACCAAGTGAGGAAGCAGATGGGAGAGTAAATCTGGCAGAGCTGGAACTGGAGATGCTAATGGATGTGCGATCCATGTTTTCTGTTTGTAATCTGTCCAGTTAGGGTTGGAGACAAGCAAAACAGAATAAACAAAATAGGGGGCAGAGGGAAGGAACAAACAGAAAAAGCCATCAATAGCATGGACTTCATATCTAGAGAAAAAGCTTTCTGGCCACGTGAGCGTAACTCAGTCACAGAACTATTTCTAACTCTGCCAGTAAATACTTTGCACATTAATCTGTACTCCACACAACGCTACCACAGAAGCATAAAAAAAATGATGGAATTGGTGTATCTGGATGGGAACTTGTACCCAACTAGGTGTACTTACGTGAAAGACGTACCTGGTTTCTCTGTGAAGATGCTCTTCATTTGAATGCACAGTTAAATGTGGATGGATGAAAACCAGGCGCTCAGGAAACAATTTAGGGATGATTATAGAGAATGGAGAATGCTTGTCAGGATGCTTTTATTTATTTATTTATGTATTTTTGTTTGCTTCTATCAAGCTGGTTACAATTGTGTATGTCATTATCAGCAACATGGAAAGAAAAAAACCTTAACTGGCATGACATGAATTTTCCACATAATTTCAAAGGTAAGTGACTACTGCCTCATTCAGGAAACAGCAGTAAATTCTCTGCTGGTCAAAGAAGACACAGCATGAGGATTTCTAAGGTGGTATTATTGAAGCTAATCAGAGTCCAAGCTGTTATTAGTATCAGTTAGTAATGACGGCCTCGTTGCACTGTTGCCAAATAAACTACAAAAACATATGCTGTAGTCATAGAAGTTGTGATTATGCTACATATGTATTTGGGTGGCTCCATGTAAGGACAATGTCATGAATATTTGGGCAAATTTGATTAACTTTGAGGAGCCTGGGTGGCAGACACTGTTACTGTTACCTGTGTGTATACATTGTGGCAGAGGGAGTGGTAAGGACTGTTGGTTCATCATCTGGTTCCTTTCCAAACAGAAGGGCACTCTGTAGATTTTCAACTGTATTCAGAAGCTGCTGCGACACTGAACTCTGGAAAACGATTAGAGAATGAAACTTGCAACAGAGCTCTTCAGAATCATCAAGAGGCACATTATTTGCCTTCACATCCTTCAAAGAATAAATACTGATGTTCAGTGTCTTACAAAGCTGGCAAACTTGGTGATGTGCTACGTAATCGCAGAGAAAGTCATTTAGATCAGCAATTTGATTTCTGTAATTCTTATTAAAACATTGCAGACAGCATATAAATATCTTACAGCTTTTACTTTTATGTTCTATTATTTATACCTTTACACATTAAAATTTGAAGCACTATAAACACGACATCAATTTAATTCGATATATTCTTGTACTTCTGAACACTAATGCCTTTTAGCAGCACACTTTAGTGTTTAGTTACTCGCAGAAGCAAGATTCAATTGTGTGTTATTAGTGTGTCATCCCAGGGGAGTCTGAACAGTTCATAACCTTCTCTCTCAGGTTAGACTTATTTCATGCCCTGCTCCCTCGCAGTGATGAAAGTTAAAGTATGTCCAGTCACACAAAGGCAACTGTGACAATTCATATTTCGATAGGAAAGGATAGGATGAAACAAACATGTTGCATAATTCTGAGTAGAAAAACAGAGTGGGCTTCCTGGAAAAGTGTAAGCAGCAACCAGAGCTGATACCAGCTTTGAAGCAGCGGGGCCAATCATGAATACTGAATACCTGTGGGTTCCCTGAATTATGAGGGGAAAGGAGGGTATAGAATAAGATCTGAATAAAGTCTGTGTGTTCTTGTCATCTATTAGAGGTTATACACCGCTGCTGTGTTCTCTGGTGCTCTGCCTTGTTCAGCCTTAAATGTCACATATCTTAAGAGGCTTTTATCATCTGTGTTAGCAGACCTCAGTCTAATAGGCCTAACTAACTGGGGAGAAGTTTTGTTTGGTATTCAATTCCCTCATGGTCTCACAATGAATCCTACTCAGTGCCAATTTAGAGATATGAGAGGCAGCAGAACTCTTACAAACCCTCCAGAGCAAGCAAATGTTCACACAAACAGTCCACTACAAGCTGAACCAAAGCAAAATTACCTGTTCTGCCTCTGGCACTGAGGTGTTGACAGCTCTCATTCCTACAGAAGCTTTAAGAACATTGCTCACCGCGTTAAATAGGTAACTGGCTGCATCCTTTAGCTTCTGATCATCTCTACTGTCCTCTGTGTTTACAGTGAGCAAGGAAGCACTGACATCTTTCAGAGTGTTGCTCGCTTCTACCTGCATGGGAAACAAGGGGAAAAGTTTATATGTGTTGGTACTGCAAATGACAGAAGTGACACTTGTGTCGTTTACTGAACATTGCAACATAGGCAATCACATAATATTTATGGCTAATGATGTTTCTATTATAATTATTTGTACTGGGGTAATACCTCAAACACCAGTAAAGATGATACACCAGATGGTATACTAAAACGTAACACAGACCTGAAAAATGCAGCCTGCTTCTACAGGTTTATTCCATAAACAAGGTTAATAACATCTGAAGGAAGCCTGTGTGTCAAACACTGAGCAGGGATACAGTTTAGATATACAGTAATGTAAATTAGATTACGCTCTTGGGTGGTGTGTCCAAAATCTTCCACCATAAGGTCAAGTGCCTGTGCGTTTCAATCATCTCAGTTTTCACAAGCCCTATTGGATTAACAGCAAGTAACACCTTTGGCCTCGTGCTGTGCTGAGTGCCAAGGGAGAATGAGTTTTACAGTTTTTATTTGGTGCCTGAATGCATCCAGTGATTGCTTTGTGATTGTGAAAGCACCGGCCAGCTTTTAAGCCCAGGATGGTGAGGGAGCCAAGCAAATTCATTGCAAGCTTGAACATAGCCATTCCCACAGTCTGCAAACACTTAGCAGCCTTACTGTGGGGTGAGTGCTGAATCTGAGCTATGTTGTTGTCTTGCCAAAGTTAACCACATACTGCTGAAATGCTCCCAAGCCATTGTCTGGCTGCAACTGTATAATACATCAGAAATCAGGACAGCTTCTTTTATTGCCAGCATATTTGGGAAACTTCCCTAGTAACAGTTTGTTCTGTTCTCCCATGTGCTCACTCACTCCTTATGCATAAATAGCATAATTGACTAATAATGCCATGTTGCCATGACATTCAAGAAATACTTTCATGAGGCCAATCTGAACATCTGTGCCCAGTTTCTCTGGGTGCTGACAAGTCCCTGCCTCACTGACAGCTTGCTACATGCATTTTGTGACAGTGCATGGATCAGGGACAAATAGATCTGGGCAATTGTACATAAACACTCCTGGACAGTTTTTCTTCAAGATAAAACATACATTCTAACATGCCTCTGGCTAAGTTAAGATTTCTGTCTTCAAAATGTATCCTAAAATGTAAGATGCTTATACCGTGAATTGTAGAGGTTGCTGAGACAATATCTGAGTAAATTCACTTACTCTAAACAGCAAAAATGTATTTCCTTCTAGTCAAAATACACATGCTGGTGCAGTTGAAAAAATGGGTAAGAACAGATAATCGTAAGGCACTGAAACTCTTCCAAGGTCAGTGGGGTGCAATAGAGTCTGTACTGTTACTGTGAGAAGATGTAAGGTAGATCGCTTCTTACTTGTGCTGAGACAGACAGCTCTTCACTCTTGTAAGTGATTTCTTTCAATACTTCTGACATTTTAAGAGCAGTCTGCATTGATGTCACATTAACAGCAGAGAGACTTGTCAGCATCAGCCCTCGGAGCTTGGGATGAAAAGGCATAATTAGGCAAAGCAATAAGATGCTAATTAGGACTGTGCGAATAGTGCTGTACATTGACAGCCAGGCTTGCTGTAAATTATGTGGTAGAGTAAAACTCCACAACAAGGATCATTTGAACTGATATTAGGTCTACTGACAAGATGCCACTTGCCTTAGTAACTGTGTAATCATGAGATTTATGTTACCTCCCAGTACGGAGAATGTATACACTTAACATCCATTAATAGCAAGGAGATTTACTTGTGAGAATTGGTACTAATGTATGTGAATTACTTTATAAACGCCACCTCCAGAGAAAGCAGAGCCATGATTGATGTTACTCAAGTAATGAATCATAATTGAAGGATACATTGCATTTCTCTAGATCTTTTAATCTGAAGGACTCAAAGCACTGTACAAATAATAAGCTTGTAACTGAAACATAAGCTGGTAGTTGAAATGAACAAACTAAAATTACCTGCCATCTAGTACTTTTGGGGAAAATTAGATAGGATATTTATCCCAGAGGAGAGGCCATTTTATTAATATTTAAATTGTCTGTGGAAAATCAGGTTGATTTTAAGTTTTAAAACACCATCCAAATTAGTTTACATTAATGAAATAAGAATTGAGAATGAATTCTTTTACTGTTGGGTGATAAACCGAATTATTTATGTGGGCAAATAGTGAAAAATAGTTGAAACCTGTGCCAAACACTGAGACAGATGCTAGAAACTTGAAATCTCCATTGATTTCAGGTGGTGATATATGAGCTTTACATTACTTAAGAGCTGTCAAAGAATATGAAGAGTCCATTATATTGCACTATACTGCAAGAAAACAAGTGTCTGGCTGACCTCTTTTCGTGTGTTTGTCTGTAAAGATATGTTATAGCTTTCCTCTTGGGTCTCCTGATTAAGGATGGAGGTCACTGATTTATACAGCTGGAAAAGACTCATGCTGTTGTTGCTATCTTTCAGGATGGTGTTTGCCTTCTCAGATACAATAGCCTGCAGGGTCAAGTTCCCATCAATCATATCTGCATGTCCAACCTGTGAAGAAATCAGATATGCTCTTAACATTGCCAGCACTGTTACAATTATCCTTGAACTGCTTCCATGATGGTCTTACTGACAGCCTTGCTGGAGTGGGACAGAAAACTTTGTGTTCCCCAGTTTTTAATGGTTCAGTTTTAGTGGCCAGATAAGGATCTCCTTACCTGGGCACTGGGGCAGAAGCAGTTTTCTGGGGCCTACATAGAGTAGCTCCAGTCTCACTAAATATAGTTTATGCTGCCCAATGTCCAAATAGATCATCTTTTAAGCTTTATTCTAGCAAAAGGGCGGTGGGAGATTCTTTTGACAACCTTGAGTCCACAGAGAATAGTCTCTGTCAGATAAGAAAATGGTCATTATGGCATATTCAGAAGGAAGTAATATGTATAAAATAGAAAGAAGCTCCAAAAGTGAATCATGGGTCAGGTATCTACTTGAGAGGTCGTGAAATAAAGTAATCTTACTGTGTACCTTCACTGAAGCATTAGTTTGAACTGTATCACCAAAGACATTGCTAACAGTAATTGTCATATGTAAAATGAAATCATTTTCCTCTTCTCCAAGTGGAAGATAAACTGGGAAGAGCTCAGGATCCGGGCCACAGTCCAGGAGAGAATCTGAAACAGGAAAGAGGGGGTCACGTACCGGATACCACAGATACACCTGCTGTTTTTAAACAAGGAACATTAGATATGCTCTATGCAGACCTGACTGCGTCGTTGTTAGTCTCCCTGGGAGCAGAGCAGCTTGTGCCTTTGCTTTTGTTTGCAGTAGTTAACAGTCTTGCTAGGAAGAGGGAGAAGCAGTTATCCAAACAGTTCACCTCAGGACTTACTTGGTTTCAGGTAGAAGCAGTATGTGAGCTGCCTGTTGTGACTGGATTGGCATGAACTTGCCAAGCAAGGAGCACTGCAGGAGACTGCGAACGTGGTGAGCACTGATCCCTGCTTGGGAGACACGGCACAACTGGGGATCTGGGGTGGAGGCACGGTGCTGACAAGGTATGTTTCCTCCCCGTAGCCACGCTGAGTCATTGCTGGGAGTGGAGGGAGCAGAACATCAGCAATGATCGTGCCTCAGCAGCACCAATCTTCAGACATTAATCTAGCCTGCTTAGCAATGGTGCTGTTTGTGCAGGCGCCAGAAACAGCGGGGTGAGCCTAATCAGAAATGAAATCCCACTACTGAATAAGCTGTAAAAGAACTATTAACAACATAGAATCATAGAATCATAGAATGGTTTGGGTTGGAAAGAACCTTAAGATCATCTAGTTCCAACCCCCTGCCATGGGCAGGGACACCTTACACTAGACCATAACTCCCAAGGCTCTGACCATCCTGGCCTTGAACACTGCCAGGGGTGGAGCATTTGCCACTTCTTTGGGCAACCTCTTCCAGTGCCTCACCACCCTCACAGGAAAGACTTCTTCCTTATAAACATACTAGTGTTTGCATTATGAAGCAAAGCTGCATTATTTGTTCAAGCATTTAGCATAGCTTCTTTACCAGATGAGCCTTAACAAAGTTATTAACAGTTTGGAGTAAGATAACTGAATTTGTCCTGCTGTGCAACAGCCCTGAACAAACTTAGCTCTTAACTATTTTAAAGAAGCCACATATAAAGTAACACCTTTCAACTTGTGGACTAATTTAACTTCATATTCATCAGCGAGGCTGTGTGTGTGTGTAACATCAGTGTGATGTCACCACAGCAGAGACTATCTCAAAGATAGTCTGAAAAACCCTGCTTGCCCTTACCTGTTACTTTAATCTGAAAAGCTTCTCCCTGTGTCTGCAAGAAGGAGCTGTTTATTCTCAACAAGGATGTGTTGCTTTGAAGCAAATTCAAAGAGTTCTGCCAGAAACCAGTCAGGCCACAGGCTGGAGGGAGGGTCATAGGCTGGAAAATCAGAGAGAAAAGAAAACATGATGCTAGAGACACTCTGCTCTGATTTCTGTTGTGATTTATCAAGAGCAGGGTGGCAGTTTTGTGCCCATCATTATAACCCCTCCCAAACCAGACACCCGCTTGTCTCAGTCTTCACTGTTATTTCCAGAGCATCAATTTGACAATGTAAAAATCTGATGGCTCTCTCTCAGGGTGGATGTTTGTTTTAATGTGCACAGTATTTCTGGTGAATGTGATGCTCTCACCTTGGTTTGGAATGTGTTATCTAAATACCAGTTATAATATATGGCCTGAGAGTCCTGCTGTCCAGAGACACTCAAAACAACGTCCTCACTCGCATTCACTGGCTTGCAGTTTGCTTCACACCTGTAAGGAAGTAAGATGGTATTACAGACAGTAGCAGTGTGAGATGTCATAGTCCTTGATGTTGATTGTTTTTACTCTGCAAAAGCCCTGCAATACAAGACAGGTGACACATGATGTGCAAATAGTGAAATACTTAATTCTAAAGCAAGAGATTTAGGAACCGTCCTCTCCGTTTTCAACATGACTGAGGCCCAGAACCCTCAAACTATTTATGTTACAAAACTGATTGAGGCTCTCGTATGAAGCCTGCCTCTATTTAAGCTCCTTAAATGATTATATGAGTAGATCATTGAACTGCCACTGTTCTTTAATAAGGCACTAAACTCTTGAGGAACGGTCTTGAAGGACAGATATTTTTAAGGCAGTAATGTGTAAGTGAGTGTCTAGCACAAACTTCAGACATATCTGACGGCATTTATTCCCATTATTTCATTGAGGTTTGAATATGGAAATATCCAACATTGAAAGATGTAGTGGGGTCAAAAACCCTAAATGGTTTTGGGAAGAATATTTTTCAGTTTATAAAAGGATTATGTTCAGAGATGTGGACTGAAAAATGCAACAAGACCCATTTTGTCTGTAATTCCTATGATGATAATTCCTAAAATAGATTTACAACAGTAAGTACATTATCACTTTATAATCATTATTATTGGCAACTGTGGACTTGCACTATGTTTGTGCAGTAATAATATTAAGCAGTGAATACCAGGGTTTAGAAACAGACCTGATTTCCAGTTGCAGTCCTTGTTTTGCTGTCACATAGAGACATTGCTCATCCTGCCCCTCTTCATTGCCATGGTTCTGGACTGTAACCCTGACAGTCACCGCTGACTTCGGAGGCGGAAGGCAGGAAGGTGGGATTTGCACCTCACTTTGGTTGGTTAGGATTTTCTGTTGCTGCACACATTTGCTCCACGCAGGCCAGCAAGCTCCTGCACAAACATTTCCTTTATAATTAGAATAGTCATAACATCCCAGGTCTCTGGTAAAGGACTTCCCTGCCATAGGTTTCAAAGAGATTTATGGAGCAAACAAGTTTCCTGAACCCAGGTTAAAGAGTGGGTAATCAGAGTGTAGAGTACAGACTGACTTCTTCAAAGTAACACATTAGGTCAGGGATAAATATGGGGACTGAACACAAATGTCCTGAATCTCAATCCAGTTTTCAGCCGTAAAAGTTTTTGCACCATGTTTAATGCTAATTTTTGCTGGTTTATTGAGACACATGTATCTTGCAAATGGCTAACTATGTAAGTCACTTGGGACTAGATCTTGGCTATGAGGGTGAGGGCTTAGACAGCTCTTGAAAAAATGAAACCTTTGGGAAAAGACAATGAGTACTAATCCATATTGTGTAGAATAATTAGTTCAGTGTTAAAACCAGGGTAAGGTAGAAGGACATTCTTCATGTGCAGTGAGTGGCAAACATTAAAGTCAGAGAGTAAACCATCCTTTAGTCAGATTTTCACATGATCTGATATGACAGTGAGTTTGTTACTCATCAAATAGAAGTTGGTGTGTAAAGTTCAGGAAAAGCACATACCGCAGGACCAAAGAAAACTGGAATTACTGTTCTTGTCTGGCCATCCTAGTGTAACGGTTGTGAAAGGATCCACATGGCGACTTGGTTTAACATATATTTTGTTTTTTCTTCTGTGATCCTAAATAATATGTAAATATCAATTAGAACAGGAACATGTATAAACACATATCTTACTTCTTTATAATGAGAAAGGTCTAAAAGTTTAAACCCCAAGACACTGTATGCAGATCTGTAGTTTAAATGATATTTTGCTGTATGTAGAACGGGAGTAAAAGCTATGGGAATAAAAGCAGATGGCACAGAGAATTTGTGTGGCAAAATACTCCCAAATACAAAGAGGCTCAGGAGCCCAGCTCTCATTTCAAGATTAATGCAGGTACTTAGGAAACTAATACCTATTAATTTTCCACTTCTGGACCAAGACTTTTAACCCCTGGCCAATCATTTGTCTTCCAGTACCTCTTCTAGTACATTCCTTTTTTATCTGAATTGGGTACATTACAGCTATAAAGAGAAGAAGGAGGTGGCTGAATTTGTCTTTCTGTGCAACAAACTGTGATAAACTTGGTTCTGAATTAGATTGATATGTCTCTGATGCAATATATTATTACAGGCAATCTGTAAAGCATCATGCCCTCTTGTGAAGCAGCACGTCTCTTGTAGCAGACATCTATCTGCTAGTGTTATACTTAAAAACTAGACCTTTATGAGAACAAAATATTATGTTTAGCAATTTTATTAAATTTTTGCAGCTGCTAGCAATTGGTGTATCATTAGTTTCTCAGTTTGCCATAAATTGGAAATTTCTTCTTTACAAAGTAACTTAAACATTCCAACGCAGAAGCAGAAAACACTTAGAAGCAATATATTAATATATTAAACTCTGCTTGAAGTATAGCCCCTCAAAGGCAGGTTTGCTTTAGTCAAGGAGATACTTACAGAAATTCATCTAAGCACATTGCAACTTCCAAAACTGAATCATTGTAAAGAGTTCATTTTCTCTAATCTTGTAATTTTTACTTGCAGTCTGCTATGAATTGTAGATTGAATGCCTGTAAACACATTTGTCTCAGAGGCTTTTGGTGTAGATTTCATGTTAAACCAAATGGGGCATAGAAAATCTAGTCCATAATTGAGTATGCTACAGATACTTATTTTCATTATCTTACGCAACACTTTTAGTCGTAAGAAAAATTTCTAAGCATTTCAAATTTTAAAGAAAGATCTGTAAATAATGCTTACATTTGTCTTTTGGATGTTTGTTTCAGAGATGCTTTCATCCTTAGCAGAATCTGTTTAATTCAGAAAAGAGCCAAATATTTTAATGTACCCGTAAAGCTTTCAGACATCCTCAGTGAATATGACTTAAATACACAGGATTTGACGACTGGCAGTCTGAAAGATGTGCTGTAAGAATCAGACTCTAGAACTGTGATAAGCAGCCTAGTTACAATAGCTAAAATTGCAACAACAAGCTAGTCACATAGTGTAAAAGAGATGATCCTGATTCTTCAAACATAATGGTGTAAATAAAAATAATTTCACGTGATGGAGTTTCATAGATGTACAAAGGAAAAATGAGGGAAGTCTCAGTGAGATTAGTACTAAAGTCACTTTATTACTGGTATAATCTGCTTCTGTAAATATAAGGATGAGCCATCTAGAAGCATTTACTGACAGTAATTTGTGAGACTGCTGTGATGCAAATATTTCCTGGTTTCAGAGCTATGTCCCAAGCTGTAAACTTCACTAATTATTTCTAGGACAAACAGCAAATGTGCAATGTGTAACATATTCAGACTGATGCTGATTTATGACTACTTCAAAGCCAGAGAATCTGCCTTCATCAGGAAGAAGCCTCCGCAAATGTTTTCAGCACTGTTGCTAGAAGGAAAGCAATTACTAGATGCAAACTATAAACACTCTTATGATATGTTCTGATTGCAAAAAGACACTTATGTGGTCAAACCCAGCACTGCCAGATTAATGCAATTACCTTTTTTATGAGAACTGTTTGCCAACACAGTGATGAACCCAAGATCCAGACTCATGTTTGAGAAAGCATTCATGGCCACCACTTTCACTAGGAAGGTACCTAGAGAAGACAAACGACCAGTTAAGAATAGCAGCAGGACCAGTCCATCGTGTTTGGGATATAAAATCCAATTCATAAAGAAAATCCTATTCTTTTCTGTTAATAGCTTGGGGTTTTTGTGATGAGTTTCCACTGCTGAAAGGCTTTTCAAGGAATGTTATTCCTCTTTATCTCAGCTTTTTAATAACTCATCTGCCTTTGTCCTAGGACTTGCAGTGCTATGCTTTGTCAGCTGGCTATGATGTTACCACACAGGAGACTAGGGATGTGCAAACACTGCAGTCCAAGTGAGTTTAGGCATCTTGAGAGAGCAGCTGCCTTGTTCGAAAATTTCTGCCTGAAGAGAAGGGATGTTCAAATGGGTATAGGGAGACCCAGTAGCACTTTCAATATTGAAAAATTTTAAAACATAAAATGAAATTATAATTAGCTTTAGTGTTCCACCTTTGGTATGGGGTTTGAATAGTTCATTAGAGGAGGAAGTTTTTTTATCTTCTGCCACTGAATTAACTCTTAAGGAGAATCTCTTTAATCCCACATTTTAAAGACTTTGATTTCTTAATAATGGAAAGAAAACATTACTAAAAAGCTTATTCATAAGTAAGTCCAACAAAAACTAAGTGTTGCAGACTGACACAGAGAAAAGCTCCCCTTTTCTTTATCTCTACTGAGATCTCCTCAGATTATTATTTACTGTGGTGTAAAATGCAGAGGTGTGTAAACCTAAAAAGTTACACATATGAAGAAACAGAAGGAAAACACTTTGTGATTCAGGAAAATGTCATCATTTGTACTTGAATCAGGTTATGTTATGAAAAAAGAAACTCTGGTTCACTAGGTATTTTTACGGCAAAAATCAAGTGAAGTCTTGCTTTCAGTCTCCATGTGGAGACCCATTTGCCAGTTTAATTTATTTGCTCACAAGTGGGTAAGACAGTGCTGTTCACACTGTTCTGCAGACCAAGTCTGAGCAGTTAGAAAAGCTACCAAATTCAGCTGTACTTTATTGTCCCCTACCCCAGGATGCTGTTTATGTGAACTCCTCTACTCAGCTGTGAGTGTCTTAGAAATACAGAAGATGTCAGCATGCTGTACCTTCAGAGTGCATGGGAATGATGTACATCCTCGGTTCCCTGTGAGGGCCATCTTCTTTGTGAGAGTGAGTTTCATTAGATCCAATCACCTCAAACTTCAGCTTATCTGGGGCACCATGAGACACAGAGACATTCACCTCCAAATCCTTCCCCAGCTGCAGAGTGTGAGAAACTACTGCAGCCTGAAGACCAGATACTGGCTCAATCAGGTGAATAGCAATGCTCTCAGAGATCTCCGATGCGGTTGTGTTGCTGGATGCTCGGATTTCCAGCTGATGTATCCCTGGGCCTAGCAGCTCTTGAGAGGTGCTGTCGAGTGTCAGATTGTGAGGCATAACTCCTTCCTTTGCACTGGATTGAGTGAGTGTCATGTTATCTGCCAATATAGTGTAGGTCACTCCAGTGCCTGCAAAAAGACAGTTCAGATTTCTCACAGTTTGCATAATAGGCTGTTGGATTGTGCAGCATTCAGGTATTGTAAGGGAGTCCCAAGAACATTGCAGCAATGCAGTCATTTTTAATAAAGTCATTTCAAGTGCTTTTGTGCCCCTTTAGACTCCCCGTGGAAATCTGTTGTGTTTTCTGCTGGGAGTCTAAGGGAAGTCAAGAGAATTCAAACACACACTACTGAATCTTATTTTTTAAGCATATGTGTGCGGATTCCAGGAATGAAATGTGCACAAGCGAATGTGACCAGCTCAGTGTGGACTCCTCATATCCTCAGAGAGAAGCAGTTCTGTGGATTCCTATCTTCAATATGGAAATATTCTTACTGGCTTCATGTGGATTTGTGTGACTAAAGTTATGCTCATGGTACGTCAGCTCTGTGTAGAGGGAAAAAGGGCTTGTACTTATGGTTGAGGTGGTGTTATAGCCCTGAGGAAGAACCCCTCCAATGGAGCTGAGAGCATGCAGTTGCAGGAATATAACAATTAGAGGGAAAGCATTCACTAAAAGGAAGCATTGTTCTGCATAATGAAAATCCCAATTCTATCCCATGGGTGGCGTAATGTTTATCCTGGCATTTACATCATGCAGATAATTACTCTCACCTCCATTGAGTTCAGCTTGAATCCACAACAACTCCCCATACAGTGTACGGCAGTGAGAGCTGTTCCCAGATTCATACTGGCTATAGCACCCGGTAATGCTTAGTTGGTCCATCTTATCTAGAACAGTCACCCGCTTCTGCGCCATCACGTGCCATTCGCTGGTGGTGCATTCCACAAAGACAGTAAACTCTCCAGGAGATGAGTATCTGTACGTGACATTGCTGACCAGTCTAAAATAGAAAGAGAACAGCTGCTTGTGGTGGAAGACTCTCCTGGAAGGTTCTTAGCCTTATGTGATAACAGTGATCACAGTTCCCAAGTTTCTGACTTGGCTTTCTCTCTGTAATCCTTCATCTATTTATGTAGAATTTTTAGGATTGAAGGATGCTGCTTTGTTCCAGCTATAGTGTCATTAAGGTTGTGTATCAGGGGTGGTCATTCTCAAAGCATATCTATAAGGGGAGGTAGATTGTGTTGTAAAGTAGGTAGGTTACAGTTCAGTAACATGTGGCATTAGATCTGGTTTGTGGCTTGGCTCTGAGCACAGACATGTGACTATGCGCATTAGAATACAGAATCACAGAATCACAGACAGGTTTGGGTTGGAAAGAACCTTAAGATCATCTAGTTCCAACCCCCCTGCCATGGACAGGGATGCCTTACACTAGACCATGTTGCCCAAGGCTCTGTCCAACCTGTCCTTGAACACTGCCAGGGATGCTCTTAATTCTCTATATTTTATTCCCTATTTACTGTCTCTTAGATATATCAGTGGAAGCTGCTCAGCATTTGTCAGAGCACTCTTTTGCTTTTAAATTTTTTTATGTGCAGCTACTTCTACGCTTGCCCGTGAAGAGACAACAAAAATGTCTCTTTTGCTCCTGGGTCTGGTGCAGCTCTGGTTATGATATCAATAGGAAATGAATGATGTGAAGTCTGTGGTAGTTGTTATCACTACTAACAAGCATAGGGAGGTGGTGAAAAGGACCTAAGGATGTCCTTCTTGAAGGACATACACCATGGAAGGCAAATAAGTAATATTCCTGACACTATTCTCTCTGAACTCTTTATAATCTTATCATGGCACCACCTAGCAAATGCAAAAAACATCAGGACATATCATCCTTGATAATACCTATTTTTCATTAGCTGTTTTAACGAAGAAAAAGGTTTCATTCTAACTGCACTTCAAAAGCACGCCAATCACAAGATTAGACCAGAAAAGGCAATTCCTGTAAGACCGGATATCAAACTGGACACAGAAAACAGATAAGCGTGACTGTGAGCCACTTAGTAGGGAAGAGGGCTTCCAATAAAAACAACAAGCCTCTGCTTACAGCTAGTAAATGTGTTTTACGTAAAGGCTCACTAACAAAGATTTTTTCAAGTTCTTTAAGCTACAAGCTCATGTCTGTAGCTCTGAAAGAACATTTATTTAACTGTTTCTAGTACGTTAATACTTTCTGGTTTTCATTCCTCTGCTCTTACTTTTCTAGTTGACTTGAGTAGGATTTCATTTGTAGACAAATGAATTTCTAGAGCCATTCTCTGTCATTCCTAGCACTAGGACAAAACCTGATTTTTAAATCCAGCCAAAAAATGTTTGATCTTTTAAAGACACAATTTTTATGCAAAAGAAAAACTCCAGAATGCCATTGTATTATTTTAAATATTATGAAAAAAAATACTCTTTTAACTTAAGAAATTAATGCTTTCTTGTTTCTTTGGCAATTACTCACATGTTTGCAGTAGTTTTTTGTCTTAGGATTTGGAATAAATTCTCTTAGTAAGAAATAGGAATCACTCGTCATAATAAGCAGAAGAAAGATTGTGGTTGGCAGCTTGACATGTAATTTTGTGTTAATTTCAAAACAAGTTTCTGCGGAATCCAAATGTCTTGTATGTATGGTCTATTATCAATCTACTTCATTTTTGACATCCCATTTAAGAAACTTGGAGCGTTCAATAAAATGTAAGCAGTGAAATTTTGCTGTTTGTTTGATGATACAGGAAGGACGTATCTTACGTTAGAGGGTAGTAAGGATCAATGGTGTGTCCATCTCCAGTGCTAATGATGCAGGAAAGGTTGCCAGAATATGGAGAGAGCAGCCAGGTCAAACTGAGTGTGATATTTTCGAAGACAAAGCATGTATCTGTTACAACCAGCTGCAGACCTGTAACACATAATGCAAAAATTCAATGCCATTGTTTGTCTACATTTCTTACAGAATTAATCCATTTTTTGAAAGCAGGCCTTCACCAAAACAGCATTGATACTGCTGCTAATTTGAGTGTTTTAGTGGTATGGAGCTGATTCTTTTCCATACCTACTGATCAAGATTCTTCTTTCTGAACATAATTTCATTTAAGTGTGTTTTATGTGACTGAATTTCCTGTCTTTGTATCCTATCAAAACCCCTCAGATAGGACAGGGAAGCTACATTTTTGTGCCTATTTTTAGTGGTCACTGCTCCTCCAGGTCCTTCCTTGAGGGTGGAGCAGTTATTTTTAAGGTAAGTATTAATGGTCACACTGTTACAGAAAAGAGCAAAACAGGCTTTTGGGGTTGATGGCCCCCTTACCTTCCTTGCAGTGGTATTGAATGGACAAATAGCTGCTGGAAGCTGGACAAGGATCTCCAAAGAAAGCGCCATCTGCTGCCACCTGGCAGGCCTGAAGACCATGACACTGGCCTGGAAAGAAGGACCATTTTATATGGACTAGTGGGTTTTGTTAAAACAGCTCAGATGAGAGATGATTACAGAAACAAAAAGGAGCAGGGGAGCAAAATCATGGCACTGATTTCTAGACAGACTCCCAGTATCACTTTGACTTCTGTGTGTTCCTTATTGCCTGGTATTTCTTAGCACTGTTCCACTTTATTGGAATAAAGCTGACTTGGAGAAGGTAAAAGAAGTTATGTGTTTTGTTTAATTTTGGCTGAAAGCCCAAAGAATCACCATAGGGACAGGCCATAATCATGTCAACAGCGGAGCCCTGTAGCTGCAACAGGCTGTGTACCCGACACACAGTAGCAGCAGCAGATCCCTCCTGCTCTCACGTCTCCATGGGTGCCAGCATTTTCACCCCTCCCCGTTTGGAGTTAGGTTTGTATGGATATATCCTCTTCCATGTCTGTCACACCTAGGGCCTCCCACTGAGTTCACTGGGGAATCGGTGTACACACGCGTTTTCTTCACACACTGAGAGGAAACAGGTCCATCCTTCTTCTCCATTTGCTCCCCTTCTCCTTCCCTGAATCTTTGGTCCTCACAAAGTCCCTCCTTTCTCTCCAGCCTCCTGTGGGAACCTCCTCCATGTCGGAAGTTCTCTGTGATTCCCTTCAGTTTAGGAATAATCCACTTTCCCATTTACTAACTCTACTGAGATACAAGATAAAGTATTATAGGGAGCAGGGACTTTGACACTTACTGTATGCTTCTGGCAAGCAACATCATAACATACTACCTGCTATTTCGTCTTTGACACTGATCCAGCTACAGTCTTCATCTGTATCATACTGGAGAGGAGCCTCCAATACACAGTAGTGAGGGGTCTTCCGCCCATAGAAGCTCTCTCCAATTTGAATAACTTCTCCTGACCCACACTGTACAGTGGCATTGTAATTATCACAAGCAATGCTCTGGCCAGATTCTAATAGGGGAAAAAAAGAGCAGATTTAACCTTTTGAATTTCTGAAAAATCCTGCTACAATTCTTCTGCAAATGCTATTTTTTTTGTTTATTTCTTTTTCTTTTTCTCCCTTTTAAGCTAAACAGTTAAGAAAATAATAAAAAAGAACAAAGAATAAAATATTTTTTATTCTTTAAAATCCAAAGTAATAGATCTATTTTTTTCTTTTTTTACTGCTTTAAACAAAAAAGACAACATTTTTAATAAAAAATATACTTTTTTTTTTTTTTTTTTGCGGAAAACACTTATAATTTGTTTGACTTGCAGTACTGGAAGGTTTAGTTATTCCTTATTTCCAAAAGAGCCTTGTGGCAGTGAGATATTGAGGTAATTGCTCTGGAGAATAGTTTGCATAGTAAGTACGGGATGTGATCCCATTTCTGCTACAGAGACATCTTTGTTCCTGTGTGATATTTGACTGACTTCATTCAGCACACCTGCTTGAAAGAGTAAGGTCATGTCTCTAAATGCATATACCTCATTCTTTGATTAATCTGGGACAGTTAATTATCTTTCAGAATTCTTAGTTTCCTGTAGTAATCAGGATACTTAATACCCTGCAGAGGAGGATGCGAAAGGCTGCTCTCATATGGGGGAATTGCAAAATAATGTTTTTGTTTCAGCTGCCTCAGGTTTGAACATTGTCCTGCAGTCGCTGTTGTGATCATTCCTCTTAAGAACCTTGATTACCAGTGCCAGTGTGTGCACACTGCAGTAATTGTGTGCTATTGTTATTTCAAGGCTAAATCTAAGCCTGGCTGTAGCTATAGCAACATGATTAGTTTACAGATTAGAGCTTTCTAAATAAGCTGGAAAGGTAATTTTCTGTTCAATTCTCATACTGACTATCATCTCAAGCATTTTTTTGTTCTTTGCTTTGTGTAGTGTTTTCATAATATTTGCTGTCTCCACAGCTTTTACATGGAAAAATGTATAGAACTTGGTCTGTGTCCCTAAGCACAAACCGTGGTTTGATATGTGTATTTTTACTACAACAAATTGCTAACCTACAAAGCACCAAATGGTAGAATAGAAATAGTAAGAAATAATAATAAGGAAAGTTTTTATATGCATTGAGAAGCACAAATAGTGCTAGGATAGATGGCCGAAGAAAGGATGAAGACAGAACACTCTCTGGTTGGTTGCGCACATACCTTGCTCAGATGATCAAATCAATAAGTTATCATAAATCAGAGATATTAAATTCAAACAGTGGTACCATTTGGAGCTACCTATACATTTCATTTGAAGTTTCAAACTCCATGTTAACGTGAATCAAGCCTCACAATAGCTGTGCATGAAGGTGTTAAAGGTCATTATGTCTGTTTGCGGAACCTCCATACCTTCAACACCTAGAGAAACTAATGGAAATTTGTCCCTGTTTCTTTGGGATATTTGATCTAATTCCTTGCATGCAGAGCTGGTAAAAGAGTCTACCCTGTTATCAAAATCTGTATGTGTATTAAGGGCCATCAGCTGTAGATACTGAAAACAGGGCCATAATTGCCTCACTCTGTTCTCAGTTTCCTGGGTAATGGAATAATGGATTTAGTGTAGGACATGGTTGCTCAATAATGCAAACACTCTTTGAATTTTATGGGCTTGAAGTCAAATCCTATGGTAACAGATGACAGTTTCCTTACAAACAGATAGTTGTCTACCATGGTTGTAATGGAAAAACAATTTTAGTCTGTTTTTGCAAGGAAAATAAGCTTCAGGAATTGTGCTGTCTGCCAGTTTCTTCTCCCCCACTATTTTTAATGTTAGTCATCTGCAGCCAAGTTTGACATATAGATATAAACCTCAAAACACCCTAAAATTTAATGAAAATCAATAGGTAGGTATAAGATAGAGCCACATCAGTGTCTCTAACAGGAGTAGGTATTACATCCCAGTGTCTATCCGTTCCACAGTGTGGGATTCAACTGCCAGCACATATGGCTGGAGCTCTGGAGCAGCCACAGAACTGCTGGGGAGGCAACTGCAGGACTGAGAAGTGTTTGCAGACGTGGGTCATATTGGGGATATGGGATGGACTCCTACGGGAGTGCTGAAGGAGGAGGGGAGGGAGGGGATGTAGAACAGAAAATCAGGATGGAAAACCAAATATTATTAGTTTTGCTGATTATGGAATGACTTGTTAATTACGTCAGAAGCAGTACAATACTGGACAAGGGCAGTAGCAATTCTAGGGCTTGTCAAAACCTGTACTTGCATACCAGATTCGAAGGCTTTTTATATGAGTGAGCTTACAGCCAGACTGTCCTTCCAGTTCTTATGACCTTAGTTCTAGTTACAGTTTAAAACGCTTGGCTTATGAGCAAAGTGTGAGGAACACTGATTTCCCTTGTATCTACATGTTGAATGGGACAATATTGCTGGCATTCCTTTCAAGGACTGTTTGTTCCAGGTCACAATTTAAGGGACAAAGGGGTCTGCAGGTTTTCTGCCTGAGCACTAAAATGCCACCAGGAAGTACAGGTTTCTCTCTGCTTCCTTATCCTGGGGAAGCCCTTAGACTTCACCTGGTGGAAGGGTCTGAGAAGAAACAAGAAAAGCTTGCTCTCAAACTGGCTTTAAACTAGCTAGATTATGTCCACTGCAGACATGGCCTGCTACACATTTAGATTCACTCTCAAACCAGTTTCTATTCTACTAGCCCCCTGTTGGAAACCTGGACCTTAATGGCTAGTTGTCAAGCACCTACATCTCCTGGTGTATTCAGGGTTCGTCTTTCTTCGTATCAGATTTTACATCAGCACACTGTGAAAAGAGCACCTGTTGGGGTTATATGGCTTTTTTGCTTGTTCACTTTTAATAAGCTTGATTTTAGTTATTGCGCAGACACTTTTAAAGCAAGAAGGCAATTTATTCATAGTGTGGAACATGGCATGTTCACTTCTCAGATCCAGCTGTTTTGTGTCTTACCAAACTCGCAAATGAAGTCGAATTCCTGGCTGCAATTTTCAGTCACACCCCACTGATACTTCGCATTCTTCAGGATGTACCCACATGTGGATGAGAAGGGAGATGGCTGATCCTTGTACCAGTTACTGTAGCTTATAATTGAAGTGTCCAGCCAAATCATTGACCCTGTGAACAA
This sequence comes from Strigops habroptila, assembly GCF_004027225.2. Lineage (NCBI taxonomy): Eukaryota > Metazoa > Chordata > Aves > Psittaciformes > Psittacidae > Strigops > Strigops habroptila. Next base: position 6,374,064 of record NC_044302.2, on the reverse strand, counting down.
AGTAAGCATTTCCCACATTTAATACAATTACAGAGTCAGAACCTGCAGAGCAGGGCTGTAGCCCTGCTCCTACTGAAGCAGAGGTGATTTAGTGTGTGTAGGGACCTTCAACTACATTTTAACTGGATATAATCATTACAGGAGCCACCACCACTTCTCCCTGTGCTGCCAGCCGCAAGATTCCACCACTTCCCTTGCATCAGATCTTGCAGCACTTCCTAGTGTGATAAATTGGCTCAGCTTGTTCTTCCCCTTGAGACCTAACACAGCACATTTTTTTCACTAAGTCAGCAAAATGATCTAATTCACCATGTGTTCACACAACCACAAGATCCAAAGGAAAGGGTGAAAACCTGCAACTAGGAAGTGAAGCAAGCAATTAAAACCATCTTAATATAAATCTGGAGTTACAAAACCATAACACAGTGGCTTTTCAGCAGGTGTCTACAGAGGGACTAATAGCATTTGTTACCAGGAGAAGTAAGCATCATGGGCTCATACATTTTTAAAGACATGATTTCCAAACCACCTACCTTCAGAAGTTTCATTCAGCAAGGAGTTTGAGATCAGTCCTATCCACCATTCCTGATCCTCAGCAATATGTTTTTGCAAGAACTCTTGAGTTTCCTCATTTTCAATAAAGACCAGGTGCCCTCCTCTTCTCTCACACCAGCTCTGGGCGCCTACAAAGGTACGCTGGAGTCTAACAAACTCATAGCATGAACGGTTGAAAGCTACCTGGTACTTTGAGCAAGGGATTCCTTCATCAGCAGTTGCTTCCTCCACAGCCAAACACAGAGCAAGAGAAATTAGAACTGTGATCCCAAGCCACATTCTCAGCACAGTGCCTTGCATGGCACTCATCTCGCTTATCACATCACCTCTCTTTTTGCTGCCTTCTTCAAAAGCTTGAGATGTCACGTCATCAGCATTTCTCCTTCCTCTTTGCTGTTTGCAACAACAGGAGCAATCGAACGTCAAACAGATTGCTTCTAACATATGATGGTGATTGTGTCTGAGGATGCACACAGGTGTTGATGATAAGTCATTGCAATGGCCATTGTGAGGTCTGTTGTATAAATGTCTCATTCCATGTGAAGTGAGTTTAAAAAGAAAGCATTAATTAGAGTATCGCTTTTCTCGTGAGCTGAGAAGATAAAGTTGATACATGCTGCTGTTGGACACATGGGAAAGTGAGATAAAGCTCCTACATCAAAGGCCTCATTGTGTGAACATTAAAGCTGAGACCTTTACAACACCAACAAAGAGATAAAATATTAAGAATGAAAGGAGAATGAGGAAAATGAGAAACACAAAGGATTATGAGATGGGAAAACAGAGTGTTCCTCTAGATATGTTTAATGGTTTTGGATTGCTTTATTTTTAATACTTATTTGACGTGCTTCTTTTGGATGTTAATGCAATGTCTATAATTATTGTATCATGTCCTGTCCACCTGTTTACACATACACAGGTTAATATCTGCTGTCCCAAGAAAGCATCATTTTGAAGTGTTGTGTCTGTTTAGAATTCCACACCCCAAATGAAATGCCTTAAAAGCATTTCCTTAAGAGCTAAGCTCTTAACTATATAGAACTACAGTATTTATACTTGCTAGGAGGTAGAAGAGAAGGCCAGAAGTTAAAATAGTGGTTTAGAAAAGATGCCTTAATCATCACAACTACTTGGGAGCGTTATGTGCACATTCCAAAGGCTGCTGATGGACTTTGGGAAGCCAGCCCAGCACCATTTAGGAGCTGAAATCCCTAAGTGCTTCTGAACTTCCTTACAAAAGATACCCATCATGTTTACAAGGCCACTGGGTGAGCAGAAATACAGTACAAATAAGGGTCTTTAGCTATTGCAATCCTCCTGTGCTTGGCATTAACTCAATTGAATTCAATGCAATTATTATTATTTTATACCACCATAACCCGACACTGACAGAACATGCACTTATATTTAGACACGGATCGGTGAGCCAGCTACTGAATCACAGAGATGCAGGAAGCAGAGATGTTTGGTCGAATTCCCGCATTGCAGAAATGCCACCTGCACTGCACTGTGGAGCTGAAGGTAATGCACGTATTGAGCAGTATGCCAGGCAGCTCTAACTGTAAAGCTTTCTTGCAAATTAAAGTATGTGTACTGCATCCAGCAAGCATTTAAGAGTGTTTCTCAACCCTAAATCCTTTCTGGACCTTCAGTTCAGTCACTTTGCTCAGAAAGAAAGCAGAACTAAGATGAGGATTTTCAAGCTAGAGTTCATAAGTGTTTAATGGGTAGGAAAATTGTGGGAAGGAGAGGAAAAGGGAAGAAAATGCACTGTGGTGGAGGGATGTCTCTTTTCCTACTGCACTTGAAAGCCAAGACTTACCTCAGCTATGGAACCATGGAACCCTTGGAGCAGATCCCACATTACTTCTGACTGATTAATAGGAAGGGTATATGGCACTGCTTAGATGTGAATATTCGGACTGGATTTCCCAGCTCTGGAGAAGGCCAATCCATACTCTAATTAGCTGATGCATATGGCCCAGTTAGTGCCCAGACACCCATCCCCTTCCTGGAAGAGACCGTATAACTGTGATTGTCAGCTGGTTCTGCTGAGGATGTCTGCAAATTAGGAGTCCCTTTTGGCCTGCATGCAAAACTTCACTGGCTGCAGTTTGGGAACCCCCAACCCAACTGTTTTATATTGAAGCTATTGCAAAAGTCAGGGTTAGGGCAGCTGCTCTTCAGTGTGTTGGCCGCTGTATGTTTTCATGATACTTCCTTCAGAGCCCTTGCTTCTTCTTGGGCCATGCTGACTTGCCCGGCTTCGCAGAAGCTGGTAGCCAGCCCTCCCATTTTGTCCTTTTAGATATGAGAAACAGCCTGTTCCTGAAAATATAGGTGTGATGAGGGAGATTGTACTTAAATGTATCAATCCTAGTGATGCAGACTATGCATCACTATCCAGTAGGTGCTGTTGGCTCACATTTGTGATGAATGGATTCTGTAGCATTGTCCAGTTCTCTCTCTGCAACTGGAAACTTGACTACATAAACATAGTGCTAAAACTGCTGGAGGTGCCAGAGGCTATCCTCTGTGAATCTGCTCCAAAGCCATTGAAATTAAAGGAAGTCTTGTCTCTGGCTATGACGGATTTTGAAACAGGCTCTAAAAAAGAACAAGTAATGTTTGGAAATGTCTACAAATAATGCCAAGCTCTCCAAGTGAGTCTACTGTTGGCAGTTTCTACAGCAATGTGATTTTTCTTCCTAATCCACGGTTGCTATAAGTAACTCTTCAGCTGCCTGCAGCAGATGGGGAATGGAAGAAAGACAGTTTCCCTCTTTTGCAGTTTGTTGACTTCATGTATTTTAGTGCCAGTAAAGCAGTCAGTTTAGTTTGTTTACCACAAGGACAAAAAAAAAAAAAAGCATTTACAGAAAAGAAAATGCTGCTTTAAAAGTATCAAAATTAGCAACGAGGGTCCTCAAGAAGAGAGAAGGTTCCTGAAAGCCTTTTTCACCCATAAGTGAAAAATGACTTGATTACAAATAAACAGTGTTCCTTGAATTTACCATTTTCCAGGAACATGCCTTTTGCATTCTTCCTCAGCAGAAAGACATTTTTCAAACATGGTTTTCTTAAGCCAGAAATCTGCACGGAAGATTCACAGTATAGTGGGACAGGGGCGGTAGTGTTGGTGGGTTTTTTCCCCTGCTATTTGCTTTTGTATAGCTTGCTAAATGTAAATAATTTAAATAGTTAAGAAGTTACTTAATTAGTCACCTATACTAGTGTGCAGGAGACAAATTGGTGCACCCTGTTGTATAACCTCATTTTACATGTGTGGAAAGGCAGTCCTGGAAGTGCTTAATGCAAGCTCTTTCATTGTCTCAGGGGGGTGGCTGGCAATTACACTGAGTTTTCCTCTTGTGGCTGCCCATGGGAGTGTAACTGACCCCTAACAGGTATTTTAAAGCCACTCCAGAAACTTCAGGGATGTGTCAGGCATAATGTCAGCTACACAAATTTTGAATACACCAAAACCATTCATTTGCTGGGTTTTGTTTGCCTTTTGCATAGTTCTGAAGAACTGGAGCAGACTCACAAATAAGAAGTCTGTATACAAGCACTGTTTTAAGGAACTGTGAGCCCTTTGCATATAGCCAAGACCTGTTAATCCTTGTTCAGTTACAGCTGCCCACCTGAAAAGCTGGTGTAGCAACCACCCTACAAGCACGTGTTATGTACCAGTGACTTAAACTAAAACATATTACCAGCTAAAATAAGGCTTGCAAAGCAATTGTGTTTTGCAAGCTTTAACTAGAAATCAGTGACAAAGCTTTCTCAATATTTTCACACCCTCACTCCAAGCTGCGATAAAGCTATGAATAACTCCTTTGTTTGTGAACTCTCTTGCCTCCGTTGGAATAAGTCTTTCATTTTTCTCAGAACTGTTTTAGGAGGCCCTGCAGATCTCTTGCAGAGTCCTAACTTGCCCTGAGGAGTTACAACAGATGGTGGCCATCATGAGAAGGTTTCTTCAGAGAAGCTGTGTAAAACATCAAAAAGACAACGATGAATGATTTATTCCTGGGTTTCAAATGGATCCTTCAAGTTTTTGTTAATTTTTTGTTGTTGTTTTGTAAGTTGAAGCTGTTGAGGTGAAAGAAATCCGAAGCACATTTTGTTTATAATGCTGAAAAAGTTAATAGGTGTTAAAAATATAGTAATGGCCTACTCTGAGATTCTGTAAGGGAACCTTTCAGGTGGTGATCACCACTCCTAAAACTGAACCCCTTAAAACCAGCTCAGTTTTCGTAGTGAAGTCTCAAAATACTCATAATAACTTTTATTTTTTAAAATATAACTTACATATGTAAATTATATGCCATTTCGAAAATTTAGCTTTATATGTCTACATTCTTATAGAGCAGGCGATGAGCACACACAACGCTTATCTAACATACCGCTGTGGTAGGCTTGCCTTGACACCTTTGCAAATCAACCTTTCATGCCCCAAATCAGGCAGCAAGCACTGAATTGCGATCTTTGAAAAATACAAGCCTGAATTCTTGTTCAATGCAATCAATAACTCCATAGTTCAGGGTACCTTGAATCCAGCTGCAGATTTCTCCATGACCAACTGCTGCTATTAGAACATGGCTCATTCATAAGTCTTTTCTATTTCTGAACTTTGGTGTCCCAGACCTAAGAAAAATGAATTCCAGAGTTTCACTGGGGTGTTGGAGAGCTGGATGCACAGACTGGGAGGAGAGGTATGGTGCCACCACCGACTCAAGGTTGGTCCTGAATTATACCCTGGTGCAGATTAGAGTTGCATCATGACAGCCTAAGAATATCCTGTGATTCCAAAGGGCATTGCAGCACAGCAGAACAGCTTGACAACCCCTATCAGAGGCCAGAAAGTGCTAGATTTGAAGATTTCAGAAGTGAACAGCTGCCAATGGGAAGGAATAAATCACATCCCTATTCATTTTGGCTGTAGTTCATTTGCCTGAGGAAGAGCAAGTAAATTTACTCTCTGTAGGAGGATATTACTATCTTTACGTTCCTAAATATTACTGAATGTAATGTACAGATTTTATCAGGAACATAAATATATCTCTATTCTATGAACTGAATAATCATATAAATGGCAAAATGATTTATATTACTTTGAGATAGAAAAAAGATATTATTTTCAGGTATCATTAACCTGAGACAAGATCATGAGTTCATTTTAGTGTATCATGTACACCTTTGTGGCGTGCAGCACAGCCTCTTGAAAACATTTGTTTCACTATTACCCAGATAGGTAGGAAGTACTGAGCAGACTGTCCAGAAAGGGATGGAGAGAAGCCCCTAGGTACACCTACATCTTCCATCTCTCAAGCTGGCTTTCAAAAAACCCAATTAGTGTAAGAAGTTGTGTCACAGTCACACTTCCTTCCTTCTGTTCTCCTGGGTTGCTTGTCCTGATACCCAGTTATTTGCTAAGTAAAAAGGGTTTGGTTTTGTTGTTGCTCTACTGGCTAATTTTCCATGTGGCAACACAGTGAACTTACCAGTGAGCCCTGCCAAATTGCAATTTTGATCTTATCTTGTTTAGAAAAACAAGGAAGACAATTCTTATCTTTACAGGGTGCAATAATTAAATTAGACATTCATGCCTGGCATGATGGGGTCAGCAAAAGATAAGCACGGCTACATTCAGGAGTTGCTGGGTTGGGCATAAATTCTGTTTATAGGATGTGTATGGTTCCCTTCTGGCACAAATGCTGCCTGGATAAGTCCCTGAGGATCTTCTCCTAGGAACTGTCCCTTTGGAAGCATCTATTGCTTGGCAGCTTGACTTTTCCCGCCTGCCATACAGGTGATGTCTCCCACCTAGTTCCTATGGTTTATTGCCTTCCACAGCAGAACTTTGACTATTCGGAAGAAAAGAATAAGTGTGCCCCGTAAGAACATTAATTGAGCTAGGGTTATTATTGTTGAGCTAGGATTATTATTACGATGGCTTATGAATTCACATAGAAAGCAGCAGAACAATCTGAAGCATCTGCTGACACCTCATGTGTTCTTGTGATGATGGCTAAGTGGCACAATTTAGGTGTGCCATTGCCTTAATATCTTTATAAGAGGACTGTTTAAAGGATTAAAAGTACCCTCTTTGGGTAAAACATTAACTGGTAGGTACAAATACACTGAAATTTTCCCAGCACACAGAGAGGCAAAAAAGAAAAAAAAAAAAATACATTTCTTGGATTTGAATCTGCAGCCATCACAACTCCACTGGTGTCTCAGCAGTGATTTCCACAAGCATTAGACTGGCCATATTTCTAAGGCAGTACAGCTTCCACCTCTTGTGTTATTTAGTTTTGTTACACATTTTTTATCTGCTTGTTATGAGTTACAGGACATGAAAACAGGAAGAAAAAGGCTGTGTTACAAGTGTCTTTTGTTAATAATGTCCCACATCAGTAGATCTCCAATGCATCGCAAAAAAAGATCAGCTTCACAATCCCCATATTGAGAAGACTGGAGAGCCAGCCGCCTCAGGAACACTGCTTTTGTGTTAAGAACTCTACACTCAGGTACCACCTGACTAAAACCAGAAAACAGTTCTGTTTAGGGTTTTTTTAACGTTCTCCCAAAGATAGCAGTATGCTAAAAGGCAGGACAATGTGTAGCGGCATTAACTTCGGCCACTGTAAATATCTGTAACACCTTTTCTGCACCTTCAGCCATGGAAGTGAACGCCAACCTGCATGTTGTCGTTCTGCCCACTTGAAAACACATTACTGAACTGTGTAACGTATTAAATACTACATGTAAATAGTTTGGGGATGTTGAAACATGCAGATAAGGTTATAAAAGTCTTACGGTGAGGAAGTTTATGTGGGCAATGTGGCTGTTTACTTGTTTGAATATCATGGGTTTAAATGTTTGGGCATTTAAATCATTGGCCATTATGATCACTGGGTAGGCTCAGTCTCGAATGTGTAGGCTGGTAGTTCTGTGCCTCAGCACTTGAAGCCTCTTAATACTAAGCTAAACTATGCTTTTATTTAAATGACAACATCAGTATTTCTGGTGTGGTTGTTTAAATGACCACATTTGATCATAAATGTGGTCATTTAATACATATCTGATGTTATGTATTAAAAATATGAATGTATGAAAGAATAAATTTTTTGTTTGCCACAAACATAGTGAAATCTCACAACAATCTCACCAAAAAAATCTCACCAAGAAAATAATTAAAATCTCACAAAACCAGTTATTTTGATCGAAATAACACCGATCAAAACAGTATTTGATCAAAACTGGTTTGATCCAAACAAAACCTGTTCAGAATAACATATGGAAACTATTATTATTACATTTGAACAAATGGTATTGGTAGTTTGTGCTTGCAGTTATACTTGGATAGTGCAAGAGATGTACTCCTAGATAGTGCTGAGGGTATTTTTCCAAAAGGAGGTCATGTCAATAAGTCAGTTTTTAACAAAGATAAGAGCTTGTATCTATGGCACAGTAACAGTAACATAGCAATTGGTGTGATTTCAGCAAGAATGACTCTTCAGTTCTTATCAGTTTTACTGTTGGATTTTTTATTTGGTAACAATAGATAACAGTTGATAGTTGAAAGTTCTTAGCACAGCTTAAAGTCATATCAGCTAATTTGACCTTTGTTAATGAGCTTTAATTAAAACTCGATTTTTATAGGAGGAAAGTTGAGATTAAATTAAGTACTTACATTGCAATATAAAGATAAGGAATAATATTGGTGTCTCTCTGATTTATAAGGCAACAATCTGCTTCTTGTGTAAGTGAACTGAAAGTACAAAGGTAGACACATGGCCAATGACATTATTGTTATAATAGAAATTTAGTTAATCAGCTCCTCTGCTTTGTGAAGTTTTGTTTTGATCACAAAGGTCACACTCTAAATGTCATCCCCAGCCTTGCACAGCCACGGGGTACAACCAGACCAGTGGTGGGCAGGGTAATGCTTTGCTCCACAGAGCTCTTTTCATGCTTGGGAGAGAAGCTCAAGGCACTTGGAGACTGGAGGGAAGTGAAAGGTAGAAAGAATCTAAGACGAAACAGCTTGTAGCCTTTGCCACAGCTGTTTAAAGCAGAAAGTGAAGAAAACCTGCCTGTGGTGAGGAGCTGATAGCTTCAAAAGTGTTGTCATGAGGAGTGAAGAGAAAAGGGGAACTGTGGACAGAAATGCAAGATGTGGTTGGGGGAAGATTTGTGTTTGAAGGATTCTGCAACCGGGTAGTGTTTGTAAATCAGGTCAAGCATCAGGAGACCCTGGTCAAACTGGATCACTTGCATTAAGGGTTATGTTCTCAATATTCCTTAATGGGAAGAGCAAGACAGCAGAGTCTCCCTGAGCTTATAATGTTTTGGCAAACATTATATATGAGTTACCCATCTTGGTAAAGCCGAGATCAAAGAGCCACTGTAGTCTCTCCAGAGAGGGTTGTATTTCTTCTATATTTTCTAGAACATGGAGCTCTATAAATCTCCATTCTCTCCCACCAAACACATGTTTTTACAAAGGGAGAAGAAATACTGTGAAATACTAAAATTAGAGAAGTCACCTAATCCACATGTAATTCTGCTGATAATTACACATTATAATTGTAAATCAATACTTTGATATTTCTCCATTTCAGTGTGAAAAAAAATAAAATTACACAGCAAGAAAACTCATCTCTCCATACCTTAATAAACTGTGTATCTGTCATTAATGTGATGAAAAAACAAGACTAAAGAAAGGTAAATGAAGTATTTTTCACTGGCAAGCAGGAAAAATGAACTTTGCAAGGCATCCTTATTTAAATTGAACAAAATACGGGACAAAATTTCAGGCACAGACACCTGAAAATAGCTACCAAAACACATTTAAAAACATATTTATTTCAAGAGTTGTTGGATATCTGCAGCACCTTGTTCTTCCATTCAAACAACATTTAATAAGGTTTCCGATTATCTTATCTGGGCTGAACATTAAACTATATGAGCAGTCATGGTGGAGAAAGGCAAAAGTGATTTGAATTTATCTTTTTTATTGCTTGCTTGCTTTATGGAAATCTTTTTACTGCACAGATTAGACCACTCACAGGTCAGATAATTAAAATTGCAGCATTAAGAGCTTTGGCCATGTCAATGGATGAGGATACACTGGAGAGACTGTATTAAAGCAAAGCAGAACATCATGGACAGAGCAAATGTACCCATGGCTTAGTGGAAGTAGAGTTGGACAGCTTTGTTTTTTGCCAGATCCTTTTCAGTCTCTAACAGTGCTGATAAATCCTTCACTTGGCTTTGGGTATACAAGTAAGCCTACATCTCAGTACACACACACAATCTCTTTCACATATATGTATATATATACACACACGAATATGTAGTGTGTGTATATATAACTGCATATATATATGCATATATATATTTATATATATCTGTATGTATGTGGATTTTGATACCCTTCATGTCCTATAGCCTGCTGTTTATTAATACTACTGATTCCAACAAAGCCCATAGATTTTCTTTTTTAATCTGGCTTCTTATTTTGTTATCACTGGGTTCTGCCAGTGCTTTCCAGAGGCAAAGGCGTGCTGTCTCGATGATGCTCTGAAATAAGGTAAACCATCAAACATGCAACAGGGTAGGAATAGAGAAGCAATGTATATAATGAGTGTGTCAGAGCAGTCTGTTGCACAAATTCTGTTTTAAATAAATAAATACATATATTTATAAAAGATCAGTCAGCCTTAAGAAGTGATGTTAAAACATTTTTGGAACAATGCTGATTTAGCGGAAAAGTCGGATTTTAGGGTAACCTCATATGGAATTGCATAATATATAATTGTGCAAAGAATCTTTTTATCCTTCGTGTTCAATGGAGCCTATGATTTGCTCTGCAATCACATGCTTTATATTGAAATAATTCTTTTCCCAGAGGATTTTAAAATTAACAACTTTGAACTCAGTTAAGTACCTTATCTAGAAACAAAAGCGTGAAGTTAAAAACCCCCCTTACTTCTAATGATGCCTGCCATGCTTTCACAGAGTGGATTCAGGTCACATAGGGGAGAATATGTTATAGTGATTATTTGTGAAAAGATGTTTAATTCAAAGATGTGCCACTCAGTTCACTCTGGAACAGCTTATATATAAAGAAATACAGCTCATGACTCTTAGTGATGATATTCTGTTAATCAATAGAATAGCCCGATTCAAACTTCACAGAATGGAAAAAAAAGGATGACACCCCACTCTGAAATGTTTGTCACTCCCAAAAAGCCAAGTTCAGTACAGTGGGTAGAGATTTCTTCTCTTTTCCTCTTTCTACCTGCCATTTGAGCAAGCACCCCTACGTGGCGTCTAAACTTGCACCTGAAATGCTGAAGGTGATGTTCCAGAATCATTCTGCCTAATTCCTGTGTGTGTCTGCCTGCTTTACATAGATTCCCAGAGAGCAAACAGGTTTTTCTTGCTCCTTCTTTGAATCAGTGAGTTCATTGTAATGAGAATGGGCAAAATTCTAGTGTATGTGCTAGGGATTAAAGATCAGCTAGTATAAATTGTTGATATATAAGCCACCAGCCACTAGCTCTCTTTGCAGTTTGACCTTATCTTTATACGTAAGAGGCAAGCGCTGGTCTATGCCCAGACAGGAGGGGAGCGCCAGGGCTGCAGCAACGGCTGGGCACAGCACCCACCACACATTTGTTGCATGAGAGATGGAGATCATATTTGGTAGGAATAAAGAAGAACATCCAGAGCCCATAAAAGCTAATGTGCAAGGTAGGTGAAAGCAAATCTGTTCTAATACATTGGTGTTTTCAATCTTGTTCATGCAACACAACACTGGAAAAGGGAAACTGCAGAAGCGAGAAAAGTGAGTTTTGTGTAAAGGACTAATCTGAGATAATATTTATGCTCCAACTGCAGGACTTTCCTCATTTCAGGCGCATTTTTGTGTACTTTTTAAAGGAGTCTGTTTGAACGGGATTCACTGAAGTTGCTGGCGAGGGACAAGTCTCGGGATTTAGTCTGGTGACAGACGCTCCCTCCCCCATGGCTCTGCTCTGGCTTTCGGTTTCTCCTTGCTGTAACCCTTCCCTACCCTCTCTGTGTCTGCTCACACTCTTTCCTGCATCCTGGGGACAGCCACTAAAACTGGGACTCTTCAGCAATAGTATTGCTAAATAGGAAAGCAGCAGTAATAAAGGCCATGGTCTACCGTTAAAAAGAGGGTTCAGAAGTCAATCTGTGCAGCGTATCCTTTACTGAAGTAGTTTTAAATGTCTCTCTAGGGATGAACACTTGATCAATCTATTATTCTTACTGCTATTTTATACTATACAGAAGAGGCTTTTGCTACAGTTACAGGAGAGGTTTGTTGTTGAGAACTCCTATTTAGTAAACACATGCTGTGTTGTTTGTAATACGTACTCTGAGAAGGGTACACATTTAATACCAATCCTGAGTCCCTTCCTGAGTACAACATGTACTGCAGGACTTTGTTGTTGTTCAGTTTGCTGGCTGAATTGGAAAATATTTTGTTTCAAGGCAAAGTGCTTTGCTACAATTTGCAGTGGGTTTATGCCATTTAATTTTTCTTCCTCAAAATAAAAACTTATTGCTGAAACTTTTGAAGTTATTTGCAAACAAACCGTGTATCATCAGACCTGATCTGTATAATGCAATGGTTTATTTGAACCAAGCCTGCATTTTTCAGTAAATATTCCTTCACTGGTAATGAGATTAATTATTTGTCAATTATGAAAACTAAAGAGAACTTCGATCTGTTTAAATATTTTGCTAACCCTGAGCTCTGCCAGTATTTTAGCTCCATGAGACCCTGTTACTATGAGAGTTAATAACTTCCACATATTTAGAGGTCTTACTGTGTCACTTCTGTGTCCTCATGTGGTATATAAAAGTACCATTATTTCCAGTTCAGATAAAAATCCGAAGCAAAAAAAAGATACAAAATCCAGATTTCTAAAGCTATTTAAGTGCTTTAGGATGCTGATTGTTACCAATGTGATTTACAGAAGTTCTTAATTCCCACTAAGATGAACTATCATCTAAAAACTTCACCCTTTGCTCCATGCTTTTCATACTACAAATATCCCAGAAACTACACTGAATTACACTTGAAGTTTCAGAAGCTGCATCAAACCCACAGCGCCTTAAAAGAAGAACCCCTTTTTCCCTGTTTATTTCCTCCAGCAAAATTCTTTTATTGGCCTGTCCTGGCACTTTTTAAGCATCATTATTCTGATGTAGAGGAGTAATCTCTAAACAAAATCTTTAGCCCTAGGAGCTGAAAGATATTCACTGAATTGCAGAAATATCTGCTTTTCTTGAATGACAAGCCTCAAAGCAGGAGGCAGTTGGACTGGGTCAAATCTCATAAGACCTCATATGCAGCAGAAGTATTACATTTTCACCACAGTGAAGGAAGGACTGGTTGCAGCAAGACCACATGCAGTCAACCCAACTCAGTGTTAGCAAAAGGTCTGTTGCAGCCCATGCTCATTGCAGAGATTTACAGTGCTAAATGGCACTGGTAAGGAGGGTAGGAGCACAGAAGACTACACTCACTACACTGCAGTCGCCCATAGTATTGGGGAAATAGCAGACCCCACAATCTCCAATTACCAAATAACAGAAAACAGGAGGAAGGAAAATGGCAAGTAGAAGTGGCAAGAAGAGAAATGCTTGCATTTTAGGCATTAAGCAGACTAAATTTGTTCAGCAACCAATGTTTAGTAGTCAGCTAAGCAAAAATTATGTATCTATTTTGAATATATACTTTCTTAAGATTAACATCCTATTCTCTCTGAAGGATTTTTTTCTTCTGCTAACTTGTCATTTCCTCACTTGTCTTCTCACCAACTATTTTTAGTTACTCAAGTTTTGTGCAGTTATCTGTATTAAAGATTAAACCTTGTTCATCTTATACAAAAAAATACTATAATTATTACATTGGAACTTCTTGTATTAGAAAGGCAAGCAAGATTTGGTTCTCAAGGCTCTTTCAGAATGTAATAATAATAGTAACAATAACAATAATAATAATGAAAGTCCATCCACTGTGTCAACAATTTTTTATCTTCCTCATGTATTCCAGAACCGTAACAGTGATGAAGTTGTGTGAGTATTGTGGCATACAGTTGGTTAGTCTGACTGAGAACATACTTTAGTAAAGGTGACATTTACTCCATATCCTTCCTTTGTATTTGGGTGGTTTTTCCTTGTGTCCTGAATGTCATTTATTTGAAGAAATGGCAAATGTCCCTGTCTCCCTTACCTAAAAAAGTCAAAATAGGAAATATTCTCTTAGAAAGTGGCCAAAGTCCCTCTAGGATCTTGGAAACTCTTACAGCAAAACAATTGTTACTCCTCTGCAACTGCATCAGCTTTACCAAAATTGAGTATTTCCATAGGAGGACATTTCTATCTGTTGTAAAGGAAGTATTAATTACAAAGTGTGTCAATGTGTTCAACATGGGATTAAATGATAAGAAGAATTAAAAGTTTGGAATAGCATTTTATGCAGAGAAAATGTTCAGCGCAGGAATTGTGTGGAAAAGTAGTGTGTGATCTTCAGTGTTTCCTCAGGAGGCATACAGACAAAGCAGCAAGTGAAGCATATCAATCTGATATGCTTTGTTCAGCTTTTTAATGAAATTATTTGATTGTTGTTATTCCGTGTGTCAAATGGTAGGTAATGTATTTCTTGCAGGGTTTTGATGAGGAACATTCCTTCTTCAAACTTCAACAGTACTTACATATTTTCAGTATAATATTCCTACCCTTTATTTGTGTTCAAAACACCAACATTATGACTCGTGTCACAAAAGCACTCCCAAAATGACACTACATCATGCTTTGTAATTTAATTAATGAAATTTTTTCTGGAATTCATTTAGCCTGAAGTTTAAATTGATGTACTGAAGGCTGATGCAAGTCATATAACCTACAAAATATATTTATTTCTGACAAGCTCTAACTTTTCCTAGCTTGAGGACAAAGGTTTAAATATATCTCTTTAAAATCTGAGTGCACGAAAAGAAGGTCTGATTTTATTTACTTCCTGTTATTCAGCAAATTATTCCAGCAATCTCATCTTCTTACAGGGATCTCATACAGCAATATTCATGCATAATATTACTAGTGCCACATTTTTGAGCAGATCATATTTTAGTAAACCCAAACTCCAACATAATTATATGCTATTACAAATCTTGACACATCCATAGTGTAGCTGCCTATATGAAGGCTATGCTGTTAGGAAAATTATCCTCTAACATGCCCCTCACTTAAATGAATGGATACTGCTATCTCCGTTTTGTTTCTAGGTCAGTTGCCCACTTGGTTGCAAGGGATACTTCTCCGAAATGGCCCAGGGATGCACACAATTGGGGACAGTAAATATAACCACTGGTTTGATGGCATGGCTCTGCTGCATAGCTTTACATTTAAAAATGGTAAGTTGTTACACATCAGATTAAGAAAAAAACCCCCAAACCTCCAAAACCTATATTTTGGTGCCTTATGTAGCTAATTCTCAGTTTGATTACTGTTACAAGGTTGCATGTTTTGTCTTCAGCGTGGCATGTGTGGTGAGGTGGTAGCCACCTTGGGGAAGGTCTTTCCAAACATACACTCACACCTCACTCTCCACAGGAGATACAGCAGGAATATCTACATCTCTGCAGCGCTATTTCCCCCTTGTTTTATGTGCCAAAGCTCAAAATTGTCTGCACGGCAGGGCAGCCTGAGCTCTGAGCTGGTCCCTGCAGGGCAGCCTGTGCCTTCCACCCAGAGCTTCCGAGTTTCCAACTGGATCAACCAGTACAAGTACTGTAATATCCAAGGGTTTTTCTGTTGTGGATGAACAGCCTAGTTTCACAGAAGCCTAACATTACCCCTTCGGGATTTGGTTGCAGCTAGAACAGCTGCCAGGAGAGAAACTGGGCCACTGTGTCACTTAACATATCAAAACTTACTTACGTATACTTGACACCCCTGCAAGCAGTCCTCCTACTTGTCGTATTTATGGAGAGAAAACAGGCAGCTCCTCTATGCAAACCAACCTCATAATTTGTTTTCAGCTAAAGCACTATTTATCATTCAGCTGTTTTACAATGTAGGGCAAATGTAGATGTAGATTCTTACTGCAAAAAGTATGTATCTCTAAAGGAACTGGGTTTTACTCCTTTCATTCTCCATTCCCAGTGTTTACCTTTTAGTTTCCTTTTCTGTGATTGGAGGCATTTAATGCAACTATCTCCTTGCATGTTCAGCTCTACATCCTTAACAAAATAACCTATAAAGAAATGACCAGTATATTTCATCTTACTCACCTAAAGCAAACAGAGCTCAGTTAGTTCAATTCTAGTGCACCATTAAATTGTTTAGGATAGATATTGATTCCTTCAAGTAATTTGTTACTCTCTCATAACTAAATCTTGTCAATACAGGAGATTTACCGCCACTCACGCATTAATGTGTAAATAATCACTTTTATACAGATTGCTTTGCTTTACTGGAATAGTTTATTCAAATCCCTCCTTTCCTCTCCCCCAGTCTCCCAGTATTGTCCAAATGTGTCAGGAGTCAAGGACTCTAGCCAAACTGTTACCAATCTCAGCTGCCATAAGAACAGTCCCGGGTTCTTTAGAGAGCTTAGAAAAAGCCTTCCAAATCACGGAGTTAGGGGCATTGTTGGCTTCACTGCAAACTTTTCTTAGCTAAAGGACAGCTGCTTGAGAAACTCTTCCTCTGACTTCATCTGTGCCAATTTCCTAAAGAATTCTGCATGAAATGTGATTGAAATCTGTTTGGCCTTTGTCAGGTGAAGTTTACTACAGAAGCAAGTATCTCCGAAGTGACACATACAACTGCAATATAGAAGCAAACCGAATTGTCGTGTCTGAGTTCGGAACTATGGCTTATCCAGACCCATGCAAAAACATATTTGCCAAGTAAGCAATGTTTTTTCCAACAAAACTCTTCTATCCACTTCCCTCTCCAGCACAAATGTCTTTCTGTTTACCCTGGACACATATTTACAAACACAAAATTTGCTTTGTAAATTTACAATTGCTAAATGTTGAAAGACATCTATCCGGCATTGTACCCTCTGTGGGTTATTCTTAGGCAAATGATTTAAATTTATTTTATCAGCAATATTGGGTGTTTTATTCACTATTGCAAGTATTTTGTTGTAATTTTGAAAAAAAAAAATTTCTTT
Source organism: Strigops habroptila (assembly GCF_004027225.2). Lineage (NCBI taxonomy): Eukaryota > Metazoa > Chordata > Aves > Psittaciformes > Psittacidae > Strigops > Strigops habroptila. Next base: position 6,357,272 of record NC_044302.2, on the reverse strand, counting down.
TTCAAGTGTTTTGCAGAAGTTTATAAAAATGATACTCTGTAAGGGGAGAAGCAGCAAGAAAGGAAATGATTAAGAGATGGTGGGGGCATTTATGCAAATTTCATTCAACAAAAAGATGAAAAGCATCAATAACTGAAATAAAATCAGAAAAACTTCCTGATTAAAGACCATTTTTACAAAAAAAAAAAAAGAAGTGATGAAAAATTACAATTCTTTCTTGAGTCAGGTGCAGTGCTTTGAAGGACTATATCCATAGGCCTGAGCTAATCCAATGTTCAAAATCAGAACCACTGGGGATCACTGCAGCAGCTGCTTTCATACTGTTAGGAAGTATGATAGCTTTGTGCATGTATATGAGAAGCAAGGTGTAAGCCATCATGTTATCTATCACCTGTCTTGTACAATTGGCTGTGGGTATTCCCTAACAAATGCAAGAAGCTTACCCATGTCTCCTTTCTGGCCCAACTACCTCTGATGACCTTGCTACCCTGAGATAAGATGCTTTTCTTCTTTCAGTTGTAATAGGGTAGTGCTGGCATTTTAAGTTCAAAAGGGATATAAGCAACTTTGTTTTGGCTTCAGGTAAGTATGATAAAATCCTAATAAGGAAAACTGTCAAGCCCGTATGTGAAGTTGATCTTCTTTGAAATCATAATTATTGTACAGGATAGCACTGGGAGCTAAAATACTCCATCGGGGATTATATGAATCCATCTATTTTATGAAGGCATATATTGAAAAACCTACCAGCTTTTAGGTAGAAACTGTTAGGCCAAATTTTCATGAATTTTCCTTCTGTACAGGGCATTCTCCTATTTGTCTCACACCATTCCTGAGTTCACAGACAACTGCCTCATCAACATTATGAAAACTGGGGATGATTTTTATGCTACCGGTGAGACTAACTTCATCAGGAAAATTAATCCGCAGACTCTGGAGACATTAGAGAAGGTATAAATGTCTGTCTGTCATTCTGGTTCCTCGTCTGATAATGAATAAAGTTTCAGGCTGACTCATAAGGAGCTGTTAACATGTGCAGGACACATGTTAACCTGGAAAACCACATTTCTTCTACCACTCTCTTCTGAATTCTGAATTCTTCTGATAAAGTGGAATAGAAAGATGCCAGTTGTTTTAAGAACTCATGAGTTCAAAATTAAATCCCAGGTAATTTGGGAAAAGCTGGGCTTTGAGTGATTTTACTCATACATAATCTAGCAAGGTTGCAGGAATAATACCACGATGACATGGTTATTTTGGATGATTTCCATCATTATGCCTCTGTAGTTATCAAATGATTTACATAAGTAGCAACTCAGTAGGTCAGTTATATGACTACTTGCCAAGTACCTTATGCAAGATATTACTTAATTATTAAAGTGAAATCTTGAAAGATACAATGAGTTTTTTCTAGCACACAGCACTATATGAGTACAATTTCGAAACTTTAAATCAAATAGAAACCTTGTGATCCAGAAGATTGCTAGACTCATAGCCCAGTTAAATAAACTGCTGTCAGGATTAAATGGGCATTTGCAGAGTAACTTCTTTGGCCGGTCTTCCCATTGTGTTACATAGCTGCAAGAGAGATGAATGTAATTCAGATTCTGTAACTTGCTTTAGCCTTGAATCAGGAAATCATTTGATTATATACGTAAGCAATTTGGCTTGTTGAAATTTCAAGACCTTTTGAAAATGGGGGACCAATAAAAGGCTGCCAGTGATAAAAAGCTGGTGGATTCGTGGTGTTAGCCCAGATCAATTTTAATTCTCTTACACATCTCTAATATCTCCTATTGTATAATTTTCCAGGTTGACTACAGCAAATACACAGCGGTAAATCTGGCAACTTCTCACCCACACTATGACAGTGCTGGAAATGTTCTCAACATGGGTACTTCAATAGTTGATAAAGGGAAGACAAAATACACTGTATTTAAGATTCCTCCCTCTGTGCCAGGTAGGATACTTTTTTCATCAATATTTTCTAGAATCTTGTTAGCAATTTCTTGTGTTCTGAGGTTAAGGGGTGGTGATACAGCTCTTCTAGAAACCAGTAGCGTTAATTTTGTTAATTTTAACTTACTGAGAACTGCTTAGCCAGTCTAGGCATGTGCTAATACAAAGGTTCATCTTGAACACTGTGTAAACATGGTAGTTCAGTGTGAAGAATCTTTCTTTCAGAAGAATTTGCTTTCAGAAGAATTCGACTTTGAATATTACTAGAGTGAAGAAACTCTTAGAAGAATTCCCGTTCCCTGTATTGTGATGTGTAGAGAGAGGATGAACAGAAACAATTTTAACCATAGGGCAGTACATGTAATTTGAAGTTGTAAATTTTAAATTTCTTCATAAATGAAAATGCTCTTAAAACGCTTATACTGCGATGACAGGGAAGCATAATACCAAACAATACCTAATAGAGAGTTAATTCCTCTCTAACATGGCCTACACTAGGCCTTGATGAAAGCAGTCCTTTGTTCACAGAGCAAATCGCTTGCTGTTTTTCCTTCAAGACAATATTTTTTTATTATTGTTTATTAAAATCAGTTGCTAATGTGATGTCTGTCCCTCAGTTGAACAACCAAGAGGCCTTCCACAGCTGAAAGATAAGTTTGTCATTTCTAGCTGGGGCTCAAACAAAGTCAGTATAGACCAAACAGGAACATCTTAGAAGTTCAAAAACATAGGGGCATTTGAACTGCTGATTTAGTTGAAATCTTTCTCCTCTGTGCTGGAATTTCTGAAGACAGTAACCAATGGAATCAAATACTAAAATGGGGGTATCTGTCTAAATGAATCCACCATTGCGATATTACTGTGTTGCTTCACTCACGCAAACATCCATGTTAGTTCTGCAGGAGTAAACACATCACTTTCTTAACAGGAATAAAGTGAGAAGAACCTGTTTTTTTCCTGCTTCCTACATGGGAGAAATCCACGCACAGGATAGTATTGGAATTTATAATAAATAAAATTTTATTTTTTATCATTTATATTCAGAAAGAGAAAAGAAGAAATCTTGTTTCAAACATATGGAAGTGCTATGCTCCATCCATGCTCGGTCTCTGCTCCACCCAAGCTACTACCATAGCTTTGGAATCACAGAAAACTACATTGTCTTCGTAGAGCAGCCATTCAAACTGGATATTGTCAAACTGGCAACTGCTTACATCCGAGGCGTGAGCTGGGCTTCCTGCCTGACCTATAATAAGGAAGATAAGGTATTTTTCCTAATGCTCAGCAATGGAGTCAGCCAGGCCAGTCTCTTCCACACTGCTCTGGTTTTCATCTGGTTCATTAGTTTCAGTAATCCCTCTTTTTTTTTTCAACCTTTGACTTTCATGTTGCATGTCTTTTTAGAAGTTGTACGGTTTTTTTTTAATACTATCTCCTATCTCCAGAAATTTCACAAATAAACATCTGATGCTGAAGTGCTTGACAAAGAGGATAGTTTGGCATTGTTAGAAATACCATGTGCTAGCAGAGAAATTCAAAACCACACTAGCATCCCAGACGCATATGTTTTGTTCCTGGCCTAAACAAAATACTGTATATTGTGGATAAGATCTGCTCTAGCTGTATTGTACCTCACAGGAGAGCCAGTCTAATGTAATTTGCAACAGTAATATTAGTTTAAAGCTTTTCCACACTCACGTTACTTTGGCATTTTTTGGTCTTCAGCTTGGAACCTCTTGTCTCCTAGCAGCAAATCCTGAGTTCTTAATTTGCTTCAGCAGAAGCAGACAATACATTAGAATGTTGACTGCTACCATTAGAAACAGTTTTCTAAATAACTATTTGCTCTTTGTTAACATTTTAAAATAATGTTTCCTATCTTTCAGACTTGGTTTCATTTTGTAGACAGGAAGACTAAAAAAGAAGTATCCACCAAGTTCTATACTGATGCTTTGGTGCTTTTTCACCATGTAAATGCTTATGAAGAGGATGGCCACATTGTATTTGATATTATTGCCTATACAGACAGTAGCTTATATGATATGTTCTACTTAAAAAACCTGGGTAAAGACTTTGAAGAGAACACCAAGCTCACCTCCATGCCAACCTGCAAACGATTTGTGGTTCCTCTACAGTATGACAAGGTAGAAAGAAAATGCCTTTTTAATCTGTTCTTTGATCAGGTATCTAAAATACATCAGTGTGAATAGTGGGTGAACTATTAGTTGCCAGCCCTTACGTGCAAACTTCTGATTATTTAAAAATATTGCATACACAAAGTGTGCAGGAGTTTTGTTTTGTGTATGTATTGTGAGAAATGGCAATGAGCTGCTGGACCTACAGTCATATGGATCTAGGTTTAAATACCATCCATTATGGAGAACAGGGCTATTGAGCATACTAATTTCCTTACCAGTGAGATTATTTGTAGAATGCTGTCAAATATGAGCAGACTTATGAACTTGGCCATTGACTGGAAGGGCATGCATGAGTTTTTGCACAATCTGTTTCTTCCACTTTACTGGAAGCCTACATACACACATACAACTGCTGCAATGGTTTTATTAAAATGAGAAGATTTCATTTAAGTGAGAGATTTATCAGGAAGAGGAAAGATTTTATCTTTCAGTTTAATTTAAAACATCATTTTAGATCATTGTTTGCAGGGAGCATTTCATACTGCCCAACAACTTGGGCAAGTTTCTGCCTGATACATTTGGAATGGATAACACTTTTCTCTCTACATCCTAGAATCTTGGTGCTTTATTCATGTCCCAAAAACAGTTATGAAGCAATGACAAAGGGTGCGTTGGATCGCACTGGCTGTCCAAACTACCCTTCAATCTTAAGAACTCAGCAACAGTGTATTAAAAATGAGAGTGCGTTTCACCTATATTTGCACTTGATTTATAGCAGGTGCAAATGAACCTTGGTGACTTCTAGTGGGAACTTGATACCTAATTCCTTGAAATACATCTTCATTAATTAAATTCACAAACTATGTAATCAATTTATTGTTGTTCTGGAGCATAGCCATGTCTATCTAAACCTTTCTAAAGGCTTGCTTTGATTCAAAATGATTCATCTGTGATACATTCAAATCCTTTGCGTATAACAAGATTTCTAATGAAGAAGTCAGAATCTAGTGTTACAAGACAAATACCATACAAAGGAACTTCTTGAAGTTGGATTATTTGTTTAATCCCAAAACTGTCTATATTAATATCAAACCTGATAAAAGATCTAAATTCGAAGCATATTACTTTCTCAGCATATGTCTCTTTCAGGATGCTGAAGTAGGTTCTAATTTAGTCAAACTTCCATCTACCGCAACTGCTGTAAAAGAGGGAGATGGCCGCATCTATTGCCAACCTGAAACCCTGTGTGAAGGTGAGACATATCCATTACACAAATCTCAAATATGTTATTTTAAACACAGATGCATTCTAATAATGCCTAATAGCTCTTTATATATGAAAGATCTTTATAAAGGTAAAAGAAACAAAACTGTTAATTAATGCATTTAGTGTAGCTATTGACAATCTTTTTCTTCTTTACTTCCCTCCTAAGGGGCTATTCAGTAATGCATGACCCTGAACCTCTTGTATATATATATATATTTACCAAGACTGAAAACCTTTAAATGTCTGAAGTTACATCATTTTAACCCTAACTATTCTATGATTCTATGATTTTTATATTAACACAGGATCCCGAGTCTGATCTTACAACTATTAATATGGCTTGCAAATCTACCTGTTGCAAGCGTAATTTTAGTTAAATAGGTCTGTTATAAATAGTAACTTCAGTTATGGCTGCATTTTATAAAGATTGCCTTTGAAAGTGAATTTTTACACTTTTAGTCAGGGGATAATAACAGGAATATATAAAGAATATATATTTACCTAAAGTGAAAGTAATTCCTTAGAATGGCAGCCTCCAATTACATCTCAGATGCTCACATCTAATGTATTTATGAAGAAAGGGAAAAGAAGAAACTCTAAACAAACAAAACCCCAAAATCATCATAAATTCTAGGATAAAGAATCCCTAAGAATGAAAAATTGTCATTTTTGAACTAACAACCCTGGCTTAATTATGTTATGTTAATATCCATCTTCAGCTTTTTAGACATACAAAATCTATTGTTCGGACATACAAAATCTATTCAAAGCCTGGTTTAAATACTGTCAAAGTTTTTCACAGGGCAAAATGTCCTGAAGATTGGCATATGTAAATCTACATTTGAGTAATTTTTCTTGACTTGTTCCTAAGTAAGTCTTTAACTTCATTTTACCCAGGGATAGAACTGCCTCGCGTCAACTATGACTATAATGGCAAAAAATATAAGTATGTCTATGCAACAGAAGTCAAATGGAGTCCAGTTCCTACAAAGGTATAATTAACATTTACAAAGTCATAAACTGTATTTGTAGACAACGAATCAAATTGAAGCAGTTATAAGTAGACCATGCTTTCCTAGTTTGGCCCAAAATACAGCCTAATCTCATTCATACATGCTAATTCAAAGCGTGTGGTTCTGAGGCCTGAAACTGAACTCTTTTTTTCAACATCAAGTTAAAGCTTCTGAACACTGCAGTTAGGTATGGACAAACTATAACTTGGACAAACTCTTTATAATTCTTATTCAGTGACTGTAAGGTAGCGCAAATTGAGTTCACTGTTGGTTCCTGTATATAATTACCACAACTGATTACAAAATAAATCTGGATTTCTGCATGATGCAAGAAAATTTATTGCAGTATATCTGACAGTAGCTCAAACAAATCTGCAAGTTTGTGATTTCCAATGCAGATAACCCCCACTTGACTCAAATGTAATAAAAAATGCTGTTAGACGACTTTTTTTTTTTCCACATCAGGTGCTCTTTATTGAATGGAGGCACAACAACAAAGGTCTGGCAGCAAAATTGCTCTCATCTTGGCCAGAAGGGAGAATTCTTCCAAATTCTTTCTCCAGTAATTTGGATAGCTTCATTTTTGTGTAAACGTATCTTTTGACTAAAAAGGTCAAAAGGGAAAAGAATATAACTGCATCTGTATGAGGAGAAAAGGCCTTAACAGAATTGCACTGAAAATGCCATGCGACCCCATTGGTGATCAGTTTGGTCAGGCACTTACCCATTAATATTGAGATGAAAATCTTCAGTAAATACCAGTACCTGAGCGGAATTCTTGCCCCATTGGTTTGATCTTTACACATCACTATTAATAGCCTTTGTTCTGGCATATATACTCTATCTAACAATAGAAAGCCTTGAGAAATATTGAGGTCACAATAAAATGAAAATAATTCACAGGATTAGAAAATAGAAGGTTTAAATCCCATTTCCTGCATCACTACAGAATTGCAGTGATTTGGCGCAAGTCACTTAAATGTCTGGGCCTTGGACTCTTCTCTATATAGTGAGGGCATTAATTAAAGTGAAGGTTCTTGCATGATGCCTAAGTATTTGCAAAATACTTAAAGCCTGTAAATGAAAGCTGCAATTTTAATCTAATGAAATGGAATTAAATGAACATCGTGAGATTTTGCAGCCACTAAATGTGACTCCAAAGTTTAACATTTTCCAGGTGTTTACTTCTTGCAATGTGTCCTGGGTTCAGCCTTGTTGCTCCTTAACTCTTAGCATTAATCCCCCATGTTGTACCTTTGGAATAAACCACTGTCTGGGTCACTGACATTTTTCTTTTCTGGTCACAACAACTTAGATCGTAAAATTTAATGTCGAGACAAAGGAAAAGCTCCATTGGGAAGAGGACCACTGCTGGCCTTCTGAGCCTGTTTTTGTTCCCAACCCTGATGCAAAAGAAGAGGATGATGGTAAAATAATGACAATATTCTGAAAGATGGGGTTACATGAGTTTTACATTAAATCTTACAAGTTTCATTGTTCTTAGCTGAGGAAGCTGGGTTGTTGCTTGCACTGTGAGATTAAAATTAGCACCAGCCACTTTACTCCCACAGAGGAAAAAAAACCAAAGCAATATTAGACTAAAATCAGCTTGTGTAATGTCCCAAGGTAGCCATAAACAATAAAACCAATGCTTAGGACTTTCCAGAGAGCCACTTGGAGCTGGATTCATCAATAGTTTGGAACTGCTGAAGCTGTGGGAAGCCAGTGTTGTTACAGATGAGAACATAAAGTGGCACTACAAGTATCCCTGAAATCTTGATACAGTTCTGTTCTCAGGTGACTCCTTGCGAACGCAAATGTGAAATAGCTGAAAGGATGAGTCCCATAACTGCCAGGCACACAATTCAGTGTTGGTTTGCTTTTTTCCTACCAATGAACTGCAGGCAGACCAGAAAAAAGCACAGAGGGGAAGCATTCGTTAGTACTTTAGTACGCTCAGTAGACATCATGATCTAGTAAGCACTTCCAGTTTGTGTCCTAAAATTCTTAGGAAATAAGAATTGTTTTTCTGCTTGGTGTAACTAGTATGTGCTTCTAATTCTCCATTTGTATGTCACAGGTGTTGTTCTGACCTGTATTGTGGTGTCCGATCCAAACAAAGCACCCTTCCTACTTGTCTTGGATGCTAAAACGTTCAAAGAATTGGGCCGAGCCATAGTAGGTGTAGAACTGCATCTGGACCTGCATGGAATGTTTATACCAGAGAAAGATTCTAACACTGAAACTGAGTAAAATGCTACTTACCCTATTATGCAAACTTAGACAACCTTCTGTGGAATGGGGGATAATATTTTTCAGGAACCACCTTATCTTATGACAAGAAATGACTAAATATAAACTCTTCAATAACTATATATAATATGTCATAAAAGATAGTGATAACTTTTATTACAAAATGTGCACAACTGGTACATAACTACTCCAAAAGAAGAATTATCAGTTTGAAATGCTAATGTTATATACAACTCGTGGGGCAGGGAATAGGAGACAAAGGTAACAAAAAATGATTTATTTGAACAGAATATAGCTTTCTGCGCAAATAAAGTACTGTATTTATAGGGTGATGCATACCATGAGTCACGTGTCTGCAGCTCATGTAACTTTCATTGACTGTTTCAAAACTGCAGCTCACAATGAAAGTTGTCTCCTGCCAGAAAACCTCACTGTCTGCTATGATACTAATAACTCATGGCAATGCATTCTCTTGGTGCTTGATTTCCTAAACTTCACAATAACCAAAGTATTAAACTGAGGTGCTACAACTTTCTAATTTAGAACCTAAAACCCCCCACCTTTGCTAATAAATTAATTGTTATTTTTCCCTTTTATGTTGACAAAAACGAGTAACTAGAACTAGAATATACAGTTTTATGTAGCATTCAATTATACTTTAGTGCTATTAAATCTTAAGCACTTTCTATTTAAATCAGTTTTCCTTGAGGAGAATACCTGACATGGTATTTCATGCAACTAGATGATTACATTGTGTAAAAGGTAAACAGAAATGCAGTATTTATTAGTATTGCTACTAGTCTTTGTTAATAACAGTACATATATAAATGAGAACTCAGATACACATGTGCAACAAATTGTTTAGGTGCAAGAGTGAAAGACCCCATTTAAACCTCATCTGAGCTACACAGTAGCTGAAACAACACAGTAGCTGAAACAACAAGCTATTGTTGCTATAGCCAAGCCTTTGCTTTATTGTCTGCTTAGAAGCATCCATATTCAGACATGGATTTATCATTGCCTGTAACAGATGCTTCCTAATAAAAGTACACAACTCTCATTCATAGTCACAACTATAAAGCACATTTCAACAGAGTTCAAATGCCAAGTATACTGTGACTGGTTTTTGCTACAGGAATGGCATTTCCTAATCCCCTGAGCGTATTTTTGTTTTCTGATTCAAGACATTGATTTTTTCTTTAAATGAGAGCTTTTTAAATTTGATTTGTATTTTCCTATTGCAGCTACCTTTACTGTTAGAGGCATTTTTACTGATGGAGAAAATCAGGTATACATCCATCCATTTTAGGTGTTCATCTGGTCTGTATTCCTCACCATACTACTCAGGTATCTCTCTTTTTATACACACTCTCATCGCGTCTCTGCTGCTCACTGTGTTTTACACAGGTAGGAAACAGAATGAAATTGCCGTCATTTACTATCTCCCCATCACATGGGAATCTGGGCTTTGGTGACTGGCTCATCATTATGTAAGATGTTTACAGCAGAGCAGGAACTGAACCAACATCATCCACAGTTCTTGTTTGCTCTGTAACAAATGTACCTCTCTTCCTCCGCTTGAGCCTTTGCAGTTTGATGTCATAAAGAATATACAGGCTATTTTTCATTTAACAAGAGTCACTGTGGTCAGCTCTAGAGTTAAAATATGCAATTTTGGATATTCAGATGTTTATATATTCCATAAAATGGAAATAAACAGTAAGGTGTGTCTGCATAAATAGTTCTCTATCTTCAGTGTTTTCAAGGCATATTAACCCTACTATTTAAGAGAACTTTATCTTCTGCAGAAGAAACTGAATTTTATTTTCGTAAGTAATATGGAACAAGCACTGGAATAGAAAACTGACTTCTCATGTTGGCAAAGGACACCAGCTGTGGGGTTGTTTCTTCTAATATAAAAGAGTTTGGATTTAACAAATCTCCACAAATATTTCTGGAATTATAAGGTGGTAATGAATCAAAAGTCTAACAGTTACTATAGATCTCCTTTTAAGAGTTTGTCTCCAGAATTTCTTGTGTGGAATTCATAGTGTTATGTTTTCAGATGATCATGAGTTTGGATACAGGAGTTACTTGATCTCAGAGGAGCTAATTCTAGATGATCATGTGACAGGTGAATATGCATCGTAAAAACAAATCACATTTGTTATCTGCAGTCCAAGAAAGCAAATGTTTTGTTTATGTTCATGCATACTGCAGCAAAGAAATTATAAGAGCTTGTCTTGGATATGATTTTTAAACAAAGTATGCTGTATTCCTGTAATGGATGGGAACCTCGCTGAGAGCTGATTCCCTTTCATGACTGAGAGACATAACAAAGTATGGGTTTTGCCAAAGTGTATTGGGTAAAGTCTATATGTTTATGTTTCCTGTTTGTCGGAAAAAGGCAGGAAAACATAAGGGTGCAGTTGTCCTATGACCTTTGTACTTGGCCACGCTGGGGCGTCTGGCCAATGCTCTCGGCGCAGCCAACAGCGAGATCAGAAGAAACTGCACAGCCCCACGAGTAAACAATTACAGATCTGGCATAAAGCCGGTTGGTTTTCTAACCAAGGACCCTCTTGTAGCCGAATCTGGAGCCTCACCTATGGGTGGACAGACTGCGTAGGAACTTCCCAATCCCTGAGATCCTGGCATTGGCTGCAATGAGGCTTCCCAGCTTGAAGTGTAGGCCTTCGTGGTGATTGGTGATGTATTTCTTCTTAATATCTGTTCTCTCTATGCAGTAATGATTTGATGGATTGCTAATTTTCCTCTGTGCTTTACTTATATATATATATATGATTTGCTTTACTGTACTTATTCACTATATATATACAGATATATACCCAATTCGCATTAGCATGCTTGTTTGCTTTAGTGTGCTTATTTAATAAATTGTGCATGTTATACAGCTCGTATGTGGTCATTTTGTTGTGTACCCTGCCTGTGAGCAGAACAAGTCCCTTGGTCAGTATTACACAGGATTTGATTAGCATCAAGTTTGTAGTCAACCTGAAGAGAAAAACAGTGATGTAAATCTGGATTTGCCAATCCCTGTATCCTCCTGTGGGAGGGACAATATGGATAAAAATCATATGGCTAGTCACAAATTTGTTCAAGAATGTTTTTAGCAGTTGCAATAGTAATCTGATGAAACATTTACCCTGAATAGGGTAATACACTTTATCATTTCTGGGCTGACAATAGCAAGGGGGAATGCATACATGCTTTGCCAAGCGGCTGCAAGGCTTATGGGTTTTTTGTTGTGGTAACTTGGCACACGGCAGTGAGCCTGTCATTTGATTTGCTTCTCTGACACCCTTCACTCTGAATGAAATCTTGAGGGACTGATAGGTTTGATTCTTCTTTTGCACCAATTTAAGTCATAAATCAGCCCAGTAAAACTAAAGGAGTTACTGTAATGGCATAAAAACAGAATCCAGATTTAGTGGCTGCAAATAAAAATAGTAAGGATAGATAGCTCTGTTAAAGGAGCAGGAGAATAAGGCCATGGGTATGCATACATATAATTACTTCAAGGATGTTACAAGTGACCCTCTGGTTGGTAGAGTGCTTTGGTTTGTTCTTTTTTTTTATCAACATGTTTCATTAAATGCAACAAATAACAAAGCATAATAATTAATTTGTTCCCTTGAAGTGGATATTATCTGTTACACCTTGTCCCATTGCCCCACATAGGCAAGCAGGAGGAAGCAGGAACCCTGTTTACTGGACGAGTTAAAAACCAGAAATACAGCTATGGTTTCCTACATTACAACTTGTGCAGGAGGCACAGAAACAAACCAGTGTTTTGCTTTTTAAATAACCAGGCCACTCAATGACAGCTTTCGCAATAATTTAAACCACTGTTCCCTTGGGTATGCAATTACCAAAGTATTAATAACAAGCAAAACACCCGCAGTCGAGAGGCAGAGTGCTCTCCGCTTTCATTACCCTCAAAAGAGGTGGGGATGTGTCCTCTGGATCTGTTGTGCTCTTCCTCATTCTACACTTGACATCCTCCATAATTATACCCAAGCCAGAAGAAGCGACCTTCTAATATTTTTAAATGGCTATGCTATAACAATAAGTGGTGCAAAAAGTTGCTGGTGTTTCATGCAGATTAATTTTAGACCTTCCATCATACCAGGATGTGAAACATATCCTCTCTTGCTTCTAAAACCCTCGTTCAAAGCTGCACAACAAACTCAAGAGCACAATACTCCTCTCTGACCCCTCTCCAGCCAGAAAGCGCCTGAGCAAGGGTTGAACTGTAAACACGGGCTTAATCAGGGCTATTCACACTCCCCACGGGCAGGACTCGGTGCAGTGCTTCGGCTGCTGTGTCTGCACGTGCACATGTCCCAGCTGAGATCTCCATCTGGAGAACAAAACACCCTTGTGTGTAGCCTGGGAAGGACAAGGTTGCCTTTGTGAAGTCATTCATTTCTTTTTCCCATGGGGACACTTCCAGGTACCTTTATTCTTTTTCCTAGTAGTTGAATCACTTGCAAGATATCATCAAATTAGATTAGGATGAATTATACAATGAAGTTGCCCACATTACAAAGATAAGCATTTTTGACTTCACCGAGTTAAAGAAATGCAAATAACAGAGGCATGTGACCCACCACAGCTTTGCTAGGTCAGGACCCCTGAAAATCTTATTCTCCCAATGGAAAAACAGAAAGTGTGATGGTCTTTGGGGTGTTTCGCAGCCTGAGAAACCCACGTCTGCTCCTGACTGTGTGAGCAGGGGCTGCCGAACTGTGTTTGCCCTCGTTGGAAAAGTCAGTCAGGGTTTGAAACACTTCCACTCAGTGTAAATAGCGTCACTACTTGAACACTGGATGCTGCTAAAGCAAGCAGCAGCAGATGGAACCAAGTCGTCTCTTAATGTGTGATTAACCACGTTAAATATATGGCCTAAACCCCTGTGCACAGTCCTGAAGACACTCTTTTGGCCGGACGATGCTGTTTCCAGTGGGCAGCTGCGGAAACCAACGCTACCCCAACGGGTCTCACTGCGTTTAATCCTCACTTTCTCAAGCTAACGCCTGTCATGTTCACCTCGGGAAGGGGCAAAGACATACAAAAAAGGTTCAGCCACATTTTAAAGCCGAGAGGGGGGAAAAATAAAGGCGCTTTCGCGGGAAATGCTGAGTTTAGGGTCCTCGACCTAAGGCCACGGCGGGAACCTGCCCATCGGTCAGGCCGGGGGTCGGTCAGGCCGCCGCCCTCCCCTCAGCCCGCCCGGGGCAGCCGGGGCCGCCTCCATCCCGCTCCGCCCCGAGGGGGAGGCGGCGCATGGAGATGATGTCAGCGGCGGGCTGGCAGCCATGGTGTGAGGGCAGTGATTGAGGCGGCCGGCCCGGCGCGGCGCGGCTTCGCTCGGCTCGGCTCGGCTCGGCAGCATGTCGGGGCCGAGCGCCGTGTCGGATCCCCAGCACCCGGCGAGGCTGCTGCGGGCACTCAGCTCCTTCCGCGAGGAGAGCCGCTTCTGCGACGCGCACCTGGTGCTGGAGGGGGAAGAGATCCCGGTGCAGAAGAACATCCTGGCAGCCGCCAGCCCCTACATCAGGTACGGCCGGAGGAGAGGGGCCAGGCCCGGGCAGTGAGTCGGCGGGAGGCCGCGCTCCGAGGGGCGGCCAGTTATGTAAGGAGCGGGTTTGGCTTCGGCTGAGGGCGGAAGAGCCGGGGCGGGCCGGGCGGAGCGGGCCTGCGGTGCCCGGGGTGCGCGGCCGGCCCCGGAGTTTGCCCGAGCTGCCCCGGTGGAGGCCGTGCCCGCCCTGCGGAGCTTCCACGCCCCGGCCCAAGTGCCCCCGGAGGAGCCGCCCGCTCATTGAAATGTGGTTTCGTTCAGGTGCGAGAGGAGCCGTGTTTAACTACCGGGTAAAACCGCCCTGAACAAGTTAAGTGCTGCCAAGTGCCTGGTGTAAACAACCGGCCCAGAAACAAGGAACTTTGTGGGGTTGCAGCGGCGGGGCCGGTGTCTGTGCGCGGTGTGCCCGCTGCCAGGGCTTCCCCCGCCTGCGCCTCAGCCTCGTTTGTCTTCTCCATGGTAGCTTTTAGCACGACAGAGCTCCAGGTGGTGGTGGCGGTGGGTTCTGAAGTACATCGGCTTCTAAATCTAAGAGAAGATTGCTTTGTCTGCCCGTCTCCTGTACCCTTGTGCCCGCACAGTATCCAGGAACAGAACTTGGAAGCTGCCAGAGCTGCCAAAGCAGGGAGAGCCGGTGACTCCTGGCAGCGAGTGCCAGCAGCGTGTGCAGCCAAACCGAGCCGTTTGACAGGGAGCTGTATTAGCACAGTCACGGTTTCCAAGGTGGCCCGGCAAACATCTTATCCTGGGCTGTGTTTTCAGTGAAACCCAGTTAATGAAAGGTCCTGCTGTAGCTGTCAACAGCAGCTTGAACTTCTCTGTCGCACTCAGTGGTGATACGCCTTGACACCAAGTCGGGATATACCTACCATAGGATCTTCATAGCATGTACCTGCATGTCAGGGAGCGTGAGCAAAACGTACAAGTGGTTAATTCTAAAGGGTTTTATATTTTTAAGTCCTATAATTTGCAGGTAATAAAGACATTAATTTTGTCTCAGTCTGTAAAGTAGGAGCAGACCTTTCGGTATCACTTAAACACAGGATTATCATAAGTCTGTAGCAGGCTTTTGGTAATGGATGGGCATTCCATTCAGCTGTAGCTTCCTGTGAAGTTGTCATAAGATCTGCACATTTGCTCGAGGTGGGGATGGAGAGTCTGCTACTCTGAAGATAAGATGGAACCTTCTTCAGTGTCGCATTAGCATCTGCTCTTAGGCAATGCAGTATTTTGGGTGACCGCTGCAGTACAACTTTGACTTTCTCAAGTACAGAAATAAACTAAAAATAAATAGAATATTAAATTGGTGACTAAATTTTAAATGGGTGCTGACTGTGGACAGACTCAAAGCAGCAGTTCTCTGCAGCGGTTGAGCTAGTCAGCTAGGCTAGCTACTCAGCTAGAGCTGAGTATAAGATGGAATAAAATTCACAGAGAAGGAAGATCAGCGAGAATTAGCAAAATTCACAGAGCCTGTGTACTGCCAGTAACTTTTTTCACTTTTTGTCTGAAGAAGCAGTTTTGTAGACTCTGGTGAAAGACAAATGGAAGACATGAAATTGAAATGAACCATTGATCCAATACTCTTCAAAACGCCTGAATGCTTTTTAGGTTGTTGGTCATCTTATTTTAGATGACTGTATGCCATATCTGAAATTAAGGTTCAGAAGGGTTGCTCTAGGTGGAAAGAGGTCATATTCTTGGAAAAACTGCTGTTCTGCTGTCACAGCAAGGTGAGTTTAGAATCATAGAATCAATTAGGTTGGAAAAGACCTTTAAGATCATCAAGTCCAACCATTACCCCAGCACTGCCAAGACCACCATGTCACTGAGGGCCTCATCTGCACGGTGTGTGAACACTTCCAGGGACGGTGACTCCACCACTGCCCTGGGCAGCCTGTTCAAATGCCTGAGCACCCTTTCAGTCAAGCAGTCGTTCCTAATATCCAGTCTAAACCTTCCCAGGCACAGCTTGAGGCCATTACCTCTTGTCCTCTCTCTTGTTACTTGGGAGAAGAGACCAATCCCCACCTCACTACAACCTCCTTTTAGGTAGTTGTGGAGAGCCATAACAACCCCCTGAGCCTTCTCTTCTCCAGACTGAACTCCCCCAGGTCCCTCAGCCGTTCTTCGTAAGACTTATTCTCCAGACCCTTCACCAGCTTTGGTGCCCTTCTCTGGACCTACTCCAGCACCTCAGTATCTTTCCTGTAGTGTTTACGGGAAATATGCTGTTTTTTTCTGTGAAAAAGACTGCTTAATTGAAATATATTGTAAATTATTCCATGGAGAAGGATATTTTCACAGATTTTAAAGTACTGCATTTTGTTCATCTCTGAAAAAAGGGACTGGGGAAACATGAGTTAAGCATGTGTGAGGAGTAAGAGCGCCAGACAGAACTACAGTAGCAACAAAGCTTGTAGTCATTAGAGTTGTGGGTTTTTTTAAACTTGAAATTGTTCAGGTTCACATCCCATGAAGGAACTCATTAACTATGTGTGAAAGTAGGTTACATGCATTAAAATATAAATATGATTAAGTGTTTTTTGTTTTGTTTTGTTTTTAAGCTTACTCATCTTTTCTCCTCAGGCTTGCAAGATGTGTAGTACCAAAGATACGTGCACCTAGCTCTTGTATGGCACATTAAGAAACACATTTGTATTACCTGCCTTTGCAGAGCCTCATTTTTACCTGCTGCCTGTTTCTCTTCTTTTTATCGCTCTAGGATCTATCTCTTAGTCCAGCTGGTCTCCACATTGGGTAGAATTGGTCAGGTAGGTTGCCAGTGTTGGAGCATGATGTTTCCAGCCGAAAGTAATGTTTCAGTGGCTCTTTTTGGAGAGAAAATTCATCTCCAGCCTGTACTTAGTCTGTGCAAATCCCATTTATTTTGAGTGTTGGCTTTTAAATAGAATAGTTGGTTTAGGTTTCGATATAAAGAGTTATTGCAGGAGACTCAAGAATTTTATGTCCTTGTATTTTAAGGGTAGATGATTCCAAGGCATGCTCTGGTACCAGAGGCCGTTACAGTCTCCAACTGCCAATTGATTTGGGTTGCTCTCACTTGAAAAATTCCAATACAAACCTCAGAAAAATCCAGTAACTAAATTCAGAAGTGAAACTTGGAAGAAACATGAGTGGATATGTGGAACGTACTCAGCAGTGAAGCAGTGGAAGTATGAGCCGGCGTGGTGTTTTCTGTATCTGGCTGTGTCGTTATGTTTTGTGGCTGTGGGCAAGTCGGTGGGCGAGTTCAGAATCCACGTAGGGTTTGCATGAGTGCTTAGTTTAGGGTGTGAGTAGGAAAATAAGAAGGCATGGGCTGAGGGGGTGGTTGGGTGTGAGCAGAGTCGGTGTGTGCTGAAGGATTTGTGCAGCCGCAGAGAGAGGAGCGTTACCTGTTTGTAGTTTTGCATGGAAGCTGTTTGGCTGACTGGTTATGAGTAGGACACTTGTAAATTATAGTGATGTGGCTTCCCTCTAGTTATTTGGCAACTGGATTATCCGTGCAGCTCAAAAACGGCAGCTTCAGTGGAGAGAGGACAGAAGGTGGTGTGAAGGGACACACAAACACACGGAAATGTTACTGGTGTCGTGGGTCCCATCTGGCTTTCTTGTCGGTAGGCTAGCTTCTGCACATACAGAAGAAAATAAATGCCTCTTTCATGAATACATTTTCAGTCTGTGGAAGCAGTAAGACTTTAAATTTTTGTGGTAATTTGGTTCTTGAGGTCTTGCCTCAACTGCTTAATGCCAAGTTGCTTGTAGCTCTCTGAGGCCAGTGAGGTTTGGGGTGGTTGTGTGAATTCCTACAGAACTGCATGATATGTGCAGGTTTATCTAATCCCTCTGCCCCTGGAGCAAATAGTGTCATTTGCAAAACATGGAAGGCTTCCTGCATCTCTAACATCTTGTGGTGTGTTCCTGAGCCTGAGAAAAGGAGGATTCCTCAGGAAGAAACTGCCATACGACTAAGTGTGGTTTGACTCAAAGTGATGCTGCTGTGCATCCCAGAGAAGTTAAATTTGAGCCAGGTTAGCTCTTGATTTTCTCTTCTGTAACAGATCAGCCAGAAACCTGTGCTTCTTTCTAGCACTTTTTATCCTGGCGGTTGCCCTAACGTAAATATAATGCTATTGCCCTGGTTTAATTTATTTAATGTAAATTATGGTGGCATAAGAGTGCTTTCACCAGAATAAACCATGCTTGCACAAGTAAGTTTGACGTAAGCTGTTCACATATATCTGCGAACCTTTTATAGGATAGATTTGGTCCAAGTATTCCTGGTATCCTCAGCAGCAGCAGATGTTCTCATCCATACAGATCTGTCACTGCCTGGCATGAGTTGCTCCTGACCGGCTGAAACTTGCAACTCTTCATACTTGCTAGCTTACAGTCTGCTTGCCTGTATCACAGGGAGCATGTGGGAACCACCTTAACGAGGATACTTAAACTCCAATTCTTAGATGCACGTAATGTCATTATGCAGAGAATGTGGTGCTGTATTAGAAATTACATTAAGATGGTTTTGTTATCTGAGCAAGTTTTGTCTTTGGATTTCAAGCATCTGTGTGAACAGATTACAGGTGGATGTATGTAGTCTATACTGTTCCCCAAGGCTTTTCTAGGTTAGTGATGGACCAGTAACCACACTGTCATCTTCTTCCAGATGAGCATAATATAGCCAAACAAAATGAAAATGTAAAATTAAGTTCACATTATTTTCCATTTACTTGTAAATAGCTGTACTTCTTGTAAATGAATTTTGGCCAGAAGTAACCTGACAGCATTTGCCACTTGTGCTGTTCAACATTCTGACATCCCTAAAACATTGCAGACCTTGTAAGACCCTTGCACAACCACAAAACCGTGCCAATGCCGAAACAGACTTCCATAGATATGTGATGGGGCATGTCCCCATCGTTGAACTCCTGTCCTTTCCTCTGTGTGCTGGCACTTGGAGCACTTTGACTTGCTGTGAAACCATGAGAAGGCAGCCTGCCTTGCGTAAGGGTGTCTCTGAGCATCCCTAAGTGCTGGTGTGAAGAGTGGGACAGGGTGTCCATTCTGCAGCACACTAAAAAGGTGAGACTTGGCAGTTTTTGTTACTCTTGTTAGACAACAAATATTCTAGAGCAAGGCGAGGTGGAAGCCAAGGCACGCCAGTAGCTTCTGCTGCTCATTTCCTGGTACCTGTTTGGTTTTTACTGACATTCATAGAGACCTTTTGTAGGGTTTTAGAACTTTTTTTCTATTTGAGACTAGTACTGAAGTCACAAATACAAACCATTGCTGAAGGTGGCAGGTATTTGCTTGTCAAGACCTTGTCCTCTCATGTTCTGGAGTGGCCAAATCATGCTGTGCTTTTGCCAGGGCTTGTTCTCTTCCCTGGGCATGCAGGGCAGCGCTGTGGTTACTGCTCTATCAAGGAGGGCTCTAAAGTTATGTCGTCTTTGAGGTTTCTTCTGAGAAGTCTGTTTCTGACAGTCTCCTGGGAACTTTACAGGCTGCCCTGGCTGTAGGAAGTCAGGAAGAAATTGGGCCAGAATTTGCTTCCAGACTTTCAAAGCCTACTTTTGTTTTGGATTTGGTTTTTAAAAAACTAAAATGTCACCTGTGATGTTTTAGTGATAACTGAGTTGTAAAGTCTCTGTAAC
Organism: Strigops habroptila; assembly: GCF_004027225.2. Taxonomy (NCBI): domain Eukaryota; kingdom Metazoa; phylum Chordata; class Aves; order Psittaciformes; family Psittacidae; genus Strigops; species Strigops habroptila. The sequence continues at coordinate 6,337,381 of NC_044302.2, read as the reverse complement.
TTTGAGACACAGTAAATCAAAATAGTTGCCTTGTCCAGAAACTCTCTACCTGGTGTATCTCAGAAGTGCCTAAACGTGTGTTATTGTTTGCATAAGTAGTTGGGGGGCAACAGTGATAAAGGTGTGTTAAAAGCTTATGGTTTAAAAGGGATTTAAAAATCGCTATACCGGGCTTGAATGGGGAGTTGTTAATTATATTCCTGCTCCAACAAGCCCCTAAAGATGGCCTGAAGGGAGGAAGCAATAAGGCTCTTACCCAGCTCAAAATAGTAAGAAAATACAGTTGGGCTGCTCCTACACGTCAGACAAAGGGAGAACTGGAAATCAGAGCATCTGTTTACGCAGGAGAACTTGAGATGAAATTTCTTGTCCTTTCTTTGTATCTGCACACACGCGGTTCATCTGCGTGCCTGATGTAAGAGGCGAGTTGGGGTGGAAGGAGGTGTGGCAGGATGGAGCTGCGTGGGATGTCTGGGTAATTTATACTCTGTAGGTTGCCTTTACACACCTGCATTAATTGACTTGTTTGGCAAAACTTCTATTATTAAAAGAACCTTTTTTTTATTAACGACTTTTCTTACAAGCTTTAAAATGTATTTTGTGGCTGGAATGGGGCTGCTCTGAAGGTGCTCCTGTGTCTGGAGAAAGATCTGGAGTTAATGAGTCTGGACTTCTTGATTTGTGTTCTGGGTTTTGTGTTTGTTTTTCTTCCTTGAACCTGTTTTGTTTGCATTGGTCTCAGCTGTAGTTACAAAAGAAACTTTTTCCTCATGTGGACTGACAAATGTGGAAAGTACCTGATGGTTTTAAAGAATTTGTTTTTTACCCTCTCTGTTCAGACCTCTTATTTCATATATTGTACAAAGCTTTCTCTCTGTGCTGGTACTGAGTACCAGTGTAGCGTTACCCATATACAGGAGAGTCTCCAGTCGCCTCTTCATCTTCCATATTATAGCTATGCCACTGCTTAGTATTTCCAAGAAAACGAAGAAAAAAAATCACTGTTATGAGCAGCTGAAAATTGCTTGTTGCCTATCAAGGAAATACCTTCTTAATACCATGTAGTTAGTGGCAGTTTTATGTCCTCAGGCACGTTGGTTCACATCTCCTGAATGACTTTAAGCTGCCTTGTACAGCTCTTGTTATTGTTAATGGACACGGTTAGTACTCTGAATTGCAGGTTCTTGGCTCTTCCTTCTTCTGCTAGTGAAATCCACACTCCTGGTTCCTCTTTCCTCTTGGCTGTGTCATCACTTTCTGTGATAGTCTCACATATCTGTGTTTTCCAGATCCCAGCCTGCCCAGAGAGCTGGTGCCTCCCTCAGTTGGATTCCCAAAGAAACACAGCACTTGTTGCATCTTCCAGCTGTCCCATGCCACTACTCATGCACTTGTAATGTCCATTCAACCTCATACTTACCAGCAGTGATGAAAATCTTTCTCTGACTCTGATGCTTATTTCTCCGATGGGAGAAATACTGTAAGGATAAGTGAGGTATAAAACCATGGTTAAACCAAGTTTTCTCTGCAGGTTCATTGGTGTTTTCCAAATAATGATCTTAGTAAGTCACAAGAATGTTTGGATTATTGTTATTAGAGACACTCTACACAGCACTGCTTTTCTTTCATATATTTAATGGTAAATTTAACAGCATGCGCATGATATTGTACTTGCTCCTTCTAAAAAAGCATTTGTAACAAGATCAAAAGTGGAGTTGATTTGAAAGAAGACATATTTTCAAGTAAGATACGGTTAATTTCTTGGTTTTAAATTGCATTCCAGAAATGTCTTCCTTTGCTGTTCTGAGGAAGACCTAGTTCCAAACTGCTACCTACTGAGTGTAACACTACTATATAGAAGAAAGCTAAATTTTCAATTGATGTGGAATGGAATTCTTGGAAATTGTCTGTTTAGTGAGTATACTTGAGTGTCGTGTGGAGCACAAAAATGGCATAAATATGATAAAGGTTTAATTCCTTAAGGAGGTGCTGTGATGAGTGTTCCATGCCAGATAGCCTTCTGCCTGTAGAGCAACAGGGATTAGATAGTTTTTCCCTACCTTGTAAAAACGAAGAAAGAAATTAAAAAAAAACCCCAAACCACCTTTCTAAATGCAGTGTCAGATCATTTCTAATAGAGGACAGTACGTAATAGATCTGTGCTTCATGTGAGAAGAGCTGAACAGCCAACTGCTGAACCAGGTCTACTCAGCTGCACACATAGGTGAGGCCAAGCTGTGTACGAGGTGCATGGCATGAACCATCTGTACCCAGCAGCCAGCTCATCTGCATTGTTTGTGTTTGACTTGTTTGTAAGCTCAGCTTGGTTGTTTTCAAAGTTGTCTAAAAAACCCCGAAGTAAAATGAGATGGGAGGTACTTATTGCTGCTGGGAAGCTCAAGGGTCCATTCTTGGGGACTGTGTTTGTCAAGTGTGTGTTCTGTCTACTTAGGGCTAACTCACATGTTTAGGCAAGACGTGCTGGTTGAGGTAGATTTCCAATTTAGATTACGTCTAGCTCTGGATGAGCTCAGTATAGTCAGAGTCACTTCAGATTTTCAGGGTAAACAAGCTCTTCCCTAGGCGAAGCCCACAAGCCCTGTACATGTCCCTTGTGCTGCTGTTGCTGAAGGAATTACTTTGTTCTCTTTCTTTTTGGAGGGAAGCATTACATTTTTGGCTGACTTAAACTTTCCAACAGATGAAAAAATTGAGTTATTCCTTATTGTTGTTTTTCTTAGACCAAGCAAAGCAACTTTTGCAGGTTTTTGTGGTGAGCTATTAGGTGGACTACTTCTGCCTTGAGACCTGAAGGTGCAGTTAACAGATAATCTTGAGAAAAGAGACATATGAGAGGCATAGCCGAAATCCTGAGAGCTGGCACCCTTTGCAGGGTGTGGTGAAGATTGTCTTTTATGTGTGGTGCTAAAGGCCAGGGTGCGACCTCAAAGAAAACCTTCTGATTTGGTTGTAAAATATCTTTTTGGAGGATGGCAGTGGGTGGAGTGAACTGCTGCATCATGTTTTTGTGCCTGACCTCTTTAATAATGTGATTATTAAGGGGTTTTTTTGCACGCAGAAAGACTAGCCTTCATGGGGGAAAATGTTGCAGGGATAAAGGCAGGCAGACAGAAAGACTTCGCCATTAGAATGGTCAATCCTCAGTTTGACTTAATGAGATTTCACACGGAAAGCTTGTACGTCAAGACTCAAACCTGCACAAGGAGGAGACTGCATCAAAAGTAGATTCTTTCACATTTTCTCCTTGATGATGCAAAATCTCCAAAGTACTTGCTTGTCATTTTTGGGACTGAGTCATTCTTGTGAGCATGTTTTGAGTTTTGTGCATGTCTTTGCTGGAAACATTTGTTGGAGGCATAACTTCATTTTAAACTGCTAGTGCTCTCTGGAGAAGGCCAAAACAGTGGTACAGGTAAAGGATATATCATCAAACCCCGATTTTATTACTCTTTGGATTGGAAGGATGGTTTTGTTACTGTAATACTAAGGTTTGCTAGTGTGGCAATCTTGGCAAAGCTTGTGTAGACTAGTCCTTATGGTTAATCTGGAGCAAAATCACTAATTTGGAAAGAGCTCCTTTCCAAGTGTTTCCCTCTTGTCTCCGCCAGTTTGGTTCCTGGCACCCTGCTACAGCTGCGTAAGTAGGTCAGTGAACAGCATTGTTTGCAGTACAATGACGTGGAGCAGGTAAAAGTGTTGTGTTGCAAAGCATCAAAACCAAAGTGTCTGTTTTGTTTCCCAGATTCTTCAGTTGTTGTTCACTTTAAATATCATAAACTTGCTTGAGGTGAACGTGGTCTAGAGCGTTCTCATGTACAAAGGCACAGTCTTTGCAGACAGATGTTTTCTTTACCTATTTAAGTACCAATACACCAGGGCTCTAAGGATTAAAGCATTCCAAAAGTTCATAAAGGGAACAGTGTAACTCATGTCACTGTTGTAGAAACACATCTGTTGTCTTTTCATAACAGTTTACGAATAAGGCAGAGGTTTTAAAGGTAAAAATACTCCCACAAAATTATGTTTGAATCAGGAAAGCAAGTGTTATTGGTGGTAGCTGAAGATTTTGGTTTTATGTTTATTTTGTTGTTTTGTTTGAGGTTTTGTAAATTATTACTTCCCCTCCTATAAGCTATCAACTGTAAAAGGTAGGGAAAATGAGTTTTCAGGCGCATGGACCCTTTCTCTATGTGCTTCTTATGCATCTTAACTATCCCACCACAGTGCTCTCTCACAGGGAACTTGCCTGCAAGGTTGGAAGTATGACTGTTTTTCTTTGGTTTTTTTTTTTTCTTCTTCTAAAGTGAGGGATAAGTTGGAAGATCCGTCTTAACTTTAACAAGAACTGCAGACAGTCTTAAATTTATCTGTTTGAGTGGTTTTTTTAATTACTTGAATCTGGTTTGCGCTGTTAGATATGAATTGTCGCTCCTAGCAATAGCAGTGCTTGTTCTTAAGCCCTTGTTTTCATTTTAATGATTTACCTTGCTTGTATTGTTGCTTACATAGACAGAAGAGGTATTGAATTTTTTTTCCTCATTCTACCTCATGTAGTGCCATTTGAGATGACTCATTAGGATTGTATTCCTTAAGTGATGTGGAAGAGCAGATTCTAAATTTGTCACAGACACACAACATCAGTTGTTCTTATTCCACTTACTCAAGGTTCAGTATGTGCCAAGCGGTTCTGACCAGGTACAAGAGGATGTTGGGGTGGATGTTGTACATTTATAGAACACTATGTTACTGGAAGCAATTTCAACTTACAATGATAATCTTAATTAAAAAAATGGAAAACATTGTTTTAAAACATGGACGGATTCAAGCTGCTGAAAATTAAATTACTTAAGAAAACAGGATGAAGAAGCTGCCTTGGTTTGTTTCCCCCAGCTCTGTATGTGTCTCGGCAGTGCTCTGCTCCTAGCTAACGGGTTTTCTGGTTGGCTGTGGGAGCTTTATTTGCTTCTAAATCTTGATGTTCTGGTCTTGCATCTGAATTAAGGAAGACTAAGGCAGCCTTTTCTACTGTGGTTTGGCAGCTTAGAGTGCTTTTAAAGTAATAAAAGCTGTTCAGAGTAGGAAGCTCTCACATGCATGTGTTAGAAGCAGTCATGCTGCAGCTGGGTACATCTCTGCACCTTGGCTTGCTGATTGCTACTTCTAGCCACAGAAATCATAGGCTGAATAAATCACTGTGGGGAAGAGCAGGGTGGAAAGAAAGCATCTCTCTCCTGGGATACTGGCAGGTTGGAAACCCTCTGCTTAAGCACAGCTAGAAACCTTTTGTCTAAAGTGAAATTTAATAGAGGACCAGGACCACTATGTGCTGTCTGCTCTGACCTGGGAACAAATGCGTTTTGAAACTTTCTTGTTCTGTCTGTTGCAAGGATGCTCAGACCTCAGTTTGTGAGCAAGGTGTGGGTGCTGGTAACAGCTGGTGCTGCGTGGTGCAAGAGGACGTGTAGCTCCTTGCCCTCCACTTACACACGTCCTACTTTTTTCTTCTCCAGCTTTCTTTCCACATTAGGCTCACAATCTCCTACCTTTAAACTTTTCCATCCCCAAACCTGCTTATAATAAGTCCTTCCATCATTTTATTCCTCCCCTCTTCCCAACAGCCAGTAGCTGTTCTGTTGAACTTGACATGAGGGACAAGGAGTACCTCCAGCTGCTGTTTGGGAATGGTTCTCGTGTCATAGCTCAGAAATCTATACCGAAATAAATAACCTAGTAGTTTATTAACTAACAAATTAAAGTGGTGGGACAGGTGGATAACTACTGCTTCTCAGGACAGATGATAGGAACAAAGCTTTTTATTTTTCTGCTTTGGATTTGTGTTTTGGGCTTGCGTCAGTGGCTGGTTTGTTTCTTTTCAGGTTAACAACTGTTGATGCCTGAAAAAGTACCCAGTAATTAAAACGCTTAGCCTGATAAGACCCAAAACCTCTGAACAACACTTTCTTGTTACCAGGAGGCGTCAGCGTAAAGTCCATGCAACGAGGTGATTTAGCTTGGGTGTGTACAGGTGATGCTAAGATGAAAGTTAGTGATAAATACCACCAGTCCTTTCCGTAATCTCCCCATTAGTGCTGGCATGAAACATGTTTGTTATATGCTTTGCATCCATTATGAGCCCCACCATGTGTTGGACTGCCCAGGTTCTGTGTAGATACCATAGTGTAGTTGACCATACCAGCTGCTCCTAAGTACTTGATACATAAAAGGTCCAGATATCATCTGACTCTCTCTCTTGTGAAAGAAGCCAGATGCTGCAAGCCTTGATATATTTTATGTTAAATTAAAAGAAAACACAGTTTCATCCCAGATGCAGTTTTTATTAAAAACCAAGAAATCCAAAACTCGAGTGTAGTTGACATAAAACTGAGGTAGTTTGGACAGTTTTGAAAACATGCATAAAGAAGCCTTGGCACCGTGTTAGAGTAAAATTTGTGCTAACTCTGTGTACATGCTCTTTCATTCTTTTAGAGGTTGTAGGCAAGGAAAATGCACATACCACATGGGCAAGGGTTGCATGAGTTGAGCTACACGTACAGTATTGCTTGTGATGTATATTCTGTTTAGAAGTTTTCAGCTGACAAGTTGCAAATCTGTGTCTACTATTGCAGCATGCACTTTATTGGAGGTCATGTAGACTGTTTAGAGAATAGGCTTAATTTTTCTGATCTCTTTCCAAGTGTTAGGAAATAAAGAATTTCTTCACCCATATTATATCATTGTTATTTGTATTATGACTTGTGCTGGGTGCTGTACAAACATAGTGGGCAGCTTAACTTCAGACCTCATACAGTCGTACACACTCATCCAGAGCAGTGTTATCTCCTGGGGGTTCTGCTCACTGGTGATAGGTCTCTTGCAGCATAGAAAAGCCATGTGAAAACAATGCCACAAATATGATTCACTTCAGGGCTAAAATTACCATCCTCATTCACACTCTAAAATAGCTCTGCATAGACTAGGATTTTGTTTGATGCGAGTTATATCTTATTTCGTGAGAAACTAATTTATTCTGATATGAGTAAGTGAAGTAGAATCTGCCCTTAGCTAAGTCCTATTTAGGTATTTACTTAGTATGAGTGTGGACAGCAGAAGACTGCGTTAAACTGACTCTTTCATCTTAGGAAAGCCACAGCTTTTCACATTAAGAAACTTATTCTATCTAGGAATATATTCAAATATATTTGAATATATTCAAATGGATATAAAAATGGTTTTAAGGCTTTTATTTTAATGTGCTGTGATAGAGATGTAGATATCTATATGCACAGAGGTAGTGAAACAAGTTTCCTGGTCTTTATATAATGTATTCCTCATTGCCTAAAGCATGGAAAAAAGGTGTTCAAAATGGTCTTTTATTGTGTTCATTAGCCTGTGTTCAGTAGACTGGTGGAGACTGCTCCCCTTTGAACACCTGAAGTTGTCTTTCCTGGAAAAAGTGTTTGCACTAAGAGAAAATGGAAAACAATGGTGTCTGCTGTATTATTTTTATTATTTCCTCATCTTTTCCCCCAGCTCCCCTCCATTCTGTTCAAAGGCACATCAAACTCTTCCTTGTATTTCTAAAGAAATTGCTCATAAGTAAAGTGTCCACTGAGGCAGATGCATATTTAAAGCTCGGCTGAGCAGCACATGGGCTGTTTCCTGCAACTCTAAGCTTACAGTTTAGTTACAGCCAGGCATACCATTAGGCTGATAACATCACAAACTACACAAAATGGTAATGCAATCCAAATATTTGTGCTGCCACTGTATATTCTAGTCACATCTGCGCATTCTAATTATTTTTTCTTGTTAACGTGTTTTTTATTTTGGTTTGTTTTGGGGTTTTTTCCACCTTTATCAGAGCAAATTCTTCTGTTTCGTCTGTCAGCAGAGGCGGTTCTGTTTGAAGTTCTGAGTGAACTTTCTGAGTGCTTGTGATGAGTGAGCTGGGAAGAATTAACTTTGGCTCTCTGATGCCGTGGGTAGCTTGCAAGGCTGACGTATTTGTTCAGTTTGGAAATGTGATGAGTGATACTAGAGACCATACACACATCCTTTTCGTGCTAATTTGAGAGGCAATTCTCACATCATATTGTAAGGTTTTAACATATCTGTTACCACTCACGTGATCCACAGCTGGCATTTATTTCTTCAGGAAATCAAGAGCAAGAAATGCCCAAGTTGTGAGCTTTTCTTTTTTTCTCTTCTCCTCTCTTAGAACAAAATTGAATTATAATCCTCCAAAGGATGATGGCTCAACGTACAAGATTGAACTTGAAGGGATATCTGTCGATATCATGAAAGAGATACTAGACTACATCTTCAGTGGGCAGGTATGGAATTCAAATAAACTAGACAGAAATCGAACTATTTGGCAAAATAACCTGGGTTTTAACACTGCTCTGAAAGATAAACTTACTGAGGTTTAAAGCTTTGTCATAAAACATCTGCAGCGATATGTCATGCTGGGGCTGTGCATGTGAAGTAGAGGCAATCATCTCTGCAGGAGTTATCTCTGCTCTTTTAATGCTGCTGGGAAGGGCTCTAAATGAGTCAATGTCAAATGCTTGTATTGAAATTTGTGGCTACCTTCAGTAACCTGCTTTAAAACATGCAGTCTATGATAGCTGTGAAAAAGAACTGGTTTGAAAGCAACAGAGGTTGACACCCCGGCACTGAACATTGCAGTACACCAGGCATCTTCCCTTACTGACCCTCATGCCCACCTCTCCGTCCTCTGGTTGCATGCCCCTTCACATCTTTGTGCCAGTAGCCTTAGCTGGTGTATCCAGTTTATTTGGAACCACATTGAGATTGCTGGATGAGTTTAACTTTCAGCAGAAAAATGAAAAGGCAGATGTGGTTTGAAATTCTCTTCTGGATATGCATTTTAAATAATTATTTATTTATTAAGGCAAAATTCATTTTATGTTCTCAGATTAGATGAGCAATTTTATGGTTACTTCAGGCACAAAATTCTTGTCAAGCAAATGCCTTTCAGTCTCTGTGTTAATTTATAAACCTGTTCTATCATACAAATTTCTCTTAAGTTTTACCCTGGCATTAATACATTTTTTAGCCACTAAGAATGACTGTAATGAATGCGGACATGTCATTAAACTAATGAGTGAGATAGTAGCTATAACTTCTAAATTAATTCTTGCAGATCAGGCTAAATGAAGAAACTATCCAAGATGTGGTACAGGCAGCTGATCTCCTGCTGCTTACAGACTTAAAAACTCTCTGCTGTGAGTTTTTAGAAGGTTGCATAGCTGCTGAGAACTGTATTGGTATTCGGGACTTTGCACTGCACTATTGTTTGCATCATGTTCACTACCTTGCCTCAGAGTATCTGGAAACTCACTTTCGAGATGTCAGCAGCACAGAGGAATTCTTGGAACTGACTCCTCAAAAACTGAAAGAAGTGCTGTCGATGGAAAAACTCAATGTTGGGAATGAAAAATACGTCTTTGAAGCGGTGATTAGGTGGATTTCTCATGATTCCGAATCAAGAAAGGTCAGGACATCCAAATGTTTATATTTTGAATGTGGCCCAAATGGGAGTGTTTATTTTCATCAGTGGGAACTTGAAATAGATACATTTCTTTCAGGGATCAGCTTGCATTTATAGAACTAGTTGAATTTTGCCTGAAATGCAGACAGCAGGATTGCAGTAACAGGGCGAGGGCTGTGTTGATGATATATCATCTGCTGCCTTTATTATTTGATAGGCATTAAGAAAAAAGGTAACTTTTCGGCATTTGATATAATGTTGCTGTTGTGAAGAGAAAGCAAGTAGCACATCTGTAGTGAACCTTTGAAGACTTGGCACATTTTCTTAATAACATGGTGTTGTAAGTTTTGTTATTTCAAATGTCAGAAACTCTAAAGTTTTTGACGAATATAGAAGCTTCTGTATGTAGTAGTGCCTTACAGCTGATTTGTAAAGCTGGGTGGGTTTTCTGACATCTCTCTCTTCCCGTAGGTTCACATGAAGGATGTCATGTCAGCAGTGTGGGTTTCAGGCTTAGATTCAGCGTATTTACGTGAGCAGATGATGAGCGAACCGCTGGTACGGGAGATCGTCAAAGAGTGCAACAACATTCCCCTCACACCACCACAGCAGGGAGAGGCGATGCTGGCCTCCTTCAAGCCCCGGGGATACTCAGAGTGTATAGTGACTGTTGGCGGAGAAGAGCGAGTGTAAGTATGAGGTGGCATCACAGGTTGTCACAGATGGTAAAAAGTGTTTAGCATTCGTGGCATGTCTGAAAACCCAGTGTGGTGAGAATATGTTCTCCTAATGGGCTTATTGCTCTGCCATTTGAGTTTGATTTTAAGTTGGTCAGACACACCTAGAATACCTTCGTGAATGATTCAGCAATTAATAGTTATTTTGTGATAATTTTCTAACATTCAGCATGTACTAGAGAGTAGGACGTGTTGTTTGTTCAGTAAGTGTTGGCTGGTTTTTATTTAACTGAATAGGCTTTACTCAAAATAAGCACAGAACATTGGAGAAACACTTTTCTGGTGATCTGAAAAGCGTCTATAATAAATCTTAAAAATAATAAGTGTGTGCTTTAACTGTTTTGTTTATAATAGCTGTGTTCCCAAAAAAAAGTCATTATTGGTGTGTCTGAGGTGCCAGGTGAAAATTCCTGTTCCGCACAATAATCCCTTTTGTTTCTTGGGTACCTGTGTACTGGAGGGGAGGTTTTTGTCCTGTTTAGATAAATTCAGCACTTAGATGTTTGCGTTTTATAGAAGTGTAATAAAATAGTCCAATAACATTTTGCACATCAGTTTGTGGATTGCTTTACTCAGACATTACTAGTACTCTCTATCAGTTCTTTTTAGTTTGTTCAAAGTTCCGTCATAAAAAATGTTACAGGCAGATAGAGTTCGAATGCGGTGCGTCTGGTTTCATGTCTGTACAAAACTCAGTTTACACACATTTGGCTTGGAGGTCTTCTTACCAGGGAAATGCCACACTTTATGAAAGTCAGATAAATTAGAACATGAACAAGCAATCTTTGGACACAAGTTGTTAACAGTGAACTTGTAAAACTCTGTCTTGTCTTTCTGTTTTTGTTTGTTCCCTCCCCACCCCTGTGTTCAGATCACGGAAACCAACCTCAGTGATGCGGTGTATGTGTCCTCTTTATGATCCCAATAGACAGCTCTGGATTGAACTTGCTCCTATGAGTATTCCAAGGATCAATCATGGAGTATTGTCAGCAGGTAAAGGGGAACTTTGTATTTGTAAAGTCAATATTATAAAAACTTACCAGTGCCTCAAAATACAGCTTATGATGTTTTTTCTGTAAGATTGACTGCACTGGGGTTATTTCATGCTTCCCCTTTGTCTGCCCAAAACATTACTTGATTCTGTGAAAACCCCTGTCATCTGAGTGTCATTCCCCCAACGTTTTGTGGGAATCTGCTACATCTGTCTCTCCAGGAGTATTCCGTTGTTTTAAGTAAATTCTAGTTGCTGCATCACTGAATATGTTGAAGAGTACCTGCAAGGGTAGACTTGAGTCCAGATAGAAGTATATGCTTTACCTTCTCCAGGATAGAGATTGACCTGTGACTGGTCTGAATCTCTTGGTGAATTCAAGGTGAATAGAGCTCACCAGTCACCTTGTCTCGCCCAGTGTATAAGTCTGAGTCTTGCTTTTAAGATCATGTTGCATTTTGTTTTACAGAAGGATTTTTATTCGTGCTTGGTGGTCAGGATGAAAACAAGGGAACGCTAAGCTCTGGAGAGAAATATGATCCAGATACCAATTCATGGAGCTCCTTACCACCAATGAATGAGGCAAGATCTCTGTCTAACTCTGTCTAACTAATCTAACTGTTGGGATTTAAGTTTTTATTTTGGCAAGATGTTCTTTTTCTTCTGGGAATTTTACTGTGAATCTCCAGTCACTTGCATCTTACACATCCAAAATCATGCTACAGACTGACTTGTGTTTATATCCTGTTATGCTTACGGTCTGATAATGACTGCTGGATCTGGAAAAACTAAACGGTGAAGAGCTAGCTGTAAAAATGAACTACAAAACTTCAGGAATTTCATAACCAACCAGTCATATAATCCAGTTAATTTTCTGCATATGGCCTTCTAAAACAGGAGAACTCTTAAATGGACAAAGGAATTGGACTGTGTAGAAAAGATGGACAGAGGACTGACCAACATGCAGAACTTGGCTTGCACAGACCTATTTAGATTTGGTTTGAGTTAATACTTCCTTCTTCATATTTGCATTCCATCAAAAAGTACAGTTTATTATTTGTAAACATACATCGTTAATACACCTGTGTTTTTATCTTCTTAAATCAGCACAGGGCATTTATTAAGAAATTATTGTTTGCCACAGGATTTTCCTCATTAGTGTCTGGTTGGCAAAGGCTTGTAGTTCTGGCCACATTTGTAGTTACGATATGTTGTTTCCTGCTTACTATGAGTAAGACTTTACAATACATTGTGTTTCCTGCTTGCTGAGGGACTGAGGGTAACTGTTCTCCTACATACCAAATAGAAGAGTTGCCTTTTCACAGATAATGGGTCTGAGTTTTGCTGCTGTTGAGGCCTGAAAGCAACAGCTTCATCATGGAGACCACTACTGTGCAAACTGAAATAGGGCCAAGCCCTGTTCTTAGATTTCTGTGTGGTCTCTCTTGGCTGTTGCTGCTCTGTATTTTTTGAATACCCTTTGTTTTGTTTAGTTGAATAAATTAATAATCTTATTCTGGAGTTTAGGACTTCACCATAAAAAACCCAAACCAAACCAAAACCCAAGCATAATAGCAATATCCTTTTGCAGACAGATACACTGAAATTGTACTGATTTATTCCCAATGGCAGTTATGTTTTACAGTGTTGACTTTATTGGTATTCCTTAGGCACGACATAATTTTGGTGTGGTAGAGATTGATGGAATTCTGTATATCCTGGGAGGCGAGGACGGTGAAAGGGAGCTCATCTCTATGGAGAGCTACGATATTTATAGCCGGACCTGGACCAAGCAGCCAGACTTGACCATGGTTAGAAAGGTAAAAACTACATCGTATGTTACCACATTACTTACTGCTAAATAATTAATGACAGCATATATGTATATATTTTAACCTTTTGCTTCAAGTAGAAGCTGTAACAGTCCCAAAATGAAATAAGAGAGAGCAGCTGCTTGCTTTACATACCAGAACAAAACTGTGGCTGAGGATTTTTGTGCATGGCATTGACATGCGGTGCAGGCAACCCAACTAAATATGTTTGTGTATGTGTATGTAGTTAGTTTTGAGCTCTCGATACTGTACATTTGTGTGTCATTTTAGATCTGCTTTTTCTTCTTTTCCACAAGATTGGCTGCTATGCAGCTATGAAGAAGAAAATCTATGCAATGGGTGGAGGCTCCTATGGAAAACTCTTTGAATCTGTTGAGTGTTATGACCCTAGGACTCAGCAGTGGACAGCAATCTGTCCTCTGAAAGAGAGAAGGTGAGTGAAAATGGAAGGGGGGATCTAGGCTGCTGTGTACAAACTTCTTTAACACTCTGATGAGAGGAAGTTGTCTTTTCTCTGATGAATCCCTCAAGATGGCCTGTGAATTTCATCATGTCTTTCTGGTGGCCTGTAGTTAACATGTGGCTGAGTAAAGATAAGCATCTGAGCAATAAATAAGAATTTTGTAGAAACACGCTTCTGATGTTAGAAGCAATACTCCCCTGATGCAAAACGAAAACTAGAAATTGTAGTTCAACTGGAACTTGTGAATTTTTTCTAGCTATTAAGACTTTGCTGTTTTGTTCTTTCACATGGTCTGAATTAGGTGCTTATAATTTATATTCATGACTCATCTAGTTGAACGTAAGGAGTATGTGTGTATATAAAATTTTAAAAAGGTAAAAAATGGGAAAAGTGCAGAAGGATATGAGAAATTTTTTTATGTATTGCATTTGCTTACTTTTCTCGTTTGGATTCTCAGGTTTGGGGCAGTGGCCTGTGGAGTTGCCTCTGAGCTTTATGTATTTGGCGGCGTCAGGAGTCGTGATGACAGCCAAGCCAGTGAGATGGTGACGTGCAAATCTGAATTTTATCATGATGAGTTTAAAAGGTAACTAGCTGCAGCTATAAACATAAAAAATACATGCCTTGTAGACTTACCTGCCTGCTTCCCACCCTGGCCTTGCGCCAGCACTTCAAAGCATGTTACATCTGTGCCATGCACCTCTCTGTTGCTCAGTTTACCTTTTATGAAACAGTATGGCTGTTACCAAAGGTCCATCCGCTTCAGTGGCGTGTCCCTCTAAGACACCAGACCTAAAGCCCTAAGCCACCATGTCTTGAGTGTCCTTGAGCAGGAGAAACACCTTGAATATACAGGTAGTTTGCCTCATTCTTCCCCTGCACCCTGCAGTCCCCCAAGTGCCAGGGTACTGCTGCCCCCTACGGGTACTCATGCCTTAGGCTCTTCGTGAGTGGACGTATGTACAGGGATGCTTCTCCATGATCCAGCTCTGTCTCCAGGGATTGCATCTTGGGAATTCCTGTGGTAGAGCTAAGAAACTCCATGCATTTCTGTGCCAGGCATTTATAGCTGATAGATGTTTGAACTCGTGTAGGTTGATTCAGATTGAGCTCCCACAAAGCGAGTATGGAAGAGCTGCTGCAGGTAAATCTTTGGTGCCACCTGCTGGCTACAGCTCGGAAGCGTGCCTGGCAGTGCTGCTGATGTGTGTATCTGTGCCTTTGTTTGGTGGCAGCCCAGAGGTGTTACAGGATTCAAGTAAAATCATAATAAGCGTCCAGTTGCTTCAGGTCTTGTTCTGGCACCCCATACGTAGTGTGGCACCAGCGCTGTGCTGGCACAGAGAGAGGGCAGGCAGCAGCAGCAGGTAATCTGGGTCTTGAGTTGCTGGAGGAGGCATGTGTTGAGGGGTGCTGAGATACTCAGACTTTGCCTTTCTGCTCTGCAACTGCATAGAATTTGTGCTTAGACATTTAACTCCAAATACATGTGGGCTTGCACTGCAGGCAGTGCACAGGTTGTGTGTCTTTCTTTGGAAATGGAGGGCAGCGAAGACTGGGATGGTGGCCCAGCTTCTGCACTGGGTGCTGCTATCAGGGTTTTGTGCTCTGTGGCTTTGGAAGGCCCCACATCCAGCCCCGGGAGGCAGGAGTGCTGTTACTGGCCAGGAGAGGGTGCAGTGTTACTGCAGTATCTCCTACTGCTCCAGCTCCTGGAGTCAAACAGTTACCCTGTTTTCAGTACCCTGGTAACCTCGGAGGGCTGTGGGGATGGATGATGCCTGTCAGGGTGGCTGTGGCAGTGACTTTGAGACCTGAGTAGTTGAACCTTTGTGGAGAAGAGCAAAAACAGCCATAAAGGGACTTCCCTTCAGAATGCAGTTAGCAAATATCTCTGCCTGCCAAATACTGAGACAAAATACTTTGTTGTCTGGTGTTCTTCTTTGAAGGAAGATTGAATCTTGAAAATTATCATAATTTCATTATAATAGTGGTTTACAAGTATCAAATGAATACTAAATGAAGGCAGGTTGTCCCTCTGGAAAACGTGAGGGTATTGTTTCAGAAATAGCAGAAAACAAATCTAAATAACTTTATTCTGAGTGAAGGATGAAAGCTTAAATAATATGCTTTTCTTAAGTCTGTGAAAACATTACGCTAAATACTGATGTGTTTGATTAATTAAGCAATTCCATTTGCACTGGGTATCATATGGTCTGCTCTGTATCATTACTCAAGAGTAAAGCACAAGTGATGCTGTAGATTTTACCACAGTGGACAGTACCTCTCTCTCAGTTCCTTAGTGCATATAGTTAATGTGATCTGTACAGAGACGAATTCTTCATCTTAAACATTATGCAATTGATACAAGGTGGTTAACATAATTGAAAAATGCATTTCTTTAAGCAGGAAAGCTCACTTTAGAGAGAGTTTTGCCCATTAAAGGTAAATTGAAGAAAAAAAAGCCAACATATTCTGCAAAAGAAGAGATGAAACAGTAGGAGAGGGACTATATACTGCTGTCCAAGGCCATTGACTTAGGTAGAAAGAAATTAACTATGACTTAGAATTAAAGCCTGACATTTACATATCTCCCATTTAATCTGGGAATTTCTGCATATTTGCAGACAACACACTCAGTTGTCACAATATTTACACAGCAAATGACCCCAAGACCCCGCCTTAAAAGGGCTTCTGCTGGGATTCTGCAATCCATATTGCCTCCTTATGGCAGGTTGGCTTTGGGGTTTGGTTGAGCTGGTATGGTTTTCCTCAAAACATGGAAAACAGCAGATCTCCAGCCCATCTACAGAAGTTGAGAAGCTCTCAAATGTTTTCTTCCTCCTTTTTTTTTTTTTTTTTTTTTTTGTTAAAGAGAAAAATAAAAAATACCCCAACAAAAAAGTGAACAAAAATTAAGGAAAAAGAAAAAAAGCAAGAGAGAGACAGCATGGGACTCCCAATACCTGTGTACTCTCAGCTTTTTCACTCTGTCTCATGGGTTAATGTTACCCACAGGGAAACAAAATATGCAGCTGTTATCTCTGTAGAAAAGTTGTGAGGGGAGCTGAAGAAGGAATTTGTACTGCTGGGAGAGGTAAATGAAAATGTCAGTAGAAAACATTCTCATTTCTGTGTTTGTAAGGGCTCTCTTGACACTGTGTTAAAGCCCAGCACTGCAGTCGGGCTCCATACTCTTATACCAGGTAGTAGGGTTATAGAACCATAGAATGGGTTGGAAGGGACCTTAAGATCATCTGGGTCCAACACTCCTGCCATGGGCAGGGAAACTCGCACTAGACCATGTCACCCAAGGCTCTGTCCAACCTGGCCTTGAACACTGCCAGGGATGGAGCATTCACCACTTCTTTGGGCAGCCTGTTCCAGTGCCTCACCACCCTCACAGTAAAGAACTTCTTCCTTATATCTAACCTGAACTTCTCCTGTTTCAGTTTAAACCCATCACCCCTTGTCCAACCACTGCAGTCCCTGATGGAGAGTCCCTCTCCAGCATCCTTGTAGGCCCCCTTCAGACACTGGAAGCTGCTCTGAGGTCTCAATGCAGCTTCTCTTCTCCAGGCTGAACAGCCCCAACTTTCTCAGCCCGTCTTCATATGGGAGGTGCTCCAGCCCCTGACCACCCTCGTGGCCTCCTCTGGACTCGCTCCAACAGCTCCATGTCCTTTTTATGTGAGGACACCAGAACTGTATGCAGTAGTCCAAGTGAGGTCTCACAAGAGCAGAGTAGAGGGGCAGGATCACCTCCTTTGACCTGCTGGTCACGCTTCTTTTGATGCAGCCCAGGATACGGTTGGCTTTCTGGGCTGCGACCGCACACTGAAGCCGGCTCATGTTAAGCTTCTCGTCAACCAACACCCCCAAGTCCTTCTCTGCAGGGCTGCTCTGAACTACTTCTCTGCCCAACCTGTAGCAGTGCCTGGGATTGCCCCGACCCAGGTGTAGGACCTTACACTTGGCTTGGTTAAACTTCATAAGGTTGGCATCGGCCCACCTCACAAGCGTGTCAGGATCCCTCTGGATGGCATCCCTTCCCTCCAGCGTATCAACTGAACCACACAGCTTGGTGTCGTCGGCAAACTTGCTGAGGGCGCACTCAGTCCCACTGTCCATGTCGCCGACAAAGATGTTGAACAGGACCGGTCCCAACACCGATCCCTGAGGGACACCACTCGTTGCAGGTTTCCAACTGGACATCGAGCCATTTACCACAACTCTTTGCGTGCGGCCATCGAGCCAGTTTTTGATCCACCGAGTGGTCCATCTATCAAATTGATGTCTCTCCAGTTTGGAGACAAGGATGTCATGCGGGACAGTGTCGAACACTTTGCACAAGTCCAGGTAGATGACATCAACTGCTCTGCCCCTGTCCATCAGTTCTGTAGCCCCATCACAGAAGGCCACCAAATTGGCCAGGCAGGATTTCCCCTTAGTGAAGCCATGTTGGCTGTCACCAACCACCTCGTTGTTTTTCATGTGCCTTAGCATGCTTTCCAGGAGAAATTGCTCCATGATCCTGCCAGGCACAGAGGTGAGGCTGACTGGTCTGTAGTTACCTGGGTTTTCCATTTTCCCTTTCTTGAAAACGAGGGTTATATTACCCTTCTTCCAGTCATCGGGAACTTCACCTGACTGCCATGATTTTTCAAATATGATGGACAGTGGTTTAGCAACTTCATTCGCCAGCTCCTTCAGGTCCTGCGGATGGATTTCATCAGGTCCCATGGACTTGTGCACATTCAGGTTCTTAAAGGTGGTCTCAAACCTGGTCCTCTCCTACAGTGGGCCTAAGGTCTTCATTCTCACAGTCCCTGCATCTGCCTTCCAAGACTTGGGCAGTGTGGTCAGAGCATTTGCTGGTGAAGACTGAGGCAAAGAAGTCATTGAGAACCTCAGCCTTCTCCAAATCCAGGGTAGCCAGTTCTCCTGATAGCTTTCGGAGAGAGCCCACATTATCCCTAGTCTGTCTTTTGTTTGCTACACACCTATAGAAGTCCTTCCTGTTATCTCTGACATCCTTGACCAGATTTATTTCTAGCTGGGCCTTAGCCTTCCTGACCTGATCCCTGGCTTCCCAGACAATGTCCCTGTTTTCTTCCCAGGCCACCTGTCCTCTCTTCCACCTTTTATAAGCTGCTTTTTTCTCTTGAAGTTTTCTCAGCAGCTCCTTACCCATCCATGGAGGCCTTCTGGCCTTCCTTCCGCATTCCCTTCTAGTTAGGACATAACACTCCTGAACTTGGGTTCAATAATATGTAAATGTAAACTGATAATAGCAATAAAATTAGTAATACAGCATGTAGAAACATGCATTATAATCACTCCAGTTCATGACAAACAGTTCATTTCCATGGGGCTTTGAGCAACCTGGTCTAGTGGAAGGTGTCCCTGCCCATGTCAGGGAGTTGGAACTAGATGATCTTGAAGGTCCCTTTCAACTCAAACCATTCTATGATATACGCACCTTCAGACTCTACAGCACATATTCTTTTTGTGGTCATAATGGAGGAGTAATACTGAAATACTGCATTGACAGTGTATGTGTGTATTGCTGAGAGAAGTCTAAAAGTGTTGGGTTAAGAGATCTCTGGGAAGGAGGAATGTGTTTGCAAGATCATTTAGCAGCAGTGGGTCAGAAAGCAGTCTCAAACCAAAACTCATAGTGCTTTTTTACATCTCTGTACTGCATGCTTTATAATGAGCTACAGACTTCTCCAGCTGTTTTTAAGTAAGTGCAGAACTCCACCATATTCACTTTCTTTTTGAATGGAAAGAATGTTTTATACTGTGAGTTCAGCCATCAGATGTTGTTGGCTTACAGGTACGTGCAGCAAGGCACACGTGTGTGATCTGCATCATCTTTCATACGTGCCTTGGCTCTTGTTACCTGGGAACACAGGATCTGGCATCATCCAGAGCCCATGAGGATCTGAGTTTGACTTAGTGTATATGTCTAAGTGTGTACTTAGATCAGTATATAAACATATTAATTCATATAAACTGGCATAATTCTGGCTTGACTTGGATTAAAGGACTAAACTTGTTTAATATTGCTTACTTTGACAGTAACTTACTCCAGAATAACTCACAGTGCACAGTCTTTCAAAATTGTTATTCTTGACCATGACGCAGACTTCTATAAAGACTGGAGATGTGCTGCGATCTTCATGCTGGCAGAAGAGTAAACACCGAGACTCCTGTTAAGCTGTGCAGTATAAACAAGTAATAAAATAAATGAAGTGAGACTGGGTAGTAGCATATACATGAAATGAGGACAGCATAGTATAGAAAATAATTCTTATATTTGAAGTACTTCTGGAACTGAGGGGTTTTTTTTTCTTTCAATTAATAGATGTTTTGTTAGCCTGTCTTTAGAGTCACGAGCATAAGTAAATTTAGATGACCCAAGGATAGAAAATAGCAAATGTCAGAGTACAGGTTTGCAGGATGTAGGGGGTTTTTTTTGCCTCCGAAGGCTATGGATTGAGCTTTGTGCGCTCAATGTGCTTTATTGTACCCTGCTTAAAGTATCAATTGAGCTAAAAATTGATTTATATCTCCATTTCCACTTTCATCAGGTTTTAAGGGTATCCTTCCCTCAGTGTTCCAGCATTGCTCTACTCTGTAAACAGCAGGAAATCTTATTAATTTCAAAGACCTTTATGGGTCAGTCAGTCCTTCTGCCAGAGTTCATAATTTATAATATTCCATTTATCATTACATAAGTGCGTAGAGAATTGGATGCTGTCTGTAAACACTGTGGTGTTTTGGGTTTCTTGTTTTTGGTGTGAGTATTTAGAAATATTTAATAGAGCACAAATTGGCTTTAGGATTCTTTGCAAGAGCTGCTGATGGAGCTTTGTACTGGAGTATAACCACTGATGGTCTGTAAGTGGGGTAGGCATTCTTCTCTTCATGAGCTCCAGGTTCAAAAGCATTATGAAAATTTGCAGGTATTGAGGCGGATAAGTGAGAGAGACTTGTTCAGAAGCAATACTTGGTAAAAACTCCTTAGAAATATTATTTTTGCAACTAAACATCATAAAAATAAGGAAATGCTTTCAACAGTGTCTTAAGTAGTCAACTAAATCTAGTAACACAGTATGTGTAATTAGGAAGATTCTCCCATTCAGTGTGCAGGAATTTCATTAGAAGAAAGTGTTTATGCAAATGTGATGAGAAAACGAAGTGGCTGACAGATAGCACTGTCAGAGGAGAGGAACAGGGAGAAGATTCTCATTCATTTGTAGGCTTCCTTTCACAGCTGGTGTGAGCTTGACGTGACGTGTCTGGAATACACTGATTCTGTGTCACCTTTTTATTTACTTCCCACTTGGAAACAAAGCAGTTACCATCCTGCATGTTAATCACAGCAATGTGGATGGATTATTTTGTTTAAGACTGGGGAAAAAAAAAAAAAAATCAGGATTCCTTCCCCTTTTTTTTAATATGAATAGAAGCACATTTCAGTTTCACGGCAATCATTTCTGTCTGTGGTTAGAGGTACATGCCTTTCCCCCCCTGCTACTCTCTGATCTGGTTTGAATAGAGCCATCCCAGGGAAGTACGCAAGAGTTATGTCCCAAGGAGTGTCTTCAAATTCCTGAAGACTGTGAATTTCTTGCTATGGTGTTTTTTCCATACCGTTCAAACAGCAGGCACAACCCACATGGAGCTGGAGCTTAGTCAAATTCCGATGAAACGTGACCACTTGCCCTTCCTGTCTTTGTTCCTTCCTAGTTTTAACTGCTAAAGCCTCTGTAAGCATTCCTGAAAAGTTCTGCCTGGTTTTTAAAGTACATGTGTTGAGAAAGGGTGACAATGATGTTTCACTGCACATACTTTTAATATTGTCCTTCCGTGATGTGTAGTAGGAAAATGCTTGGGCCTTACGTGTTTGGGGTATTTTTATTTAGACTCTGATGCCCTGAGTATCTAGTGCAGATAAACCCATGAAATTCATGTATTTTCCAAGCCCAAACTTGGTCAGCAGCTAGACTAAACTTGTCTAATCGTGGTTTTTCCCTTCCTTAACATGGTCCTGTATTTACTGTTTAAAAAGAAAAAAAGAAAAAAGAAAGAAATTGCAGTCTTCCTCCTGCATTTTTCTGCCACTTACTCAGTTTTCATAACTCTAGGTCGCTTAGTGCTAAAAACCAGTGTCTTGGGCTTAAACCACGACAGCCAGTGAAAATACTGTGTCGTCTTCCCACAGTCAGGAAAAGAAGCTAATGTAATATCCTGCAAGATGTTTTGCTCTGTAACAGGGGTTCTGAACCGGTGTAGAGGGCTTCTCATGCCTGCTGCTGTTAGTTCCTCTGTGACTGCTACAATACGTTCCCTTGCTTTCTACAGAATCATAATCCTTGAGTGTACAGCACAGACAGTACTGGACAGCTGAGCCTTTCATTTGGCCTTTAAAATTTGATCTCTTTCCCCAAGATAATTAGTAAGTAGCAGCATATCCTTCAGTGCTGGAGAACAGGTTTACTTCGGAATCATAGGTGAAGATAATGCAGAATTTTCGAAGGTCAGCAGTATCTGTCAAGATTTTTCCTAATGTTAATTTTTCTCAAATTAACCAGGTATGGCCATGAAAATATATGGGATGCTTTTCAAAAGTTTTTCAAGTTTTTCTGTTATCTGTAAATTATTTGATAAAAGATCTAGGAGCAGTCACTAAAAATGCTAAATAGCATTGCTATGCTAAAATAACAGTGATTTGTATGTCTTTAGGGTCTCTAAACAGTAACTGTGAGAGCACCTGCAAAAGTGCAGCAGCATTTTGTACAAAATTGTTTCAGAACCACAGAAGGGATGCTGACAGCTCTAGATAAACAGGACATCTTTACAAGCCAGTGTCCCACTGGGTGGTGAAACTACTTACTTGGTCTCCAAAGGCTTCAACATCGAAAATTGCTTTTCCCTTGATAGAAAGGTCAGGCCGATTTCAGTGTTGAAATGAGAATATGCTTGCAGTGAACACTAAGGTCACAGTAGGAGCAAGAAAATGATTTGAAAAGAGTCTGATAGGTGATCTGGAAGGTCTGTTTCAATTCCAGGTAATAGACATTTCTTTTTTTTCCCCCAAATCCATTACTGTTTTAATTGCCAGTCTTCCATCTATTGTTGTAGAAAAGGCTCCCTTATATGCCTGTTTTCTTCCAGAAAGTCATACTGAGTGGCTGCAAGAAAAATTCATTATGGGTAGATTATACAGATAAGTGGAATGATTCTGAAATAAAGCAACTTCAGGACCAAGTATTCTGAGCTTCACAAACAGCAATACCAATTGCTTTTCCTGGTTAGGAAATGCCAGGATGTCCTGAACTAGACAGTCTTTACATAACAAATGAACTTGTACACTCCACTTTTGAGTCAAAGATCATAGACCATTCCCCCAGGACTGCCAAGACCACCACTAAAACTTATCACTGAGGGCCTCATCTACACTGGTTTTGAACACTTAAAAGGGACAGTGATTCCACCACTGCCCTGGGCAGCCTATTCCAATGCCTGAGCACCCTCTCTGTGAAGAAATCATTCCTAATATCCAATCTAAACCTCCCCTGGCACAGCTTGAGGCTGTTACCTCTTGTTCTATCACTTGTTATTTGGGAGAAGAGACTGACCCCCACCTCACTACAGCCTCCTTTCAGACAGCTGTAGAGAGCGATAAGGTCCCTCCTCAGCATTCCTTTCCTCCAGACTAAAACCCCCCAGGTCCCTCAGCCGTTCCTGTCAGACCTGTGCTCCAGACCCTTCACCAGCTTCACTGCCCTTCTCTGGCCCCGCTCCAGCACCTCAATGTCTCTCTTGTAGTGAGGGGCCCAGAACTGAACACGGGATTCGAGGTGCAGCCTCACCAGTGCCCAGTGCAGGGGGACACTCACTGCCCTGGCCCTGCTGCCACGCTGGTGCTGATACAGGCCAGGATGCTGTTGGCCTTCTTGGCTGCCTGGGCACAAGCTGCTCATGTTCAGCTCCATCAGTCAGCGCCCCCAGATCCTTTTCCATGAGCAGCTTTCCAGCCGCTCTTCCCCAAGTCTGGAGCATTGCAGGGGGTTGTTGTGGCCCAAGTGCAGGACCCGGCACTTTGCCTTGTCAAACCTCATACCATTGGCCACAGCCCATCGATCCAGCCTGTCCAGGTCCTTCTGCAGAGCCTCCATATCCTTCAGCTGATCAACACTCCCACCCAGTTTGGTGTTGTCTGCAAATTTACTGAGGGTGCACTCAATCCCCTCATCCAGATCATCAGTGAAGATGTTAAACAACACTGGCCCTGACACCGAACCCTGAGGGACACCACTAGTGGCTGGTCTGCAATGTGATGCCTTTTACCAGCACTCTTTGGGCTTAGCCATCCAGCCAGTTTCCAACCCAGCGAAGAATCCTCCTATCCAGGCCATGAGCAGCCAATTTGTCCAGGAGAACGTTGTGGGACACAGTGTCAAATGCTTTACTTAAGTACAAATAGGCAATGTCTACAGCCTTTCCCTCATCAACCAGGCGGGTCACCTTATCGTAGAAGGAGATCAGGTTGGTCAGGCAGGACCTGCCCTTCATGAACCCGTGCTGACTGGGCCTGATCCCTCCGTTTTCCCGCTGGTGCTTTATGATCTTACTGAGGATCATCTGCTCCATAACCTTCCCCAGCACTGAGCTCAGGCTGACAGGACCATAGTTTTTGGGGTCTTCCTTCCTGCTCTTTTTGTAGAGAGGCATCACATTGGCCAACCTCCAGTCCTCTGGGACCTGCCCACTAGACCAGGGCTGCTGATAGATGATGGAGAGTGGCTTAGCAAGCTCCTCTTCAGCTCCTACAGCACTCTTGGGTGTAACCTGTCCAGCTCCATAGGCTTGTATACATCTAAGTGGAGCAGGAGGTCTCTAACCATTTCTTCCTGGATTATGGGGACTTCAATCCGCTCCGCATTTCTGACATCCAACTCAGGGACTGAGTACCTTGAGGATGGCTGGTATGACTATTAAAGACTGAGGCAAAAGCAGCATTAAGTAGCTCAGCCTTTCCCTCATCCTCAGTCACTAGGTTTTGCCTAGTATCCAGTAGGGGATAGAGGTTCTCCTTGGCCCTCCTTTTATTGCTAATATATTTGAAAAAGTACTTTTTACTGATGACAGTTGCAAAAATAATCCAGATTTTTTAATGCGCTCAATAAAAATCACAATTTTTAAATTATTATTTTTACAGGTGGATTTATCTAAATGACCAGAACCTATGTATCCCAACTAGTTCTTCTTTCGTGTATGGAGCTGTGCCCATCGGAGCCAGCATATATGTGATTGGAGATCTTGATACAGGTCAGAATTAGAACTAATAACCTTCTGTTGCTTATCTTTTTCCAGGCTTGGCACTATTCCAGTCTGTTTGGCACTAATGAGACTGAATTTTGTTAGAATAAAAGGCTGGGACCGTGTTCTGATAAGTTACTGTGCTTAATTATGTTGGACATACAGAAACATACAGGCTGGTTTTGTACACTGGAGCTCTTCAGAAATTGATTCAGCACTAAAGCATTTGGTTGCTTAGCAGTTTGAAGATCAGAAGAGATCAAGACGGAGAGTATGTTATGCATGTGTATAAATATAATTAAAAATGTTAGTGCCTGTAGGTGTTCTCCCACCTTTGCAGTGCTAAGCAGGTGGTTCTGCATTTTGGGAACATGATCCAGTGGTTCATATGGATGCGATAGTGACTCTTGGCTCTAAATCCCAACCAAATAAATGTGTATTAGCAAGCATATTCATATTCAGTATTCAGCTTTCAACATCTGGCCACATATTGTAAAAGATACTTAAGAGACAACCTGCTTTCATGGCCATATATAGGTATATGAGTGTGTAACATGGCTTTCTACAAGATATTAAAGAGCAGAATTACAAATGTGGTGGATTTAAGTAGATAAAAAATGTCATAGTAGTTTCCTTTTGACAGCAACTTTAAGCATGCATCCAGAAACTGATGTGTCTTTCTGCGCACGCTCTCGTCCATGTGTTTGCATTATTACAGGTTAAATGTGGTGGTAACTACAGTATATTTTAAGCATTTTATCTCTTTTTTTTGTGTGTGCATGTGTGACTTTAGGTACAAATTATGACTATGTTAGAGAATTTAAGAGAAGCACGGGAACCTGGCAGCGCACTAAACCACTGTTCCCATCGGACCTCCGCCGCACCGGCTGCGCGGCTTTGCGGATCGCAAACTGCAAGCTCTTTCGACTGCAGCTTCAACAGGGGTTATTCCGCATCCGCGTACCTTCTCCGTGAGCCGTGTGCTGACAGGAGAGGAGACTGGAAGAATTCTGCGCAGTCCACCATAATATAGCTCTATATAAAGGAAAAGCTGAGAAATTACAGCTGAAACTTACACTGTATGCTGTGCTTTGGTATGGTAACTGTTTTTGTTTTAAATGCTTAAAAAGCTTGAGTCTCAGTTCTTGTTTCGGGAGCAAATAACTTAAGTATACATTAAAAAGAAGAGAGGGGGGAAAATTAAAAGGGGATTAAGGAAACACCTTCAGTCGTAGCCATTTGGAAGTTTAAAACTGTGTTATTGAAGGAGGTTTTTTGTGTCTGAAACAGGTGGGAACTGGTATTCCTTTGGCAAAGTTTATTGTCGAGTAAAATAAGATTTAAGGTGTGTTTCCCGTGAGGGGAACTGATAAGACTTAATGTGCTATCTTGGACTGGATAGCTGTAATACACAGAAGCTACATGATAACCAACCTCTCTGGTATACTGGTTTGACCGTAATGCCATAGGAGATGTTGGTTGTTGCACCTTTGATTTCTAGTCCTTTCTCAAAAGTTAAGGTCTGTGCCTAAAAATGGTGGAGGTGTGTACATACGGTTTTTTCATTCATTTGCAATGGTTTCATTCCTACAAATATTTTTAATATATTTAAAATGGACTAATCTGAAATGGATACAGTGTACTACAGAGAAGTAAACTGTGTTTTTCTACGCTGTCATTTGGATAGCCTGATGAACTGGTGTACAGGTGGGTGGCATGCGTTCCTGTGTGGGCTTTGGTGGCTGTTTCCTTGAAGTAAAAAGGAAACAGTGTTTGCAGTGGTTAATAATGATTGCAGCTTTTGGTTAAAAGTCAACAAAACTTGACAAATCAAAGAAAATAGGTTGTGTTCCTTTTTACTTCAGATCACTTGCTAACTAAGAATGGTTTAAAGACTGGGGATTATAAAAAAGTGCATTTTATTTCTGTTAGAACAAAGATGAAATATGACAAGCCTGTACTTGTTTTGCAGAAAACATGATTTTTGGACTAAAAGTTAAGAAAAATTTCTACACTGACTTTAAATTGGGATCAAAAGTTGGTTTACTAATGATTTCTGTGCTAAGGTGTAGTCTTGTTAACTGCTGTCTGACTTTGAAAGCTGGGGTTTATGGTGCCGTTATAGTGAAGAATTTAGTGTCTTGCGTTGTATTTCTTAGTAAGTCTTGTTCACATCAGTAGTGGTATTTTACTGAATTTTGCTCATAGTCAAGATCAGCTGGTAGAACACTTTTACCTCAATTTTTGATTTCATTGTTGTTGTGATGGGTAGGGCATAACCTGTATTTATTTAAAAGGAATAAAAAGAGGGAGATGGAAATAGAAATAAGACCTCCTGCCCTTCAGAAAAAGAGACTTTGTATAACCAGTATTATAACTACATACAATACTTTCCACTCTGCAACTCTGTGGACCTCAGACAAGCCAATCTCTGCCCTCAGTGCTAGTGTAAACCTTCGTCTTTATGGGATCATCTTAGATATGCTGAAATACAATCCTAAAGTAGTACAAAATAGTTATATTTCACTAAATATTCCTTGAAGAGACATTCTTAAACTTACTTCTGCTCAGTCCCTCCATAGTGCTGGTGTGTGGTTGGAGTTACTGGGATTCTGAGCAAAGGAATGGGGGATAAAAAGAGGGCAGCAGCCAAACCCTTGACCATTATTTATTTAATTTTTTATTTTTTACAATGCTGAAGTGCTGCAAAACTTGAACTATATACATCAATTTTCTGGCCTATATTAGTTGGCATATTAGAAAGTTTATATATTTATGCATTGCAGTAAACTTGGTGTATGTGTATATATATATATGTCTTCAGATTTTAAATTTATATATAATGCTTTACTACAGAAATGTGAACTATTTCCATCCTTGGCTGTCTTGTGAAATAAATCAAGTGCTGTTAGTTTATCTGTAAAACTTCCCTTTTTTAAAAAATCTTACATTGTTCAATTTTTTTTTTTTCTTAGACAAAGTGCCAAGATCCCATATTCAAAAGTGATGAATGTTTCCTAAGTATCTATTTCACTTTTGAGCTGTTTTCTAAGTGGCTTAGAAGACGTTTGAAAATGTTATTCAGAATATTGCAGGCTGCTATCTCTTGAGTCCCTGTAGCTTCCCAGTACATTTGAGGGCATTCAGCATCCAGAAACCCCAGGTAATAAATGCACACAATAAATCCAAATTGTATATGCTCTAGCAGTGTTTTGCAGTTAAAGTTATTGAGCGAAATGTTTACACTTAGAGTAGGATTAACAATAGGTAGTCTTACTTTTTAATTTTAACATAAATACAACAAATCTGGTAATTGGAGTGTGTTGCAAATGCACTCAGTGAGATTTGACCAAGAAGTTTAAGCCTCTTCACCTGAAACAGGTACAAACTTAATTCCTTAAGCACGTACGTTGGCGGCCAGGGATCAAGTCTCTATAGACACTGTGTCCTGGAGTTCTGGGTGTGTGCTCAAGTGTAAGATTAAAGCACTCCCGAGATCTCACAGTTGGCTTCCTCGGCCTTGCTTTAAGGGAGTGTGGATTAGCCCCCATCTGTGCTGTCCATGGGGCTGACCCGGGAGATGCTCCAGTGTGGGCATCTTTCAGGGTCTGACTTGTGTCTGTCTGTCCGGTTCTGATCTGCAAGCCCACCGATGAATGCATTTCTTGAGATGTGCAATTAACTAGGTTCCACTGCCTCCCAGTTTGGAGCAAGGCTTTGAAGCCAAGGCTCTCCTTTCCCCAGGGAGAGCTGGATTATACAGCTGATGGTGTACGAGAGGAGGGGACCTGACCTGGCTTTTCTTGGGAGAGAAACAGTTGACTGCAGTAGAGGAAGGAGACTTTGATACCAGAGGTGCTGTGTGGAGGGATGTCACCAGTTTCCTGAGCGTGCTTAACCTGCAGACAGCTATAGATTGAACTGGGTTCACTGGTGCGTGCCACTACCCCAGCTGTCCTGGTGGCCGCGTACCCCCTGCATGTGATGACTGAACCACATGGGAAGCAACTCCATGAATTTTGTGAGTTTGCAGTCTGGGGGTTGGAACTAGATGATCTTTAAGATCCCTTCCAACCCAAACCATTGTAGGATTCTATGATTGTATTCAGAAAATCACCAAATATGGGGTAGGGGTTGTGGAAGATGGGAGTAGCAGTGGCTCAATCCTCACTCCACCTCTTAACTCCTCCAAAAGTTTCCTCTTCCTTTTTCTGTGTGCCAGAGTTATTTTTTGAAAACTTCTGGAATTGCTAATTTAAGAGTAAAATCCAAAGTTTGAGAGTGCAAGTGGGGAGAAAAAAAGAGATAATACCATAAGCACACAGCAGCGTTCTCCTCTCATGTTCTATGTGTGTAGTCTTGTCCTGCTCTCCACAGCAGTAGTGATTACAGGCACAAAGGAGTAAAGTGCTGTTCCTCTCAGAAAGTAAATCTCTTGGGTTTTGAGGGAGGCACAGGCCTGGCCTCGTCTCTGGTCCTTATCTGGCTTTGCGAGATGCTCGTGTTCCTGAAGAGTCAGTGTTGGATTTCAAATTCTCATCCTTTCTGTTTTGATAACCTGAAAAAGAGGCATCCTGATGAGTCTTCTGTTTAGTTATACCACAGCGAGGTCTGCCTGTTCTCGTATATTTTATCAGCTATTCCTTACAGCATTTCCATGATAACTAGAACCTATCAGCTTAGCTGCTCCTGGTCAAGTGACTTTCTGTAGCTTTGAGGGTACTTCATCTTTAAATTGAAGGCAAATTAATACAAGATTACACAAAAGGACAGCAGTGAATCTCAAACAAAGGCAAATTGACAAAATGCCCTCACTAGTAACTGTGGGCAGGCTCTATCCCTTTTGCTTTTGACTGCATATACCTTGCATGTTGTACAGCCTGCCTTCTGAAGCAGAGTTCTTGCTGAAAACAGGAGGGTTTCCATCAAAGCTACTGAAGCACGTGGCTTGCATTAAAAGCACCAAGCAGCTTAATTTCTTTTTTTGCCATATTTCTTGTGCCTGAATGACTTGGTAAATGCACAAGTACAAAAGTGAGGGGTTTAGGGAGAGTTGTTCCCTGGTTTAAGTGCAGTTTCCCTGGTTGGTTCCATAACTCCCGTGGCTGTACAGCATGTGTGGGTTCTGGTAACACACACATGCCATGCAAAGAGTAGGATGCAATAACAAATGCAAGATGTTACAAGTGCCAAACTTTTGGGTTCCTCTGTGTATAACAACAATGCAACTGTTCGGTTAAAATACAGAGATGCTTAAAATTCACTGTGTTCCAAAAAAAGAGCAGTGGTTCTGTTTTGTTTGGTTTTTTTTAAATGAATGTTATTTAAAACACTGTAAATCTTTACTTTTATTTCTAAGACTGTTCTGCAGGTTTGTGTTACTCTTCACAGCTGCCTTGAGACATCACTCCCTGTGATGCATATGGACACTTTGCTCTTTGTTAGAGCACTAGTGCCGTGCAAGTACATAATAAATGGCAGCTGACAACAGGTTTTAGTATTTAAAATTATAAATATTTAGATAAAATGCAATTTGCTTGCATTAATCTTATCTGCAGAAGGAAAGCAGTGTCTCGGGAAGCATGACTACACCCAGGGACACAGGCATACTGACGATGGTAACTGAGGTATGTTTTGGTGCCACTCACAGCAATGTTTTCCAGTGTTTTCTATTTAATTTGGGATATGAATCCTTTCTGCCTCTAGTGTTAGCATCAAGGGTTTGGTGTCTGTGTTGTCTTAACTCTTTGGTGTACTTAAACAGCTTCTTCAGGTGGATGGGCTGAGTGTAATTATATATATGTTTGTTTTGCAGTTAAAGCTACTATTTCCATCTTCACATGGAGTATTTCCTTTCACCATTAAGGATCAAGTGCAGGCCGGTGTCGTGGCCGTCAGTGCTGTGGCCTTTTGACATTTGCCATTTTCTGTTGCTCTTCCTTGTTTGCTGTTGGAGTTGAGAGCTGCGTTAGCAGGGCCTGTGTTTCCGTGGCACGCTGCTTGGGAAAGAGAAGGGAGATCTGTCCGGTCACTTAGGATTGGGAAGGTGAGCCAGTAAAGGCTGACTTGGAGACATGGCTGTGAATCCAGTGAGGTTTGGGTAAGCCGTGCTCCTTTTCTGTAGGGGTCACAGCCTTGTGCTCTGAAGTTTACTGACAGGCTGGGCATCTGCCTCCCTATTGGTTTTGATGGTTTGTTTTCTGGGAAATTCCTTAATGTAGGAAGGAAAGATTGCAGCCAGGCTTTAAGGTAACATCTCTGATCAGCCATGTCCTGTGTGATTCTGAAATCCAACTGCTGTTATACTCCAGTAATCAATTCTCTAAATTTTTGATGAACAGGTAAGCTGTTAGAATAGACTAAACCCATGTAAAGTGCCTACCTAGGTAAAAACACCTGCTAAAAGGAATAAGGTGATAGGAGAATTAAACTATAAACTGCTACCAACAGGTGATTATGTTGTAACTTTGTTGGTGATACAAAATCTTGAAGATATTTTTTAAAACAACTTATTCTAGGTAGCTGCTTCTTAATCATGAAATTAAAATACATAAAGGAGTTATTTGAAGGTTATTTGAAGTAATCCACTGAAATGTCTTGAAAAGTGAGCCGAAGATTGGAGCTTTTCAATGTAAAAGGCTAAACCTCTTTGCAGGGGTTCATGTTAACAGTGAACATCTGTCAGAATATCAAGAACTGAACAAGCTCAATGCTATTGCCTACCTGCGTCCTTGACTTTTCATAATTAAATGAGAGTATACTGAGCCCTTGTGAAAGCTCATGGATCTAGTTACAGTAATAGGATAAAAAGAGACCTCCTCTGTGTAATTAACATAATTTTATTGATAAAACATGAGAATGTAATTTTATTTCGTTTTAATACCAGGTGCTTTGAATAACCACATACTGCCCTTGATTTATTTTTTGTTTTCTTTGCCTTTCTGTGTCCCATTCTTCTCAATTAATCATAAGACATCCCCTGCTTTTGTCAAGGGCAGCTTATGTTCATCAATAGTTCTAAACCCAGTCAAAGTCTGATACCATGTAAGCAGGCTGCACAATGGGCTGCTTTCCCAAGTATAATTCCTGTGTGTTCTGTTAGCACGCTGCCACCTCTGCTAATTTCAGAATAGAATAAAAACTGTGGAACATTATTGCACCTGATGAAAGCAAAAGCCATTTTGGAAAGTCTAAATTTCATATTGTAGCATGTGGTATGTGGTAGGCAGTATGCTGTAGAAACCTCATTGCTGTTCTTGAGATTCGCACCTTAATGATCTCACGTGCTAAAAGCTTCGGCTCGGCAGCATCTGTTTTATTAAACTACACATGATAGCAGGAAAGCTTTGTCATCCTTGTCACTTGCTTCGCTTTTTTTAGGTCTTTAAAAAGTAAAGTCTGCTTAATTATTAGAGTAAGTAAACCAGAACACCAGGGGAGCTGGCAAGGTGCTCAAGTTGAACAGAGCTGGCATTCTTTAAAGCTCTTGTTAAGGTTTCTTTCTGAAGGGAAGCCAAGGAGTACCCTCTTAAGAAACACTTTCAAACTCTTTCAGAACTAGTCTTAAACCAGTCCAAAGGACTCTTCTAGATTGCGTAGAGAAACCAAAATCTGTTGTAGCTTGTGTTTCTTGAGGAAACAGCTGCTAAGTCAATTTTAAGCATTTTTTTTCTCCTTGACTTCCAAAACCTTATGATTTGCGTCTTGTAATTGAAATGTTTTTCTGTTTAAGGGTCTGAGATTGTATTTTGCAATGTATGTTGACTATTCTGTCGTATCTTAGTTTAGTTGATGTTGACAGCAAGGTGTATTCTGGTTCTGTCCAGGGGGTAGAAAGTATCAGCAAAACAAGCTTCTCCTTTTACTGCACATGGCCTTGTTGTGTGCATCTAATGGGGCAAGAGCCTTGTTTTCGCACAGAGCTTATGTCATTGCTGCCCTTTGTTGCCCTTGGTGTATGGAACATGTCTGGGTTGTTGCTGGGACTCGAGGCTGTGGTTGGCTGAGAATTGATCCCCAAAGCCTTGTCCAGACCAAACATGCAGATTGCTGACACTATGGATAACACCGCTTGCTGGTGTCAGATGTTTTGTCCTTCACTTTTATTAACAAGATTTTGCCTTCACTCTTGCCCCGAATGTATATTTGAGTGCATTGCTTTTGCTAACAATCCCTGGGAAGAGCTGCTAGGGTTTGGGGGGCATCCACACACCCCTGATCTCTCTGTGCGTTGGCTTTTTGCACATCTCTGCATCCCTTAACTCCACTCAGTGTATGTGGGGAGATGATGAAATGATTAAATGAGTTTTCAGTAGGCTGGTAAAACTAATGCCAGCAGGACAGAGATCACCTGAACATCTGTAAGCAATCCTGTAGGTAGAACATGTGTAGCCCACTCCCCTGCATGAGTGTTACTTGTGG
The DNA here is from genome assembly GCF_004027225.2 of Strigops habroptila. Taxonomy (NCBI): domain Eukaryota; kingdom Metazoa; phylum Chordata; class Aves; order Psittaciformes; family Psittacidae; genus Strigops; species Strigops habroptila. The sequence continues at coordinate 6,304,068 of NC_044302.2, read as the reverse complement.
CTGGAAGTCTGCCACCTTCTCCTTGGGAAAAAAGCCCTTATTCCCACCTACCTCATTTGTTTTCCTTTGCACTTTGTCAAATCTTTTGTTTTGTTTTGTTTTGTTTCAAATTGCATATTGTCCTTCAACAAAAAGCTAAAAGCACACCAGAAGCGGGGCAGAATGATGCCATTGTCCAAGGACAGTTTGCTTTAATTTCATTGTCTGTACAAAAAGACCAAGGTTGACCTGCAGCTGCTGTAAAAAGTAAATAAAAAATTAAATTACTTGAAAGTAACTATTATACTTGTAAATGAGAGAAGTAATTGAAAGACTGTCCTGGCAACTTGTAAAGAGGGAAAAAAATCTGTTTAAAAAATAGAAGTCTCTGCTCTATTTTTTGAGCACAGATCTTGTTTGCTCTATTTTTTGAGCACAGATCAATAGTTTTCTCTCTGCCTCTACTCTGCACTATTTTGCCTGTGAACTCGATCCATTATCTCATTCACTGATTTTTCTGTAATGTCTAATTTGGATTTTTTTTCCATAAACTTTCCTATTTACTCACCTACAAAGAGAAACTGTCTAAATAAATACCCACCTTCTGTACCTGTCGTTATGTGCTTGCCTGTTTGTTTGAGATCTTCAGGTGTGCAGGGTTTTGCTTAGCTTGAAGAATTAAAAAACAAAAAGTGTGTTTTCTGCTTCTAAAGGTGCTATTTTGACATATTTTTGAATTCCTTACACTGTGCTTGACTTTAAGGTAGGGTGATAATCAGCTCGTGTCTGTTCTCTGGGTAGGTCTTTCCTTTTTGGAGTATTCAGTCTTTTCTTAAAAAAACATCCCTTTTCATAAGGACAGCTTCTGAACTATCAAAAGCCTTAATACAAAACGTAATGGGAAAATGTTGCCTTTTTCTCTTTCTTTGTAAAAGCAAACCCAAATGCTCTACGGGTAACATTGTCCTGTAAAACTTGTAAGTAGCAGCTCATGTTAACTTTGACTTAAGCATAGCAATCATCTCACTGGCCAATGCACAAACAGTAGGGATAAAACAAAGAGCTATTCAAGGCTCTGTACCAATTACCTGCTAATTCCAGAGCCTTCTGTTGGGATCACAGTGTCTCTTCTGTAAATATCAATCTTCATGGTGTTGCTCTCAAGGTCCTGGCGGTGTGCTGTTTTCTGCCTGCCTGGGACACTGTGACCCATGTGGCTGTTTCCATCAGTCTGCGGGGGGCCAGGTGTGGGTTGTGTCTCAGGCTCAAGGTTGTGCCTCTGTTGAGCCTGTTCTGGATGCATCTGGCTGGCAAGGTCTGTTCAGCTGCCCCCCTGCTGCCGATGGCTGGGAGGCAGGAGGAGGGATGGTACCGACTGCTGCCATCACTGGAGTGGGATCAGCTTGGTAGGGCTGAGGAGAAGGCTCTTGTGGGTGCAGCCGTGGAGTAGAGAGCTGAATCTCAGTCCCGAGTAGCAACTCTGTTGTCATCCTTATTGCACTGTATTTTTGCTTAATCCATATCATCAGTTCGGTTTATGGATTTGGTGATTAAACACTGCTAGAGTGGAGGACAAAAAATCATACTCCTGCTCTGTCTGAAGCAGCAGGAAGGAGCAGGGGGTTGACGTTTGAACTTGTGCCATCTCCAGACATCAGGTTGCTGCCTCTTCCTAGGCCTCGCAGTCCCGGGTTAGTATTTCTCGGTGTTGTTAATCTAAGAGCCCTTCAGCCTTTTGAAAAGGCCGCAGACTGCCCTGTGGTTCTCGCAGAGGTGCTGAGTGGAGGGAGGTCACCAGTTTCCTGAGTGAACTATGGATACACAGCTATAGATTGAACTGGGTTCACTGGTGAGTGCCACCACCCCAGCTCTCCTGACTGGGTACCCCTGCATGTGACGGCTGAACCATATCAGAAGCAACTCCATGCATTTGGTGAGTCTGTAGTCTGGGGGTTGGAACTAGATGATCTTTAATATCCCTTCCAACCCAAACCATTCTAGGATTCTGGGACGTGTTGGGTGCTGTTCTTTGGACCATCCTAACTCACCTAAACTGTCATCTAGGAACCTTGGGCTGGTGGCCTTCATGAGGAGTATCTGCATTACCTGCAGCACGCTTTGAAAAACAGCCAGTAAATGAGGGACCCCGAAATCCTCGATCCTCTTGTTTTAGGGAAGGCTGAAGAGCAGCTCCATTCATTGTCAGGCTGTGCACAGAGTCTGAGCCTTGCAGCTGCGCCCTGGCAGGATGGGTAGGGATGAATCTGCCCTGTCTTTTACATGAGCATAAGACATAAAGGTTTTTGGTCTGTTACAGGAGATCTAATACTTTGCATTTGTTCTATTGAAATCTGAAAATATTGGAGGCTCTGGAACTGTTTCTGCAGGGTGGAACAGCAACTGTGGGCCTAAATAACTGGTGAGCTCCTGGCCAGCTCCCCTGGTTTTCCCCTCCACTTTTTAGGGGATTTTTTGAGAAAACATAAATGTATGACCTCTTCCCAGTTTGTCGGCTAACTGCTGAATAATTTGAAGTGGGAACCTGACAAACTGAGACTGTTTTAAGTTTGCCTTCAAAAGGCAAAGGCAGAACTTCATGTTACATGCTCTACCTTTGGAGTTTTCCCTCTGTAAACCATCTTTGTTGGGTACCATGAATCTTGTAGGATTGGGCTAAAGGATTGAAACATATATGAATGGTGACTAGTACATTTAGTTTGACTTTGCACTGTAAAAATGTGCTTTTTTAGAGTAAGAGAATGAAATAACGACTACATTGGTTAATCCAACTGATATCTGTATTCAATGAACCGAGTAATAGTAGGGTGTTGGAACGTAATGCCACATTGGTGCTGCTCTCGTAAAGGTTCAGCGGACTGTCAAATCTGAGATCTTGTTAAGTACCAGGATATTGTCAGAATATATTGCTGGCTTTTCTACAGAAAAATACATCAGTGTGTTGTGGTAGAAACACTCACCTGGTCTTGTTTACCACTGCTGGCGTGCAGCTCAGCAGCAAGGTTTATTCCCATCATCCAGGTGTCGTGCTTGGACTTCTGTATTACAGATGTGTTTACTGTTACAGGCTTTTTATGGGCTACGTTTCCTGTGGGTCTTTGTGCTTTTTGTGGGAATGGAGTTTTTGCTTTTATTCGTTTGTGTGCCCACCCCAAAATCTTCCTGAGCTGCTTTAGAAATGAATCCATGAATCGCTTGGGGTCAGGCTTTGGAATCCTCAGACCTGAGTATGCTGGGTTATTTCTGTTAAAACCAAGGAAAAATAAGACGTAAATGCTCTTTGGCCTCAATCAAACTATGCAATATAGCACAACAAAGAGCTGAATTCCTTGTGATACAGAAGTTGCACAGCTCTTGTGTCCTTCCAAAGCCAGTCCTTTGTCCAAGGTTGGGAGAACTTATACACAATGGTTGCCCAAGAGTCTTGAATCCAAATAACTCTTGTTCAGTGATTTCCCTACTTCTCCCTGCCTCACCCCTCAGTTTATAGCTGTTTTGACTCTGAACGATGTGCTGTCAAAGTGTATCCCTCCTGTCACTCTTGTATTGTTGTCAATTGGAGCTCGTCTTGCAAACCCACCAGTGTGGGTTACCTTCTGGAGCGAGTTAGGGGCCACTTTGTGGGTTTGCGTCTCTGCTGTAGAGCATGTCAGGCATTCCGGGTTTGCTGTGCCCCTCCAGGTAGCTGTAGGTCTTGCTTTTGTGCTCCTGTCTTGTTCAGGCACGGGTGTGGTGCTTACAGTAAAGAATACCTGTGACTTGGTCTGCGATCCACCCCAACCGAGTTTTCATTTCCACCGCTTGTATGCGAATTTGATTTTGCTGCTTCCGTAGCAATTTGGGGATAAATGGCCGTGTGGTCAGCACTGCTGGTAAAGGTTCTTTGTTCTCCCATTGCTTCATTTATGCAGTTAAGTTTGTTCTTTGTGTTCATGTTCTTCCCCCTGTTAAGTACTAACGAAACGGGTACACTGTTTTGCCCTAGTTCTACATCCAGTGAATAGCTCTTCCCTACCAGTTGGTCACCTCTTCTCACCTTTACATGCATTCTTCTGAGTAGTTTACCTATATTTGTCATTTACTTAACCCACGTTGTACCTCACACTGCTTTTTCCCTCCTACCACCATTCATTATTTGGTCTTCTTTAATTCAGGTTAAGCTTGATTTGCTTCTCTTCACTTCAAAAGGGGATTTCAGTGCATGCACAACATGGGAGACACACAGAAAATCTCTGCAGTTGTCTGTGTGTTCATTCCCACCCCAGCACATGCAGTGCGAGGGGTTCACCCTATTCCATTCCCCATCCCAGGTTTTCCCTAGTGCTAGGCAGAACAAAGTCTGAAGCCGTTTCTCCTTTCTTTTGGTAATTGAAACTATTTGGAGATTTGGAGATTTTCTTAGGAAGTAGCCACTGCGGATCAGCAGCTGGCATGCGAGGGGGTTGTTAGGTTTCCATATTCAGTATTTCTAATTGAGGAACAAATAATTTATTTGGGGGGGGGGGGGAATGTAAGTTCTTTTGTATTTGTATGTCAAAGTGGCCTTTATAGGAAAAGCACATAAAATATTTAGATTAAAATTGCTTAGTTGTGTAATTCTAGTGGGGATTTTTGTATTGACAGGGTTTCTATGCATTTTTCAAAATATACTTGTGTTTTGTGTTAGAATTATTGGAAATATTTTTTAAAAATGTGTATTACCACATTTTCCATGGTTGATCCCTTTACTACCATTCCTTTTGAATACTACAAAGATTTTAATTAACCCTGTAAATTAATTTTCCCCCACAGATATTTGCATTAAGTCAATATAATGAGTTATAGCATGGGTATGTAGCTTTAAGGGAATAAGCCTAGTAGTGTAGCTTAATTATGGAGAGATCTTTTGGGAGAAGGGCAGTGTTTTAATTGCACTTAAAAGACTAAATTAGGAAATTAAGTTTTTGCTGGGATTTTTTAAGCTGTTTCCATCCTGCATTGTTTACACTCGAGCATTATTTAAATGTACTATTTGTTCAGTGTAATTCTCCTTCTGTATTCTGTTGGGATAATACTAATGTTAACAGATATGAAAGGTTTTGGAAAGTGTCATATCCCAGTGGATATGACATAAGTTTAGAGGAGGGAGAAGAAAGAAAAATAGTGTATCTTTCCTTTTAATTACATGCACATTTTTGCATTGGCTGAGACTAAAGGAACTGAACTTACAATTAAATTGTAAGTAAAATAAGTGGTTTGGGGCGGGGGGGGTGTGTGTGGAAACAACGAAGAGGTTTTCAGAACTGCAGGTAAAAGTACCCTTCAGTTGCCCTGCAGTGCAATTGCCCTGACTGCCTATGCAAAGTATAACCCGAGTTGGATGCATCAGACCCTTCTGTTATTGCTCTGGTTTTACCTTCTCTTCTCGAGGTGTTATTTATTGTAAGGCTTCCCCGGAACGTTTGTCAACTGACACCTCCATTTTATAGTTTTTATGTCTGTATTTTTGTTCCTGTCTCTGTTTCATAAGGGATCCCGCCTCTTTCATAGGTTAGTGCAAGTGCAAGCTTTAGGAGCAGCAGCAAATGAACATTGCATGCTACCGTGGGTTCTCATAATGGAAGAAAAAATGTGCAGTTTCAATGGCACTTTGACCTACTGCTGGAACATTGAGTTTTGCAATGGAACAAACTCTCAACAATTGAAAACACTCTGAGTCTATATTAGATGTCCTGAAAGTGCAGAAAAAGGCAGTTACTGCAGTTGTACCCACAGATAATTTGGTATGGATTTTCTTTTTTTTTTTCCCAATAGTTACATGATGTGATTTTAGGAAAATACACGTTCCTTGGTTTACTTTGGTCGCCATAAATTGCCCAGTGCAGAGTCTGGTCCACCTCCATCCATTTACTTTCATGGAGTAGTTCATGCACGTAACATTTGTAAGAGCAGAGCAGGGAAGCTGTGTGGTTACTTACCAGTAACCTCCCTTGCAGCATTGCTTTGTGGCTCACGAGACGAACAGGGAGACGAGAATTTTCCTGGATTAAGTAGCACTCGCTTCGTTTACGTGTTCAGTATAATGTTGGGTGACAAAAGGGAGGTTCCCTTTCTAAAGTATTTGACTTGTGCTTTGGGGACTTAGTTGCCACTGTGCAAATTGTGCTGTAATATTGTACCAAGGATCAGTGAAAGTGTTTTATCTTTTTTAATGTCGTTTGTATTTGACCGGGTTTTATAAATGTAAGAAATCAGAGTGTTGTATTTTGATCTGAAATTTGCGTATGGTAAAAGTAACTTTGCTTTATGTATTGGAGGTTTGTTCAGAACTTGAATTATTTTATAGAAGGGTACAGACCAAAATTAATTGTCTTAAAAGGTGTTTAATAAACTAACCAAATAAAACATCGATGGTTTGAAAAACTTGTTGACTGCTCCTTACGCTTTTTCTTTCTAATTTCAAAGGGAAGGAAGGATGTGCTTCAAGATTTTCTCTCAAGGTCTTATGAAAAATGAAGAGGAAGAAAAAAGGAAAGCAGTAGATTTTATAAATATCATCTCCCATGAGTTATCTGTTTTATTATTAAACATTTCTACATGCCAGAAGTTTAATCAAAGGGGAAAACCCAAAGGAAATAAATAGAGGAGGAAAGGCTAAGGAAATCAGGGGAGGCGGGAACGGTCCCTCTCTGGCTCTGTCCAGGCAGTAAATGTTATGGCTGTAGAGCCATGGGTGTTTGGTGGCCATTCCATGCGAAATGGGAATGGGAAGGAGCTTTTGCTTGCCCTCGCAGTTGTCTGTGTCTCTGTTCTCCCCTGCGTCACCTTCACACGCCCTCTTCACAAGTACTGCTGCTTCAACATCACCTTTAAAAGCAGAGGAGAAAAAGATGTGAAGCACAAGCGCTCCCAGGGCAGGGTACAAACAGCTCCTTACGGGGCTGCCCTGGTCCATGGCAACCCTCAGTTGCACCACAGCATGCATACACAGCCTCTCTAAGTTCAGAGCTCTGGGCTTGCTTAGGATGCCAAGCAGCTGCAACCCAGATTAAACAATCTGCTTCCTTCATGCTGCCCTTCTCCCTTTACTGAGGCACCAGCCACTGCTTCTGCTGCTGCTGCCTCTGCCAAGACACAAGAACCAGACTATTAATAGGAGGGACACTGTCGTCTGGCAAGAGGTGGGAGTGCAGTGGCTGCGATGAACTGGCGCTGCAGCAGTCCTGTGCTTCTGGTCTTCAGGAAATTACATTATTTCACCCAGAGCTCTGAATACCTTCTATTAAATGAAAGGATATTGAAGCAAGGCCAGATGTGAGGTAGGGTCAAGGCAAAGCTGAGGTTCGAGGTAGCTTGTGCAAGGGCAGTGGAGTGGGAAGGCAGTGCCACAGCAGAGTGCAAGACTGGGTGCTCTAAACATGTGTTTTAACAGAGATGATGGGTGTTCAGACAGAAAGGTGAATATTTGCTCAATAAAAACCTTTTCCTGCTTAGCTCAACAGCCATACCAAGCAAAACACAGGTCCTGAACCACCAGCCACTTTGGTGCAGAGAGCCCGAGGCCTCCAGTGTAAATATGGGCTGATGATAGGGAATCTCATGTTGATTTACCCTTGTTGCTGGTGTTCCCATGGTTATGGCTGCGTAGATGGGCTCTGCCGTATCTCCCCTGTCTTACTGAGTCCTGGAAACAAAGACGGGAGGGTGAACTTGGGATTTATCTTTATTCCCCAGCCTGGAATCCTAACAGAAAGGGAAGAGGGCTGCTGTCTGGTTTCCTTTACCTTTTAAGCACAGAGGAGATAAAAGTTGAAGTTTCCATTTCTTCCTCTTTTTACCCCCCTCAATTTTCTTCTAAAGCATTGCAGAAGAAATCCAGGAATGGTTCCTTGAACAGGATTTCAGCCAAGGCTCTCAATGCCCTGGAGCAAGGCCTCTCTGTGCCATCCCAAACACACAGTGATGTGCCAAACAAGGCATCTGCGTGCTGCATTTACACAGCAGGGCTTGGGATGTCTGTGCCACAGGGAATCACTGTTGTCCATGAGCTTGTATCCCAACCTGTGAGAAGAGCATCTCACCAGCTTTGTCCTAACAGGAATGGGTGAGGAGCGATGATGCAGCTGCTGTGGTGGTGTTGGGATGTGGGAGCAGCCCCAGCTCTGCTGAGCCAGGTTCTTTCCAGGGCTGGTGCCTCCATGGTAAGAGGTGGCATCTGTCCCCTCTGCAGAGCTGAGGTCTCGGAGCAGGCTTTCCCCAGGCTGAGTTTCCCGGGTGATGTGAGAAGGATGAGACGCTTTGCAGAGCAGGTAACTGGCTCCTGGCCTCCAGAGTCTCAAATCCAGCAGCAAGCCCCGCTGTTTGCTAAGCTCTGTGTTGCTGAGTCAGCCCTTAAATCACTGCAGACATAAGATTAACAGAAGAATTAATCGCTGTTCAGAATTCAATGCAACCCTTTGCTTTCTGTCTGGAAGCTGCTGTGAAGACAGAGTCAAAAGGTAATACGGAGCCCTGTGAAAAGTGTGAGTTGAGTTGTTGCCACTCACCAGATTCTGTTGCTCCAGGCGATGGCAGCAGCATCAGTGACATTATTCCTGCCTTTTCTCCAGTGCATCTGGATGCGCCACAGGCCAAGCTGTGTCACGTGTGGCCTCTAAGGGATTGTGAACCCCGACACTGTGGGCTGGGCCGAAGGAGTTGGCTAATGGAGAATTTACGGTAAGAGCTAAAGGTATTTTTAACCACCAGGATATGCTTATCGCCAGGAAAGGGCAAGCAGCGCTCCTATCTCTCCAGGGAAGGGGAAGTGTTGAGCGTGACTTTAGTTTCTTTCCAACTCCTTTCCAAACTCTTGACAGGGATTTTTTTCTTGCTGAGACATGTTGTTGGATTAAAATCAGGGAGTTAAATAGACATCAATCCTGGGTCACAGGTGAAAAATACTAAATGCCAGGCGTGCCGTGTTTTTCCATTGCATGTGATGTACGTTCAGGAAAGACCTCTGGAAAGAGGGCTTTGAAATCAGCATGGTTTGCTTTTTTAAATACACTAACAGCCTGCCCACAAGCTTTTCGTTCTTAAGGGCAACTTTCATATTTTCTGTCTTGAAGAGGAAAGCAGATTCCCCTTGCAGTACCCCACCCTCTGCCTCTGCAGTACATCAGGTCCTTACCATTGTGGGCTGCTTTTTGGCTTGGATGCTTTGCTCAGGAAGGGGCTGGATCCATCCATCCCTTGCTGTGCCTGGTGCCTGTATGAGCTCTGCCACCCCAGGGACATGGTGAGTGCAGGGTTCACCTTGCGGGCATCATGGCCCTGACATTCAGCACGGCCTATTGCTGCTCTCCTGTGCCTTAATCCTGCCTTAGGAATAGAAAAGCCTTTAAAGGAGACACATTGCAATTTGCTTGCAGGAGAGACAGCAAGGATGCCTTTCAGGGCCCTGCGCAGGAGGGGTTTTGCTGACCCCATAAGCACCCGCTCGCCTGTTTCAGTCAGTGGCAGGAGCCACAAACAACAGAAGTGCTTTGAAATGCTCGAAGCTGCCTGAGCAAAGAGACACGGTGTTACCGTGGTGCCTCCTGCGAGCGCTGCTGCCCACCTCCTCAAGCCCAGTCCAGCCTCTCCTCCTGCCTGTGTCCTCATCAGCTGCAAGACCTCCCTCTTCCCCCTCTCCATGCCCTTCCCCAGTGCCCCCTTCTCCCAGGATGATTGAGTCCTTAATGCTCCCACTCATCCTCTTTATTATTGCAGTCTCAGATGTAAGAGCTGCGGCCCATACACTGAAACAACTGCACAGCGCACACGTGATGAAGCAATGGGTTAGGTATGGCCCCGTGGCCTCCCATCAATGCCTGCTTGCAGTTCACCTTGGTTTTCCTTGCGTCATTGGATGTGGTGACCTTGCAGGGATGGGGAGAGCTGTGCTGTGCTTTCCTTGGGCTTGTCCTGGATCTCTTCTCCTTGAGATGCTCGTGCCTGAAGTGGCTCACTCAGCAGTGGGGAGAAGGAGATGCTTCACCAAGGACTGTTGGGTCTGAGATTGGAATGTCTCGTTGGAAAAGGCCCATGAGATCTGAATATCTCCTTGGAGAGGGCCCATGAGATCTGAATGTCTCCTTGGGAAGGGCCTATCTCTTCCCATCAGCTGGCCATGGAGCTGAGGATGATGCTCTCCTCTGCGAAGGGCATCAGATGGGGTGATTCTTTGCTTCTTGCTATCTGTTCTTCAGCAAGTTTTGCTGATTTGCAATTAAATCTTCTTTTATGTTGGTCTTAATTGCCCTCTCGGTTCCCCGTACTACAGAGTAATGCTGAAGAATGCATTTTCAGCCTTTCAGTTCATCTCCTTCTCATTTCAGCTGCATCCGTGCTGTTCTCCTTGCTGTCATAGTGTAAAATATTCAGGGAGAAACATGAAATTCCCTCATCTGAAAGTCATGTACCGCATCTTAGAGCTTGCCATGAGGCACAAGAACATTCCCGGCTCTACCTGCTTTGAAGAGCAAACAAAGGGAAGCTGCAAGCACCATGTTGTCTGCTCTTGGCAGATGCTTTGGAGACCTGCCCGTTTTCATGGAAATTAGGTTGTTGCTATTAGTTTATTTTTTGTCAGGACCTGACTGATTCCTCACTCGTTTTTCCATTTTCATGAAGCAGTTTGTGAATCACACGCACATAAAACGAAGGAGTTAGCAAATGCTGCGTCCCTTTGATGTGCAGTATTCCAGCTTTCTCGTTTTTGTGACTGCTCCTGGAATTTTCCATCTTACTACGAATATTTCAGTGGAAGCTGGAAAAGTGAACATCCCCCCAGTACCTGTGCTTGTTTAAAGGGAACAGGAAGGTTGTGCAAGCTAAAATGAAAACAAAACTGGTTTGCAGCTGGGTGGTTGTGAAACCCACGAGTTAAGAAATGAGTCCAGGAAAGGGCTGAGGAAGAACAGTCTGAAACAAACCCCTCAGGTGTGGGGCAGTGGCTGAGGTTAAACAGTCCCTGCCTAGAGAAACAGGCGGGACTCACTATGTGGTACAGGAATAACATTATGCCGTTGTAGTATTTTCCTGAGTTGGAATCTTAGGGAACACAGGCCCATTCCGTTTCTCTGCATTCAGAGATGTAGTGTCAGCATCAGAACCAATGCACCACTACTCAGTTCAATGTGTACAGCATACCCTGACTTTTTTCCTCCATGCTGAATGACATTTTATGTTCTCCAGGTATTAACCTGGCGACTGACATAAGCCAAAATCTAATAATTTCTTGCTACCTGTTATTGACTGCTCACTCCAGCTTTCTGGAGCTCCTTTTTTTTCCTTAGCCTAACCTGTTCCTTGAAGCTGATATAATTAAAATGTCACAAACTTCAGACCCGGTTCTGAGATGACAGATGCTCCTTGGATTTGCACTTCATTGTACAAATGCGTTGTCCTAAAGGTCCTAAAAGTGAACTTTCTCTTGCCTAAACAGATAAATAAATAAATAGATGCCAAGGATAATTTAGGGGTAGCATAGCTGTTGCCTACTTTATTCTTGAGTTTTAAATATATATAATATTATTCCAAATTGTTTTGCACCTGTAGAAGTGAATTTTAACTAGACATCCTCTCTGTTTCCACTCTTTCAGTCATTGGCAGTATTGCAAGAGAACATCTTTCTACAGTATTTCTCTGGGATGTTTACTTCCGTGGATGTACTTGGGTTTGTGGTTAAATGGATAGAGAAGTGTCCTGTCTTTTTTTGTGATTGCAGGTAATCATTTGGAAATGACAGTTAGTCTGAGTCAGAGAACACTAGAACATAGTTCCATAGAGGAAATAAATAGACATCGTCACAGCCGCAGGCAGCTATACCCCTGTGAACCAACACCCTGTTTACAACATGCCATGCCAGTGCTGCTCTTGGGGTTCATCCTGAGGTACAAGCAGCATTAAGACTGCAAGGTAAGGCCCCAGTCCCACAAGCTATGCTTAGGGTTTGTATTTGGTCTGACTTTGCAAGGCCCCTGTGAACGTAGGAGGCTGCCAGACAGGGAAGTCTTGCTTGGACCTGGAATGACACATGGTTGAGAGCAGAACAGATCGGGGAATCTGGAGGACCAAGCCAGTGTGTTCTCAGCAGAGCTTCTCACAGATTCTTCCCCCACTCTCCCACTGCACCAGTTTATTAAAGAGACCTGAAAAAAACCCCCTAGTTCTCCCTAGGCTGGGTGACTCCTATCACAGCTATGACAGGTTTATTCCATTTGCAAGTCAAAACAAGTTTCTCCTCTCTCTTGAAGGTACATAATTACCAAGTTCATCCTTATTGCTACACCCGTCACCATTGCCTATAATCTTTGGGTATTTGCACTTCCCTGGCACAGTCCTGATTGCCAAAACAAAGCTTGCATGTGTGATAAGTTTAGCGTAAGAGATTCTTCTCATTAGCACTGGATGCCATGAATCAGAATGATTAAGTGATTTGTCCAAATCACACAGTAGATTTAGCGTTTCTGCACTGCACTCCTCCTAAATTACGAATGTCACCAAATTCACAAATATTGCCTAAAAATATTAAATCCTAATCGCATAAATACAATCTGTTTTTATTTATACTGGGGCCCTCAAATCTTAACCATTTTTTTCTTCCTATGAATAAAAAGCTCCTAGAAACTTGAAATTATGCTCCGTGCCACAAAAAAGCCACAAAGGCAGTAGTTCTGTTTAGACAATATATTGTTTGGAGCCAGAAAAGATGTAAAATTTTACCTGCTTCCTTCGGTTAACTGTTGTTCTTGCTTGGGCTAACTGCAAGTACGCTATGTACTGGTGATCAGCAAGTGAAGTGCAGGTAGCAGCTGAGTGAACTGTTACAAGAAACTCAGCAGAGATGGGGACAAATGGTCCAGCATTGAGGATGGAGAACTGGTCCCTGATGGCTTCAGTTCTGGTCCTTGTCCTCCTTTGCGCCATCCTCTTTTGCACCTCTCTCCAGCCTGTGACTGGCAGGCTGGAGAGAGGCAGATCTGTGAACATGTCAGAAAGTCATTCAAGATCATCCTCTGATCTCCTTGGACGAGATGCTTCTGTCTTGTTCCCTGTTTTGAGATAGGAAAGAACAGAACTGAACTGGAGTGCAGTTCTAGTCTGTGGTGACCAAAAGGCTCTCACCTCAGAGAGACTTTTACCCTTGCGGTAGCTCCAGATGTTATTTGGGGAGCAGAGCCACCAAAACAGGGCGCAGACTAGGGCAAGGGGAGGGAAGGCTGCCCACAGAGTGGCTGATACCATCATGACTGGAAGGACTTTGCTTAGAGCTTCTGACACACAGAAAAGCCTGCTGTCAGCCGACAACTTCTGTGAGATAAGTAGTTTTCTGCTGTACTCCTGCTCTGAAGCTGTCCTGTAGTTGTAGATGGGCACCTCCTTTTGCCATAGGGCCCAGCAAGATGCACAGAGGTCTCACCTTTAATGCTTCAGTGCACAGAGATGCTGCTGGAAGGAGGAAGTCTGAACAAGATGAAACTGCTCCACCTTTAGCCCTCCCTGCTCACTTTGCTTTTCCGGTCATCTTAATACTCTTCTGCTGCCTAGCAGAAACGTGCCATATTCTCCAGGAAGATGCACCTCAGGTGAGTGCCCCTGTGCTTCTGATGGCAGGAGGAAGGAAGGCTCAGTCCCTTACCTCAGAGATTTAAACAAGCCTCTTTAGTAGATTCACACATCTCAATTTGCTTCCACAAGGCATGTTGGTGACAAGTGGCACCGTAACCTCCTCTGAGACTTCTCACCCAAAGCATTATGCAAACGATATGTAAACTTACCCTCAGCATGCGAGAGAAGTCGAGCCTAAATGCCACTTTTGTTGATGGATGCCCTGGGGCTCACAGTGCCATGTCCTGCCAGGGGTCCCTTGAGGCATGCACCAAATCTGCAGCATTCCCAAAGGATAGAGAATTTCGGAGCAGTGGTGGCTCATGAAACTTGCTGGGCTCAAGTCCTCCTATTGCAGCATCCACCCCTCCCATGTGGCAGCAGGGTTGTTCTGCCACATCAGCCTCATCGTGGCTCTGTCCAGAAAGGAACCGCTCTCACTCAGGCCACAGGGAAACCCACAGCAGCCTCTCAGTGGGAAAAACTCTGTATGTGACTGCTGTTTCAGGCAGAGATGGGCTTGCCCCCCCAAAGGGGGATGGAGAGCTGCCTGGGTGGCAGTTCAGCACAGCCCATGCATCCTTTCTCCCTGATGCTGGCCGAGCCCCATCCTGCACACCAGAGCTAACACAGCCAGGGCCAGAGGTTGCTGGGGACGCCGCGGCGCTGCAAACACACATGGCCTTGGTTTTGCACGATGCATCTGGCTCCCTGTGCTGGCACACAGTGCCAAATCCCACTTCCTCTGATGCCCTTTCAGTATTAGCATGCCAGGTCATATGTCTGATGGGTGCAGGAACAGGGAGGTCTGATCAGAGCCTCTACCTTTGGGTGCATCTGGCTGGGGCCTGCTCCTTTTTTGTTGCTCCTCCTGAGCCCTATTCTAGTCTTTTCTTCCTGTTTTTTATCCCTTAAAAGGGCTCAGGAAAACCATACCTACAAGTCACCATCACTAAACATCAGTAAGGACTGCGTCTCTTTTTCCTTCCCCTAATGTCATCGCTGTTTGGGTTGCCATTCTAAAGAAGGAGACTACAGGTCACCCAGACCCATGACTTTTGGGAATAGAGTGGTCGGTTGCGATTTGTAGCCTGAGCCCTACAGAACAGGACCTGAACCCACAAATCATTTGTGCCCATTCACAGCTGGGTGGCTCACACTGAGGGTTCTGTGCAAGCTGCTTTTGTCTTGCTTTTTGATCCTGAATTTAGTGTAGCTTTCATGTCACTTCATGTAATCGAGCCAGCAAAGAAAGGCCTGGGGACTTGAAGAGCTGAGGAAGGTTTGCTTCTCCAGTGCCTGTTATGGAGGCAGTAACATCTGCAAGGGATGAAGGAAAAGCCAATGTCTACAGTCACTGCACAAGCCAAGGAGTCAGAGGTAGGAAGCGCTGTGCCAGCTCTCCAGTTGTGGGGGACCTTCACTCTCATACAGCCAGAAAAGCCACAGGCAATTTTCATCCACTGCTCTGAGCACAACCGGCCTGTTGACACCACCTTTGTCTGGAGTGGATTTACACACCCTGTGTTCAAACCTCAGTTTACCTTGTACCAACCTCCCTGTGCAGGCAATCCCCAAGTAACCATCTTGCCCAGAGTGACTTGCCCACTTGAATTTGGGTAAGTACGTACTTTCCCAGGTTGTTCATTGTTCTGCTGCTAAATATTGCTCAGTTATCCTAGCCATGCCAAGCCTGATTTCTATCTGTGGATTCCGCAAGGCAAGCTGTGGAATGCAAATCATTCCGGTGTATTTGCAGGCCTGTGCTGAGGATGAGATCCCTGGAGCTTGATCCTTCCGTTTCCCAATGACTCATTATTGTTATGTAGGTTGTATTGCCCCACTGCTTTGAGATATGAAATGCTGGGGTTTTGCAGGTCGCTCTTCTTTTGTAAAAGAACACAGGGTCACAAAATCTGTGTGTGTTTGTCTAGCAGGAAAACAACATTCCAGCGGTGATCAAACACTACTTGTATGCAAACCTTTCTTCCAAAATCTCACCCAAAATCTATCTCTAGGCAAAGGCGGTGTCCCATCAAGCGCTTTACAGTGCTCAAGTGCTTAGAGAAGGAACTCTGACTGCAGACAGCAACTGTTAGCATAGCAAAGTCTAATGTAGCTTTCTGCAGGCTCTTTTATCTCAGGTGAGCAGTACAATCCTTCACTTTCATTTAATAACCTCAACAACCCAGAAGAGGTGGGGGAATCATTTGATAATTACATGTTCATTCAGTAGAGTGCACATAAATGACTGCAAGTGCTTGCAGATTTTAATAACTCTTGAAGTTACTTTCCAGTTGCTTTGGTTAAATGTCCTTTCTGCTCTACTGCTGAACGAAGGAGGGGATTTTATCAGCTGCTTCAGTGAGAGAGGTTTCGTGGCTTCCTTACACGGAATAAGGCAAGAATAGGTTAAAAACTCTCCTCTCACAGGGTTGCTCCTTCCCTAACAGCCACCTATCTCATCGCAGTCAGGCTGGGTGGATTAGGGGCTGTGCCAGGAAAGAATGATGATCCTCCAGCAGCACCCACTTGCCCCGTGGGGAGGGATGACCCAGAAGGGAGCTGTGAAGAGGGTAGGGTTTGCTTGGAGAAAGGAGGTACTTCTGCCTTGTGAGCGAATTGAAGCGTGTTTGATCATTGGATGGATCTAGGGCATCCCCACAAAGCTTAGCCCTGCATGTAAAGTGTTAGGGATTAAATGAATGTCTGGATCCAGGGATATGAACGCTTACGGCTGCCCCATCTTTGCTTTGAGTTTGCTCCTGAGCTAATACACACTGACGTCTGGGCCTGTTTTGTCACAGGCTTGGGTTTTGGCAAGGAAACTTACCTCCAGGTTTCCTCTGTTTGCCCATGCTCCATCCAACCTGCCCTATTCACATGTGCCGCGGTGGGGAATGATTTCCACACTTGGCCTTGGTAAGATGCAGAAGGCCGTGTGCGGCCCCACGGAGGTGGCAAGACAAGGGACAAAGGTTTTGTGTTTGTCATTAACAGTCGTACGTGTAGTGTGAGGGGTTTTCAGACTGCTCTGAAGATCCAAACCAGCAGAATGCAGGCCAGCATTTGACATTAGGTACCTTTCCTAGCTTTTAAAAATGCTGGCAATAAACAGGAAAAAGTTGCTCACTTTAGCAAATGCAAGACCTATCTTGAATACGCGCTCTTCTATTTTCTTTATTTTCGTGCTTTATTTGACAGTGGTGTCTGAATGACTTTCAGCAAGACAATGGTCAACCTGACCAGTATTTGTCACCTCCTTTGAGCTAAATACAATCTGGATTTTATTTACTCATAGTATTTCTTTAATAACCTCTCAGATATAAGTTCTTCCTGGAAAAAAAAAAAAAATTCCCCACATTGCTGCCCTTACTCAAAATAAAGAAAATCTTTCTGTCTTCTTGCCACATTTAGATCTATATATATCCTTGGTACACAGAGGAGATATCAGCTTGGGAATTGGCACGCGGAGGGTAAATAAATGAATTTACAGTAAAGGCTGATTATTGTTTTTAAAGACCTATTGAAAGGAGAAGACTGTTCTTAATTTTCTCTCATAATCTCATTTCAAGATGTTGAGCTCGTAAAGGTCTGTCAGAACACGGGGGCCTGGGCTTTTATCTTCACTCTCTAGTTGAAAGTCGGGAGGACACTCTGGTTTTTCACTCCTGGCTGTGGTCACGAGGAGAAGCCGTAGCCAATACGGGACAGGCTCCTGTGGGCCACCGCCATACCGATTCCTTGTCCAGAAGTGAAAAGAGCTGTTAATCCTGCCTTGTTTGCTTTGCACACCACACCCCTGCTTATTGCCCACAATCTCAATTACAGAGGCAGCCAAACTTGCTTCCTGTTCAAAACAATAGCTCTGGCTGACACATCCCCTCTTAATGCCCCGAGCAAAGTGCTGGGGAACAGATGGGTGGGTTTTAGGGGCAGATGGACACCGTGGCTGCTGGCACTGGGGGTCCCTGCAGAGGGGTCACTGCCTGCATCCCAGGCTGGCAGCAGGCTGGAGAAACACAGGGCGCTGGGGAAAGACATAAAGGGTGGAAAGAAATGACTTTATGGAGGATGTTAATTAGGGGAAATGTGTCTGGGAACATGGGGAAAGCTTCCTGAAAAGAACAGGCATGAACAGGATCATCAAAGGCTTATGAATTTAGTGTGAACTTCTATAGGGAACCTAGTTTATAAGTGTCCAACTCTTTCAAAATCTGAGTCATGCTTTTCTCTGTAAGAAAGAGGAGTTTATTTTATTGCGGAAAAAAGTTTAATTAGTTTTCACTTGAAGGATCGTACATGGGGATATAAGTCCCAGTTTCCTCAGTTTGTTTTACCTCTTGTAAGAAACGCATGCAAAAATCAGAGCCGATGTTATTCCTGTCTAACAGCACTGTTGGGAAGAGTTGTGCTGCGTAGGAGTCCCTCTGCAAACAGAGGATATATAGGAAATGTCCCAGGTATTTCTCAGTAACTGCGCTGGATGGCAGCCAAAATGACGGAGGACGTAAGTAATATACCCAGCACTTCCATGTACAAACATTTTTGTGTTTGCAGTGTCTGTCTAACAAAGGACAATACAAGCTGGCGTGAGCGGATTTGCAGTCCTACAAATACTCGGCCACCAATGCCAAAAATATCTGACACTGGTATATCAAGACATGAGCAGTGACTGTGGCTGTGGCCTTAGGATGTGCACCAGCTTCCAAAATGGGAATTGCCTTTCTCTTATTCGAAGTGGAGAATGTCACTGTCTTGCACACAGGACCACTGCTGTTTGCCCTGCTGAGGTGCCACTGGGTTCAGCTGTTTACGCTGCAGCTGAACGGACCAAATAGTGCAGTGAAGGGGTAGTGAGTGAGGCCCGTGATTGTTTAAGTGCAGGAAAACGAGCCGTGTGTGCAAAGTGATCTGGGCACTGGAGCTGGAAAATCCATCTGAACCCTTTTGCTGTTGGTTTGAGAAGACTCATTTTATGAAGGTGTTCCTGGGCCATTATTAAGGCTTATTTTTCAAGGGATGCTGGCATGTTGGGAAACTTTGCATTTACTTTGATTTTAAGGGGGTTCTTTTTGTTCTGCATTCTAACTCAGAATAATATCTTTCCCTGTGAGCTGGAATTACAGCTGGAACCAGGTTACAGGTTCAAAATTAATCTTGTAGCCCAGAGATCTACCTCACTGATAGCAGTTAGGAATAGTTTTCTCTATTTCTGCCTACAGTTTCTAAGGGAATCCTGGGCATACCTTGGGTTTGCTTTGGGGTCAGATGACATCTGGCTCCATCGCTTTGTGAGCCTTCAGATAATTTACTGTTTCCATTTCTCTTCCAGCATGATCTATACAATCCTCCCCAGAGATGTTTCAATGTCTGTAATGAACTCCCCCATCTTCTCCGGTGAACACTGAGGCAGATGATTAACTGTAGCCAAACCTACCCCTTTTTCTCTCTAAATTATCCCTTACTGTCTCCTCCTTCTTTTCCTTGGTTTTTAAATAACAACCTCATGAAACATCTGGCTCTTTGGTTTTTCTAGGGGAAAATTTTAAACAAAAACACTTTCAGACACACAGACATAGACACACAAAGCTCGAACAATGGGCGCTCACAATCAACCAAGAGCATGCTCACAAAGGCATGCCTATGTAGAGATACAATGATGTAAATCAACACCCAGAAGCATTCATTACATTACCCAGATATATACACACAGGGCAGGCAGATGGGTTAAGGTTGGGGTTTTACTGGTAGATGAATGAAAACATCACTTTTAAGGCCCACAGGAGACTATTTTTGAAAAGCAGTGGCAGTAGCAGCACCAGATATTAAATGTGATAATATCTCTTTATTCAATCTTGCAGACTAATTGGCTTATTCAAGGATGTGGCAACTCCTGCTGCATAGCAAGTGTGAACCCATAATCAAGATCAGTATGAAAACAGCATAGCAGTCTTGCCTGATCCCCTGTTCCTAGGCAAGGCATGATTCCTGGAACTTGCACCCCTGAACTCCCTCTTTGGATTGCTCTTCAGCCTTCTCTTCCTCTTTTCTTTCTAAAAGATATGAAAGCAGTCTGAATTCCCTGTGTACAATCATAGAAAGAAGTATTCCCAGAACCCAGCTACACAGCTCCCAATGTGTTAGATGGACTTTTTCTCAAATGCTCATTATCCTCAGAACACAGGGCATTCGAAAATACTGCAGTCCATTAACACCTGGTACTTGATTACCCTCACACCCACTTCAGGAGGCATTTTAGCCACAGATAGAAGCTAACTGAAACAGCTGCATGAAGTAAACCAGGTGAATGTCTTTCTTTTCTGGCCCACATAAAGGTTTTCTCATTAAAAACTACTGCTAAGCTAACTGTAATCTCTTCAGATGACCCAAAACCATGCGATTCAATAGTGTCTTGAATATGCTTATACTGAGTTGTAAGTTCAGTAGCATGAGGCCTCTAAACATGTCCAATCAGCCCCATGATCCCTACTTGCACCTTGGTACCCAGTGCCCCAGTGCTGCTAACCCCACCTAACATCTTATTTCTTGTTTCACTGTTAAAATTTGGGTAGCGTTTAGGACTGTAATGACCTTTGTCCTTGACCGCAGGACAAACAAGAGGCCAAACCCCAGCTGTCTGTACTCACAAACAAGACCCGGTACACACAGAATGCCCTTATTCTGCTACTGTTGACAATGGTAACCTAGCCCAGGTGTTACATCCACTACCTCCTGCAGCTCCTCCCTTTCCTCCCATCACCTGTGTAGATGTGGTAAACATGTAAATGGATACCTGCATCGGTGTAATTTGCTGATGGAGTTAACCAATTAACAAGTTGTTTTGCCGTAACACCTGTACCATCCCTAATACTCCTAAGGTTTTACTAAAGGCTCCAAGAGCTGGAGCTAGATAGGTGATGTTTTCCCAGAGTGTCTTAATCTGCACT
The DNA here is from genome assembly GCF_004027225.2 of Strigops habroptila. NCBI lineage: Eukaryota > Metazoa > Chordata > Aves > Psittaciformes > Psittacidae > Strigops > Strigops habroptila. The sequence continues at coordinate 6,283,507 of NC_044302.2, read as the reverse complement.
TGTATCTTAAAGCTTTCCGTAGCACTAGTGAAAAGCTCAGTCAAGGTGTACACTTTTTAGCCTTTTTTTTTTTTTTAATTGTAAAAAAAATATGCTTATATACTGGAAGCCACATGTATAGATCATATAAAGTGCCTCCATTTTGCAATACTGTACTAGCTCAGAAACTCTGATTTCTGTGAGTCAGCTGCAACCTTGGGGACTATCGAAGTTATATATGTGATTTTTTTCTTTTCTATGCTTTTTTCTTCACCCCCCCTCCCCGGTTATGATGCATGAAGCATTTATTCTTGGTATATGGTACAGCCTGTCCATTACTGACTATCTGTTCTTTTCACAGAATTCTCTCAATTTGTCATATTCTTCCTCTGTGGCACATCAATCCCCGCCTGATGTGCCACAGACTGATTTGTCCTGAGCAAATCACTGCCCTTCTTTTATTCCCTGTCTCCCCTTAGATTGTAAAGCCCCCAAACACATTTTAGTTCCAAGAAATCAGCTATACCCAGCTAATGGACAGCTAAAAATTACAAAGCATGTAATTATCACAGTGTAGAGCCCGAGAGCTGATATTTTTAGTTTGCATCTGAGAATCTGTAAGTCATGAACGATAAATTAAATTGATGCTTCCCTCTGTCCTTTGTATTGGTGTTCTTAGACCTCTTTAGCCCAAGGACTGCATTAGACATATTTGCAGGTGCTTAGCACAACAAAGCCACAGCAAGCACTGTACCATCACCAGATTGGAGTTTGTACTTTGCTTTTTAACCCTGTTCATACTAAGGTAAGAACTGAGGTCAAGTGGGAGAGTTTCAGCTGCCTTCTGTGAACTTCGCTTTGAAACTTTTCTAACACAGGAATTTAGCAACAAACAGAGTAACTAAGGACGATAACTTATCTTTTCTTTTTTGACTCTATGACACCTCTTCACCAGAGGAAGTACCTGTGAATACCAATCCTGCTAATACTTGATGCTCTTTCCTATTCTGCCTTTTTTTTTTTTCTCCCTCTGGTCTTTCAGAAAAGAATCCAAGTCTTTCAGCATTTCGTCCACTTATAATTTCACTTCGCCAGCATGTTGGTTCAGTGAGTGAAGATATACTTCTCTAATCCGTGGACTACCTTTTTCTTTTTTAGTTGTTCTTCCTCTGTTTTGGGGAAACTTCATCTCACTGTGACAAGCTCTCAGCTCTGCATCATATCCTGTTTCCCTTTGACTTTTAATGCTTATTTGTGTTATGGTGATGTTTTATACATAAAGAGATAATAGGGCATTTTGGACTGATGAGCATTCACAACTTGGAATGGCTGGTAGGATGTGACCTATTGATGAAATAGGAAATATTAGCTGGGGGTGGGAACAATAATGCAGACAGTCTAACGGAAATGGTGACTTTTCACTACGTCCTGCCAAATGACAGGTTTTTGCATACATCTTGATGGCAGTAAGCACTAAAGGAAAAAGGGATGGCAGCCTGATGAATTTTGTTGGGAGCTCTTCTTTTTTTCCAGGGGTTTTTCCATGCCTAGGTGTGTGTGGCTCTGGAAGAAGGCAGATGCTGTTAGGGAAGAAGTTCACCACCTAGGGCTGCTATCACTCAGAAGGGTGAATACAGGGGAAGGACAGCTGATACCTTAGTTACCCTACCTGACTGGGTGCAGTAAAGCAGAAAAGACATTTCAGGCTCTTCCCCCTCTTCCCTGTATCTTCTGCTAATTTCCTTCCTATATACTTGTTTGTTTGTTTTAGTTGCCTCTCTTGTTTCTGTTTGTCCAATTCAGGCTTAGACCTGAGGTTATAAACGTGAGACTTCTGCTTTTCACTTCACCACAGCAGGTTTGTTGATGCTGCTTCTGTTTAGATGTATTTTACCTGTTTTGTATAGTGCTCTATCCTACTAATACCAGATCAGGTGAAAGTCAGACTGGAGCACTGTTCAGATCAGCAGATGGCAGGCTCCTTCTAGCAACTGCTACCACCAGCTTCATCCTACATCCCCCTACATGAGAACATCTGATGGTGACAGGCAGAAAAAAAGTAGGATTTCTGCATCATGCACTCAAAAGTGTGCATTATGTCAGTGAGGAATCAAAGATATATTTGTCACCAGAGTCTGCGCAGCATGCAGTTAGCCCCATAGTGTTATGTGCATTGGCTAGGAGAAAAAGAACACAGCTACTACTGAGTGAAACAGAGGACTAGAAATCTGGATGTCAGAGAATTACAAGTTCACATCAGAGTCTGATTTCTTACTTACTCCACCTGTGACGAGTCCTCCAAAATTAGTGTTAGGCTCAGAGGTAGGTGATCAGAAACTCGGGGAAAAGAAAAAGATGCTTGTAAATGCAATCTCTATGTGTGTGTGATAAATGGTACCCTAATCAAGTCCTTCCTTCCCTTAGGGGCAACTAAGAACTGCTCCTTGCAGGGTGGTTTCTTTAATCTTTATCTAGTTAGGTTTTAAATGTCCATCACCACTTTTGGGAAACAATTCTGTTTGGGAAACAATTCTGTCTCCCAAAGTTTTACAACTTACTGAATCCCCTTAACACCACCATGCTGATTAATTTGGACAAACTTCAAATGCAGGCCGCTTAGCATTACTGAGACAGCATCTCTTTTATGTTTTATATGTTTGCTTGAAGTGTTGTATTCCCCAGTTTCACTAAAGAATGATATAAAAGTATTTTTTAACAATACAGCATTGTTATGAAAATGAGCTGACTAGTGAGTCTGATAGCAGGAATTTGCTCTGAGTCAACAGTGGCAATTTGCAAGCATTGACTAATGAATTCCATAATCCACACAGCACCTCTGTGTGGTGAAAGGAAGAAAGCTCCATTATCTGTAATATGCATCGAGGATTCAAACATGAGAGGGACAGTTGCTGTGTGAGAGTCTGAACGGATATATTGAATACAAGCTGGGAATTCCTGGTGCCTGCTTCTCTGCCTGGAAAAACTGTATCTCACATCTCAGTTCCGACAATTCCCAAGGACATAGTAAGAAGACAAGAGCAGCAGGGGTTTTTGACAGTGTAAATGTGGTAGGCCCTCGCAGCCTTCGACAGAAAACTTCAGTGAGAGACAATAAAAAGATTGAGTTGGGGAAAGAGTTTGCCAAAACATCTGTTACTACCATAACATTCTGTAAAATAAATCAGGAACAATTAAAAGGTGTAGTAAGGGTGTATTTTATTCCTTTTTCTTGTTTTCTCTTTTAAAGTATATGACAAATCCAGCAATGCCCCTCTGGGGACAGTGCTCTCTCCCCTGGAAAGCGCAGGCTCTTCTGAGGCATCTCAGCGTTTGTATCTAGCCCATGCCACTGTGCGGATCTACTCTCAAGCAAGGTGCCTTTAGGCAGGATTTTTTTCCTGCATGGGTTTTGGCATGTCAAGTTTTCTCATGGGTCTTCTAAGCCCCCTACTGTTACACAAGCTGTATTACTGGCACTGAGCACTACTCACAAATTGCTGTCTTCCTTTCCTTCAGAATGTCACATCGTTTTAACACGTTTCTAAGTCGGTGTTACCAAGCTTAAGAAGCTACGTCAGGACAGTGCTTCTGTTCTGGCACCCAGCAATGGCCTCTGCAGAACACGGGGTGCACTTGAGCGTAGACAGACAAGAAAGAGGCCAAATGCTGAAAATTGGTTTTTTTCTTAAGACTGGAGCTGGTACTTGCAAATTTTTTTCCAGGCTAGGGTGTCTTTCAGGAAGGGATGATTCTTTTTACAAAGCCTATTATGAAATGGCAGTGAATAATAAAAACAGAGCAAAATACAAAGAAAGGCAAATGAAAAGGCAGAGCTCAGGAGCAGGGCACAGGACCGGCAGGCAGACCTGAACTGCCTTTCTGCCACTTACCTCTCTTCTTTACCTCTGCTTGCTTCCCCACCAGCATGACTCTCGTTTTGGTCCAACTGCACTGATGTTTCTGCAGAGCAGAACAAGCCTCTCTCTCTTTCCTCCGTCAAGTTTAACCTCTATCTAGAGGCCTTGACTTAAAAAAAATATTTGGTAGTAATATCAATGACAGTAAACCACTTGATTTTTATTTCCAAAGCCCGTGTTTCTCTTCCAGCACAGAAATGAAGTATTTCATAGAAAACCTCACAAATTCTTGAATTATTCAAAACCAATAACACACCCATAAGCACCTTCTGAGTAAGTAGAGGTACATTTCCACTGATGTACCATTTATTATGATTTATTTGCTCAGGATTTATTATATGAATATCTCCCACTTTCACAATAAATTTCTGGTTGGATTTGCACACAAAAATGAGGTTCTGGGGAGAAAACCAAAACATACAGCAATCCCCAAAACCCACTCTGAAATACTGCCAAGCATGTATACCTGAGATGTCTACTGGGACACATGGAGCCAGAAGAGGAAAAACACAAAGCCAGGAATGTACTTCATCCAACTTGTGTTGGTGTAATTTATAAGAGATATGAGGAGGGGTATTAATTTTCATGTGTTTAGCCTTGGGCTATATAGCAGCCATTTAGGGCAGGCTGGATGTGCGTTTTGGCAAGCTGTGCAGCAAGCAGTGTGTTTCAATTTCACTTGCCTAGACAAGGCTTTCAGTTGCCCATTCTGGCAGGCAATGTGAGATTTCATACCTTGATCTTATCGTGCTGTGCTGAGTTTACTTGAGAGAGAACACCTCCAGCCTGAGAGCATGGGTTCACTGGGAGCTGTAAAGGCAGAGCCCCTTTGAGGGCTTGGACCTCCGTCCTGGACAGAGGTTGCTAGGAGCAGCACTGCCTGATGCACTGGGCTTTTGCAATATCTCAGTGGATTTCAACACTTTGGAATGGTGGATTTCCAGTGGACACTTGGGTACTTTGGGTACTTTGGTACTTTAGGTACTTTGTGAGTTTAGGTACTTTGTGGGTTGCCCCTATAGACCAGCCTTGTTTTTTTCCTTTTGCTACCTTCTTTGGAACATGAGTGAAAAACATCTGCTCTAATTTGCCAGGAATTTCACTTAAGAACACCAGCCGCTTCACTAATCTTCCTCCCGCTGGCAAGCAGCTCTTAGAGATGACAATTATGGTAGATTTAAAGCAGTGGTTCGAGCAGGTGGCTAGTTTGCAGAAACTTTCACCTAAATAGTCACTCTGATTGCAGTTCTTGCTGCGGGAAGTGTTCTGGCTGACGGAAGTGTTCTTGCTGAGGGAAGATATGTTTGTGCAGATGAGTGTATGCACACAGTCCTACTATTGATACATTACTGTTTGTACCACAACAGTGCTCTGGGTCAAAAAAGAACAGGTCTCCCTTGTACTGGGCATCCTAGGAACTCTTAGAAACAGACAGTTGCTGCAGTAAACAGCTTACATCTAAATAGAGCTGTCCTTTTAAAGTTTGGTTTGCAAGTCATCTCTTTTGCAGATGCACATACAGTTACAAGTATGAGTAGATCTAGTTTTATTTCAGTGTAAATGCATGCGTCATTCACCCCAGCAGCACACGGTATCCACAGCTCTGTGGGAACCGCCTGTACTGTTTAGTGCACAGTACCTACTGGGTTTGTTTAATTTCAGGAGGTAAGTAATTACCAGGGCTAAAAGATACCGATAATTTGAACCTCTATAAAAGAGATTTTTGTCTTCCTGTTGGTTGCATTATTCCTGTCATTAAATGATTGTCTTTCTTCTCATCTTTGCCAAATTGTGTAATTCTGCATCGTTCTATCACCTGGTACTTAGAAGTACTCCAGAAACATCCTAGCTTTTTACAGTTTTGTGGCTAACGTGCAACAAAAGTCTCCCTCAAATTTGCTAGTAATTGATAGATTACAAAGCCTTTCCTCCTGAAAGTGTTTAAACAGCACTTCTCCTGTCAAATGCAAGCCTGTTTCAATTCTGAAACAACACACGTGATGGATATGCTTGCACTAATTGTGGTCCATGCATTGTCTTTAACAGCAGCCACTACAAAAGGCTTTATGGCAAAAGCTCTCAAACCTTTCTAGTTGCAGCTCGCCTCTCTCACAGATAATCTGTGTGACTCGTGATGTGAACATACAAGACGAGAGAGCTTTCTCTCGGGTGGGCTCGTGAATCCCCTCGTACCTGCTGGCACCTCTCGTTTGGGACCTATTGCACTAGGAGATGCCACCAGAGACCCAGACACAGGTACACGTTGTGAAATAACCGGCTCGTCGCAGAGATCGTCCCTTTCCCAACCTCCCTCAGTTAGAAATGAGCTTAATCTTTTAAACTGGCTGTCTCCGAGTATTTTTCTAGCACTAAGTAAAAAAGCCCTTGTGAATTCCTTCTGAATTCTGGACCTTTGTGATACACACTATGATGAGTTCCACAGTTTAGTGGTAAGTGCATGTACTATACGAAGTGTATACAGTTCTAACCTCGTTGTTCAAATGGGGAAATTGGAAAGGGAATCCAAGTTCTACTGGTACCTTTTAAATAGTTGAGAAACATGCAAGCATAAACGGTGCCATTCCTCATTACACGGCACCCACACTGCACGCGGCTGAGCTGTTAAGCAGTTAGAGGTCTTAGAAGGGCGCTCATTTTTCATCCCTCTTTTTGGATAAACTCTCGCTCTACCTCACGGACCATCCGGGGACACTCAGCACCGCCCTAGCGAGGTGCCTCTCTCCCGTACCTGCGCTCCGACCCCTGCCCTTCCCCGGCTGCTGCTTCACCGGAGCGCAGCGGCTCCCAGTTCCGCCGCGCAGCCAGCGGAACACCGGCGGCAGCCACCGCTGAAGCGGCGCCCACCGGGAACGGGGCTTCCCCTCGCCGCTGTCTGCGGCGGCTGCACAGGACCCTGCCCGCCGCAGCGCGGACCCCCAGAACTCAGCCTGCAGCGCACCGGCACCTCACGCTTCCCTCCTCCCCGCGGCACAAGCGACCACCCCCGGGGGCTCCCATCAGCGCGGGGGATGCACCCACGACCGATTTACCTCACTACTCTCCCTCACCATCTTTCCCTCACGGCGCTGTGTGTGTGTGTGTGTGTGGGGGGGGGGTGGTTCACCCCTCACGGCAGGGGGGGGCTCGGTAGCGGCGGAGCTGCCCCGCTGAGGGATGCGGAGCGCGGTGTTCCCCCAGACCGACCTCTCCCTGCTCCAGCCGCGTCCCAACGGCGGGGCGGGGACGCGGGACGGGACCGAACAGCAACGAACGGGACGCGCCCGCTCTGAGGGGCTGAGGCGGGGGGGGGGGCGGAGGGCGGGGGGGCAAAGGGGAGGGGCGCGGACGCGCGCGCGCGCCGCTTCCCGCGCACCTCGCGCGGCCGCTGCCCTCGGCGGCTCCGCCGCCATTGACGTCAGGGAGGGCGGCACATGACCCCTCCGCAGCCAATCGGGTGCGGCCGGCGCGGCTCCGGCTGGAGGCTGTCGGCAGCGCTTGCTGCTCTCGCCGCCTCCTTCTCCTCCCGCGGCGGCGGCGGCGGCGGCAGCAGCAGCGGCGCGCGTGGACACACACGTTCCCCCCCTCCCTTTTCTCTTCCCCCCCCATCCCCCCGTTTCCCCCCCCCAACCCCCCCCCGCTCCTCCCGCACCCCTCCCGCACACCCGCACCCACGTATATGCAGACCGCGACCGCCGCCGCCGCTCAGTCCCGCGGACACAGCCTGCGGGGAAGGACGGAGCCGTGGCCGGACTCTCCGCAGCCTCCGCTGGGAGCCACAGCCGCCGGCTTTTGTCCGCAGCCCCCGCCGGGAGCCGACCCTTTTTGCCCGGCCGGCGCTTGCCCGCGAGCATGGACGCGGCGCTCTGAAGGCGAAGGAGACCCGCCGGAGGGCGGATTGGGAAGTTCGAATAACGATTTTTATCGCTTCCCTTTCCCCCTGCCCGCTCCGGTGCGGTTCGCTCCCTTCCCCCATCTTCCCATAGCAGTTTTTCCTTTTTTTTTTTCCCTTCACAATTTTTCCTCTTTTTTTTTTCCTTTTTTTTTTTTTTAATCCACCCAGTGTGGTTTTGATTTTTGATTTTTTATTTTTTTCCCCCCTGATTTTTATTTTATCTTATTTTACTTGGTTACACCCGTCTCTACCGCCCGTAGAGACCGGTGTCCCCAAGCGGCCGTCACCGAGCGCCACCCGGACCCGAGGGCTCTCTGCCATGGATCGCACCGGCTGCTCCAGCGGGGCCAGCGACCGCAGGCAGACCGAGGAGAGCAAGCCGCTGCTGGGCGAGATGTCCGCTCCCGAGGGGAATAAAATGGGTGCCGCGCCGTGCCGGAGAGCCCCGCTCCACTGCAACGGCATGAGGTACAAGCTGCTGCAGGAGGGGGACATCCAGGTGTGTGTCATCCGGCACCCCCGGACGTTTCTCAGCAAGATCCTCACCTCCAAGTTCCTGCGGCGGTGGGAACCGCACCACTTGACCCTGGCGGACAACAACGTCGCCTCGGCCACGGTAAGAGCCTGGACGGGCCCGGCGGGGGGGCGGCCACAACGCGGCCCCGGCGGCTTCCCCGCCCCGCGGGGCATCCGCGGGGCCGGGGCCGCCTGTGCCGATGTGTGCGGCGGGGCCGCGCCGGGACCCCCGGGCTATGTCTGTGTGTGTGTGTGTGAGGGGGGGCTCCCGGAATGCCTGCGGGGGTTTGGTTCCCTCTTCGTAATGCTGCGGATATGTTATTCTGCAGTTTCGGTGGGTTTTCACAGGCAAGTCTATTAACCTCCTTATTATTACTATTTCTATCAGTATCACTGGGGCTTTCGCCCCCTCCCCCCCCCCTCCGGTTTTCTTTTCAATTCCTCCCATTTCAACATAACACTGACACGAAATCGCCACACCGAGCCATTCCAATCCAAAGCCGGCGGATCCCTGCTGGCATGTTGGCCAGTTTAGAGGTGAGAGATGCTTTTAATTCGAGAGCAAAGGCTCGCGGTTTGCACCGTCTGCATGGTTTAGGCCTCGTTTTGGGGCTCTGATTTGACAGTCATATCATACCCTGCCCAGACGCTGGTAATGTGATCGTAAAATATGGAGATTCCTTCAGGGTTTCTTCCTAGTGGAAAATGATGCTAGAGAAAAATGCAAGGTGGTGATATCACCGGTGCAAAAGCTTACAATAGAACGGAACACAGCCTTTAAGAATCTGATTTACATTTACACATGCAACTTAAAATTTCACAGCCAGTGTTATTTGAACATTCGTATAGAATGTGATGTGACTACACCCGAATTCTGTGCAACAGTGATTAAAACAGCTCACAAAACAGGCTTTGCACTGATTTTTAATCATTCAGCACTAAGATGCTGTCATTTCTTGACTTATATGTGAATGTCTCATTTTTCTCAATGGCTCCATTCTGGCCTTCCTATAGGACACTGGTGGTATGAGAGAGTGGATTGGCTTTTGTGTGGATTTCTGTCAATGGTGTGTTGAAACGGGTTTCATCCAGCCGGGGTTGTGCTCAGAGGGTGGATTTTTTCACACTTTGGCACACAGGGGCACGTATAAATGTCTCCCCTTCATCATGCTCTGGTGTGGAGTATTCAAAGCAGGTTTTCGGTGGGAGCTACTTTAACCTTCAGGTAGGCCAGCTGCCTGTTCTCACGGGGCAGTTCTGTGTGCCACAATGACATCCCTGCTTGCCATTGCCACCGGGCTGTCGAGGATGTTTCCAAGGTAATGTTTTTCTTTCTTTGATGGAACTGCTGTGTAAGGGGAGAAGGAAAACTCGGTCAAGTATTGATAAAACCCCCAAAAGACATGAGCACAATGAGTTTTTGCAGTTCTTCGTTTCATTAAGATACCATCAGCACAGAGGAGAAGGTGAGTATCAGTGGAGGCATTTTCCAGGCAGTATGCATAGTCGATTATTTCTGAGCAGAAGGATGCCGGTAGAGAGAGGCATGATCATGCTTCAGATGTTAATCTCTGCAATGTGGCAATACGGGGCATGAAGTTGTGTTTGTACAGGAGACACCAAACTCTGCCTGCTGGCAAACCTGTCACCAAAGAAACCATCTCTCAAAAAATGTGCGAAGTCCTATGGGGTCGTGATTTAATTAACGTTCAGGTGTTCTCATTCCTAATTATTTTATGTATATAAATAGCAAGAGGATATTAAAACATTATACATACAATTGCAGGCTCCATTTTGTTAGCAGTGCTCTATGTGCTTGGTCTTGCTCCTTATCATTTTGTTCCAGTGCTAACGCACCAAGTAAATACCGTTGGTCGCAGAAATATCTGTGCTTTATTATTTCAAATAGCGTCTTTGGTTTCCACGGAGTAATTAGGGCACTGGGATAAGATCCGTGTTCACTTGTTGCCTGAACGCGTGGGTACGTTTATCGGGTATCTTTCAGACCTTGGTTCTATGATACCTTGATTTAACTTCTTTTGAGCTGAAAAGGTAGGATTTAAGCAAAATCCGTGGCAGTTTAACCCCCACCCCCTGCAGAAGTGAGGTGCAGAAACAATGCCAAAACTTCCTGAAACTGTAGGTAGGTATTTAAACACAACTGATTTGGTTTTCAAGAGCTGTGGAAAAATATCCATGCCGTCCATTGAAAGCGAGCGTTGGGAGCACTCAACAACTTTGATAACAGGGTCATTTTTACACATAGAGCTTTCCACAGGCAGGCTGCTTTATGAGCAGCCAGTAATTAATCTTCACATCATCCCTTTGCAAATCCTCTGGCATGACGAGTTTTACTGCATTCTAGGTAACGTGAATAAAATTGAACAGGAAAATAACATCACTTTGTTTTGCATTTGAAAGCAAAAGTTGTAAGGACAGCTAAATCCAGATCTGGCAAATTATGTCCGTGACTACAGTGGGTAAGTTATTTGTTGGTTCTGTCCTTTTTGTTGTCACTTGAGACATATATTTGAATTCGAGTCTTCTCCCCACAAGCTCTTACTTGTCAATGCCTGGGCTGTAATGTAGGAGTTTGCATTAGTTTGTGTACGGGTTGTTCATCTGCAGCGTTTTCCATGAGTAGACGCTGTATGTGCCCATATATAAAGTCTGAACAATGAGACCTTACCTACTTTTTTTTTTTTTGTGAGAGGTAATTACTTCTGTTTTTTAATTAGACAGTTATATGTTTTGTGCTGACAAGATAGCAGAAGCGCTACACAAGAATGCAATGGAACAAGTATTAGGCTTCTTATTTTAGCTAAATTTAGGGAGGAAAAAAATAACGTTCTCTACAAAGTGCTTTTCCTGACGTTATCACAGGCAACTGTTACAGTTAAAGTAAGTCCGTGTTAATAAAATAATCTGAATCGGTATATGCGCTCAGTTAACAAATGGAAAAGTATTAGCTTGTGGAGTGGAGAGTTCCCTAACTGTAGGTGTTAGGAGTTTATTTATTCATGTGTTGTTTCCGTTGTTTGCTTCATATTTCTCATTTGTGAAAGAATGGGTAAAATACAGTACAGTTCCACCGTTATGGTTTCATTTCATTCGCATCTTGGCCAGGCTTTCATTCTGGTTAAGATTTGTTTGGTGAAAGTAAATACATATCTGTAACTTCATTTATTTATTTATTTTAAAATGTAAATGCTGAAGTCCCGGTAGGAGATTTTGATACTCAGAAACTTTGTTTGCCAGACATCAGCTTGCCTGGGGATGATTCTGACTTTCTCTCCCATGGGAGGGATAATGTTTATTTTATAAACACCTACCAAACTCAAATGTAGCTCTCTTACTAATTTTTTTTTTCCTAGTGAGATCTGTCCTTGCACAGCTTGAAGGGCAGTGATTGTAAAAACAAAGACAGAAATAAAATCCAATTTAATATTCCTTGTGTGACTCTCTTTCTGTGTGTGTGTGAAGAATAACCCTGTGGCTATCTTCAGCAGACATGTTAAAATTTAATTTTCAGTAGTTTAAAGGTAGCTGTCATAACTGAACTTCCGTGCTTTTAATATCCTTCTGCCTTGTCCCTTTCATGTCTCTGCCCTGCTTTTTTCTTTCCTTCTTTTTCTTGCACCGCTTGAGAGAAGATGTTTAGGACAATGAGTTTTAGAGTACTGGCTTGCAAGAAAGAGTTGTGATACATATGTATGCGCGGCAGACAAGGGAAGAATAAACAGGCGATTCATTTTCCCTGGCTAGGGTTGACCTCTCTAATTCCCATCTGGGAAGATAAGACATAATTGAAACCATGAAGTTACTCATTAATATCCCTCAAGGAGGTGGAAACTTTGGCTTTTCATGCCCATTTCACATTTCTTGGTTTTGCCTTGGCAGGTAAGTTGAGCTTAAGGTAATGTTATATCCAGAGCTGGGGACAGTCCTGAAAAGCTGTGTCTGTCTTTCTGTACAAAAGTGGCATGTGAGGACAACAGTTTGTTGACAAGATAGCTAATCAGAAGTATATTTGAAATAAGAAAGTAAGTGGATTGGGGAACTGCATTTATGTTTTCTTCTAGAGATAAGAACATACCCAATTAATACTAAATGAGGCAGGGCAGGATGATCTGTTTCAAATAGAAGTGGAGTAGAAAATTGTCTTCTAAGTGTTATTTGAAATTCAACAATTCTGCTACTACATGTGTTTCAGCATGCTATTGCATTTCTTTGCTTCCTACTTTCGGTAAAGATAGAGCAAAAATTCCTATCAAGCTGGACTCGTTTACTTTAGCACAGGTTCCCATTAGTTAGAAAAACACACTTTTAAAAATTAAATTTCCCTTGAAAAACAATTAGCTCAAGTGGGAAGTATTATGCACAGCTCAGAAGTTTCAAAACAATCTTACAAGATCTTTTTTTAAAGCTTTCCTGGAAAAGGAATACTGCAACATTATCCAGATCCCAAATAGAATTATTATGAATTAGCTATAATAATAAAAAGTAAACTAAACTGTCTGTTTGGTTAACCAAGTGCTGTCCCTCAGCCGTGTGTTATTGATGGACCTCCACGAATGTGAGTAAAACTAGCTCGATAGACCTGCCATCATTGCATGTATACGTATGAACACATAAATAACAAAGCAATTTAAGATTATTTTTTTATCTGAATGATAAATTACTATTTAAATTTAATATTTCTCGTTCTTTGCCATTGCAGATGGTTGTTTTCATTTGATAAGAAGTTTTTGGTGTACATGATTTGCCTGTTCTATCTATCAGGTATTTTCTTCAGGCACATCAGAGAGAACATTGGATCTTGTAATTGGCGTATAACTATGATAATTCAGAATTCTCTGCAAATTGAGACCAAATTGCTCTGTGTTATCTATGCTGGTGAAATTGAGATTCTGTTTCAGAAGTAAAGGTAGGCATGCACCTGCATTAACGAAACCCAAACTTTTCTGAAGACTTGGCGATTTAATGGAACGTTACTGTGTTGTGACAAACTTATTTTATTGCTGTATTACTTAGTAGCTCTGCATAAGAAACCTAAAATGGTATTTCTTTAAAGCTGTTTAATGCCTATCAAACATACCTTTGAATATATAGTTCCTGCAGTGGTTAAAAAGCATATTTATAAGTCAGTAGTGTTAAGGTATGTGTTTATATATCGCAGAGCTTATATAAAATATGAAAACAGAAGCTATATTCATTGATAGAGTGAGAGCTCTCAAGGCTGTAAGTGTTAACACCCAGGCAGTAAATTCTACATGCAAAAAGGATACTCAGAAGTACTTCTGCCTCATTTTTTGTTTTGGCTGGGGAGTAAAGATGTGGTGCTAGCCACAGCATGGTGGTAATAGCCCCCCTGAGGAAGCTTCTAAATTGCCTCTGGTCCTCAGTGGAGACCTGATGCTGTATCAGAGCAGGGACTGGAGGAGCTCAGCATCCCTCCTGGGGCTGGGCCTTCGTGGAGCTGTGCAATAATCTTTCTTTACTGTAGTAGAACGTTCTAACTGGTGATGCTGGGTCATCAGATCATTGAAGTTGGGGTGTGGTCCTTGTAGGAAAGGAGGTACTGCCCTGAGAAGCTGTGGATGCCCCATCATTGGAAGTGTTCAAGGTCTGGTTAGACAGGACTTTGAGCAACCTTATCTAGTGAAAGATGTCCCTGCCCAGGTCGGGGGGTTGGATGAGATGATCCTTAAAGGTCCCTTCCAACACAAACCTTTTTACGGTCCTGTAAACCACAAAAAGGATCTTCAGTTTTTCAGAGGTGAAAGGCTAGGGTAAGAGTCCCGTCTGCACTGACGTTCCAGTTTGCAAGTTGAGGTTTGTGGTGTTAGCAAGAGTGGGAGAACAGGCTGAAGCCTTGGTCCCACCAAAATCATTGACAGAACAGTGTATGCTGAGGGATATTTCAGAGGAGAATAGTGGTAGTTTTAGTACATAGAGAGGAGTGGGGGTTTTTTTGAGCTATTAATTTATTGCATGTAATTTCTTTGTACTTTTGAAGCTCGTAAACAACAGGTGAGTTCTGACATACAATAAAAAGGCTGCTTTCATTTCCTTCTATGTTAGAAAGCGTGTCTGGACTACGAGGTGTTTACTTATCTCCCTGTATAGGATTTGTGAAAGAAGAGACCTACCTCAGATAGTTCAGAGTCTTTACAAGCAATTAGATTGTGGGTTGCATGGGTAGGTTGTGGCTTGTTTGTTAGTGTTTTAAGCAGTGCTAGTTGTATCAGTTTGTTCTGTATCTGCATGTGTTTATAGATATGTAGTGCTTCATTCCATAAACAATGGCGTGTTTGAAGATGATTGATACTTTAGCATGTGTAATCAATATAGAGCGCTTGTGCGGGTATGTGCACTCAATAACTCCATTGCACAGTCTGATGATGGAGTGTCATTGGCAGGAATGCTGTCCTGGCCTGTGCCGTTCATTTCTTCATGTGTGCCATACTGTGTCTGTATGTCTTTTGTATGTGCTTAATAGTCTGCGGGGTCACATTGGGAAAATCTGTGTGAACTGGCTGGGAAAGACTTTCTCTGTTTGAACCTTTTGCAGATTTGTTGTCTTTTAACTGGATCAAGGAACTGATCTGTTTCAGTGTGTAGTCCGCCAGACTGTTGAGGAAGAGGAGAGAGGGAAACATGGTAGGCTGGAATTGCTGCCAAAAACAATGTATTATTAAATCGTTGCGTAAAATTTTCCTGTTTTGCACAATATTTAAGAATGCAGGGGCAATACCAGGAAAGGGAAGAGACAATTGAAAAGCATACATTATAGCCGAGCACGTCAACGGTGAGTGAAGTTTCAGCTCTTGTGGTTGCGGAGGGAGAACATGAGGGAGTCAGAAACAGATGCTAAATTAAAAGGCCTTCACTACATAGGCTTAAAAATTAGGATAATTTAACAATACTCTCTAGGTTTTGGAGGAAGGGGGTCTTGTTTCAGGGTTTGTGGATGTTTGATTTTACTGGCATTTCCAGTAATTAAAGTGATTCCTTGACTTTGCCACTTGGGCTGGCCCATGTCTGATGGGACAAAACCAATTGGGTGGGAAATACAAAAGCAGGTTAACATGACAGTCCACAGGCTGTGGTGTCCAGGGCATGAGTTTATGGTGCAGGCTATTTCCTTCTGCTTTAATCCGAGTTTTCAGTATGTTTTAAAATAATTTTAAGTATTTTTCCTTTTTTTTTTTTTTTTTTTTTTTTTTTTTTTAGAATCTTGGGAAAAAAGGCACATTTTTTTTCTGGATTTGAGCGTGCCTGCTAGATGTGTGCCATTACTAATTGAGCTCAAGAAACCCATCAAGTTGCAACGAGTAAAATCTGAACTGGAAGTACACTCGGTCACGTACATTCTTGGTCTCGCTCTGTTGAAATCAGTAGGGTAATATGAGGAGAGGGATTACCATTCATTGCCTGTAACGTGAATGGCAGGATGTGCTGTTCAGAGAGCCAGAAAGGTTCAGGGAAAGATCACTGTGCAGCTTTCAGGTTGGCTGCTGGCTGCGGGGGATGGCTGGCTCTGCTGCCAGCCTTCTGCAGAATTGAGCCCTGCTTTTTTCCTTTGGTTGGCTCTTTCATGAGCGAGAGGCTTAGAAACGTCACTGTTAGAACTGGTATAAAAGCTGTTGCTATTTCACCCCTTTTTATGTCAATATTCAGACAGGCGCTGTCCTGATGGAAAGTGAGTTTGTGACTTTACTTTCCTTTATGGGGATGAACGGAGGCTGAGGACAGAGAAACTAATGAGGACTGCTCACCACAGTCTGACAGCCCTGGCATGGACAGCAGCGAACCTCATCAAGGCATGACAGACCATGGGACCAAGTGCTTTCTCTGTACCTTCATACCTGCAAAGCCGGGGAAGACACATGTGGTTTGCTGCAGTGTATTAATGTTTAGTTATGTAGCAGAGTCGTGGTGGGTCAGCAAATGTAGTTACTGGCATCATCCCCATAGCTGAAAAGTGAAGGTACTATGGGAGGAGTGTGAGCCCATGTCAGTGATGCAGGGAAGCGTGATTTGGCTTGGCCCTGAGTCAGACCACGCTGGGGTGCATGCCCTTCTCATTCAGGATTCCCAGGAAGATCCTGCCAGCCACTGCTTCTGCCCTATGGGGCATGTGCCATTGACCGCCTGCCTCTCTTCCCCAGACAATAGAGGTTTATTAAGAAAAAATTGCTGCTTGCTGCAAATTGATCTTTTTCTTCCCCGCCCCCCCCCCCCCCCCCCCCCCCAATTTTGATTTTGAAATTTGCTGAAATGCTGCTGTGGTCTGTGGTCCTGGCTGAAGTTTGCATGGGGGTGTATCCTCTACAGGGGATGCCCCCGATTTCTTGCTGCTTCTGCTGTTGTCTTGCCTGATATTCCCACCTATAGCCATTTGCACTTTGTAGGCAGTGGCAGAATCTGAGATTTAGAGTGCAATGAGCCTTTTATGGGCCCTTGAAGTGTGTCTCTCCCTTGTCTGCTCAGAATTACCACTTGTTTCAGGGGTAAGAGCTCTTGTGCTTTTCAAAGTATGTTGCAGTTTCTCTAAAGCTCTTGTTCCTGTGACTGAGAGACTACATGATTTTCTCATTGGAAGGAAAATTTAAAAGGAGAAATTGCTTTCACTCTCATTGAGAAGAGTAATAACCAGGGCTTCAAAAAGGATGAAATAAAAATGAATATCCAATGCTTCTAAAATTTCAGATCTCTAATTCCATGATATTAAGAATGGGGATGTCAAGAGCTTGGAACTGTCACTAAAGGGCTTTTGCTTCTTGAATTTCCAGTGCTTAGAGAAATGCTGAATAAAATAAATTTTTTTTTCTTCTTTTGAGGAAAAAACCCTAAACCTCAAACCCTGAAAGCACACACAAATGGATTTAGGTTTTATAGGATTTTGTTTACAAAGACGCCACATGTGGCACAATAAATGTTGCCTGAAGAAAGCTGAGATTAAGCTAAATCAGAGCGGGTTTCTCTTTGAGAATACATAATTGTATTCACAAATATAATTATTTCATATTTATTTTTTGCATAATGTTTTTGTTGGGCCTGAAGAGAAACTGTTTGAAAGGGATAATCATAAATAATATTTTTTTTTCCTCTTAGAAATAAATTGTACGTATTTCCGACGTGTACATTTGTCACTGCATATTTTATGGATGAGGTTTCTGGTGGTGTTAACCCAGAAGTAAGGCAGGAATTCTGTAAACAAAAAAAGTCACCACATTCTTTATTTGTATATAGACAATTAACATCTAAGTCACCAAAATTAGGTAATTGCATGTACAGGTAGGCAGTTTGGGTAATTTAAAAAGATAAAACTTCTTTTTTCTCCCCTAAACCTCCTGGAGATGCCCATGGTGTGTTCCCAAAGTACGGTTCAAACAATACAGAGCAGATATGTCTCAATGGTAAAGCTGTGATACTGCTGTTTTTCACATAGCAGTGGCCCTTTCCTGCCAGTCTTTGTCTTTTTTGGCTATTTGAATATAAGCTTTTGGGATCAGCAGGTGTCTCTTACCCTGTCTGGTTCCTGTTGTAATGGGGTTCTGTTGTATCATGGAGTTCTTTGTTTGCTGCTGTAACACAATCAGTGCGTATTGTGAGCAGGCTGTGCTGCTCTATCTGTGAAAGCACCTAACATTAGACTGGGTGACTTTGTTACCCATTTTCAGGCATAGGCATTATTAATAGTAGAGTAGAAACTGCTTTGAAAGAACAAGTTTATGAAACTTGCCAAGTGGAATCCAACTTTTTAATCAAAATACTAAGGAGGTGTGTGTTTTTTCCATAAATATGAATGTCTTTTTGACCTTCTGTGAACAAAAAAAAAAAAGAGGGATTATTTTTGGCCTTTACAGTAGTCAGAAAAAACGATTTTTGGATCACAGTATAATGACTTAATTCTAGAAGTTGTTTGGTTTCAGTTTCACTGTACTTCAGCTATCTCAAAGTGCTTTATTGTCAGTGTTTTTATACGTGGGGAAAACAAAGAGACAAATGTAAATCAGAGTTTTCAGACATGTCTGCTACAGTTGGTTCATGGTTAATTTGCAGTTGGTGTGTGCATCTGTGGTTCACTCTGGAGTGTCTTAAGCTGGACACCAAGAACCAGTAGCATGTTATGCCTTGCTCTGATGTTCACAATAAATCACTGCTAGATGTTGGAGCAGAAATTAAGTTCCTTTGCTTTGGCTGCCAGGCTGCATCTTTCCTCCTGATTTTGATGGCTATTTGTTTTCTTAATGGTTGTAAACCTCCTTTAAAATCAGTG
The DNA here is from genome assembly GCF_004027225.2 of Strigops habroptila. Taxonomy (NCBI): domain Eukaryota; kingdom Metazoa; phylum Chordata; class Aves; order Psittaciformes; family Psittacidae; genus Strigops; species Strigops habroptila. The sequence continues at coordinate 6,264,915 of NC_044302.2, read as the reverse complement.
GAAGTGTGGGAGAGTGACTGACAGCAGAATGTAGCCCAGGGTGTTGTGTTCTTTTTGCTACCCTTCCATCTTCCTGCGAAGAAAATACCTGTCGGGGAGCCAGGTGCCAATCAATTCAAGTCTCTTGCTTTCTGAGGCGTGCATGCTTTGTATGTTCCCCTAATAGTCACTTCTGACAACCTACCACTTAGCTTTTCATTTAGAGGCTGTTAAGATTGAATTCAGCACTAAAGAGTAAGTCAGGGAAACCTTGACTACACTGAAATTTTCAGGATGAGAATGATGTTTCAAAATTACTATAGAAGCAGGGTGTTGAGAGATCTTTTTGAAAAGATCGGCAGTTCTCTCTCCCTTCTCATACCTTGGATTTACCATACAAACTTTCTGATGTTGAGCTCTTAAATTTAGGAATCACTTGAGAAGAATAGGGTTGCAGAGGCATATCAAAACACCAGATTTCTATCTCCCACAGTGTAAGCTGTAAAAAAAGTAGGAAACTGAAAGTAGAAATATGTGGGCTCTTAAACAGTGGATCTCTGAGCCATTGGTGTAAGCTAGTGCAATTCTGCAGACTTTTCCTGGTATCTGTGCAGTTATTCTAGTTGGGGATCTCTGTGTTGGGTTGTTCCTGGCAGCTTGAAAGGTAGTTGCACAACGAGAGATTTCTTTGCCCATTGGATGTCAGAGATTGACGGAGAGTTGTGAGTGCGAGCCTGCCTTGCATGCTCTGGCTCCACGATGCTATGACTATAGTTATAGTGCTCTGTCATCTCAACAGTTTGCTTAGTATCTTGGCACTGAGAAAAAGTGGGAGGAGGGGATCAAAACTGTGAAAGGCCCAGTGATTCTTTGAAGAACAGCATTTACTTTTGCAGCAGAGGCGATTTCCATCTACTTGGATGGACTGCATTGAATGAAATAGATCCATCTGTGTCCTTGTTTTACCGCTCAGTTGTGAAATGCCCATAGTTTGAGTACCTGTTGATTCCTTGTGGAAGATGAATCATGTTCAATGAAGGGTTCCTTATCCAACAGTAACATAGAACAGAGAGAGGTTTATTTGGACGTCTAGGAAAGAGGAAACAATGTCAGCTTACAGATGTTCAGTCATTGTTTGAACCAGGCGAAAAATTTGTGCAACTGCTGTAAACTTCTGCCGTTATTATATAGGTTATAGTAGCACGATTATGGTATTGGCAAAAGAGCTTCAACTTACTCTTTCAGTGCAGGAATTCTGATACTTCTTCATGCATTCCTTACAAAAGGAATAGCAGCCCCAGCTCTGTAGTAAAGGGCTCAAAGTAGTGTTCCAGATTGTTTTTGTTATGAAACACAGCCAGTTTTTTTTCCTGGTGTATGGAGGTGAAGAACATTGATGAAATAGATTACACAAGTACAAATTATTAGTCATTACTTTTAGTACTTCTTTCAACTCCCTCTTCTTTTTTTTTTTTTTTTTTTGGCTCTGCTGTTAATTTATGTTTTTTTAACCAAAAAGTATCTTGACATCCAGAGGCACAGAACAGGCTCTTCCTCTTCTCCCAGAGGAGCAAGCAGCTTGAGTGGAGTCCTGGCACTGAAAATCCCATCTGCTTTGCAACCAAATAATGTGGACATTGAAGAAAACGTAAAATGTGCTGGCACAAAACTTCATTGCTAAAGGTGAAAGGACGGACACAGTTAACATGTCTGTCTGAAAACACGTTTTCTAAGGTTAGATAATTCATCTTTTCTGATTGCTGTGAATGAAACAGGAAATAAAGCTGGAAGAGCTTGAAATTAAATGAAATGTGCAGGACCAGACATGCACTTTGGTATTAAATATTGACATACCCCTTCTAGGTAACCACTTTGCCTTTGGAGCCCAGCATTTGCCCAAAGACTGTAACATCTTCTTGCTCTAGTGTTCATGGTGAAAAAATTATTGGCATTGAGAAATATTGCTAATGGCCTCTCTCCTAACACTAACTTACACTTCTTTTGGTGCTGTGTCAATGCCTCCTTTGAAATTAATCCTCTCTGATTTATTTTAAGTTATTTCAAATGTCCCCGGTGACTTGGGTTGACTAATGTACTTTAAATGTGGTGAAATCAAATCTGTCGTGGGAGTTGACTGTGTATAAAGCTGCTCCCTCATGGAGATAGATGACATGGGAAAGCACTGAGTCCTCCTTGGTGCATGCCCAAATACAGAATCAGTCCTCTGTTGCTTTAAACCTGTGCTGGGTCGGGATTGATGCAGCACTAACTACATGCATTGTCTGTATATTGTGTATTTATAAGTGCTGTAAGCACGCTCCTACAGCATGGGCTGAGTGGACTTGAAGGGGGAAGGGAAAGAAAGGAGGCGATGATACGAAAAAATTTAAACAAAGCAGCCTCAACTCACAGATCAGATCTGTGTGTTCCAGCTGAAAAGGGAAGTCTCTGACTTAGTGACCGCAGCATGCTTGTGACTGGAGCTTTTTGACTCATCTTGAAGGGATGTAGTCCCCAGTGCAGCCTCTTGATGTGAGGTGAAGGTGGCCGCCTGGGGCAGCCTGTAGTGTGTGAGGCCTGGGCCATTGTGTCTTCCTTTTGAATGCAGTTTAAAAATCATGGAAATACTTAAATATGGTAGTATTGAAAAACACTACGATATTTGAAAAATCATGGAAATACTTAAGTATGGTATTATTGTATTGTTTTACAATTAGGATTATGTGTTTCCTAATACCTCTTCGTTTATCATACCCACTTTAGGTAAGGTAAAGGTGCAGTGCTGTGTTACATTATCTAGCTTTAACGTCAGGGGTTTGGGAGGTTGTCTATCAAATTTTCTTATCAGAAATAGGAGGAAAAAAACCCTACCCTGTTCATCTTCTTGCCTGTACAGTCTGAACCTGGAGATCTTTAGAGAGCTGCTGTCTTGAGACTCTTGTGCTGTGCTCTGATTTCACATTACCCTTTTTTTTTTTTTCCTCTTGCATTTGTTAGAAAAGCCTGTACAAACAATGCTCTGCTGTTTCCAAACACTGTGAAGTTTTCCCCTTTGCTTCCTGTTTTTGTAATGTGCTCGTGAAAAGACCTTGTCGTCTTTGCACTGGAGTTAGCGTTAATGTAAGTGCATTTGCCATGAGCTACTGTGTGTTCCCGCATGTAGGGACCCAACTGTATTATCAGCAAGCCTTATTACTCTTTATTTATGGTAAGACTAGATTTAAAAAGACTCGTGCATGTAAAAGTGAAAGCACAGGCAGTGTTAAATTACGCAGTCATGAGCTTGTTATTTCCCCTGCCCTCAAGTATGCAAGCCAGTTAGTAACCTAGTGATCTATACAGGAGGCTTTAATTGGATATATGCCCAGAGTGCAGATTAATATGGAAAAGCTATAAAGGCACGGGTTCACAAACTTTATTTGACCACACGAGGACCCGTCTGCATGATCCCATGTGGAATGTGTGAGGGATTCTCAAAACAAAGAAATACCTTCATGTATTTGGGCAGATCTGCATGTAAAGCACAGGATACAGCAGTGATGTCTGTGTGCTAAGGTCAATAGACTGTTGATTAAATAGGACTTCCTCAGCCTAGTTTTCACTTCATGTTCTTAGGAGTGCTTTAGGTGGGGCAGAGGCACATCTGTGGCCTCTGTGCAATTTACCCGAGTTCTTAAGTTTTAGTTCTGAAATTGTTAAAAGTTTTCTTTGTACGATTGGATATAATCTTGGCTGCCTTTGGAGGTAAGGAGGGGGGTGAAGCTCCCTGTAGTGAAATGAAAACAAGCAGATGTCTTGACTGCAGCTGGCTAGAGATGAATCATTTCATATAAACTTGCCTGGAGAACATGATTTTATTCTTCTATAAACTTATACTCCAGAGGAAAGGGAGAATCCCCATTAGTCAATGACATCCTCCTGGCCTAAAATTCCAGTGCTTCTAGTTTGCAAATCACATGAAACACATACAGACTACTAGCTGTATTCAGCAAAGGCATTCTCAAGCTTGAAAACGCTTCTAACACAGATTCTGTGTCTCTTCTGGGAAGTTTTTTTCCTAAATGAAAATTACAGTATCCCTAAATGTGTAAAACCAGCCACAGTCACACCCCTATGTCCCCTAAACCAGTTTGATAATGATAAAATAGCTTTTAAATTGTCATTATTTAATTTAAATCAAATGTTATTTAAATTAAATAATGTCTTTTAAGTATTGCAATAGTTTGGTGGCTTAGGAGAGCCATGTTGCAGGCATAGCAGACCTTCCTGACCCTTCGTATGATGGAGAGCAGTAAGGAATACCACCTGTCTCAAAACTCTCTTTCCCCTTTCACTTCCCATGACTTACTACTAAGGGCTGACATGTTTAGAAATGAGTGGTGGCCCTGGGTCTCAGTGTGGAATGCGGAATGGTGCTGAGCTTGGTCATACATTTGGGTCACAGAGCTGCCCATGCTGGCTTCTTCAGCCATTGCTGTCCTGTTTCCTCCTGCGACTTAGGTCCTGTGCCAGGAGAGCTTTACAGTTGATTTGTAATATAGCTCAGCATTGGAGATGTGCTGCTTGCAAGCCTCCTGCTATCTTGGTACTGTTTATAAACTTACACAGTTGTTCCCTGAAGATCGTGGGATGGAAATATTGTCTCCTGTAGCATAAGTCCTCATCAGCACGAAGAGTGGAGGGCTGATGGTGACTATGCTTTGCATAGTTGCAGAAAATAAGGTAACCCTAATTAAAGTTTCGTGCAAGTAGTTTCAGCATTTGATTCCAACCTGACTAACGAAGACAGACAACAGTCCTTAGCTCTCTGCCTGCAGCAAGAACATGGGAATTGAAGTGACTCATTCTCAGGGACACGGCAGTGGGAATGAGGCACTGCTGTGGTTGCAGATAATTCCCTGGAAGTCTCCGTTGTGCAGAATGCATTAATTGAAGAGATTCATGAGCTGCTTAATGTCACATCACTCCATTTCCTCATCAGGGAACTGGAAGTCTCATCAGTATAGGGAAAAAACAGGAACTCTCTGGTTGTGAGTAAATCTTAACAGTTGTAAAAAGAGGTTGTGTATGTTGTCCAGCATGTTGTCCAGCATATTGTCTGGTATTGAACTTCTTGCCACGTAGCTTGAGTTTTTTCTTGCCACTCTATCTGCTGTGGGGACAGAGACAGCAGCGTGAAGATGTGCATTTCTGAGTGCACAGAAGTGAGCAACAGAGGTGAGGGAACTGTTTGCTGCTGGTTTCTTCTGTGAAGTACAGTAGAAGGACGGATGCTTCCTGTTTGTAACTGATCACTATCTGCATTGATTGCATTGGTCTCAGAACTGGCATATCTTTATATTAGAGAGAGAGGACGTGGCATAGGATACCCCTGCAGAGAGTTGGAAATACAATGTGATACTGTGTGGTCTTTGCCTGTTCCAGGGTGGATGGGAGCATACGTATCTCAGGGGAACATACTCCTGCAGATAGTAACGTGTTCCTAGTAGGCAGATCTGATGCGTTGTGTAGGCAACAGAAAATAAACAGTGCAGCCCACCGTTTGCAGATTTAAACTGGAGAAGGGAATGTGCTGCACTTATGGAAATCAGTCTTGCCATGTGTGATATCTCAGTTTTCAGAATCAGAAGTACCGTAATTCTCTTTTTCACCAAAGTGCCTGTATTTCCAACTATCTTGCCCATTGCGGGTCCAGGTGGGAGCTAGTACAGAAGGAGCCCTGTGACGTTTGCCATGGTTTATTACATTGCCTCTTAAGACACTTCAGGCTGAGTTTTTATCCCTGTATTAGTTTTATGACATGGGAAACATTGCACAGAAAAATACAGTTTAACACTGTAATAGCTACTTCTTAAAAAAATGGTATACACTTTTTTCTTTTTGATTAGAAATTAGTCAAAATCAAAATGTGGCTGCCCCATCCCTGGCAGTGTTCAAGGCCAGATTGGACGGGGCTTGGAGCAACCTGGTCTGGTGGAGCTGGATGAACTTTAAGGTCCCTTCCAACCCAAGCTATTCTGTGGTTCTATGAAGATTCCTGCATATTGATTGAATTTCTAAGCATAAAGCACTTCTGAAGATCATTGTATCTTACAGCTTTTGATCTGATCCTTGAGCAAGGAGAGCTGGAGTGAAAGGAGATGCTCTTTCTTGTGGCTTTATGCGCCACTGCTATCCTCAGTTATGAGAGAATCAGTGAGACCTTAGGGCTGGACTTTGATGCCTTTTGTCTTTCTAGCATCTCATTCCACCAGGAGGTTGTAGTGGTTTCTGTTGCATGACTCAAGCTCACATCTACCACGAACAGTAATGTACTACCTACTCTCTTTGTGGCAAGCTGGTTAAGTAATAAGAAGTACCTTTTAGATCCACTAATAACAGAGTTTTCCTTCATCTATGCCTTTGGGAACATTTCAGTACTTTGCCTGGCAGTGTATCACTACTCTGAATCGTGTGTGGAAAAATGTCTGAAGCAAATTAAACAAAATGACTTGTGAGTAAAAGATCAAGTCAAAACACTGTCGAGATGAAAATCATTGACTTGATGGGTGCAGTCTATATGTAACTGGGAAACCTTTAATGATACCAGGAGAAAATTCGGCCATAATAGACAAAGTTGCAGTTGAGGTTTCTGTGACTTAAAAAAATAATCTCTTTATTCCTGTGGTTTATTATTCCTGTGGTCACAAGGCATGAGCTATTATGAATATGAAGGAAGATCCATCAGGCTACCTGTTCAGCAGAGGCTGGCTTGAGACTAAATCTCAAAAAATTAAGATGGGAGTGAAAAAAAATTACTCTTCTGGCATTGTATTTGTGGCTTGGCATGTCTAGATCCTGTGAGTCTGTTCCATTGTTTTTACTCATAGCATCTTTCTCTCTTGTTGGGAATCACTAAGAGTGATTTGGCATCTGTACCATACTACTAAAAACAATCTTAACTACTTATAATTAATGAATCGTGTAAGCTGGCAGGCACTGATCTGAGGGGATGGAATAACAAACGTAAGGACAATGTGAATTCTGCGTTGACTGGCAACATATGTCAGAGAAAAGAGCTGCTTTATTTTTCTGGTGCTGAATTGCTTTAGTGTGTGGACTTTCAAATAAGCAGTGCTTTAAGAAAGTGTACAAGTTGCTTGGCCGAAATATGGCATAATTTTATGTCATCATGTGTATCATGACGTGAGATCCTTGCGAAGAGAAGAAAGAAGATACTGTTATGTTTTCTCTGGTGTATCTGTCTGGTTTTATGCGGTGGGAAAAGAAGCCATGGAAGTGGTTATATTGTGCCTGTTGCTTCCTCCCCACCTTTTATTTCTTTTTTAAATTAGGATGTCTTAGTGTAAAACAAAGAAGCCAGACTGAGATCCAGCAAGGGGAGGAATGATGCTTTTCAAATAGTGAAACTTGTTTTTGAGTTTTGTTGATCTTAATGGAGAGAAAATGCTAATTTTACTTTTTCTTATTGAGTTAATCCACAGCAAGATCTTTAAACAAAACAAGCTACTTGGACTTATCATAGAATCATAGAATGGTTTGGGTTGGAAAGGACCTGAAGATCATCTAGTTCCAACCCCCCTGCCATGGGCTGGGACGCCTCACACTAGACCATGTCGCCCAAGGCTCTGTCCAACCTGGCCTTGAACGCTGCCAGGGATGGAGCATTCACCACCTCTTTGGGCACCCTGTGCCAGTGCCTCACCACCCTCACAGTAAAGAACTTCTTCCTTATATTTAAAGAGAGGATTTTTTTGGGAAACGCTTTATTGGTTCAGACCTTTATGGTCCCTCTTGGACTGTCTCCTTAGGTTGTGTATGCATGTCTAATTCAGTCAGACTAGATAGGACAGTACTCCCTTTGATTCTTTTAGTTTTTGAACATCGAAATCTTACAAAATGCCTGTTCCCCCATGGAAAGAGAACCGGTTTAGGGAGAGTTGATGTTCTGGGCAGTATATCCAAGATAACTATAGATGCTGGAGGAAGAGAAAGCAGCCTCGGGAACAATAGGGAGGCTTTAAAAAGCTGTTTAAATTGTGCCAAGCTGCTACTTTTTTTTCTTTTTGGTTGTCATAGAAATGTGCCAGTCCGTGTCTCTCACAGATGAGCTCAATAATGAATGGCTGTGCAGGATGAGTCTCTTTTCAATGAAGATGTTTATACTTGAAGAACACAGATGGACTTCAACCACAGCTCAGAATCTAAACACCCCTGAGCTCCTGGGGGAGGGGAGTAATAGGAAATGAAATCTGGGTTTTATAGCTCAGGCCTGCATCTGTGCTCCTTGATTTGGCTTTCTGAGTTATTATGGGATAATAGAAGAGGAATACTGTCTGCAGTAAAGAGGGTTTGTTTGTTGGTGGACTTTGGCGGGAGGATGATTTGTCCCAACTCCATTGGGTTGGAAGAACCTTCCTGCCTAGATGTCTTTTCAGGACCATCATGGCTGAGGTTAGTTGGCTGCAGAGATGTCATTCAGCTGTGCAGCCTTTAGCAAGTAATCTTTCTGTCATTTCTGTATTGCTGTTACTCTTTGCCTTTTGAAATAATTTTAGATTTAGATAAATATTTTGAATGAGAGCTGACAGTTTTACCTGCTGCACAGCAGGCAAAACGCTGTGATACAGGCTTGGTAGAAGTTCACACTTACATTTTGCTGATGCAGATGACTGCAAGTGGTAGAAGCAGCATCAGACCTGTGAGATACCAAAGAATTTGCAGATGACACAACTAATAATCTTCAATGAGGTGTGTCATTGAGCATTGAACAAATGTGGTGCAGTCAACAAACACTTACTGTGTTGGACGAGGCGGTGTTCAGTGCAGGCAAAAATGTCCTGTGCAGGATTTGGTATCTGGATTGTTTGCTTTATGAGCATAATTCTGTGAATTCTTTTTTACTTCCAAGAAGCCCATTAATTATTTTCATCTACATTTGGCACTGTCAGAATGCCTCAAAGGAGCTTAGGTGTAAAATGACAATAGCTGCAGTATCTCCAGGGTTTTCAGGTATCCGAATGATTTGTTTATCTGGCTGTCTTGCCTTCCTTGGTTTTCTATTCCTGGAGCTGGACTGCCGGAAATGATGCATGTTGCTGAATGCAGAATAGTCCTTGCTGTGCCAAGGCGTGTACTTGGAAGAATGGGATACTATGTCCTATTAACTAACATAAATAATCAAAAATACAAAATAAATGAAATACGGGCTGGGTTTCTTTGTTCGTTTGTTTTTAAAAAAGTATTCCCAACAATTGGAAAGGTGGAAGGTAGCATCTTTTAAAATTAAATGCACCTTTATCAGAAACTTTCACTGTTGGAGGATACCTTAAAGACTTTACACTCAAACTTGTTTGAGTGTATTTGAGCCTTGTCTTTGGTCAAAGTGTTGAATTCGACTGCTCAGACTCTTAATACTCTGGTTTTTCTTGTTGTTCACTTCAAAGTGTCCTGCTTGAAGTTGTACTGGAAGACAGGTTGGGCTAGAATTGCCCTGCCTTTTATTAAAAAATATTTAGTTTAAAGTAAGATGAATTCTTCGTGTACAACAAGAAACAAGCAGTTTCTGTGCAGAGAAATTCCTCTTCTGCTGGCTTGACACGTGTTTTGTGGGATCTTCAAAGATCCTAGCACTCTGTTAAAGACCTTGCTCAGCCAACTGATCTCATCCTCGAAGGGGAAAGAGTGACTCATTCACTACAGTAAGTGGAGGTGCAGTCTCTTACAGGTGAGGATGCTACTACGCGTGTGTCGTGTGATGTGCACCTCAGCACATTGCTGGCCTTCACTGTCAGGCAGCTCCAGCCATATAGGAAAGCTGCAGGTGAGGAAAGTGTCGAATAAGAACAAAATGGTTGTTTTACCTGAGTCAAGTAAAATGACAGAGTTAAGGTGTCCGTTTCTCACCAAGGGATGGTCACCTCAGCAGGGACTGTGGGGCCAGGGGTACCGTTGCTTCTTCAGCTCTGCCGCTGGCCCATAGCAAAGTGCCTGGGAGCCCTGCCTGCTTTCCTGCTGGAGAGGTGGTGTTAACAGGCTTGCTTACTGTATGTATTTATTTTAAGGGTTAATCAATTAGGCATCATCAACTGGAATTTTTGAGGAATTAATTTATAAAACTGCTCAGTTTTGTGCTAGACTTCTATGAATAATTCATCTTGTATTTCTTTTAGTTTTGTAATATATATCAAAAACTTACAATAACTTTTTCTATTCCCAAAGCCATCTTTAATTAATTTTTCTAAGGGCCTTTCTGGAATGGGAGTGCACAGCTCCCATTGTACTTACATTGTATTTAAGGAGCTATAGTGATCAGTATGACTGCTGCCAGATGCGTGGAATTATAGAATCAGAATCCTAGGATGATATGGGTTGGAAGGAACCTTAAAGACCATTTAGTTCCAAGCCTCTTGCCACAGGCAGCGACAGTTAAAATGGAATTAAGGTGGAAACAGTTAAATGGTCATTTTAAAATATTTTGTTTTCAGTTATAGCCTAGAACCCAGACCACAGTATTATAGACAGAAAAAAGGGTTTTTTTGGGTAATTCCACTGTTTTCAGTATTCGCTGGACAGGTTAAAATGGTGGGTCAGAGCAGGAATCCTAATGATCAGAGGTTTTTATAGGACACATTTGCTGTCCTACTTGTGTCAGAAGTGACATAATAACATTGAAAATGATCAGTTCCACTGTCCGAGCATTGATGCAGTGCTGTTGGAAATTACCACTTTCACTGTAGGAGTGTTCACCTTTCATCTGCTATCATTAAAATAATCTTGTTTTTACTTTTTAATTGGCTTAGGTTGCCCTTCTTGAGGGAAGGGAAGCTTTGTTGGTTGCTTTTTGTAGGGTTTTTTTAGTTTTAATTTGAAACACAGTTTTAACATTTGGATTGTTCGAAACAAAACTGAGAGAAGTCCCAACATGAGCAGAGCATATTTTTAAAGGGCTTTATGGCTCTAAGTTCCTAACACAGTCCAGATGTCTCCTATCTCTGCTCTTTCTGTAACATTTTCTGGCGCAGTGTCGTTGGATTTTGAACTCAGTCCAAGTTGTGTGCCAAGTCCTGAAATAAAGTAAATCAGTGAGTTGTTCTTGGACGTTTCTCCTTAATCCAAACCAACCCAAATCAAACTTCAGCTCTGACCTCAGGACTGCACATTCAAATATTTTCCTTTGCCTCCTCAGTTTCAAAGTAGCAAAAGCAGGAGATTACCACTTTGCAGTATTTAAACAGAGGCTTGTGCGACATCCGTGCAGCTGAAGCAACTACGTTACTTGGGACCCAGTGCCTGTTAAAGCACCAGTGATGTTTGCCAGTGCTGTGATTCTTCACTGTGATTCCAGTCCCTGTTGGTTGGGATTCACATTATGACCACACTGGAGCAGAATTTATTTGGAGGTGTCATGTCTACAATTAGATAGCGACCAAAGGGAAGATTCTGTAGTGCTCTCTTGCAAATGTTTCTGCCTGAATGCCTTAGAAACTATTGATGGGGAAAACGTGGAAACCCCCAAAGCGTCAGAACTAAGTTCTAGGATAAACTGTCAGACCGTAGTTTATCTTTCCTTAGGCAAGAACTTGTCTCCATTGTATTTAAGCACTCCACTGAAGTTAGCCTAGCATGCTAATAAATACACTGTGACTGAATGGGCCACCTATTGTTCTACATTCTAGTGACAGCACAGCAGCTTATGTGGGGAAGAAAGCATTCGGGAGGTAGTGTTATTTTGAACAACAAGTTTAGTTGCTGGACAGAAATAGACTTAACAGTATGTGACACAAAATCTCTGTGGAACATCAGCAGGTTTGAGATCTGTTGGTTTAAACCTTACGCTTTATCTTCTGATTGGCCAGGTTCAGATAAGTTTAATTCAACCATATCTGTTATCAGCCTTTTGTTAGACCCAGCTTTCACTGAAATTGATGTGGAGCTTGCTTTCGGCTCAGCAGGCTTTGCACTGTGTCCTCAAATGTGTGTGGTCTGCTGGGTGTTCTGGTGTAGCTGATTATTTTTGGTATGGAAAGTTGTCAAAACAGGTAGGATGCATGAGTCTGACAGTACTGTCAGGGAATGAAAGTTTCCAGTATGCTCTGTGTTGGCCTTTGTTTGTGTTTTTTTGGGAATCTCACTACAATTGTATATGCATATTTGGCTGCCTAAGGAATACTAATGCAAAGCTTTTCTGTAGAGTAAAAGAGAGCTCCTTTTTTAACAAGGGAATAGCCGTGACCCTATTTGATAGAAATCTGCCTAGGAAAGTTCATTTGCCTGACTGTATTACATATCATCTGGGCTTGTAGGATTACTTTATTAATCAGTTTTGTTCCCTCTGGTCTTCAAGCCAGTGTGTGTCTTTCTGGCTGGATTCTGTATAACCATGAGATGGGTAACTAACAGATCCTGCTTTGGGGCCAGAGACCTCAAAATTTACCTTTCAGAAGTAGCCAGAACAACCACATGCATTAAAATAACTAATGGCTTTCATGATGAATTTTCTAATGTGAGCTAAATGTTGGCTGGCACGTTCACACACTACGTGGTAGCAGTTGGACGTGCCATTACAAAGTTGTTGTGCAACTATGAATACCAGGGACAGCAGTAAATTAGTTCTTTTACAGAGAAATGCCATAAAAAAGGAAACATTTCAGACCTGGCATGTCTTGTAATTCTTTCATCACTTAGCGGAGCTTTTGTATACACACAACTTTGTTTCCTGTGAGATGCTGTGTTCGGCACTCATCTCTTGGACTTTCAGGGCTGTTTTGCTTTCTATGTGGAACATCAGGCATGGATTGACCAGTCACCTTAAGGTTCCCTTGCTTGTGCGCTGTGTGGGGCTTTTTCCTTTGAGTGTGGACCTCATCTGAACTCCATGTCAGAGCCTTTCTGCTTTGTGTGTTGGCTCCTTGCACAGGGGCTGGACCTGGTTGTTTTGGAGAGTGACCTTTCCATCAGGGCTGACCTGCTGAGCTTGCTGGCATGGAATCAGGAAACCAATTCCTGACTCAGTCTGGTCTTCTCCTGCTGGTAAATTGCTGTAGCACACTGATCTGCGTGATACACCCTACATCAGAAGTTACCCCGCTAACTTCTGATGGAACTAGGGTTCCATTCTTTGTCACATCGGGAAAGATGCAAAGGTAAAGGGGAATTGCTCTGCCCTGGAGGAACTGGGAATCAACCTGCCAGATCAGGAGGTACATGTTAAAGTCACAGGAAGTTTTCTTTCCTTCAGTGCTGCTCGGAGCTTCTCTTTGGAAACAGTAAAGTTGCTGGGAGATGGGCTGCGACAGGCACAACGGTCATGTGGATGTTTGCAGATAGATAGAAACTACTCAGGAGATCCTCTGGCCTTCGAAAAAGGGGTTGTTGGAGATAAAACTCTGTCAGGGAACAATGATAAAAGAACTGGGGCTGAAAATGAAAGAGCTGCTGGATGATCAGAGGAAGCTCCTGTGTTTTGAGAGCTGGACTTCAGCTAGACAGAAATCTTAAAAACCCTGTGCAGATCAGCGCAATAATGCGCTTGCCTAGGTTTCGCTTCGTTTTCCTTCTGCCACCCAGCCTGTAGGAAGCAGTTTTCATGCTTCCCTGGCAGCAAGATTCTTTGAATGTGGGAAACCTGATAGTGTGTCTGCTTAACTACCAGACTTTGGCCTGGTGCCCTTTCTGGTTTCCTTATGGAGTAAGTGCAGTGATGGGAAGAATGTGCTTCTTACACATGTAGTCATCTTGGTGATAGTAAACTGTAATACTGATACCCTGTTTAGCCTACCTCTGCCTGCAGAGCCATTGCCATGGTACGTGGGGGTCAGTGGCAGGGTAACAAGAAGTCTGCTTTAGGTTTTGAACGCAAAAGAGAAACTAGAAGTGAAATTTTTTTGAATTTTTTTTTTTTTTTTTTTTTTTTTAGAAACTGTAGATGTTTGTTCTAAACTGTCAACCTAATGCATGTTAATTTAATCCATTGAGACTTTTGCAGTGACATGCCAACAGAAAGCCTCCATTATATGCTAGCTGGAATTTTCACAAATTAGTCCATTTTAACTGTACTTAATGTGGCCAGATTGCTCACAGAATATAAAGGGGATTTGCTTGGGTGTTTAAAAGCTGGGCTTGCAACCATTTGAATGACTGACAGTAGATGTATATGAAGAAAACCCCATGAATTTTGGAGGATTCCTCTTAAAATTTTACACTTGTAAAACCGGTTTAGTATAATTTTGCATGGTGTTCAGGTAAACGGAAAGGAATTTAAATAATACAAATAAGGACAGCTACCCATTAGGAAGCCCCAGTCTGTATATGCGACTGATGGCTTACTGAATTGGATTTGTAAAGCCTGCCAACCAAAAGCAAAATGTTTTGAATTACAGAAATGTAAACTGCAAATATTAAGGCAATGAACTTGTACTGGAGACAAAAGGCTCTTCTGAAATTATGACAAAATGGGTTTATTTTATTTGAATTTTAATGTCTGTTTTGTTTCTATTTGGGGTATGTGTTTAGAAAACCAGCTTGCTGGAGTTGTGTGCTAATTTCGGACTGCTTTCTAGCAGTCCCAAATGGAAATGAAACTAGGTGTCAGACACTAAGAATGAGTTTAAGATCCTGAGGAATCAACAACTAGGACTCAGGTCTTGATCATGCAAAATACTGCATGCTCTCAAATCCTGTTGGAAATTGAGCACTCTGCAGTGTGCAGAATCAGAGCCAAGAAGCTATCAAGCCAGGTAGAGGTGCACTAGGAAGTGATTTGGCAAACACTTGTTTCATCATGACAGAGCTATTTGTGATGGTAAATGCTTACAGGATCCTCATGCCTTGGTCCTGAGCTACAGCCTCACACAACTGCGGTGTAGGAGCCTGATGCAATAAACTGGGGGATGTTTGAATTGGCTATGCTGGCCTTTGGTTTAAATCTTGAGGCCTTAGTTCTGAAGAAGACTTACTTAGTGTACACGTAACATATGCACTGAAGATCTTGATTTCTAACAGCTATTATTATGGGAAGATGCTTTGGTTTTGTGCTGGGAAATGTAATTTACAAGGAAAGATTATTTGTAAAATATTTTAGAATGCTTGTATATAGTACATGTCAAGTGGCAAACTCCTTATTGGTGTGGTGTCATACAAAGGGGTGTTTATTACTACGCATTAAGATTGTCTGGTGTAGTTCTACCACTTTGTAAGATGCCCATTGTAGACTGTTATCTCAGTGAATGTGATAAATCATGGCGTGCATTGTCATGATACGCTTTATAATTGGGCAGTATCATCTGTGTATCTGTGGTGGGGAAGTGGAGCCATAGACTCTTGTACAAAGCCTAATCCAAAGTCTGAGTCAGAGCAAGAAGTGGAAAAAGAACTTCAGAAGTCCAAGTTAAACAACAGAAATGAATTAATATTGAAAAAAGAATTGTTTTGTATGCAGGCCCTTCTAACCCTGATAGAACCTTCTCTTAACATGCAAGCCAGTTATTATTAGACACCTTTGGTGACTAAGGTTTTACAAGTCAAAATGTGTTCAAGTTGTACAAATAATAATAATGAAAAAAGCCGAAGAGCTGTTCTTAAGAGAATACACCCTCTTGAAAATACTCAAAAAATTTTACAGAATTGTTCCAGCACCCCCCTCATTAGGAAGGTTTTTTTGAGAGATGATGTTTCTAATACTTGGTGACAGGTTTATATCTTGAAATCCTTGTACAAACATGAAATACGGTCTTTAACTATGTGCTACTGGAAAATAAGGTTCAATGTTCAACTGTAGTGCCTTGTTCAGCCTTTTCTCTTTCCAGTTTCATTCACCAAAGCATTCTCAATAAAACGCTGTTTCTTAGTCATGGGTGACTTGTTCTGCAGTGCCGAAGATGTTTTCTGATCCTCTGTCTGTGTCTTATGTGACATTATTAATCTGTTTTCCCAGTCGCATGTATGAATGTGTAATAAAGGCCAGGAAAATAGGTCAGCATCAGTCAGTATCTCTATCTCCAGTACTAGTAAAACACCTCGCTTGTAGGTTGCTACGTTTCATAACTTTCTTGTTGCCGCTTGATCATTATTTCTTTACCTCTGGGGGTCAGAGATGAATTTTAGAAAGCAGGTTATCAGCTTCCTGGCAAATATGTTGTTATTAATTTCCATATGGTACCAGACAAGCGTTTCTTCGATTTCTTTAGCATTGTTGTTGACTGTTTCGTAAGGAATTTCTGTCCCTTGGGGAATGAATTGGAAACCTCCTAGTAAGAACAAAGGGGAAATTAGTAGTATACCTTCCCAATACTGAAGGGGGAAACTAAGAAAGCAAGTGTTGCAGATTTACCTGAAACTGCCAAGTAAGGAGGGAATGAAAGTGAAGGGAGTAATTCTGGTTGGAGAAGTTGCCTTAACTCACAGGATGAGCGGGATGTCAGGCGTGATGTTTTCTCCATTGCAGTGAGTCAGATTTCTGTTCTGTTTGTCTGTGTCTTTCAAACAGCAGCAGAGGAATGATAAACACTGGGACTGAAACCTCCTGAAAACGAAGCCATTTTTTCCTCAGGAAGAGTTTTACTGCACATGGGAAACTTGCTCTGACCAGAATTGCAGGCATTCAGCGGTGCTGTATTATTTAAAGAATTGAGGGCATTCATTCTTTTTCACCCTAAACAGGGTTTTGCTCTACTTGCGGTCATCCTGAGCAAATCCCTGTGTCTGTATTTGTGTGTTTTTTACTGCATTAGGCCAGCAGCATGCAATAAACAATGTTAACTTTATGTAGCTGTTAAATACACTGACCTTTAGTATTAGTTTGCACAAGCCATCCACAGTGTGAGTACCACTGAAATACCATGGGTGATTTAAGCAAGTTGCTGTGCTGCAATCAAAATATGACATTTCTATTACAGATGCTTCATCTGCGAGTGCGACACTATTTCCCAGGCCTGGTTCTCTCTTTCCATCTTTTGATGCTTTGCTGTGGCACCATTTCCCTTTCAGTCTATGCTTCCTCACCTGAAAAATAGAAATAGGAATTCTGTGTCTTCGGGAATAACCAGGTTAATATTTGCTGAGTGCTCTGAAGCTGCATGGTCCCATGATACGCTGCACCGGGTCAACGTGACTATTGCTAAATCACACTCTAGCAAGAATTACAGTCATTAATAGCTCTGAGTCTGGGGAAAGAGTCACTGCAAATACTGTAACAGCTACTTTAACTGTTTCCTTTTAAGCAAACAAAACCTCTTGACGTTTCTGCTGAGCAAGTTATAATGGCTTAACTTATTAAAATGCTGCAGAGTGTGTTGTTCCTCACTGGCCCCAGTAGCCTATTTTCTTTTCATTGAACCAAGTGATCATTGAAATTCCACCAAAAACGATGGCAGTTCTTCAGCTCAGTGGGTTGGGTGAATGGCTTTCCTTTTGTTACTCAAGTTTGTGCCCTGAGAACATGCAAGCTACAGTAATTCAGCAACAGGAGAAAAGGGGAACCTAGAATCAGTGACGCACATTCAGTAATTCTACTTCCCATTCCCAGTGTGGTGGCTGTGGGTTTTCAGCACATTAATCAGCTTTAAGCAGGGGAATGCCCTGTTTTGCCAAAATTTAACTGCATTTCCCAGTGGGCTGATGCAGGTATCCTTTGAGAGATCAGAAACAGGGAGAGATGGATTTCTGGTTGGGTCCATTCAAACAGCTGTACTAGGGGCTCACAGTTTCACCATGACAAATACCATAGAAGAGGTAATTTTCACTACAGGTCCTCTTGTGCGATATGCATTGTGCCTCCTTGAGATGGGAAGAGTGAGACTACACATACAAGAACATTCTGCAAGGAGAATGGGAAAGATGGGAAAGGGGGCAGGCGCAAGATCTGAGGAGTTCTTGCCTATAAAAGTTACTTAACATGAACTTCTAATATCTTGGATTTGCCATCTGTGAAATGGAGGCAATTTCTCTGTGCTTAATCACTTAATAGTGATCAAATAATAGAAAACCAAAGGCAAAACAAGCCTCTAAAAGAAATAGTAGAGTCAAGTGAGGTTGGAGAAGCTATTGAGCTTTTTCTCAGGCATGAACTGGTTAGAAATTCTTCAGTCAATCCTTCCCTTTGTTTTTCATGAAACAGTATTTCCATAAGGAAAATGAATGAAAATACTGCAAATCAAAATACAGCACTAGAAGAGAGAAGTGAAATGTGCTAATTTAGTTAAAATCTGTGTGCAAATGTGGATTATGTTCTCCTCTGTGGACAGCTAAGAAAACAAGACTGGTTACCAGTTGAATGTATATTTGGATAAGTATGTGCTCGCAAGTGAGAGATGTCAGGAGAGAGGAAGGGAGTTAGTCCTTTCATACAACTCTCATTTTGTAGGTCTCAGCTTTATGCTTTGTGAACTGTTGTGAGAGATACGCAAGGTGAAAGGTTTATTAGTCAAGAGATTCAGGAAGTAGATTCAAATTGAGAGACCAACTGTAACCTTATTCACAGCCTTCTCCTTTTCACCGACTAGAAAGGAAGGAAGGAAGACCCACAACCAGTCCCTCTCCTTAGTCTTAGCTAGAATGAACTGCAATAGGCAGCTTCATTTTTGCTTTGCTTTTCCTTTCCATTGGAGCTCTCATGTTGCTCAGGCCTTCATTTGGGAGGACTCCCAGATTCACATTGGGACTGTGATGAGCAGCTGCAGAGTTGGATTAAGGATGTGATCAACCTGCAGATTTCTTTGTTCTTTATTGTAGCATTAATTTTTAGCCCTCAGATCTCAGTTTAAACTACAAAATATATGTCTTAAACTCCCCTGTGAACGAGTAGGAGTTGAGGGTACTCAGCCCTTGCAGGAGGACTTTGGTGTTTTGCAGGATTGGACCACAAAGTCCTGGGGTGATTTGCACAGTTGTACATATTTAGATCCGCCTGAGATATTTTGGGTAGAAGATTATTTGGGGAAAAGTGGGGGAGTTCCTGCTTTTCTGGTGCAGAACAAGAATTCAGATAGTTTTTCTCATAACTGCAGGCTCTGAAGTTTTTGGTTATACTGTTTGCATGCAATGGGTGTAACCTGTGAGGAAAGAAACGGTGTTTATCTGAGATGCATGGCAGTGAATGACAGGACAAAGGTTAGGTGTGTGTGGAAAAGGCTGGGCATTGATTTCCTAAAGATGTTTTTTTTGAAAGCTATAGCTATTGGAGAGCAGAGACCTCCCTCTACATAATTGGGTATGTTTTGGGCAAAAGTCACTGGAAAGGATATGTCAGTCTCACTCTTAATCTCTTACACAGAGATGATAATACTGACAGCTTTCTCATACTTCACTGAAGTAGAGTGTTATGTTAAAGTCTGGCTCAGTGGTTCTGCATGGACTTCACCCCATGTTTAAGATAATTGCTGCAATACATTTCTGCCCAAGAATAAATTGATTTCTCAATGGCATAATTATTTTTTCACTGCTTATCAAACTGGTCTCTCCATGCAGTTTGTTTAAAGATCAGATGCTTTATGTTTATGGGGGCACTGCGGGAAGGTTTGTTGATGGATTGGTAAACAATTAAAAAGTCTGAAATCAGAAAACACTGGGCTTCATGCAATAGAGCATGGCAGGTATTTATTTTGACTGCCAGGTTTAACTGCGTGGTCTTAAGTGGTAATTTAAGAGCATTTAACATACCTTTGGCAGTCCTGTCCTCAGCACCTGTATAAGCTAGTCACTGCTCACCACAGCAAAACCCCAATGCTTTGTTCCTGCTAGAAAGCCCCAGTATCCCTCTGTTTTGTCCGTGCATGTTTCATTCCAGGCTTACTGAGCTGCTTTGGATGAAAACAAAAGCAAGGGAGAAGCAAGAAGTGGATCTGTTGACAGCTATGACAGAGATCGAATTCCAAGCCAGGCCATGGGATTCCTGAGAAGGGGCTACTTAAACAGGACTCTCCTTTGATTAATTGGAGATAGGGTGACACCTTGGACGTCAGAACTGTATTCGAGCTTGGAATCAGACAGAGGGTCAAAGAGATGAGATGCTTAAGGGCTGAAATGTGATCCCTGCCGCTTCCCTCCCTCCGTTCTCCGCTTTCTGGCTGTTGTACAGACCTGCAGGTCCCGCTCGTGTGGCTTCGTTTTATGTTCAGCGCTAACTCTGCTCGTCATGAGTTCAGAAACATGCACCAGAATTGGCTGCTTTTTCTGCACTACCCGATGCTTTTTAGCATTGCCATCCTAGAAATCAAACTGCCTTACAGCACCCTAGGCTTAGCCTTTGGAAACTTCCTCCCATTGCCAGACTAGCGTTTGAGGACTTGCTGACTTGCTTCTTTTTGCCCCAAGTAAGTTTCTCATCAAAGACAATGTTTTTTGAGTGGTTAATCACTTTTCCTTATCTTCCCTGATAGCAAATCTTGTGCATAATAATAGTAATAATAATAAAAATGAATGTTTATTATTATATAATTTAAAATAAATGTAAATTGGCAGCATTAAAGAAGGAAAGGGAGGTCTATGGAAATCAAGATTTACAACCTTCAGTGCCTTGTTAGTGGATGCTGTGGAGAAATGCAAAGAAATAGCCTACAGCGTAAATGTAAATATAGTTAAAAAATGAAAAATCTCTGTATATTTGCTTGATATCTGCAGTAGAAGAATATTTAGTCTCTTCTCCTTCACTTCACTCTTTCCTTGGGCTGCAGACGGGTTTACTCTGGCCACGCTGCTGACCCAAGATGAAAGGCTTGGGGTGGAATTCAGCTTACTTGACTTGAACAGTATAAAGCTTGTTATAAAGATGTCTAATTAAACCAGTCTGCTAAATTCCTTTTGTTGTCAGCTGAATTCGGTGGCTGCTGAGAGTAATCCATACTCTGCAGGTTTAGTCATTTGGTGTCTGAAAGGCAGTCAGGTAGTTGGGACTCAAGTCAGGCATTTATGGAGCATACTCTCCATAACAATACTATCCATTATGGATACTCTTGGGCAGTGCAGGTTATGGTGAGGCTATCTTCATAGCCATTTTCTGGGGCTTAGTGATAGTCCTAAGTGTATGTAACCTATAGATTTAGATGCTACAGGGCCTTTTTAATTGGACCTGTATGTTGAGTTCTCTTTGTCCCCGGTGCACATACAACACTGATGTTTACAGGTTCGAAGTCACTCGACTGTCTATAAATGCTGACAGAGCTGTTTTTAAAACGTGCAGGACCATTCTTTGTAAGGCAAGAGTACTTTAAAAGTATTTAAAGAGGCAGTTTGAACCTGTATGAAAACCTCCAGAGATGAGGAAAATACTAATTACCAAAGCTTTTAAACTGTATTCCAGTTTGCATCTGGCCTACTTTGATAGTGACCAGAAGCTTTCAGCCCATCAAGACTGTTCAGCTGTTATCAACACTGTTGTTTGGGATTGCTTTTCAAGTTTTTGATACTTTGGCTGTAGGGACACCCCAAAAGTGTTGCCTTTCCCTGAGCTCCTCAGCAGGCTGGTAACTGTGAGACGATGACAGTCCTTTGGCAGGCTCCTTTTTCGATGTTGTTTTTCTGAGTTCAGATTAGGAACACCTAAAACATATCCTATAGAATTTCTCTTAGCAAACACTTGAGCATAAATTGGGGGAGCATAAATTATTGCACGTTGCTGTTCTGGAACAGTGTCTTGGGAGTCTTGGCTGTGCTTTTGTTAACAGAAGAATTATAAATCCAATTCAGTGCTGAACTTAGTCAAAACGCTGGGAAGTGATTTAGGATAGTGAATGGTGCTGCTCCCTTAACTTGGTGTCATTAAATGATGGGGTGCTTTGTAAGTTCAAGCGATCTTGCTTTTAAAGCTTGCTTCTTAACTGAGGTAATCCTGCATTGAAAACTGTCAAAGAGGAAACATCTCTTTGGAAGAAATGCAGGCAGTGTTTGTGTTGCATCCAGAAGCGCTCTCTGTGGTAGCCTACTCTTTACAAAAGAAATAATTATGCAAAAACACATTCTAAGAACAACATGGTTGAGGAATTTGATTCATTACCTGAGCGTAATGACCAAAGTTTGAACCCAACATGCAACCAAGAGGCCATTTAAAACAATTATGTGTTTTAAATTGGGAGACATAAAAGGCAGCAGAAGCGTAACTTTCCTTGTAGTTTACCCATGGCCAAAGGCCTTTTCACTTCTTTGCAGGCCATAAATGAGATGCCATGGAAGTTGCATCGGGTTCTCCTAGTCGCCACCAATCTTTAAAATCCCATTCCAAAATCTCAGACTGTATCAGCTAGTTTACAACCCTTGTTAAGGTAGGCTTTGAATCTGACCAGCAAAAGGGTGAGGTCCTGCCTGTTATGTGATATGACTCTTCTGCTGTTGCTGTTCTTAGATGTATGGCAGGTAACCGAGGACTTTAGCAGAATGCTGTGTTTGTGTGTACTGACCATGAGAAGAGATTATTAACTCTATACCTTTGTGTTTTGTTGTGTTTTGAAGAAGCCTTACAATTTTCTCTGATCACGCTAAACAATATAAAGTTATCTGGTTCTGGACTTGGTCCTTTCTTTTTTTCCTTTCCTTTCCTTCATAGCTTTTGAGACTAGCCTTAGAATAAGCCTTGAGTGGCTGCTCCTTTTGTGGCTGGATCATTATTTGTAAAAGTGAGCAGTTACCAGGGATGCTATACAAATGGCTTTTCTGGAGCACAAGTTCCAGTGACAGAGAGACAGGACTTTTTTAAAATAAACCCTCTTTTTAGCGAATCTTCCTTGTTTGTAAATGACGCATGGGTTTGTTGACATGAATGGTCTACATACATCGTCCATTTATGTATGTTCCGTACATTGAGCAATCTATTTTACAGACAGTTAAAAATCTAACATTTATTAAATGCTTTTTTTTTTGTGACTGATGGGAAGATCTCAAATCTAGGGTTGTTTCTCAGCCTCCCACAATATTATTTTGTGAAAACTTTGGCTTTCTCTAATGCATGGTTTTCCGGTTTGGCAGCGCAGCAGTGCTTTTGTTGTTCAACTCATGCAACAATAGATTAACGCGAAGCAGAGCTGCGTGCTAGGAAAAACTAATTTAGTTGTCTCTGGAGCCTTGAAGATTTTCATATACATCTGAGATAGGGTCACTAGTCTTCAATGCAGTACTGTAAATGAGAATGTTTCATTGATTTTTGATTGTATTCACTATATCATGGTATGGCAGGGGGGCTGGAACTAGATGATCTTAAGGTCCTTTCCAACCCTAACTATTCTATGATTCTCTGTCTGTGAACTCCTGTCTTGGGGCTGATGGCTGTACAGATGCACAAAGACAGCCTCTGTCAGGAGCCTTGCAGTCAGTGGGGTAAGAGGTACCTTGGTCTGTTCAGGCCAGAGAGTCTCAAAGAGGTTTTTTCCTTAATCCCTCATAATGGATTAGTCTGATACAATGCCCTCATAGTATTTTCACTATTACTTTAATCTTGCTTCTCCTTCTCACTACACTTTTTGATGCCACTGAATGCAGCTTTTCCTTCAGCTGTTCACACTCACTCCCAGGGTCTAGTCTGAATGTTCACCGTTTCTTTCAGGTGTTATATTTATGGTAAATACATGGGAAAACCTTGAAGAATATGCTTGCCCTTTTCTTCCCTTCATCTTGGAACAGCAATAGGCTTAGGTGGGCGTCTTCCCATTTTTAGGTGAGGTACTGTGGTAATTGCACAATTTAGGTGTATCCTAGATGAAAATAATGTATTACCTAATATAGAACAGTTCAGGAAACGGTACGATGCTGACATTGCATTTTTTCCATTTGTGTTTTGAGGTTGGTTGTTTCCTTCTAGAAGAATAAGTGTCCT
The DNA here is from genome assembly GCF_004027225.2 of Strigops habroptila. NCBI lineage: Eukaryota > Metazoa > Chordata > Aves > Psittaciformes > Psittacidae > Strigops > Strigops habroptila. The sequence continues at coordinate 6,241,139 of NC_044302.2, read as the reverse complement.
TGGATAAAGTTGTTTGTGCCACATAAATAACAAAGTGTTTCAACTTCTTGGGTAATTCTCTGATCAGAACAGAAGATAGTCCAGTTATAGTTAGTAAGCCAGCCTGTGAGATGAAAACAGATGAAATTTTTGTATGAGGAGTAAACACAAGAGTGCTAAATCTGTTTCAAGCATACTGTCTTCCTGTATTGTATTGATTACTACCGTATCTCAGAATGTGATTCATACATATTGACGTGCACGGGAACTTGGGAGGTGGTTGGAAACCGAATGAACAACATTGCCTGGGCCCCCACCCTTACTGTGTCAGGTTTGTCCCTCTGCCATCCAAATCCTGATGACTTCTTGGGGCCGGTGCTCACTGGGCAGTTTGGTTTCCTCTTAAATTAGTGTCTTGTACAAGCGATGCTCACACAGGGTGGAATTGGGTCCTGAAAAGCTCCAACCTTAGTGATTTTTTTTTAGCTCCAGCTCATACTTCTCTGGTGTTGAAGGGTCTGTAACAGACACACATATTCATTATTTCCTGCTTGATGTAATCTTAGATGAACCAGAAATGGTGTATGATTTCAATGGAAATGCCAGAGGGGTGAAGAAAGAGTTGTTGAGATGCATGAGAAAAAACAAGATTGTATCAAGTCCTCAATACCTAAGAAGAATTAGTTATGTTCCTCAAAAATAGGCAGTGACTCTGTTCACCTAATTCATCAATTTTAGGTTAATCAGTTATTAATTCTGCTTGAACATGAAATCTTTGAGTGGGTGTTTGCTTTTGGTCACTTTCAGTTGATCTCTTCGTGTGTCTTACTGCCATAAGTGTGTGTGTTTAGCTGAGTGATGCCCTAGGAATTTTTGGTTTGCAGCTGACTCTGCACATAGTCTTCAGAATGGTGTTTATTTTCCCTTTCCACCTTAGTTTCCTTCCCTGTGAAACAGTATTAATCTTTAACTCTTTGCACAATAGATTATAAAAGTATTAATCATCTAATGCAGTGGGCTTGTCTTCAGTGCAGTAGTCACTTAAAAGAGTACACTCATGTCCTAGGGCTTGGATGGAGAAAGGAGTGACTGGGGTGTGAGACATCAGGAGCTGTGCGAGGCAACTGGCCGAGCAGAGAGGCTGGCTCAGCAGGAAGTGATTGATGGTTGATGAGTTACTGGTGTTACGGGCTGAAGATGAAACCTGAGTTACCGTTAGAGCTTGTGAATACGATAAAAGCCTTTACAGGTGGAACTGCAGCATTATTTTGTTTATGTTTACTCTGCAGAACTTGGCTTGTTCCTGTGTTCATAAACAGAGTGCTAACTTGAAATGTAATAATGCAGTCAGCTGCTCACTAGTTAATTTCAAAGAGGAAAAGGCAATTAAAAAAGAAAAAGAAAAAAAGCAGCAATTAATAATAACTTCTATTAAAACCAGCTTCTCTTGGTCAATATTGACATACTCACTTGAAACCCGCCACTCCAAACAAGAAGCTCCTTGAGTGGAGTAGAAGCACAAAAGCAGAATGGTCGCTTTCCATGTGCTCTCTAAGCCCTTTCAATAGCTGTAGCATGTTCCTTTGTCTGCATGGTACACAATTCCCAGGTTGTGCCAGGGTTATTGTAGTTCTGCCCTTGAAGATAGTTGTACTGCAAAAGGAGGAATAAGGACCTTACAATTGCAGAATGATAGAAGTCTGTTAAAACCTAAAAACCTGCTTTTTGGACCTTGATTTTTATTGGCCCCCCCCCCTTTTTAAAATATTTTATTTTTATTTTAATTAAGAGATTTTTGTAGTTTTGTAGTTTTGATTTTGTAGAATTGATCTATGTGGGGTTTTTTTTCTGTCCAGAGGAGCCATGAATTGCTGGAGTCTGAAAAAGTATTACAGAGGAAGTCACTGTGTTTCCCTCTTAGATTCTTCACTAGAGGTATGTTGATGGACAGTGCTAGAGGAAGAGGATGAGATGGGATGTTTGAGCTCATTAGTAAGGCTTTCTTATGTTCCCTCTCTTCCAGGGGGTTTAATTCTAGCAATGGATGCTGGAAAAGCAGTAATCTAAAAAAGTATTTAGTTTGGTCTGGGTATTTTTGTTGACTGAGGGAGATTGGATTTTGGGTCTCTGCTCTGAGGACATTTCTGTGTAGATAAGATATTTCAAGGTAAGCAGTAGTGAGAAAGTACAGTTAATTACCTCCTCCTGCATGATCTCATTTGTGCACTAATAAGAGCTTTATAAAAGGCAGGAAATTGGGCAGAACAAAGCTTTAACCTGAATCACCCTGTTTTCACCTGAAGACCCTAGCTTTACAGCTGTGCAGGGCTTGTTTCTGCTCTTTTCATCACAGTCTCATTAGGGTCTGAGAGAGTGAGACCTAAATTGCATGTTTGTTTGCTTTTCTTTTTATCTTATTTATATTTATTGGGAACACAAAAAGGGTGCCACAGAATAGTTTGAAAGTGAAAAGTGGGTTTGTTTGCAGTGAAAATAATATTGCTTGTACCTTTCAATTAAAATTTATTGGGTGAATCAAAGTTCTCCTGCAGGACAAGAACTAGAAACAACAGCAACAACAAAATCCTTAGCTAAGTGCTGTAGTTGTACAGGGAGGAGAAAGGGGAATTGCAGGGAGGTACTGGCTCATAGCTCAAAATTTGGTTTTAACTTGGAGATACTCCTGCTAGTAAAACAGTCGCCAAACTTTTGATCCAGATGGAGTCCTGACGGTAATTACTTGTTCGTATGGTACAATCATTGCTACTACTCGCACAGCTATTCTTGAAGAGAGCAGGGTGTTTTTGTGTTAGGTATCTATTACTGCTCCCTCTGCTTTCTAGGCACAGCATAACACTGTTTTGTCGGAGTATTGATCTTTACTGGCATTGATATTGCCTGTCTGGATTGTAGTGCAACTTATCGTGATTTTTGACAACTAAATTACATCTTTTCGTATTTTTTCCCTTTCTGTTTATAATCCCTCCCTGTAGCTACCCAGAAGATGTTAAAAGCATCAAAGATGTGAGTGAATTAACTGATTTCAAAGGAAAACTCAGGTCACATCCGGTGCAAGTGTTATTCTCTCTAGGAATGCCTCTTCTGCACACAGGCATGTTTTGGTGAGACGTGACTGTGCTATAACCAGGCAGCAAAGACCTGGGCTGGCGCTTTACATAAGGAGGCTCTGTGCAGAGTTGTATCTTTGTCTTTGTGAATGTCTCCTGAGTATCTGTGCCATCTAAAATTCAAACAGAATGCCAGACAACCATGGTTCCACAGCAACTATCAGTATTCTTGTTGGAGGACTTAGATCAGAGGCCAAAGAACAAACCGGCAACGGAGCTGTATTGCTATGTATGTAGGGGCTGCTCTGTGGTGAAATAGGGTGGTGGCCTCATCGTGATGCCTTTCACCTGCTCATATCTGTTGTTAAGTTCACCTTTGAAACCAAGTCACTAGTCTAAATTCTGTTGTGACAACCAGAGCGCAAACAGGCTGTGTTAATCTGTGTTCGGCATGGAGGCTCGGCGGCTCTGATGTCAAAAGTGACTTGTGCCACACTAAAAAAGTAAAGAGAGAAGCTGTTATACAATCCAAGGCAGCAAAGTTAATAAGTAGTTCAGCTGCTGAAGAGGCCAGAGGGACAAGCCTACATGACAAGTGCTTCAGATGCCCTCCCCGTCCGGTATTACTAGTGGAGCTTGTCCTGTGGAGAGAGTACAACAGTTTGCCTTGGACTGCCTGGGTGAGCAGTTGGGCCAAGAGCTGCTGATGCTTTGGGTCTGTGTCTAAAAGGTGGGGATGTAGCAGTGTAAGCCAAAGAAAGTGAGCGAAAAGCAGAAGTTAGGAAAAGAAATACTCCAGAAACTGATCTGGGAGCTCTCTTCTTTCTTCCCACTTCCCTGCCCTCACAGAAGAAACATAAAAGAAGGTTATATACAATCTGAGGGGAAAATAGTTGAAATGAAAAGGCAGTTAAATAACCCCGTCACTAATTTTAAAAGTGTTTAATTAAATGCTGTGTTAATTAATGTGCTGTAGTTGAGCCATTTTAAGCAGAAACACAGGATACCAGTATTGTACGTAGACCTATAAAAAGCTGGTTGTGTTGTAGATATTCATGCCAAAACATGGCAGTCTGTCACTTGTGCCTGCCACTGAAATTGATTGCAAAAGTCCCTTTAAAATTGATTGAACATCCTAAGACATAAGGTTTTATGAGTAACCTACCCTTGCAGGTTGTAGACTACAAGACCTTTTGCCACCTTGAACTTAAAACATTACATTTGAGCTAATTTTACAGCTGGGGCTTGACCACAAAGAACTCTGCATCCATTCCCGATTTATCTTGATCATCATAAACAGTAAAATGTGTGCATATTGTGCCCTCTGACAGGCCTTTTGTATAGTATATGTGGCTGAACTTTATACATGTAAATGCTGCCACTGAAGTCAAGAAGAGCATTCTTTTAATAACCTGGGTCCTCATTTCTTTAGGTTGATTTGCCCAGCACAACCACTAGAAAGATTTATTGTTCAGTTTCTTTACATTTTAGGCTTGCAGTGATACCAGATTTCTAATATTTGGGTATCATTGTGGAGATACAGTCATCTTCTGTTACCACGTATTTAAGCTTCCAATGTTGGATATAAAAACACAAAACTGATAATTGCAGTAGCAATTGATCGAATAGTTCAGATTTAAAATAACAGATCTTAAAATTCTCCTAATCTCTCCCTAACCCCTGTTTATCTTTCTTCTGGAGAGATACTTCTAAGTATCTCTTAGCAATCAATGGGAAAGCAGAAGTGGAATGCAGGAGGAGGGAATATATACACATATATAAATCTGGCTATGATTTATATAGTGGAGAGGTTACTTGATTTAAATCCAGACACTAAAACGAGTTTATAGATTTATGTGCCAGCAAAAATTGAAACACTGTTTTGCTGCTGTTGTGGTATTTGCAGCTAATTGAGTTGTGGATACTAAGAAATGAGGAGCTCAGCTTGACTTCTTGGCACCGCAGAATTTTTGCCCTGGCTAGTAATTTCGAAGACTTGATTGCAAACAATGGTTCAATGGGCACACTCACAAAATTGTGCGGTTTGTGATGTCAGAAAAATTTACCAGCTGCATGTTACCCAGAAACCTAAATCTTCTGCCTCAGAAAGGCAAGGAGAATGGGAATGAGAACTGGTCTATGGGCATTGTAAGAATGCCAGTTAGGAGAAGCTGAAGAGATAATAACTTGATTTTTGCTAACGGAAAGCTAATGGTAGAAAATGGAGTGATTGGATGTGTTTGCAAGATTTGTTCTCTAAATCTTGACTGGTACGTTATATTCTATGAAACGGACATTTGAAATAATTTGAAATAATTTGGTTTGCCATTATGTTCTGTAAATTTGAGTAAGTACACTAGCAGCTAGCTAACTAAATAAAATAGGTAATACAGGAGTATAGGCTAGTAAAAGCATTGACGAAGGAAAAAAAACAGAAGAAAAAGGGAAAAACTGGAAGGAAATATCTTTAAAGGTACTAGGAGGTATTACCTTCAAACCTCATTAGCTGCTTTCCTTTTCCCCCTATTTAGAAGTGCCTTACCTCAAAGGTAATTGGTTTCATGCTCATCCAACATTAATGGTATTAATTTTTAATTAATTTAACAGTAGCATTGTCCATCTGTCAGTGCAAACCTCATCCATTAAACAGGTAAGATCAACATGTCTAGAAGTTCATTGTAGGTCGGCAGGCAACGGTTGTGTATATGCATTCAGGGTTCTCTGTTAAATAATGGAGAGACTTTTATACTAATACACCAGCGCAGAGACTTCTGAAACCAGATGTGCCTGGATGTGCTAATACAGGATGGCAGGTGAAGTGTCCTAGCTCATGTTTAGAGCATACCTAAAGCTGGTAATCCCCTTAGCCAAAATCTGAAGTTAGTCTCTTCGTCAGATGCCCAGTTTTCCAGTAGAGTGGAGCTCTTTGGAGATGCTGATGAAGAACACTATGGAATGCTCAATGTTTCTCAAATTTGGCCTCTAGTCGAACATCCCTATTTGGAAACCCCATCTCCTCCATGTGCACTGCCCCCCCTAGTTTGGCTTACAAAAGGCATTTTGAATGGAAACAATTGCTGGATGTGCTTTGCTTTTGCACTTTTTAAAGTTGGCCGTGCAGCTGTGAATAGAGGAGCATGTATATGTATCTGCGGGAACGCTCAGCTTCTCATGAAATGTTGCTGGTGCTGCTAGAGGTTGAGAGCTGCCCTCTGCTAAAATAGTTTGAAGCAAGACAAGTGGTGTAAAACTATTCCAGTTTCCTGTTTGAATGCTAAAATATGCTTTTGAACAACAGTTAAATGTAACACTGTGTTTTTGGTTTGGACAGAGATAAGCATCAGCAGCATGAGGAGAGCAGTGTCCTTTCCTACGCTTAAAACAGTGTCTAAATGCTCTTTAGGAAAAACCAGATAGTGAGTCTGTTTTGTACCTGACTGGTGGGAGCTAGAGCAGCGCTGTCTCTAACAAGTGGGCACATACAGGCTTAGATTCATCAGGAATTCTTTCTTTTGCAATAACCTCCTCCAGCAGCAGTTTAAAGCAGGCTCTTGCATCTCACCATGCTGCTTCAGATTTGAACTGCGTTGCCTAACCCAGTGATACTTGGATTGAGAGTTTACTCATCTTTATCACTTGAGCAGTGCAGGTTCTGTGTTCTCAGCTGTTGTTGGGCTTGGAAAGGATAAAACACTGAAATAGGTCATTGCTGCTTGAAATTCTTTCACAGCCAGACCCTGTTTCACAGCCAGGCCTGACCATAGAGGAAAACAACTGCTTTTCCACATCTGGCATGAACTCTGTGGACTGGTTTCGGCTTTGACTTGCTTTTCATCATTTACCTGAGCAAAGCTCTTCACAGCTGTGAGAAGCAGCAGGCTGCTAATGCTGAATGGTATGGGAGACCCTGATGCTAATTCCTGCCTGTGCTTCTGCATGCTGGTGAGCTTGGTGTGTTGGCATTTCTTCCCAGTCTTTGAATTCAGATTCTTTAAAAAAACACAAAATACTATAGAATTGGGGAGTTATTCAGTATTTTGAGTCGTGTGAATTGTGAAGCTGAAATTGCTCATTGACCTCACTGCATCAGATTGTTCAGTTTGGGCAAATGGTAAAAATTGTAGTTAATTTTCAACCAGCTTTCAGTGGAAGCTGTAAAATATGAAGATAGTTGTAATAAACGTTGCCCAAACTAGTTGTTTTCATTCGTGTTTGTCAGAGTTGCTGATCAGTTAGTGGAAACCCGTGCATGCATCTATGAACGAGGTGGCTGCCTTTTCAGTAGGATCTGCATTGCTGCCACTAGCATTGATGCCATCAGGAGTTGGTAGCTGCTCAGTGGTTTTGGTCCTGCACATGTAGAAACCCAGTGTATATGTATTTAGCTGTCTGTTCTTTCCTAAATCTGTGCTCAGGGGAAAATACTCCTGGTCATTCTTAACACAGTGCAAGGATGGATGCTGGAGGACACAGCCATTCAACTCTCTCTTTGCTAACTAGCTGAGTATGTCTTGTGAAGCCAAATCATGCTTGAAAATGCTTTGTAAGAAAACACTAGACTATAAATAGAAACGAATCTTCTATAAAATGAGATTGAGTTCCAAAGCAAAGCAGAATCCAGTTTTAAAAAAGGAAATGTGTGAATCCGGGGGTCTCTACAGGAGGGTACCGTGATAGGAGCTGGTGGAAAAGGCCATCGCTGCACTGACAAAAGCTGTCAGCCAAAAAGCTGTGTCTGTGTAAGTGCTGGCTGAAGCTCCTCAGGCCTCCTGTCCCGTCACTCCCACCCCACACCACCCTTTGCTTGGGTGGTCCAGCTGTTTACAGGCAGCCTGTGAGTGAGGTCAAGAGATTCATCAGCGCTCAAAGAAACGAGGGGGGATTATTTTTGACCTCCCAGGCCTGCAGATGGTTGAACCAGTCTGGTTGAGAGGGCAATCAATGGGAAAGCAGAAATGGAATGCAGGAGGAGGGAAAGGGTTAGATCACGACTCTGCCTGAGAATGATTGTCCCTTTTCACTGAGTGTAGGTTAAATAAAGAACTGCAAAGTTGGCTTCTCAGCCAGAGGTTTATTCTGTGTTGTGCTGGCTCACATAAGCTATAGAACTGGCTCTGTCATATTCATTTTCCAAGCACCAGATCCTTTTCAAAAAGAAAACCAGTTTGATCAGCCCAGTGCATTTCAGTGCTAAGCTTTTCGGCAGGGATAGGACTTTGGTTACCTAGCATTCATCCAGTTCTGCATTATGATAAATTCAACCTTATAAACTTTAGTATAGGTATATGTTTTTTGCCACACTGCTCCTGTAAAGTTTATAGATTAACTAGAGTTCTGTGATAACTGTGATTTTATTATTGGGAATTTTTAGAACTGAAATACTGCCTGAATTTTCCCTTGAAAACAAAACAAAAGAAAGGGGAAAAAAAAGAAAAAGAACACTCCTGGCCATGGATGGCTGAAAACTGAAGCAGGGAGTTTGTGCTCTTTGCTCTCTCGCTATCTTCAGCCGTTTCCCATTGAGACATGAATAGCAAGGCAAGACGTGGAACTGGCGAGTCACCTACCAATCTGCTCCAGGAAGGCATGACTCTTCAGTTGCGTGCTGAAACGCCAGGTACATTAAAATGCACGTCTCCTCCCAGCACCAGATTGCTGGGAACGGTGTGGTGCAATCTGTGCATGTGTGAGAAGGTGTTCCCCCCCCCCCCCCCTTAATCAGGTAATATATTAAATTTTGGAGGCAACACTGCAATTAGGGAGGATTAACTTGTTGATGTCAGGTCAGCTTTCGGGGTCCTGTTTTGTCAAGCCTTGAGTTATGAAAGTAAAATGTAGAAAGGTGGGTCGATGACCTTATATCCCAGGGAAGAATCTCCATGAGCTCATGTCAGGCTGCAGATTCCTCTCCGGACTGCAGAGAAGAAAAGCAGATTCTGCTGGCCTCTGTGGCTACAAATCATGGCTACAGTTGTAAATTCATCCTAAAATACCCTACACAGTGTTCAAGACCAGCTGGCATGTTGTAGTAGCCTTTGAGCTAAAAAGCTAAAATTTTGGTTTTAAAATGTCAGGTTTTCTTAACAAGGGTATTGCCAGACACTGCTAACTTGTATTTCTCTTTCAAAAGAGGAATGTCCTTCCAGTTTCTGGAGTGATGGCAACTATTAAAGGACTTAACTTCATTGGGAGGAGTTGCTTTCCACCATTCATTGTTTGGGAAGTAATTGCTCATTGTTTTAAACTCCACTGAGAGTACCTGCAGTGAGACCAGCAAAGTTTTACTAACATGCAAGTCTGACACAAATAATACCACATTTGAGCTCACTGAGTAGCTAACATGGATGATGTGTTGCCTTTCCAACCCTGGTACCATGTACCACACAAGAGTTTGGAAGTTTTTAGCATAAATAGGTAAATGGTTGGCCAGTAAAAGCATGTTGAGAAGGGAGGTTTTTCCTGTTGCTTTTCCCCAAACGGCTGTTCTGGGCCAGCTGTGGAGGGTTCTACAGATACTTATGGACTCCAAATGGATATTTATGGACCCAGATAGTTGGGCCCCGAACTGACCCATAGTCTTTATCAGCCAGTATAAATACGTGCAGTCATGTGAAAAGAGGATGTGCGGAGGATCTCTTCCTAGCCCAGTGTCTGATGAGGCAACACTGTAAAGTTTGGTCCACAGAGAAGTGATTTTCCTTGTTTTCTACAAGTGCTCTGCTAAGGTGAGATGGATTGCCTGGTGGCAATAGACCTGTGTTGGGAAGAGACCTCACATGGGAGTGTTCAGAGAAAGACAGCTCAGTTTATCTGCCTTTACTCACCATCTTTCACTGAGCTGAGAAATTGGCATCTGTGTATTTTGCTTTCAGTGCCAGTACTGGCTGCCAGGAACTGCTGCCTCCCTGGGCAGGGCTCTCAGAGTGGAAAACCAAGGGAGCACAGGAGAGTTGTTAATTACTGCAGATAGGCAAATTGGCTTCTGAAGGACCACCCATGGCCTAAGCACACTAGTAAAGATGTGCTTCGGTAGGGAGTATCAGAGCGATCTGCACAGGCTGGATCCATGGGTTGAGGGCAATTGTATGAGATTCCACAAGGCTCAGTGCTGGGTTCTGCATTTGGGCCACAACAGCCCCATGCGATGCTATGGACGTGGGGAAGAGTGGCTGGAAAGCTGCTCATGGAAAAGGACCTGGGGGTGTTAGTCAACAGCCAGCTGAATATGAGCCAGCATGTGCCCAGGCAGCCAAGAAGGCCAACAGCATCCTGGCCTGTATCAGCAATAGTTTGGCGAGCAGGGCCAGGGCAGTGATTGTCCCACTGCATTGGGCACTGGTGAGGCTGCACTTTGAATCCTGTGTTCAGTTCTGGGCCCCTCACTACAAGAGAGACATTGAGATGCTGGAGCGGGGCCAGATGAAGGGCAGTGAAGCTGGTGAAGGAGCACAAGTCTGATAGGAATGGCTGAGGGACCTGGGGTTGTTTAGTCTGTAGGAAAGGAATGCTGAGGAGGGACCTTATCGCTCTCTACAGCTGTCTGAAAGGAGGTTGTAGTGAAGTGAGGGCCGGTCTCTTCTCCCAAATAACAAGTGGTAGGACAAGTGAAAAGATTTGAACTAGATGACTTTTAAGGTCCCTTCCAACCCTAACCATGCTTGATTCTATGACAGAAAGAAATGTCCTCAAGTTGCACCAGGGGAGGTTTATATTGGATATTAGGAAAAATTTATTCACTGCAAGGGTTGTCAAGCATTGGAACAGGCTGCCCAGGGAAGTGGTTAAATCACCATCCCTGGAGGTATTTAAAAGATGTATAGATGTGGCACTTAGGGACACGGTTTAGTGGTGGACTTGGCAGTGCCAGGTTAATGGTTGGACTTTGTGATCTTAAAGATCTTTTCCAACCTAAATGATTCTGCGATTCTATCTCCTGAGAAATCTGGGGAACCTTTCTCTTGAAATACGAGCAGAAAATTTGTTTTCTGTATTCCATATCTGCTGGAATACAGATGTATTCACAATCATTTCCGCACTGCATGAAGTTTTCAGTTTTTGAGAGTGTGAGAGAAGCAAAGAGAACAAACTTGATGTGAATGCTGCAATGTGGTGTGGCATTCTGACATTCTCATAGAATGGCTTTTGATAAAAGTCTGGGCTGATGAAGGTCACCACCTGCGTAATAGATCTCCCAGCAAACTCGGGTACTGGGACTATTAAACTCCTCCATCCTCCATTCACAATACCACTCTGCATCGCTTTCAGTCCAGTCTCTTGCTCTGCTGTTTTCACGTCACACACCATTTACCAGTTCAGAGCAGGTGAAGATGAGTTCAGCCATTGCACTGTGGGTCTGCCCATGTTTAGGAGAGGTTGTTTCTTTTACACAAAAATTGCACATGGACAACAAGATATGGTTTTTTTGGGAATGGTACTTCTGTTTTAGTGTGTGGATTATGTTCAGCTCCAGCTAATAACTGATGTGAACAAGTGCAAAGTACCAAGCGAAGAGTAGGGGAGGTTGAAGGGCATGAACAGAAATGCACAGTGGTTGCTGAAGATGTAATTTGCTCAAGTTTGTCAGGAAATTTGGTGATTGTAATTTTTGTTGGTCATTAAGTGTTAGTGTTTTAGAAGTAGGTGGGTTTTCCAGCAAGTATAATGATAAAGTACATTTGCTGTGGGAGAAAAAAGTACTTTTATGATAGTTGGGAACATACTGAACTCAGTCCTTTGACTGAACTCAGTCCTTATTTGACAATAAATTGTCATGAGGTGTTTTTTTAAAATATTAGATCTATTTAGTACTTTATTTTCAGATGACCGTCTAGTGGTGATTTTTGTAAATTCTACTTCGTAAAGTACGCTTCTGATTCAAAAGAATGTCCATATTTATACCATTTCCACTAACTTTTATCCAGTTATGGACGTTAATTCTGGATGAAGTACATTAGAAATAAATTTGGGAAGAATTATCTACCATTTCACACTCACCTGGGGTGTGTGGCTTTTATTATGATGTGTGTGTTACTAATACAGGAGTTGGGTGTATCATCATTTTACTCTTTAGTGTATAAATAGTAATTACAAATAGAACTTGAACATCTAGTAATTTCTAACAATATTTGACTGAGAGTGATCTGTGCTTTCATGATTATTAGGATGCAATTGTGCTGAAGATCCTCTCTTCTACCAGAATCCTTTGTGCATGTCTGTGTGTGTGTATATATATATGCATGAGTACTTGGCCTGTGTAAGTAGGAGAGAAAATCGCTTGTTGAGATCTAATCTTTTATTCTTGGTGTAAATATTCTTGTACTCGTGCTTCCTTCATTGTTTTACTAACAGCTGCCATCCTCTGAAAAGGGAGCACTGGAGCATGAAGGGAGATGGGAGGAGGGGGAATCTCCCATGCTGTGTGCAAATGTACCATAATTGTTTACGTTCATTTCTGGTCTAGTTGTGAGTTACAAATCTTGTAACTCTTCACATCTGTTTTGGGCATTTTCATCCAAGAATGTGACAAAACTTTAATGAATAGCTCCTTTTACAGTTAAGTTTTAATAGCCAGGTTTAATTGAGGGGAAACTGATAGGCTGGAAGATAAGCTCTGAAAGTGACCGGCTGGTTGGACGGTTCCAGTTTTGTGTCACTGGGTTAAGATACTTGTGAGCCAGTTCTAGAGGAGCTACGTATCTTCTTCTAAGCCTGCTTGTGAAGGGGATTTCAGGAGTCCGTATCCTCGATGTCTAGGTCTTGTTGGCTGAAATGAGTGCAAATGTCTAGTCACCAAGAATTAATGGGAAATCAATGTTTGATTATAGGAAACTTGGTCATATCTCAAGTATTTGATAAATCAGAGTAGAACACAGGTCTGTGAACTAAACACAAATAAGTCTTTCTGCTTCGTGTTTGAGTTTTTAATCTTTGTTTTAGAAGATTGAACGAAGAAGGTAATTGATTTAACTAGCTGTTTACCCTGAGGTATTTTCTGTATTCTTCATGTGCAATCAAGATCTACTTCCCTTTTATCCCGCTTTTCTTTTTTCACAGGCTAACGGTAGTTTTTCTGACCGAAGTTAATTTAGGACTTGCGAGGAGGTTTTTGTTACTTGCAGCCTAGAAATCTGATGTCCTAAGATGCCTAATCTGTCTGTCACACTTGTTGCTCATTTGATTGTCCTTTGTCAATGCCTCGCAGTTCCTACTGGAATTTTTGACGTGTGGAGTTTGAACTTGTTTATCTTACAGAAAACTTTGTTAACATTTTGCTAGGCGCTGACAGCAAGGACAACACCACAAATGATCTCAAATCAGCAACTTTTACAACAAGTTGTACGGGAAGCAACACCCATGCTGTGCGTTTACCGACCAGCCCTCAGACCAGGCATGCAGCCCATTTCCAATCACCCAGCAATCGATTTTTGTTAGAGGCAGCAGCTGTGTGCAAGTGGGAATCCTTATACGTGTGTCTGCCTCCTGGCCTGGGTCTCTCTTCTCTGTTTACATAGCACCGGCAGTGCTGACCTTCAGATCATTTCTCTCCTCTTGACGCTGACCTCTTAGGACAACAGCGATTCATAGTAGGAGCATCCCAAAAATGTTGAGCTAGAGGTAAAAGTGTTTCAGGCCTGACTTTTTTTCTGGGGGAGAAGGGGTCATTACTGAGGATGATCAGTGGGATTTGACCTGCAGACCTCTGCTCCGCGCACACTGCGGTGCCTGTTTTCATAGATGAGGTGGTGAAATCTTCGCCGCCTTGGCAAGCCTTTCTTTAGGTTTCTCTTTATTTATTTAATACATCTTCGCTGTGGTGCTCCTGCCTGTGGGTACTTTGTACTTTTAAAAACCGAAGCAAACACGCCGTGTTAGCTACAGTAGATAAAGCAACTGTGTAAATATACAGTGACCACACTTTTGAGCCCCTTTGTTGGAACAGCCGCGTTTATGAATGATTCCCGTGTTCCTCAGCAACCAGCCCTGGTGCGGGAGGTCCTGGCCACGGGTGGAGGAGAAGAGGTCTCCTTTCTCAGACAGAAGGATGTCTCTGGGATACCCTCTTGGTGGCTGGTCTTTGTAGATCAGAATTGGGTAGTGGGGGAGTGCCCCATCCTTATAGCGTACATCTATGATGTACGTCTGCTAGTTGAGATGTGCATGGGGATGGTCAGAGCTGGTTCCTTGCTGTAGCCGTAGGCTCAGGTGCTGGTCCTTCCCAGTTTTGTAGTTTTGCTTTTCAGGCTTGTCTTTTTGGTGCAGAAGTAAAGGTCTAGCAGAGACAGTCCTGGGTGTAGGCTCTTCTGTAAGGATTTGCATGAATGTATTATTGTATGAATGCAAAATGTCTTTTTGCATGAATGGCCTGTTTGATGTCTCCTTGAGTTAAAATCAATGTTCATAACATCAGGTACCTTTCATGGAGTAATTAATCAGGTGTGACCGTAGCCACAAACATGCCTGATAGTGTGCTGATGCCATGCCTCCATCCAGGTCAGCCAGTTACTGGCATAAATCACAGCACATCAGTGTGTCCCTTGCCTTTTCCTGCCCTGAGTCAGAAAGAGAGCTCTCGTTTGGCTGTGTATGAAGGAGAATACCACCTTCACTGCTTGCAGACTCCTGGGACCAAGCCACAGTGAGCACTGCAGGCTCCAGCATGCATAGGGAAGCTGCTGAGCTCCTGTGGGACAGCAGAGACTTCTTGACATTCGGGCTCTTTGGAGTAGCTGTTCTTGCGTGGTGCTTTCAGATTGCAGCCTAGTGGTGCCTTTTCATCTCCTCCGCAAGGAATGTATAAGTGCACCACAGTCACACACATGATAATGTGTTGGTTACCCATGTTTGCAAGAGCTGCAAATTTTTTGTTGTTGTTTCTCGTATAAATACTAACAGATGTAACCAGTGGACTCCATGAAAGATCGGCATGAGGGAGGGAGCATTTGCATTTAAAACCCATCTAAATATATCAATACAAATAAACATTTTAACAAGAGGCAGGCCATAAACAGCCTTGGGAGAGTGTTCTGTCCTGTAAAGACTCTGCTTTCTTATTTTCCCTAGTTTGTTCTCTGACAGATGCCAAATGTAGAAAAAGAGGATTTCAGTGGTGGTTTGTGCAGCTGGTGTATACCACTGCATCTCTAACAGGTTATTTCTCATTTCCCCAGTGCCAGGTCTTCAAGGAATGTCTTGTTCTGTTACCTTCATTTTAGTTTAATGTTCTTCAGAGTTTAATGGTGTTGAAACAGAGAGGAGTAAAGGGGAGTGCAGTCTTACACATTGACATAGTTTTGTGGAGGAGCAGTAGTTACAAATAGATGGGATTCAGTTACCTCTGCATGAGAGTGAGGAGGCATCTATATACTTACAGATATACTACAGATATACTTACTTAGGACATAGGCTGGCAGATGTGGCAACCTTCAGTAGACCTCAGCCCTTCTACATAGGCCACTGGGTCCTGCTGTGTCCCAAATGGCGCTAGGTGTCTGGGCTGCTGGGGAAGAAAGTTTTAGGAAAAGTTCTTGCAGCACCTTGGGTACCTGTGGGCAAGGCATCGTTTTAGCCTTCTCCTGCTGTGTAAGAAGAGATGACTGTTTTGTGCCTTAGTTTTCCTGTCAAAAAGCAAGGGTGATACCATAACTTGTCAGAGTTGCTATGAGGAAAAGTTCATGAGGATCAGAAACAAGACAGACCTTTTTTCTGTTTCTCCTGGATTTATATACTCTCCGTCCTTCCAGTGAGAGGAAATTAGGTTTGCTCTGATTATTTAAAGTGGTTGGCAGGATTTGCACCTTGTTGCAAATCATAAAATAAATTCCCTTGTGGTTATATTGCTTCTTTTTACTTGAAGGGTCCTCTGCTGCCATTTAACCAATAAATTCCAATAACAGCTGACATATTTGAGATAGAGGAGAAAAAAAAACACCCTTAACATTTAGGGCTCCAACAGAGACTTTTACATATCCTTTTCATTTTGAGTATATCATCTTGATGCAATTGGAGATCGTCCAGACTAGCATTAACCCTTTGGGTAGTAGAAAAGATGATGCACTTATCTGTGGCCTTTTTCCTACATTTTCACTATATTGCTAACCTGTAAAATGTCCTTACCTAGGCCTTTGTCTGTATAACACAAGAAAAAGAACTCTGGGCAAGTGTTGCTTCACCGTTTGTTGTCATTTGTTGTCCCCGCCATAAATTCAGCCCACTGAAATTAGTAACTTCTGGGAGGATTCATTGCGATTTACTTATTTTCTTTGTGGTCTAAATTGTTGTCTAGAAACATAGTTTGTACTATACTGCCAGTGCTAAAGACCAGCTTTTATAAAAAGAAAGGTGGTATCAACACTCTCTGCTCCATTTGTTGTGTCTTGTCCTTCTGCAGTCTGGGGAGCTGGTGGGGATGTCTTGCCTACAGAAATAGGTCGTGGGTGAAGGAACAGTTGCCTCTGCAAGTGGCTGCATTTTTTGGTCACAGAAGCTGCCGTTTCCTATCATGCCTCCAACCCTTTGCAAACATCCCAGCTTCCCCTGTGCAAAGGTATGCAGGTAGAGGAGGCCGAGCGCTGAGCTGAGTCACACGTCAGACCTCACCAGCCATGCACTGCTTCCCTCACTCCTGTCCTTCCTTCCAGGAAACCAAGGCAGGCTCTTGTTTATCTGCGCCCTCCTCACACAGTGAAAAAGCCCTGGGCTTTGGTTTCCACTTCAAAGGCGGTGCTGGCTGCTGCGTTGGAGATGGAGCCTGATAATTTTGGTTGTGAGTGGCTGGTATGTTCCTCTGGCTGGAATTACTGCTTGGTGGAGCAGCCTGGCCGAGTGATGTCATGTGCCCGCAGCAAGGGCAGAGGGCTGGAAAAACAGTGTCCTTGCGGTGCTCTGCCCTTGTGGTGAGACCACCTCTAAGAGATCCCGTGCCAGTCATTGCTGGCCTTCTCCACAGATGCTCTTTGAAAGGGTGCCAGCTCCTGCCAACTGCGATGGTGGTTTTTGTGCTGTGTCTGTGGGGTTTTTGTGCTGTGTCTACTAGTAATTGAGAACAGGGATACCTGTGGGCTTTGGTTCTATAAGAAGATAAAGGAAGAAATGTGTCTGCTGTGTTATCACTGCATGCCACTGTAAAGCCAGTAGCTTGTGTATGTCTTTCAAGAGAAACCATTTGGCCCAGTCTGACTGGTATGTGCAGCCCTTATTTTTAGATTTATGGTGAGGTAGCACAGGAGGAAACCGACAGCTCGGGATTTGGGTTTGGGTGTTGTATGCAGTGGCTTGTGCAATCGTACAGCTACTCAGAGGATCTCTTGGAGTGTAACTGTGCTTGCTCATTCAGTGGTTAGAGTACAGGAAGTTTGTGTTGGTGTGTGTGTGTGGTGGTGTTTTTTTTGTTAAAGGTTTTGGTAAAGTAATAGATAGGTCATAGGAAATGACGCAGCTGCTAATCCCTAGATGTGTTCTCTGCTTTCTTCTAAACTGCAGCATTTACTTAAAAAAGTTGTTATGCAACTATACGAACCAAAGTGCAAATGTATGCCTTAAATTTTGGAATCAAAACCACCCTGTCTTATTCTGAACCTTTGAGAAAAGTGATCTAGAGTTTTAATTACACTTTCCAGCCACATAAATTGCAGAGATAATTGTATACATCAGCACTGTCTGACCTAGTTCTGCTGCCATGCCTTTCATCTGTGGATCTCCAAGTGCCTTACAAAGAAAATTCCTTCGTATTAGAAGATGGGGAACCCGGGGCACAGGGAAGCAGAGTGAATATCCAGCCTGACAAAGACTGAACCCGAAAGAGAAATAAGGTCTGCTGAGTCCCAGTGGACCAAGTGGCATTTACTCTTTGTACTAGTGGCCACTGTTACTGACTACTTACATCGTTGTGCTACGTGCTGTGTAAATGCATGCCCATCTCTTTCTAGGTTTGTCTTGCATTTCTTCTCCTAACTGAATGAATGTCTTATATGTAATTTCCTTCTAAGCCTCTCAGATTTTGTTATCGTTTGTGGTTCTGGAGATTGCTGTTGCATGTAAGTTAGGTGTGTGTGTTTTCTGTTGGGTTTAGTATTTCCTTTCATGCCTGTGACGCCTCCCATTTTCTCTCAAGTTGGCAGTAGGGTAGTAGAGGAACAAAGAGTCGTGTTACATTTAATTTTCTTATGCCTTTTTTCAGAAAGAGGCTGGTGAAATAGTGGTTTCACTGACATACAGATACGTGACATAGATAAATAATCCCACATACGGTTACCCAAGGCTTTGCTTGTGTAAGTGGAGAGTTGTTTTTAGCTGCAACACTGTTTTGCAGTGTGTAAGCTGTTCTTTTTCTGAAATTGAAATCAAAAGGGGACTTTGTGATAGGGATCAGTGGCAGTTACACACTGCTCTGAAATGTGTCTGTTTTAGTCCCGATGATAGAGATTTGTTTATCTGCTTCCAGAATCAAATCTTTCTGTTTATCGACAGAGCTGGAGTATCAACGATACAGTCTCCCACTACTGCGCATCTCATCCCTTGGTCACTGGGGACATTGTGCGAGGTCAGAGGTGCTTTAACACTCCTGACCCAGTTTTTCCTTTGGCCTTCATTCTGACTCTGCTCATCACTGACAGTCCACGTCAAGCGCAGTTGTGCTAGACAGTGGTTATTACCAGCCTCTTTCCTACAGAGGCAAGTATGTGGTGGCTTTGTATTTGCTGTGTTCCAAGATCTTAGCACAAAGAAATGAAGTGGGATAGACAAGGAGATTTCGAAGCTGAATGACGTTGATTTCCTTCTGTTCATTGACAGCCAGCTGTCACTTCGCAAAGCCCCAGTGTTGCGTTCATGACAACAGCATTCAGATCAAGAGCAGGAATGCGAATGCTGTCCCCTGTCCTAGGGGGTATGTTTCTCCCTTATTTCTCCACCACCTTATGTAATTCACAATGAAACATCCCTCATGCTCTTGCTGTGTGAAGCACTCACGGTCAGTACTGTGCACATGGTGGTGGTTGGGATGTGCATCTTCTATGGTCCAAGGATGTAGTAGCCTGCGCTTCATAAAAAGCCGACACCAGTACAATTTATGGACTGATTGCCATTGACAGAGTTCAAATTAAATGAACTGTTAACATTGTTTGAACTCATTCTCTTTGCTGATAAGTGGACAACGTTAGTTGAGGAGGTTGGGGTTAGCTGTGCTTGCGAGGAACTTGCAGGCTGTGATTGGTTGCTTTGTAGAAATGGCACGTAGTGTAAGAGTGTATGATGCCATGTTATGAGTGGTGCTGTCCTAACTTTTGCCAAGTTAATTTAGGCAGTTTAAGAAAACAAATTAAGCTCAGCTGTTGCGTGCTACTTTGCAATAAGGCATCTTGTGTGTGAAATGATTATATTTTGACAGATTCTTCAAGATTGGGGCTGTGCCTTTTTCACTATTTTATACAAAATAAAGATAAAGTGGCTATCTCTCCATGACAGCAAATGGGTTTGGGTTGTTTATTTTTTGTATTTGACATACTTGGTTTCCTTCGACTGAGAATAAAAGTTTCAAAATGAGCTAAGCAAGAAAGACTGAGGGTAGCCAGTGATTCAGTCTAAGGCATGGCTTACAAGAAAGCATATGGAACCTAGAAACCCTCAGGATCCTTAAAGGTCAAAGCAACCTGTTAAAATCTGCAGGATAGATTGCTTGAAGCCAGGGCAAAGCTGCCAGAAATGTAGTAACATGCTGGTCAAACTTAGCAGCTGAGGCTCCTCTCCGTTGTCATGCAATTAAAATGCTTCTGATTTTCCAGGTTTGGTTGTTTGAAAGGTCTGCCTCTCCTCCTGGGACGTGTTTAGCTGCAGATGTTTGTGCGATTACAGTAGCGCTCTCGGTACATTCACTGACATTGTGCTTGCTGGAGTAACCCTTGCTGTGCCCCGGTCAGGCAGCACAGCTTGCTGCATGCATGGTCGTCTTTATCTTACTTGCATGGTTGGCCAAAGATCAAGCTGCTTTTAACACCAAACCTGGAATTGGAGGCTTGCTCTCCACAGATTTTTCTTTGATTTTTCAGGGAATAAGGAGTAGAATGTCCAGTTGCTGACATATTCCAGCTTCTGCTGAAGCAATTAGGGAGTGCTAGTGCAGGGTTCAGCTCTCCCCTCGCTGGTCCTTGAAGGCTGTGTGAGGGAGGAAGCTCTTTGGTTGACAGTGGTTTCATAATCTGTGGTGGTGAAGACAGACCATGTCACTGCAGAGAAGCATCTTCAGAAGTCTCGCCTCACAACACTGATAGAGTGCTCAAGGCCAGGTTAGACAGAGCCTTGTGCGACATGGTCTAGTGCGAGGCATCCCTGCCTATGGCAGAGGGTTGGAACTAGACGATATTAAGGTCCTTTCTTAACCCAAACCCTTCTGTGATTCTGTGATATGGAGTACTAAAACAAAGTCTCCTTCCAGCCTCGGCTGCTTTGTTGGTGTCAGGAGCTGATATTGCTGGAATGTGGAGACTTGGTGGGTGTGTAGAACACAAGGGACTACTCTCTGAAGCAGGACCGATGTGGTGCTGGGGCTGTTTCTGTTGTGTCTTGAGGTGATACCTAGTGGCCTTTGGCTTGCTTGCTCAGGAGATCAAAAGCAGATGCTGCATGTAGAGAAATTATGTGACTTTTTGTTTTTCTCCCCTCAGCATAAGCATTTGCAAAAAAGTGGTTCTGTTTGTGTTATGTATTCTTTACCTGAACTTTTTTCTCTGCAGTTCAGAGCCTCAAGAACCAAAATATATGTGTTGTCAGAGCCTGTTGCCCAAAAAGTCAACATTATGCTACCTGCTGTCGTTGCTTTTGTGGAACACAGCACAAAAAGTTAAGGAATAACACGAATGAGAGTTAGCAAATCAAAGTGGTAAAGACAGAATACTACTCTGAGCTATGACTGGTGTCATTTATAAAAATCATTTTTTCCCTCCTGTTGAAAAAGAGAAATAGATGTCAGAATTCAGAAAAAAAAGCTTTTATTTAACAAAAATAAAGCTACTGTTTTAAGTGTTAGTTTTAAATGGGAAGCAAAGCATGAAACCACAGGCCATTTGTGTGTGCACAGTGTTGCAAAAGACACAAAAGTGACTGCCAAGCACAGCAAACCCGAGCTTAAGAAGAGAGCATTCAGAAAGACTGTCCAGAAATGTACAGTGATATCTGAAAGGTATGCTGTGCTTTTTCCCCTTATTCTTTTTAAGCATGTAGAGAGTAGATGTTAAACTCCCCTTGTGTGTACTAAAGGTCACTGTCTCAAGCTCACACCCTTGTGTACAGGCACATTCTGGTTAGAAGTGGAAGCGTTCCCTGGAATGCATTCAGAGAGCACAGATCCTCACTGGGCGCTGCTGAAATTCTTCTTGCTGATTTTTAAGCAGTTGTTCATCTGCACACATTAAGTTCTGTAGTTGTCTTTTGACACTGTAGACATCAAACTTCAAAGCCTTGCTCGACTGCCAGATAAAATATTGGCATCCTTTTATTTCTAATAGTCCCTAAAATGAAAGCGTTCAGGTTCTGAGCTGTAAGGAGTAAGTCTTGATCATGTTGGAATACAACTGGAATGAGGAATCTCATTTGCTCTTTAAGAATAATTTATAAAGAAGTTGAGCGGAGCAGGAGACACAACTCGGGTTTTCTGTTTTGCTATATAGAAATAATTAGCTTATAATTGAAAAGGCAGCCTGATTCTGCAGACATGTAATTTGTTATTTAGCATAATACAAACACACTGTTTTAACAGAAGAGGATTAAAACATCTAGCAAGGGACTATTTTAAATTCTGCTCTTTGTCACCATATGGTGGTTTCACTCGTCAGTTTTCTATGAATATGAGTTATGCAGGAGTTATAAAGTGCGGCGTTGTAGAATGGGAGCACAAAAGACCTGCCATTACGTTTGCCAGATGAGTGGTTTCAGTTTTTCAGTATTCTTGCCCTGTTCAGGAATTTAAGGCTTATATTTGAACAGTGGCCACAGAAAGTTGTCCTAAATTACATTCTTCTGATAGAAGAGATCTTGTTGCATGTTTTTGATGAATTCTTGCCAACATCTGAGAAGGCATCATTTGTGATCAGTGCTCCTGGATTTGCAGATTTACTGTTCCATTTGCTGGAGGTGTATATTGCTAGAAAAAAAAGAATAACATGGCAAATATTTGATTTATTTTTATTCGATTAGGGTTTGTGCTCTTTTTTCAGTTTGCTTTCAGATGGGTGGTGTTAGACTTATCTCTTAATATTGTATCATCAGATACATGTAGTGAAAGAAGAGACTTGGAAAAACTGATGGGTTCACTTGGTAAGGTTTTGTATTTTGTGAACTGCAGGATCTTGGTGAGAGCAGCAGAGTGACTGTGTGTCCTCAGCTGTCATTGCCGTTAGCTTTGGGTCTTTGGTGCATTATGTAGCACTAATATTAAAAATCAAACCAAAACCACAAAGAAACCTCTATAAGAAAACTCTGTAATATTTCATTATATTTCATATAAATTTCTAAGACTTTTTTTGAAGTATAGACTTCTTTACCACTTTTTTTAGGGTTGCTTTGTCTTGGGCGCTCCAGTGAATCTGGGTTTTAGGGAGAGGGTAGGACTCCTGCTAACATTGTGAGAGGTGACTTCTACTGCCACTGTTGTTTGCCAGTTCTGTAAACCCCAGTGAAATGCCAGGACTGGAACACAGTGTTGAAACCAGGGCACCTGATTTTGGGTCTTAGCATCTGATTCACTGGGGGCTGCATTTTTCTGGACTTGTGGGAATTGGGTAAATGAAGACTCATGTCATCTTACTAAATTCTCAGATTTTATGTATGGTTTAAATGATGTTCCTAGAGCATTTTGGGGCCATTCAGGAGGAAAAGGAAGATGCAGGAGTGTGTACTTATTTTCTATAATGCAGTTGCACGTGGCTATACTAGATTTACTCGACTTTTGTATTTGAGTAACTCAGAGGGGATGTCTTTTAGCCTCTTGAATTTTGTCTGTAGTCTGAATTCACACCTATGATGTTTTCCTTTGTGGAAAGCATTAGACTTGGTTATAGCTCAACACAGAAGTGCCAGCCTCAGACACAGAGCATCACCCAAGTCATCTCCATCCTCAGCCTGCTTCAGTCTCGGCCTTCTTAAAGCTGTGCTGATGACTGAGCTGCTAGTTTCTGTCTCCATATAATGCCAGTGTATATTAATGTCATTAATTCATTAAAGGGGTTCATGAGACAACTAAGATCTCAAGGAGTCCAAACTTCAAGTGTAATGATGTGGAAACTGCTGATCGTCTGTGTCTGACTCGGGTAGTGGCTGGAGTCATCTCTGGGAGTGGTCTGATAACTTTGCATTCAAGATTCCTGTAGAACTGTCATTTCAAAGGCATTTTAATTAGGTGGTGTGGATAGCAATTGTGTGATGTAGGTTATTAGGGAAAAAACAAATCCCATAAAGCTTCAGTCACTGTGGGGTTTCTTTTATTCTCATAGACTTTCAGCAACTGTGAACTGCATCGGGATGCTCAGAACATGTTTGAATGCTGTTAAGAGGACCAGTAAAGTCAGGAATAGCATTTCTCCTGCAGCCACTAGTGAAATGTATGATTTTGTGTGTGTATGTATATGTCTTAACTCTGGGGTTTTTGGCAGTAAAAGTGTCATTCTCAGCTCTTCTCATCCAATATTTTAATGGTCTGACATGGCTCTTTATGCTTCATGTCAGGTAATGCTGACGGGCAATTCTCATAATGGGCCTTGTCAGTAGCTTTGTGTATTTGCTGTGGCAGTGTTGAGAGCATGTGGTACTTTATTCTCAGGAAGGACAGTACAGTTGCCATTCCTCTTTGATCTAGTCTGCTTTTTTTTCCTGACAGGAAACCAGAATGGGTGCACCATTAGTCAGGGACTGTAGTTTTTAACACCTGAGAAGAAACATTGTGATTGTCTAGTCTGACGTCCTCAAACCCTCATCCAATGAGTTTTGCATTGACTTGCAATTTGCAGTTCACTAGGTTTTCATTCTGTTCACGAAAGTGTGAGGGAATAGATGACAAGGTTAGGAGCTGAATCTCAGTTCTTTACTCATGTAATGAATGTCGTTGTAACCACTGGTTGCTTGTCTCAAAATGCATCTGCAGGATCTGGACTTCTAAATGGAGCACAGCAACAGTTCTCCTGATGAGTTGCCCTCACTGCTCTTAGTTAGAACAGTTGGTCCTTAGTTAGTCTGAAGGACAGAATTATTTTTCACTCTATTCTCATGAGTAAAGTGTAGCACAGCCACTGAAATGACTAATTTGGTGCTTCCAAAGGCTTTTGCAGCCTTTGCTCTTAAAAGTGTCAAGGCTTGTATTCATCCTGAAGAGAGTACTTCTTATGCGATGTTGTTGAATCTTGTGTGCCTCTGCAGCTGTGTATTTTAGGTCGGATATGCTACTTCTAGACTGACAACAGTATATTTAATCTAGTGCTAGATCACTGCCAGGATTACCTGTGCAGGCTGTGCTGTAAGAGGTGATGTTAGAACTCAGTGACACCTCCAGCACATCTGCTGCCACTAAGGCATTCCTGCTGCATCACTGCCTCGTGCAGAGGTCACAGCAACAGGCTGGAACATTGTGTCTCCGGCTCTGTGTAATAACCTCACAAATGAATGATATACTGGAAAGTAACTGAAAATATTGATGAAAATATTAATGAAAACAGAAGGATAGAGGGGGTGATGACTACGTGTATCTTCCTCGTAACTGGGCATGTAGAGACTGTGCTTAGATGAGATAAAAAGAAAATGGGAGACAAGACAGGAATTTCAGAGGTGTGGTTTGTCTGGCACTGGTGTTTGTGGCTGAGCTCGTAATGCTCTGATATGCACAAGATACGCTCATAGGCAGTTGCACCTTTGAAAATATGACTCTTTCTTCATGCCTAATTCTTGCATCACGGAAATGGCTCTGAATGTGCAGTAAAGCCTTTGATCTGTACTCTGAGAGAGGTATTGGCAGGGAATTATTAGGATTGGCTGCGGAGATGTTAGGATGTGGGTCAAAATCAAACTTTGTATCAGCACTTTGGATCTGTGTCTGATTTTCTTATTTTGCGAAGAATGGGGTTTGACGTTAAGGTTCTCAGCTTAAATCTGAAGCAGAGAAGCATATTTCTCATTGTTCTCTGAACTTTTGAGTTGGGTGGAGTGATCCAACATCTTACAAAACACTGGAGTATTTGGAAGTGATCTCCTACAGTGTTCATAGTGTCGAATTTGGTTTTGGTTTCTTTTTTGTTCGTTTACAATAAGACCTGATAATTTGTTGCAAGGAAGCAGGAGTAGAGTCTGATTTGGAATTCAAAGATACGTATTTTTAAATTATGTATTTTTCAGAAAGAGAAAGCAAAAAGGTCTTTCTCAGCAGGATGCAAGCTAGAGAAAAAGGCAGAGGTTACTTCATTATGCAAGCTTTGTATTTCCTTTCCAATAATAATACTTCCCTAAAATGCCTTGATAATGTCTAGTTGAAGCTTGCTGATCTCTTGGGCCTTCTTCAGAGGTTAACATGGATGCTGTGCCTTATTTTAATATGCTTTCTATTTAACTTCTTTCTTTGTCTCTGGAGAAATGATTGATAAGCAATCTCTATATTAAGCATTCTTCTTTAAATGTTTCCTACATACATCTGTGAAGATGTATGAATTAAAATGAAGTAGTTATATTCTTGATGCTTAACCTTTCCTAGTAAACTCTGCTCTGGTGGTTTTTCTCTTTAGTTGCAAACATAATAGTGCCATGAGATTCCGTTAATGCTGTAGGAACATGTAGCCAAAGCAATTAGAAGGAAGAAAGGTGGTAGTAATAGTAAGGTCATATATACCCTTTTGTTCAGCCATGGTTAGTGAGAGTTGAGTTTGTCAAATAAAATGTTAAGGAACTGGAAGATGATAAACAAATCTGTGCAGTTCAATGTGAGTGGCTGGTTGTGCTTTGTTGTCATTGATCCTCTGCTGTCCAGAGAAGCAGCATAGGTATGTAATGCAGGACTTGTCTTAGCTCTGCAGGGAGCCTGCCTTGTGGGTTAGAGGGAGTAGGACTCTTCCTCCATCACCGTTACACTGTCTGTGGCAGTGGTGTCCTACAGAGATGTGGTGGTATTTGTGGATTTTAACTACACAGAGGAGGGCAGGAATGGTTGTCCTTTTTTCCCATTCCTGCCTTGGGTAAAGCTGATGCAAGCAGAAGTGAGCAAAACCCATGATGTTATTCAGGTATAGAGTTCAAACATACGTCTAATTTGGAAGCTTTTGTATTCTGCTAAAACCAAAATGCCATAGAAAGGAAGCAGCTCATGTTTTCATCAATGTTTAGAGGCCACGTCATAACACTCAGTGGTAGCAGTAAGTCCATGGTGGTTTGGATTCAGATTTACCATTAAGTGTTCATGTACTTTGGTAGTACTTGCTTTCTGATGGTTGTCTGTTGGAAAATCTGTTGCTAGCTAAACTTTGGGCAAACATTTCACTGAGGATCATTCAGATTTCCTTGTTAATAACTGTCTAATTGTTGAGGTCAAAGCTCTGAAATGGTACGCTTCTCTTGCCCTTTCCCTCCTGAGTGGAAAACTCAGCCTACAAAGTTGTGTTTGCAGTATTTAAGGTTTTATAAAAGCCAGTTATTTCCTTTAGAGATAGTAAATAGATTAATAAAATAATTTTGACAGAGGGCAAGGATGTTGCTGCAGAATTATGCACAGGAAAGCTGACTTGACAATGTAATTGAGCTTGAAAACCAAAATATAATTGCCAAGGGTGGGAGTGAAACCTGCAGACATTGTGCTTATACAACCTGAAGTTCTAGCTTGTCTGAAAGGCTGGAATTATTTTAAAGCAAATTTTGATATGAAACTGGGAGGGAGGCGGGGAGTCAACCTAGTCTAATATGAAAAGCTGTTTTGTTGGGAGGATGTTTTTTCACTGAACGTTTAATTCTCAGGCGATATTGTATAAGCCATTTCAGTGCTGATATGTAGCATTGTGGCTATCTTTATGGTCAAGTAAACAGGCAGAGGAAATCCAGAAAGCTGTCTGATCTTTCCCATAGCCTGGGAAGCATTTGTGTTGCTTCTCACCTTCAAATATGTATCACTAGCTGTTGGCTGGGTAAGTAGCTATTTTTCCCCCCAAATTGCATCACCTAGAGACACATCTGCATAGTCTGATGTGTTGTGAGCCCCTGCCTGATCTCTTGAAACGGAAGCTGTGAGGGCATTTAGCTGTTTCACTGCCCATGTGTGAACCCTGTATCAGAGGATACAGAGGAGATAAGTGTGTCTTGTTGAGGGCTGAATCATCCAGTTGGAACAGAAAATACTGTTGCAGGACTCAAGTGGTTTAGGATTCCGAAAAACAGTGTGAAAGAGAAGAGCGGTGCATTAGCATCTGATAAAGTGGAGATGCACCTCTTTAGAGCCACATGCATCGTGATCCCTGGAGGGACTATTGCAATTCCTTGGAATTCTTCTCTAGCCTTTCGGGAGCCACACAGATAAAAGGGTTTGCCAGTTTCACAGCGCCTGATTGCAGGGTTGCTCTCTCTTTGAAAGCTCTCTGCTTTTCAAAGGATGTGTGGTGAGATGATGATAATGGCACCTTTCATAAGCAGGTGCTCATGCTTCACTTTAGGCACTCGTATTTAGCTATCTTGAAAAATAACTTACTAGGCTCATAATTGTATTGGAACAAGATGTTTGCTATTTGGGTATGCCAGTTTCATAACCGCTTCATTCTCTGTGAGCACAGCACCTTTATGGTTTTTGGTGAAATATTTAATTCGTATTTTTTAAGCCAAAGAGAAAGTATCACTTTCTATACTTCACTGTATCCTTCTGCGTAGTAGTGGAGCTTACAAAGGTAATTTACGTTCTAACTGGAGCTCTGTGTCCTCTCCATTATGCATTTACCAGTCAAGTGATACTTTTCTCAAATATTTACTCTGGTATTTCACTGCAGTTGCCCTCTCCTTCTCCATCCCCCCTCCATCTCCCTTCCATGAAGGTATCACACATACCTCAGTTACCCTCTATTTAAATAGCAACACTCCCTCCCAGTACAAACAGTGGGTCAGTCATTAAACAATGAGGAAGACCAGTGGTGGAGGAGGTTATGGGTAGGGCCAGGTGTGTGCAAGCACAGTCCTGCAGAAGACTTCCTGCTGACAAGAGGGACACTTTCCGTTAGTGTCGGAGTGTCATTCTGTAATGCTGAGGGAGACGCAAAACCAAGAGGGAATCCCTGCAGCAGACATCAGATCTGGATCTCACTTAAAACTATGTAGAACCATCCAAATTGTTGTTGGAAGGTAAGACATGTGAAACAGAACATTGTCACTTTAACTATGTGTTCCCACCTCCTCCCATAGCAGAAGGTGATTCCAAGTGGCTGTGACTCATCCTCTGGAGGTCACTGGGGTTTTTTGCCTAATAACAGCGGGAGTTTAGTGAGACTATCATTAACAGACAAATAGCTTTTTTGAAGGCTCAGCTACACGTCCTTTCTTTTATCTAATGTACACCAGGGAGCTGTATTAATATTTTGCTGGGAACTCAAGACCTGCTTGTCTTTTCTCCAGAGAAGTTCAGAATAGAGCATTCCCTGTTGGGAATTCAGAAGTGTAGTTGGATTACTGTACTGGTCATCATATTGAGATTGGATGTGGCATTCTGGAAATTAAAAATGCATTAAAAATAAAAGGAAAAAATTGTTAATGGAAACCATTTGACTGTTACAGTGTGGAGGGGTTTCATGGCTTTACTGGTAAAAGGCATGAGCATGATAAGTGAATACTTGTTTAAACAAAGAACTTAATCTGTAGCATATTTATGCTATGTTTAGTTTCACAACAATTTCATTTCTAGATCTTGCAAAGAAAATGTGGTAAGAAATGAGCTGGTATGTGTATTAAAAAGGTGATGAGAACTGTCAGGATCGCAGAGCCCATGAGTCAAATTTTGTATTTCTAAAGGGCATGGGATCATACATAGCTCAACTTCTTCCCAATTCTGTACTTTATACTTGGGTCACCTTTCAGGTTAGACTTCATATGCACAGGTGACAGAGGTGAATATATTTCTTCCCTTGCAGCTGCCTTCAGCCTTCGTGCTGTGTAAAACCCTAAATTTTTCCATGGGAGGCGCAGATCCTTGCGCAGTGGATGTGACCCTACTGATAACAGATGTGGTTTCCTTCTTAACCTTTTGTTGACCTACTAGAGATAATGAGTGACAGGCCTTCAGAGATCTGTAAACCAGAAGTAAAAGCTGCTCTAAGTGCAAGGACAGTATGCAACGGAAACAAGCTACTGCAATTATCCAAATGAGTTCTGAGAAACACAGCTGGACAGAAATCTCCTGTTTGTGGTACATGTCAATTTGGCCACATTTACAGTTATTTAGCAGACCGATTATTTTCCAGGTGCCAACTTCGTGTTTGGAATTTGGGGGGATCTGACCAGTGTGCCTAAGCATCTGAAGGGAGAGTGTCAAGAGGTTGGGGCCAGACTCTTCTTGGTGGTGCCAAGCATTAGGACCAGAGGCAGTGGGCATAAACTAAGTTCCACCTGAACATGAGGAAGAACTTTACTGTGAAGGTGGAATAGGTTGCTGGGAGAGGTTTTTGAGTCTCATTGCCTGGAGAGGTTCAAGAGCCATCTGGACACAATCCTGAGTAATGTTGTTCTAGGTGACCTAGCTTGAGTAGGGAGGTTGGACTGGATGACCCCTGATGGACCCTTCCAGCCTCAACCATTATGCAATTCTGTGAAAGCAGCTTTAATTTCCAGCTCTCAGGGCTGCCCCTGTTAAAGTACTCATTAAAGGGTGGCGTTTTAGTGTAGCATACATTGTGTCTGTCTGTGTGGTGTGAAATCCTTACACAGAACCCTTTCTCCTCTGGTTTATCAGCATTTGATGCATTTCATGGCATGTGATACGGCTGGTTTATTGAAAGGGAATTGAAAATAGAGAGCAGCCTTGACTCAAGAACAGTTTGTGGATGCGGTTTTGTTTTCTGTCACATCATCGTTGCTATGGTGACTTAGCAAAGATCTGTTTAGCAGTCAGTAGATGTTCCGTGTTCTGGGCAAAAGTTAGGGATTTTACAATATTCCTCTATCAGTCATTTCACAAAAGTGCATGTGTATATAGTCTTATGCAGTAAATCCCTGCTGCTCTTGTTACTTATTGCTGCTTCTGCGAGAAGGTGTGTATCTGCTGTATTTTGGCTAGTGGAGTCCCTTCATTCCTTCCTTAATTAATTTCAAGGAAGATGGATAAGTAACCTACCTGTCTCATCAAGGTTAACGAGTACTTCTTCCCCAGGAGGGATGTCGTGGAGTACAGTGATAAATGCAAAGGGATGGAGAACATGAACCTGCTAAGGAATGGTCTTGATGGTCATGCAGTTTTGGAGGAGGAGGAGGATGCGTTTGGAGCTGATTCACATAGTTGGAGTCAGGAAGTCTGAGCTCTTCCCCACATCCCTCAGGCTTCTCATGTCACCTAAGGCACGATCAAGAGCATGATGCAGCTACAACCTTAACTGAGGTTTTTTTCCTCTGGGTTGGTGAGAGGATAGGAATTCTCCTTGAGTTCCTCATGTTCACTGGGAGGGGTTGAAGGCTGCAGCTCATATCTTTATCAGCATGTTTGCAGTGCATGCTTGGGGAATTGCTGCCCTAAGCAGAGGCTCTCCACCTTGGCAGGCGAGTTGGGCCAGTGTCTGTGAAAGCCTCGCTCTTGTCTGGCAGGTTGTGTCAAACAGCTCCCTCCCTTTACTGCTCCCAGTCACTGGCCTGGGAGCTGCCTTCTGCCCATGAGCAGTGACTTGGTGGATTTGGCCCCCATCTCGGTGTAAGCTCTGTCAGCCTCTAGCTCTGGAATGGGTGCACCTTGCCCCATTCTCATCCCTGCCAGCAGGCGCTTGAAAGCGGGAGACAAGGTTTCCTGTGTAGGCTTGACCTCAGAGAGAGCTTTCTGGACATCAGCACTGCAACTGATTTAACTGTTCAGCGCTCCTGGAAGTCCCAGTGGGATTCCCTTTGTCATGCAAAGGTAGCCAAGAGAGAAGGGATTGATTTCTTATGGGCTTCTTAATGGGATCATCTTGATGATGGGCATCTTCAGAAAGTCGAGATACATGTTTTATTTTACCCCAGAAATTAAAATAGCTCCATTCGTAAAATAAACTGAACACTCAGAAGCACTCCTTCAGCTGGCTTTGACAGTAGAAAAGAAGGATCTCCTAATTAAAACAAAACAAAACAAAAACCCCATGAAAACTATATGCATTTCAGCTAAATAATGACATTTTCCATATGTCATGGTACATATCCCATAATATGACATTATTTTCCCTTCCTTCTTCTTAATGATGAACTTCTGTGCTTTAAACTTATTTTAGATCTGAATCAATTTGAAGTCCTTCCCTCTGCTGGTGTCTGCTGTGCCGGTTTCACAGATTTTATAGCTCATATGTCTCCATGTTGAGACCAACTTTTTCTTGTCAGCTATTTGTGGAACAGTTTTGGCCTTTCTGTAGCTCCACAGAACTGGTAATTCAGGCCCACTGCAGATTAGAAGGGGTTTTTTTCCCCTGCAGAATTTGGGCTAATCTGTTTCTTACTGGCAGCTCTTACATTTTTATCAGTTTGGTAAGGTTAGTTAATGCAACAGCCTCTAGTCTTAGTTGTCTTAAATATTTAAAGGAATGAGATTTATGCGCATTTTTGCTGCAATGCCAGATTTGGTTGAATTCCTCTTGAATTTCTGAACTGGATTCTCAGCTGGCATAAATCAGTGAAGTTCCACTGAAGCCTTTTGGATGATCAGCTCAGGTGGGGATCTGGCTTTTCTCAATTAACTTGTGTCACGAGCTACTTTACACTGAGCATATGACAGTTGCTGATGTATTTTTGTGTAGAGGAATATGGGATTTATTTCTACTATCTTTTATCTGTGTGTACCTATAAAGACAGGTGTGTGTGTACATGTGTACACACACATGCACGCATGGATGTTTATAGACACAGTCACCACACACAAATAAATGTGCTAGGAAAACCCCTCCCTCTTTCTGCTGTTATTAATCACGCACTAGTACGCTGTAGGCTGCAACTGACATGGATGGGTAGAGCCTGAAGATTTGGGCTCCTGTGTCCAAATTTGTTTCCATGCATCAAAAAGCTCCAGAACCAACCAGCTAAAACCCCACCAAGCAGCACTACCAAACTTGAAGACACTTGAGAGCACAGCAGCTCCAGGCAGAAGTGATCTGCCCTATGGAAAGATCCCTTCTCCACAGTTTCCCTGGATTAAGCATCTGTTTCGCCCAGTGTAGTCCTACTCACAACAAACAGAGCAAATGAGGTCTTTTGCTGTGCTTCAGAACATGAAATCTCCTACATATTGTGTGGAGTGGGAAGGGAATGGTGATGATGGGCAGGCTGGGGGTCTGGGAAGTGTGATGGATTAGATGCAGTGTTGTTCCAAGGAAGCTCAGAAATTCCTTTGTGCAGCTTTGGAGCAGAGTTGGGTGTCTCCCTGCTATTAGTCTTTCAGCCTGTTTTCTTATCACATCAATCTCTGGGAGATTAACATTGACATTAAACTCTTTCAAGTCATTCTGACAAGTGTGCGTGGCAGTAAATTCTTCCATATCAAGAGTGAGACAAATTGTGCTGCGCTGCGTATTATGGCGTAGTAGTACTAATTGTTTAACTTGATAAATGTTGCCTGATAGGTTATGTAGTTAATGAACAAAGATGTTAATTGCCCTTATCTGAACTAGCTATGTTTGCAGGGACGTTGTCTGGAGCCATGGATGTCTCCTAACAGAGATTTATTTGAAATTGCCCATTGTTTTCAGCAGTTTCAGAGTCCATTACCCTTCAGTGTGCTGACTGAATAGTCTCCACCCCCATCAAAGTTTTGAGACCAATCAGCTCTTCCTACGTGTTATTCATCAGGACTGAATCTTATTTGGGTATGGAAAACTTGTATGTAATACAATATGCTCATCATCCTGGGCTACAGCAGCATGGCTCATTCTTAAGAGCAGCCCAGAAAGAAAGAAGCACCTGACAGTAGAAGAGCAAGGGTCTGGAATAGCCCCATTTCCCCCCACCATCTGGAGTATTTAATTGGGAAAATCATTCTTCATTGTTGCTGTGTTTGTGGGAGTTGTCAGTCTAAATATGTTTTAATGCAAATAACCATCTCTATTTGTAGAATCCATCTTTTCTAGACACTTTCTTTGGAAAATATGCAGCTGAAGATTTAGTGCATTATTATATGAGTAAGTGCATACAAGCCCCGTATTAACAATAGACATCATGTTTATTCTTTCCCTTTTAGAATTTCCCATGAAAACAAGTGGGCAGATTTTTGCATTATTGAGTAGTCTGCTGCTGCTGACTTTTTCCCAGAAACACTAAGAGAAAACTATCCTTTCGTGTGAGCCTACATGTTCTTGAAGTTTTGGGAGCACTGGATTCCCCTAAGATTTGATTTATAGTAGGTTTTGGTTTGTGGCTATTCTGGTACAAAGTTGTTTCAAAGCTGTATGATTAATAAATCTTTAAGGAACTGAAAAAAGACGAAGTTCTCACTGAGGTTAAAACATACCTGATTTCCCAACGGAGAAGTTGCATGTTTCGTTAGGAGGCTAAAGGCTAATGTGAGGAGAAAAATGTTTCCTTGACTTAGGGTTTTTGTTTGTTGTAATAAATTTCATTTTCATTTATAAGTCTCTTACAGTCTTCCAGAACATGTTCAACAGCAAACAGCCAGAAGTTAAAACTGCAACTGTAAATCTGTAAGCTGACATATGTAGATACTCTAGCCAAAGTTTCCAAAGTCAGGATTAATTTTGTAGAGTGAATGAGAAAAGTGCATTATCTTGCTTCTTTTGATAAATCTCAGACTTTGCCAAGAAATATAAATATCCTTTCGAAAATGACAGCTGTAAAAATAAGAATTATTATTTTTTTAAATAAAGGCATTTTCAAGAGAACTTGATGTATAGCTGCTGAAAGATGCAGTGGCTTTAGACTGTCTCATATCATTAATTAGACTGAAATATTCAGCTCCTCACTGATTACTCCCTCCCAACTGCTGCCCCCTAATTTATGTTAACATACTAGTTTCTGGTTCACATTAGAAATGAGGCCGAAGGAGCTAAAGGAATCTGTCAAAAGATGTAGGGGGGCTCCCTGATGTACCTGGTGCCACAGCCAGGCAAATACTTGTGTGGGCAGAGGAAAGTGTGTGCATGGAGGTGGGAATGCTGCTTAAGACTAGTATTGATGCCAGATGCTTCGTGGTGACCCACTGAGCATCTGTCTCATTTTCGGTGTTCTCAAATCTCTGAATCCACATTTCTGGTCTTGTGTGTTGTTTTAATTTGAATTTCCCATGGAGCTACCTGGGGGTCAGGATGAAGCTTTGGGGGGGGCGAGGGTGGTGGTGTGTGTGCGAGCAGGACCAGGAGGAATATGAGAATGTCCAGCACTTGCCTGCTTATTTATCAACCACAATGATTCACCGTGAGCTACGTTTGCATACCTGAATGTCAAAATAGCCTGTGTTTTAAGAGGAACCAGTGACTCAGGCTGTGGTTTTACCTCAGGCCACTTCCTGATGAACGGCTGAACTGTGCTTGGTCTTGAGAAAACACAACTGGGGAACACTGCTCTGTCCTGCCTCTGTGTGTGTGCAGGAACTAGGGAAAGGACACCATTGTGTGGGGCTGACCTTCACCTCCTTGGTGCCGTGGTCTCTCTGTGAGGACCACCATGGCTTTGTGATGACCGGGAAGCCTCAGGTCTGAGGGCAGCTGTTTCAGCTCTGTACAGCTCTGGTGTGGGAGTGTGGTTGTCAGTGTTTGACAGCATCTAGAGGAGGAGCTTTCAAGGAGCTCCACGCAGTGATAAATCACTTTGCTTTAGACTCTTGACTGCAAAATAAGAGGTGAAGCTGCCTGTAGCTGGTGTTTTCAGAATTGAAAATACTTCACTTCCTAGAACACGGTATTTTTAAGGAAAACAGAAGCATTGCATATGACGGTGCTTATAGGAATTAAAGTAGATTTGAGCTATTCGTTTTTGGAATAAGGTAGCAAACAACTGTATTAAAGCTTTGCGCATGTTATGGCTAGATAGAAGGTATGGAAGTGGAATCGTACGAATGTCGTATAAACTACCTCATTGGCACAATGGTTTCAATTGGAGAGATGAACCACCTGCATAATTCCATGTAGTCTTCCCACCCTTTGCTAACTGCAGAACTCCGTTTCTCCGTTCTCCTTAATGAAAAGGACTGTCCTCTGAGAAGAGGTTTTATGCCTGGGATGAAATAACTTGTGTATGGCTGTGATTGAACTGGATCAGTTGTCTTTAATGCTGTTTAAATGGATGGTTTAAGGTATAGAAGAGGCTTCTCTTGGGAACAGATTCTGTGAGAATTTTTCAAATCCTCTTTGAAGTTAATGGAGGGTATTAAGGGCAGTCAGCACCTTAAGAGAGAAATTTAAATTGCTTTGATTCATTTCATTTCATATTTGCGTTGGCTGGTTCTGGATTTCTCCCTTCTCCAGTCTTTCAGAGCATGTTTTTGATAACTTTTCCTCCCAAGCATACTAGATTTTATGCTGGCTATTTTCATATTTTTCCCTGAGTGTTATAATGCTGATTACCGAAGGATCTTGGGCCTTTGGCTTCCTGTGAAAACGAGATAATTACTCTCCAGTAGGCAATGCATGACGTACAGTATCAGCGTTAAGCCACTGGGATTCCAGTCACTAGTGTAGAACAATATTGTGGGTAAATGAATAAGCAGAAGTTTATCATACTTCCTGCATAACAAGGTTTTCGTTAAAGAGACAGTGAAAATTGTTTTCAGTGAGGGCTAGTGTGGAATAAACACTACCACTACAAACATTACTGAGAAAGATCTTAAAGTTCAGTTCCCTGCCTTGCTGGGTTTTCTTGCTGAAAAAAACAACTGACTTTTTGCAGCAGCAAAGGTGGATGACAGGGCCTTCATTGCATTTTGGCAGATGACGTTATGGCCTTATGAACATGTATGAAGCGTATAACTTCAAAGTACGATTCCCAGATGCACCACCTACTTAACTTATGGAAGAAAGCCGTACCAATTAGAAGTAGAGATGTTCCAAATGCAATTTGCTTATTTCACACTCGCCCCCAGGAATCCTGTGTTGTGATTTTAAGAGTTGGCCCTGTTTGACCCTGAAATAGATGTGGTTTCTCCCTTGCCTTCTTTATTTCAAGGCTGTCAGTTAAAAATAACTAATGTATTGGGCACAGTGGGAGTAAGTTTGAGAAGTTTTAAGTTATATGTAAACTAGTAATAGTGAGAAAATAATTCATAAACGTAATGAGCTCTATTCTCTTGCAAGTCATGTCCAATGCAAAGGGTTTCCACGTGGTGGGATTAATCATTTTTGTAAGAGAAGAGTTTCTCTGCCATAGCAATACTGATGAGTTTGCTTACGCTGTAGCAAAGCGAAATAAATTATGTCTTTGAGGACCTCTGGTAAATACTCAAGTTACTTAAACAACATGAAGACTTGCATAAAGTATGGTGTGCGTATGCATACTCAATAGATACACAGCTATATCTCTGTGTATTTACTTACGTTTATGACATAAGTTTACATGTGTTTGTGTACATAAGTTTATGTTTCAGCTTGTCTCGGAGATAGTTGTACTTCTGTAATGCGTAAGAATTTAGGGGGTACTAATAAAGGGAGTACTAATAAAGAGTTTCAGGTTTAAGTTTGTTTCCTTGCTACTACCAATTTATGTTGTACATGTGATTGCAAAGTTACTTATTTATCTTTTAATTGT
Organism: Strigops habroptila; assembly: GCF_004027225.2. Classification (NCBI taxonomy): domain Eukaryota; kingdom Metazoa; phylum Chordata; class Aves; order Psittaciformes; family Psittacidae; genus Strigops; species Strigops habroptila. Next base: position 6,204,192 of record NC_044302.2, on the reverse strand, counting down.
GACTTTCACTTTAAACTGGGCATCAGCATCTGTGCAGGAAAACAGTACTTACATATAGGCTGAGATGAGGAGGTTGGTTGCTCTATGTTTGCTTGAGTCCAAAAGCTGAAACTTGAATCTTTGGGGCCCCAAGAACCACTGTCAAATGTAGCAGTCTAGATCTTGATGATGTGCTTGGTCAACCTTGAAGCCAGGGAAAAGAACAAGTGGAATAAAACTACTTTAATATAGTACACTGCTGTTCTGTCTGTGTGACTGAGTTGCTTCTTCATGCACTGATAGCACGTGCATGGCCAGACCCCTTCATGCTTAGTTCAACTTGAAATTAGGTTCCATTGATTTTGGGTCCAGAGCAAATGCAGTTTGACATTTTCGTATTACAGGACCTCGGTCTAACCTGGTTTTGTTGTTGTGTGAGTGATCTTAACACTTGAATGAGTTGGATGAAGGCGGATGGATGGATCTGTCCGTTGAATGGCCTGCACAGGAATTTTGCTTTCCAATTAGATATCTTGGAGATATTTTCAACACCAAGAATAACTTTGATAGTGCTGTTCTTACTTTGAAATTGTGAAACTTCTGATGACTGAGCATTTTTCCCCCTCTCTTCTGCTTTCTTGCAGCCAGCTGGGTACATGGAAAACTCCATTTCCTACAGTGCTATTGAAGACGTTCAACCGCTGTCCTGGGAGAATGCCCCTAAGTACTGTTTACAGCTCACAATCCCAGGGGGTACTGTCTTATTGCAGGTACAGTAAACATTAAAGTACAATTTTCTTTCTCTCTGACTATGAATCTCCTTCTGTTTGCTATGCATGAAATCTTAATTAAATGGACTCAGAAAAGGCAGAGAACTCAGTGCTGTCAAATTTATCTAACCACCAGAAAATTTGCTCAGGGTGATAAGTCTGAAACTCTTCATGTTGTTTGACAGTCAGAATGGAAATTTTGGGCCACAGTGATTAAATCTTCTTACTAATTTTGTGCATCAAAATAATACTCTGTGGAAAGGCACATTGATGCAGGTCTGGAACAATTGTATTTTTGCATATAGTCCTATTACTGCACGAAACAAGTTCAAAATGTCATCCTTCAATTCGTATATGAAACCCATAACTTGCACTGATACTGACAGGCATCTTTTTAAAAAAAAGTATCTGATCTTCACTAGAAGATTTCAGTACATTGGCATGGATGTCTACATATGCTAGTTCTCTAAGTGTTGTTTTCAAACAGAACGCACTGTGTTTATGTTATTCCAGATTTCCTCATCCACTTGTAAGGCTGTGTATGGTTCCTTAGGTCACTGCAAGTTTTAGAGGCAGAAAAGCACTCCACAGCACTGAGCTTTGGAACTGCTTTCAAGTAGGAAAAGTAAAGGAACTGAAAACCCAGCTGCAGTGCCCCCAAAGAACTTTGAACAGTCATTACGTAGGCTGAGCTGACTCCAACTTAACTCTTACCATAGTTCTTCACATTGTTTCAAAGACAATTTTACCTGTTACTCTTTGGGAATTTACTTTTTCACTTGAATATACAGCCATGACTATTGCAGGTAAGACTGTCGAGAGACTGGGTGAGCAACTTCTGCAGAAAACATGAAGGAAAGATCAGTTTAAACTGTGGATAACACATGACAAATCAAAAAGCATATTTTTTTCTTGAAAAGGTGTGATATGAATCACTTCAAAGGATTGATCATAACAGAGCTTGTGTATTTGGGTGTGTACACTCACACATTGACTGTACCACTTTTGCACAAAATGTAGTCCAGCAGGTAAAAAGATGGGAACATACTGAATGATACACTAGTGACTGCAATGACCGTATCTGCTGGCTCCTCTGTCCAAGAAAGTCACGGCACACATTGAACTGATCAGTGATACACAGTCCAGCACTTCATCATTTCTTGGTGGTGAATTGTTTGATGGAGCCCCTGTAGGGCCACAAAGTGTGTGACACCATCTGTATCTAGAGAGGATTTAGTTAAAGCTCTTCTGAAGTGTTTTTCTTCATAATCTGCAGATCATGAGGAAAATAACCCAAGTGGGTGCTGTTCAGTAACTCAAGGCTAGGTGCCAAGCTAGTCTGTGTTTTCTATGCTATAGACTTCTGTAGAGACATGGAACAGCAAAGTTGGCTCTGAGTTGGGAAGCCGATATGACTAACACTTAAGTTGTGCTAATATTAGGTCCATCTCTCCTTTGCTTTCGTTTCAGACAGGCTGATGGGTCTCTCCATACACAGAGCTGTTTAGCAGCAGCCCAGTCAACACAATACTTGACTTCAGCACTTCACATGGATCCTGTGCCTGGGGTTTGGGATGGTTTTGGAATGTCATAAAGATATCGTGAGGTTTTGATGATTTTCAGCATAGCAAATACACTTTCACTCTGAAATACTTAGAGGTGTACATGGAAACATTGACAGCCACATCCTTTGTGAATGTTTCTGGAGTTCCCCTTCATTTTCTTCACTGGTGTAATCCTGGGGTTTTGCAGCCCTGTAAAAGGATGCTGCAGCCATTCCCCATTCTAATCCAAAAATGGTGCAGTAAAGTATGTTTGGGATGACATGAGAACATCTAATTTTCCTCATCTGTAGGTGGCATTTGTGTGTCTTTCCACATGTCCTTGAAGCACAGGCATGTGCCTCATTGCACATGGAGCCATACATACACACCTCTGCTTGGTGCCTATAGAATTTCTGTGGCTCAAAATGGCTTACCAATTTTAAGCATTACTGGGGAGGTGTAGGGAGTCTGAATTTCAGACAGGCTGCTGCAAGTCCACCTAAGTCCTACTTCTGTGGTTTGAAAAGCCTTTACTGTGTGTGACATCGGGGAAGGCAGGAAGATGAGCCATGGTTTCCCAACAGCTAGATTGCAGTCCTCATTATTGATGAAATCTTCTTTCCCTATCCATTAATTGAATTAATTAGAAACTCATTTGTCAAGTTGATGGATGATTTTGATATTTTTCTTGTGATAATTCTTACTGTTTTTTCTATAGATTTCCTTAGTGGCTAGCATTTATGTCTGTTTCAACAGCTAGAGCAGTTAGACCTGTCTTTACAAATACCCTTTCTAAGTCTTTATTCTGTAGTCTCTGGTAGCTGCCTTTATGGGCCTGCTTAGTAGGAAACAAGATAAAAGTTGGAACCCACAGCTCCCTGCTGAGTTTAAAGGAAATTGGTAGGGTGTGCGGACTTTAATCCGGAGCAGCCTGACATTTGTTTCTTTAAATAAAACCCAGCAAACGGAACACACAAATAATTACATTTGTGAGAAAGTAACATCTTAGCGTGGATGCTTTGGTATTTTCTTGGAAAAGATCCGTGTCTTTATGTAACCTCACAGGACTGGAGAAAGAAGTGGAGTGAGCTGGGCTTCTGTTATGTTTATTGCTGACTGGCCAAGCAGACTAGATCAGGTTACATTAGACCTCTATGGGAATTTCAGCATGATTGAAAATACAGACTTTGAAAGTGTTTTTAGTATGATTTGGTCTTTGGTAGTGTCTCGATTCATCAAATGTGGTCAGATTAAGGGAATATAAAAATAGTTTTCCCTTATGCAGTTGTAGTGCGTATTCAAAAATCCAAACCAGTACTAAAAGTTATGTTTAGTATACTTAAGAGATCAAGATCCAAAAAACTGGATTTACCAAGTAGTTAAGCTGAATTTCTCTAGTATGTGTGACAGAGTCTAGGCATCCAAAAGACGTGTTCACTGAGGAGCTGGGAAACGGTGGTGCTGACAAATTACTGCTTGCATACTTCAGTTATTTCCAGTATTCCAAAAGACTGCAATATGTTTATGGGAAATTGGGACTTCCGATCTTTTACAAAGTCATTCTGCCCTGCTAGTTGGAGCAGCGGCATTCTCTGATGTAATGTCCAACTCTGGTATGAGGAAGTGTATGATAGTGGAACAAGTCGAACTAGTCCAAAACACGTACTGTTTCTGAAGTGCACTTTTGGTGGAATCTGTTTGTTTTGTTTATTTGTTTGTTTGTTCCCAAGGACTTGATCTAAGTGAAGTTCAGATATAGAAAAATGTTTAAATGAACTGTTTTGACTTCCCCCCAATTTATTTAATATTTCTGGTTAATTTCAGTTTCATATTATGACATATGTTTTGCACATGCTGTATCGTAAATTCTTTAATACTAGAGGATACTGTTGACATAGTTTGACATCTACGGAACTTATAGGCCAATCAGCCAGACCATGGTGCCAGGGAAAGTTTTGGAGCAAATCATCTTGAGTGCTATCATGTGGCATGTGCAGGACAGCAATGTGACCATGCCTAGTCAGCATGGGTTTATAAAAGGCAGGTCCTGCTTGACTAACCTGATCTCATTCTATGACAAGGTGACCAGCTTAGTAGACGAGAGAAAGGCTTTGGATGTTGTCTATGTAGACTTCAGTAAAGCCTTTGACACCATTTCGCAAATCATTCTCCTGGAGAAACTGGCTGCACATGGCTTGGATGAGCGTGCTGTTCACTGGGTAAAACCTGGCTGGGTGGCTGAGGCCAAAGCGTGGTGGTGAATGGAGTTAAATCTAGTTGGTTGCTGATCACAACTGGCGTTGCCCAGGGCTCAGTACTGGGGCCAGTTCTGTTTAAAAACTTGATCAATGATCTGGATGAGGAGATCAAATTGGGTCATAGCAACTCCATGAAATGCTCCAGGCTTAGGGAAGAGTGTCTGGAAAGCTGCTTGGTGGGAAAGGACCTGGGGATGCTGATTGATGGAGCTGAACATGAGCAGCTTGTGCCCAGGCAGCCAAGAAGGACAACAGCATCCTGACCTATATCAGCAATAGTGTGGCAACAGGGCCAGGGCAGTGATTGTCTCCCCTATACTGGGCACTGGTGAGGCTGCACCTCGAATCCTGTGTTCAGTTCTGGGCCCCTCACTACATTGAGGTGCTGGAGCGGGTCAGAGGAGGGCAGTGGAGCTAGTGAAGGTTCTGGAGCACAAGTGTGATGAGGAACGGCTGAGGCACCTTGGGGGGTTTAGTATGGAGAGGAGAAGGCTCAGGGAGGACCTTATTGCTCTCTACATCTACCTGAAAGGAGGATGTAGCGAGATGGGGTCAGTCTCTTCTACCAAGTAACAAATGATAGATTAAAAGGAGATGGCCCCAGGTTGTGCCAGGGGAGGTTTAGATTGGATACTAGGAATAACTCCTTCACGGGAAGTGTTGTCAAGCGTTGGAATAGGCTCCTCAGGAAAGTGGTTGAGTCACCATCCCTGGAGGTACTTAGAAGACCTGTAGATGTGCCGCTCAGGGACATGGTTTAGTGGACTTGGAGGTGTTATGTTAACAGTTGGACCTGCTGATACTAAAGGTCTTTTCCAACTTTAATGATTCTATGATTCCATGATTCTATGACAAATGCCACAAGAGTCCATGTTCAAGTTCTCATTCCCCCTGTCTGCTGTCACCAAGGTCTATTTCTGGCTCATTACTGCACGGTAATGAGTCAGAGAAGGAAGAGTGCCATTACCTTTCCTTACATCATCCTGATGTCCTCCCATAGCAATACTGACCCATGCCAACCTATTTTAACACATGAAATCTGACAAGCAGCACCGGAGGTGATGCAGCTCCTCCTAGGAAATCGGATCATGATCAACAGGATGTGTCTACCTGGGTTTCAGAGGAGAATTTGGTTCTCATGCAGCAACAGCTTAATCTGGGCTGGGATTGCATCGAAAAGGCATCTTTGTGCCTGTGCTTCCCACTCAGTGTTTGTTGTTATAGCACAATTGTTTGAGCACAGGCGTGTTTTACCAGCTGGTGTTTGAGGATGCTCATTGTCCCTTTTGGGAGCCATGGACAGTCAGTTTTTGGGGATTCAGGGACAGTTTTCTAGGCATGCTAGAGACTTGTGTTTCCTTTCCTCCTGCCAAATGAGATGTTCCCTGGTACTTCTGATGTGAGGCAGTCAACTCTCACAGGGTGTTTTTTCTCTTCCCTACAATTGGAATAGCAGGTGTGAAAAAAGGTGTTGCTGAAGCTGGCTTGTAGGCCACAAGCTCTTAGGCCAGGAAACAGGAGCTAAATTTAGCCTTTGAAGAAGTGTGTTAGCTCTTTAGTAATAGCTGGGCTGAACTTCTGCTCTTCTGCCTTCCGTTTGTAAAGCGCAGTGTTGATTATGGTATTGGGTGGATGATTATGGAGAGGATGCTGCTACTGATAGGGAAATAATTGGAATAACCTTTTGAAAGACATTGGGAAAAACTTCAGAGTATCATTTTGCAACCTGCTTAGCACCAAATGTAGGGGAATCCCAGGCAAAAGGCTTTGGTGCCTCAGGCATGACAGTACTGCCTGCTTTCCCATGGTGTCCTTTCTTTTGGACGAGTCCTAAATGCCTCGAAGCCACCACTTCCATCCGTATGGCTAGCGTTGCTTTATTCATTTCTTGGCAATCAAGTGTAGTCAGAAGGAAAAATAAACAGAGCAGGAAGCCTTGACAAGCACAACAGTCACACGTTCAGCTCGGTGCTTGAGCACACTGTTTTTGCCAGGGAGTCCCCACAGTAAATGTTTCCACTGGGATTTTTAGTAACGTTTTATTTCAGTCTCTTTGGAGAAACCTGGCTTTTGTTGTAACTGCAAGTCCAGCCGATGTTGCCGGTATGGAGAGATCATGCCAGAACCAGAATCCAGCAGAGAAGGGGAATATTTTCAGGAGGAAAATAGCATTTCTAGCAATTACCAGCAGCTCTCTCTGTACCTTGAGTTAAGTCAGTAGAGTGGCAGATTTCACAGGCTTGCCTGTGTTGTGGAGGTGCAACTGGGGTTTGCATCAGCAATATAAAGGTTTTGTAGTCTGCATGAAGCAGCAGTGTATGTTCCATGGGAGTTTGACTTCCTGCAGCCCTGAGCTGCTCTGCTATTCGTGTGTCTGATGATAAATTGGTTCAGAGAAGCTTGCAATATTTTGTGGGTCCCAGTAATGAATATCAGCTGGAGGAAAGCATAACAAAACCCTATCCCACTGACCAGAAAGCAAGCGAGGGAGAGAAACATAGAATGAAAACAGGAAGAGTTAAAAACAAAACAAAATCTGGATCATCAAATCCCATTTATTGCCACATCTTTTCAGATGGCGAAAGCCTTTGGAAGGGTATGTGTGAAGGACGCTGTTGTAAGGAAAAATCTGGGAACTTTTTGCTGCGTGGACAAGCCTGTTCTTGTATTCTTCTGAGTAACACACATGCCGGTAAAAAGGGATACTGTAGCACTAACTTACTGTTAAAGGAACTTGGTAGCATGGCATGTGTGGTGGAAATGACAAGTTTTCTGCTGATGCTTGCTGCTGTAGAAGTATTATTACCAGTGGAGCTGTGAGTATATTAGCTTAAGGTCTTCACCGTCATTTCTGAAGTGGTTGGTTTCTTGCAGAGTTTCAAGTGTTCTGTTTCTCAGCAGCGTGCAGGTTCCTATTTTGCCTCCTCCTTGCCTGGGTGGAAATCACTGCAGGGGCTGTAATGCTGGCATGAAACAAAGTGTTCAGTTTCCTACTTATGTGAACAAGAAGAAAATCTGCTTTTAAAAAGTTTGCTGCTTTTTAATGAAGAAGTGTATTTGTACTTGTTGACTAAGAAATGAAGTAGTTTGGGTGCAGAGAAAAATACTTCCCCTTTTTGAGCAGAGATGTAAATTTACTCATGTTGACCAAAGCTCTGCATATGCTGACATTTAATCTTTTGCACAGTTTCGCTCCTCTGAGCAGTCTTTTTGAAGCTGATTAAATTAATCCTATGAGTAAACTTGGTACTGGAGCTGATCCCAGGTGGCTTTTCCTTTCTAACTGAACGTTTACACCCCAAAAATCAGACTATAAAATCAATCCTTCAAAACACAATTCCAGGAAAAAAGGGTATTGCCTACAGTAGTAAAGGTACTACTTTCTTAAAGTAAATATTCTTCCTCATTAGAATAATAATAAATAAGCTACAAGTAATCTGGATCTTCTTGCACTTCTAAGAGTTTTACTGCCACATTTTCCTGTTTTCTAAAGTACTTTCCTACAGCATTGTCATTGTGCAAAAGAAACCAGAGGCCTTATTGTGCAAGAAGCTCCTATCAGTTTGGACTGGGTGCCACCCACAACTGTGCTAAAGCCACTGCATTTGAGAATGAAATTCTTAGCAGAATTGGGGCCTGAACAAACAGACAGAAGGCCCAAATTATTATTTTACATAGATACGCTATAAAATCTCCATAGTGATTCATGTCTATCTCATTGACTATTTGTAGTAACAAGAGGTAAAACATTTCCAGGTTGAATCTTTTTTTAAGTTAAGTTGAAAAGGTAGCAGTAAGATCAGTGGTGTAGAACTGGATGCACTGTGTGGGCAAGGCTGAGAGTAAGAACAACTTTCCCTATGCGGTCAGAATCCCTAAGGAAAGCCTGTTTTGAAGTCTTTTGTGTCTCATTTTCTCCTTTTTATTTTACCCTAGGGCTGAATAAATATAGTAGGCTATGCCCTCAGTTGGAGTACAAAAATGTAGGTGTTAGTTACTAGGAAGTGATGACTTCAGTGCAGAAGTGCTGGGCTCCAGGAGTGCACATCAGATAAGATTGTAAATGTGTATGTGCAGCCCCTATAAATGAATTGTAGTTTCCTCCTCTGTTTTACACTGTGGTGCTCATTGCTCCAAGAAAATTCTATGCACAATAACCTGTATGCTTGAATAAGTCAGTGTGTGCAGAGGTGGCTATCAGCTGGACAGCTGTCTGGATGAGCACTGACAAGAGCCTGATGGCTCTTCTGTCATCCTGGCATGCTGTGAAGCTCACGGCTCTTTGGGTAAGAAAGAAATACTCCCTGTGGTCCCTTTCTCAGTGTAAGCCCTAACAAGAGGAGGGAGGAACAAGGGATGCTGTGCAAGGGTGAGCTCCTCGTTATCCTCTGCAAAAGATGCAGCATTTCCTGCCCATCGCTGTGGTTTTGCAGCGTGCTGGAATCGGTCAGGCGGAAGGGTGCACTAGAAGGATTAGTCTCTGCTGCCTGAGAGAAGTGAGTAATGACGATGTCAGAGAGGTCCATCCAGATAATAGTGGTTGGGTTAAATGTGTTCAGTCTATCTGTAGTGAACAGTGTGGAAAGAATGCTGGTGAAATGACGCCAAGCACCTCGGACTGTTGAGTTCTGATCATTAATAGAAGTGTGGGGATTCCCTAAAGGTTTGGTTTTCTACTTCTGTGTTTGCTTTGTCGTCTTTGTCTTCGTTTTCATTGGAAGTGGTCTTGAATGACAGCCCACATTCTGAGGGCTTCTAGTTTGAGAGTGCTTCAAACTCCTACCTAGAGAAGCAGGTTTGCTTGATCACTTCTTGCCTATGATAGCTAACGCTATATGTAGACAGTGCTTGGTCCCACACCTCAAACCTGGGCACTTTGCTAATTTTCCTTTTTAAATGCTTTTCATACGTTGCTGCTGTCAAGCAAAACAAGTCTTTCCTCTGCTGGTTTTGGTTTTGCCTTTTATAGGACTCTTTGTTTCTTTTCTTGTCCGGACTACTTGTGGTTCTACCTCTGCCTGATGCTGCTGTCCTCATTAAAGTTTCTTGTCATCAGTTTATGTAAGGCTCCAGTTTGTTGCACAATTAGTCTAAACTTAGTGGTTTTTAATTATTTGTAGTAGTCTTACAATCTGTAGCTACTGACATCCCAGAATCATAGAATCATAGAATGGTTTGGGTTGGAAAGGACCTTAAGATCATGCAGTTCCAACCCCCCTGCCATGGGCAGGGACACCTCACACTAGACTGTGGCACCCAAGGCTCCGTCCAACCTGGCCTTGAACACTGCCAGGGATGGAGCATTCACCACTTCTCTGGGCGCTCTGTGCCGGTGCCTCACCACTCTTGGCAGTAAAGAACTTCTTTCTTGTATCTAACCTGAACTTCCCCTGTTTAAGTTTGAACCCATCACCCCTTGTCCTATTGCTACAGTCCCTGATGAAGAGTCCCTCTCCAGCATCCTTGTAGTCCCCTTCAGACACTGGAAGCTGCTCTGAGGTCTCCATGTAGCTTCTCTTCTCCAGGCTGAACAGCCCCAACTCTCTCAGCCTGTCTTCATACGGGAGGTGCTCCAGCCCCTGATAATCCTCGTGGCCGCCTCTGGACTTGCTCCAAGAACTCCATGTCCTTCTTATGTTGAGGACACCACACCTGCACACAGTGCTACAAGTGGGGTCTCAGAGAAGTAGGAGAATAATGAACAGTTCTGAACAGTTCCAATTTAGGGTTTTTAGGTTTTGCTCTTACTTTAGACTTCAGTGCGTTTTTGGTTCAAGTAGTGTAATGGTCAGACCAGGGACTAAATCAGAGGGACATTTTGCCTGTTCGAGACAAGTACTTCATCTTCCTAGAATAGTTTGGATTTCATCAATTTAAATAGCAATATCTTAATTTGCATAGGTCATATATACTCAATCTGCACATGGGTATTTTTCAAGGAATTAATGGATCTGTAAATTGCACTATTATTAATGCTATTTCTTTGTATATATATTCAAGCCTACAAAAGCTTTCAGTTTTACTTATTCTTTAAAGGGCTTTGAGGCTAGCATTTGAAATGAAGGGTTTTTTGTTTCCTTCCATGAAACAATTTTCTCAAAATAAAAAAAGGAAAACAATTCAATTTCAAATTGATTTTTTCAAGGAAATCTGGAGGTTTTTAGAAGAATTTTGTCTAGACAAAGGAAATATCTAAGCATATTTACTTCATGCATTCTAATTATGTTAAAAATGTTCTTCAGGCTTTTTGTGGCAAATTATTTTTGACCTTTATTATATTAAAAAATAGTATGAAGTATATTGGATTGAAATTAAATTCTAGAATATGTAGAGAAAAGATCTATTTTATCGTAGAATCATAGAATGGTTTGGGTTGGAAAGGAGTTGAAGATCATCTGGTACCAACCCCCTGCCATCATATGTTGTAATGCACACATGTACAGAAAATACTGTGTAAATAACGGGAAGAAAGTTACTAAATTTTGGCAAACCAAAATATCCTGAGCATCTGCACTCTAAAAGTTTTCACAATTTTTCATTCCATGCAAAGAGGGGGCAAAAAAAAAGGAAAGGAAGTTATGGATTTTGTTTCCATTTGTACCAAATTCATAGTCTGATATGTCAGCATTCTTTATTAAATGGGAAGTTTATTTTCGATAAACTCTGTGGTCATTTATCATAGGTAATTTATCAAAGGTAATTTATCATAGATTTATTCTGCTTTATTGCCTAGAGATCTACTGGAGAAGCAATAGAATCTCATTATTTCATGAATAAATAATATGTAATACATATCTAAACGAGCATTATTCCATTTAATTCAGAGAAACCAGTCCAAATTTATGTCACCCAGACGTCAGTATCTGAGCTTGAGTTTAAACATGATTTTGGTAACCATTCATCAGTTGTACTTCCAGTATTCTTGCCTTTATCAGTGAACTGAGCCAGGTCCAGGAAATGGAATTCATTCTGTGGTGTGGATTTTGAATACTTTCCTGAAAAGGTGTTAGGCAGTGAAATTTCGTGAATGATGCTTTAGTTTGCTAGAAGTGTGTGGCTTTTAGCTGGTGAGGCACCTCACTATTTATTTTTGTTTGTTTTTTAACGTGGATTTCCAGGCTATCCCGTAATTTTCACTGGTTGCATGAAACGTTTTGATTTGTAATTAAAAATTGCCCATTGGCAGCAGCGAGGTAGAGTTGGAAAAGCCAAAGGGCATCTCTACCCACTCAAATACTTCAAGCTTATGTCACCTTGTTAAGGCATGTATATTTACGTCACTGTAGATGCTTTTATATTTTTTGATACCGAGCCTTTTGACCTTCGGGAGTGTTGAACTATTCCTTCATTGGCTGCGAACCTGGCTTCACACTGAGCGTTTCTGGCAGCTGTGCTCAATACGGACAAAAACGGGCGATCGCTGGGAGTGATTATTGCAACATCTATGCCGTTGCTGCAGGCAGTCTGTGCATGTAGCTGCACGTCTGTGTGTGTGCTACACTTTTCACTCTGTTTTAATACCGCTGAAAGTGCTAAGGTGTTGTTTGAGTTGCTTTGGGGCCAGCTGAGGAACAGGACAAGAAGGGAAAATAGTATCCGGATGCCTTCCCCACCATGTAGAAAGTCAACCCATCTTCTTACTCTGATCCCAATGATTAAAAGCAAAGACAAATGTCCTACAGACATTAAAGATCTGACCAAAACCTGATTGAAACCAGTGAGGATTTTTCAGTCTTTAGGTTCGACACTGTTTTATAGGTGGTTAATGTTTTGTAAGGTTTGGGTTCAGTGTTTTATATGTGCAGCAAGGCCTTCAATGCCTTCTGTGAAAATAAACTGGTTATAATGTAAAGTTGTAGCTTTGAGTGAAGATTTTCCTTCACTCTGATGAGGCTGGAGGTGAAGTTTAAAACAGGGTCATAAAGTTCAGAAGAACACGGTGAGTGCAGCCTCATTGGTTTTAGGGCACACATGGGTGATCCGCTTAGTTTCAGCTGGGTGACCTGAAACGCTGGTAGAAACTAATGATTCTGTAACTTTTGTTTGTTACAGGCTGCAAACAGTTACCTGAGGGATCAGTGGTTCCATTCTTTGCAGTGGAAGGTAAGTTCTGCACTTCCCTGTCTTCCTTGTCTGCCTCTAAGAATACCTTTTAGCATTCCCTATTCCTTCATTGTAAGAGCCCTGAATGGATAAAGTCCTTGTCTTTCAGAAACTCTAAATCAGAACATGTATGCAGTTTCAACTTGTTTATAACGTGAATGAAATGACAAATTAACTTGTTACATAGCCCAGCTTTCTTAACATGTGATTGGCTTCAACAAGTAGACAGCCAGTAAATTCACTTTGAAACAGTATAGAAATTGGATGGTTTTGGTTCTGCATTATGAAGTTTAATACGTTACAGAATGCCTACAGCCCGATCACATGCTGTGGACTCTGGAGATACTTGGGGGTTTTGTTTGTTTTTCTCTTTTCCTGAGAAACTAGGGAGAAAGAGTGTCTTTTAGAGTTGCTTACTGCAAGTAGGATCAATCTGTTACGCATCAATCTGTGTTTATGCTTTAGGATGATTTTGGTTTAAAGGCAGTTTTCATTTCAGATGTCTTGAGCTCTTTCTCATTTTCAGTGGGAACAATGGGTTGATTGCCCTTGGCAGGGGAAGTGGGTCACAGTGACAACATTGTGTCTCAAAAGCAGCACATTCCTCGTTGAGAACTGTAGCTGCTGACCTTTGGATGGAATCTGTATGCATCTTTGATGCAGCTGGAAACAAGTTTTGGCCAGATGTTGAATATGGTTGTCCTCTCTTGTCTTGTGGTGGGAAACACAAGCAGTAGCTTTTCAGCACAGGACTTGTCTTTGGCAGGGCTCCAGTGAAGTCAGCCAGGTTGGCTGTGTAACGTATCAAGATTCCAGCCTGCTGACAGCAGCCACATGTGAAAATATAAGGAAGTCCCTCCCACCAAACTAGTTTTGTTGTAGGTGTGTTTGATAGTTGCAAAACAGTTGTGTGGCAAAACTACAGCATTGATGTGCTTTGTATAGCCAGCAGCATGTGGCAGGATCATACTCTGAGCGGATGCAGGTTCTTATCAGTAAAAGCCAAGTGTCGAGATCTTTTCCAGACCACTGGCATATTCTCCAGCCTGTTACCCTGATTGCCTAAATGAGCATGGGACAGTAGTGCTGATAGCAGAAGGCTGGGCTGTGGTGTGGCACTTTATTTTGGCCTCTTGACAGTATCATTAACACAATGCCCAGCCAGTCTTGCTTTCTTTGCAACTCCTGAGGATAACAAAGAGCTTAAAGCATGCAGAGACAGTATCTCCATGTGGCCGTTATTTTCCCTCCTACTTTGGCAGGCAAGGATAATCAGAGAAAGCATAGACAGAAGTGGTGCTGGAATGTCTTTTTCTACCTCAGCCCTAGCAAGGATGGTACTGATGTGCTGATGGCACGTGCCTGGCTTTGCTCATGCAGTGAGGAGAAAATTGGGGTCGGAGGTGCAACTCTGAAAAAAGAAGTAAGGAGTGGTAAAAACGCAACCTGGCCACACACCCCATCAATTAAACTGTGGAAAGAAAGGAAAAAAGAAAAAGCATGCCTAGACGGAATGACCTGGCTTGCTCACATGCCTTTCAGTCATGGAGAGGGAGCTTTGCTCTGTGGGAGTTGTTTTTAAAGGAGTATTTCTTAAACTTTCCAATGCTCCTGACCAAGCCTCTCATTTTGGGAAACTCTGAGTAATTTAACTTGTTGCAAAGTAAAATTTATTTTTGCTTCCTCGCTTCTCTCCCCACCCCCATTAACTTCATTTCTTAAAAACAAGTGAAACATTATTTTGATTTGAAAGACCTTCCCTTTACCAAGAATAGCAAGTAGCCTTTTCCCATAAGAACAGTGACAGGGTTTAGTCACTGCCCAGGTACTTTAGACTAACAAGTTCCTCTTTGCTGTAATGGAGATAGTTTTGATGGGTTTTGTTGCCTAACAGTTCAGAGGAAGAGCATCTGGTAGCTTTCTGCTCTTTACTTTGGTTGACATTTGGAAGGTTTAAGTGAGATCACAACAGAGCTAAGAGGCAAGACAAGCGGTGTACCTAGGAAGGGGAGCAGAGTGCAGTTAGGTGGTCTACCTTAGTGAGGTTTATCGCTTTACTAGCACCATAGCCTATGACTTTAAGAGCCAGGTGCCAAGGTTCATCTCACTCCATAATTTGTATGGTTTGATGATTAAGCAGGTAGTGAGGGAACCCACAAAAAAACAGGAAGCCTATTCTTCTGGAATGGGTCATTTACACAAAGCACCAGCTGGCAGGGAGATCGCCGCAGCTGTATTGTAATTGGGTGGTTGTGCTGATGATTGATATATTTGTCCAGTGGTCTCACAAATAATAGGTCAAAACATTTCTGTGGGTATGTAAAACACAGATGCAAACTGGTGCAGATAGCTGGAGCAGTTGTTCAGGGAAAACCATTCAACAGAGATGCGCTTCCTATTGTTCATACTTGTGTGGTGGAAGCATTGAGGGCCTCCAGCTGAACCCAGAGCCCCACTACAGGAGTAGTATAGATGTAGGTGGAGCAGGAGACCTTCACTTCCCCTGCCCTGCCCAAACAAGGCTGGAGGAACGCATTTGACAGATAACAAACTAATAGTCTGAGTGTTTCC
Organism: Strigops habroptila; assembly: GCF_004027225.2. NCBI lineage: Eukaryota > Metazoa > Chordata > Aves > Psittaciformes > Psittacidae > Strigops > Strigops habroptila. The sequence continues at coordinate 6,188,967 of NC_044302.2, read as the reverse complement.
AGCAGTGGGGATCACAGTTGTGTGAGCAGGTTCTTATTGTATCAGTGTCCTTCTGGCTCCTTTTCCTGTGCTTCGAGCCTTTGGGAGTCAGATGTTGCATATAATGTGAGCTGCCTGGAAAATGGCTGGGTGAATAGCAGTGTTGTTAAATATTTGGGGAAGCATTTAGGTTCAGGCATATACTGGTTATCCTTTGGTCTTGTATGAAGCTGCTAAGGTCTGTGAGAGAGCTTTTACGTAGTGCAGTTTTAGGGATTAACACGCTGTGGGAATTAAATTTGCCAGCCAGTACCCTGGAAATATTTTTCTGTTCTAGAGTGAAACACTGAAACAAAAATCAGGAATAATTTCTTTCTGCAATCCAGAGAATAATAAAAGAGATGCTACAGATAAACAGAAATAAAAGAAAACCAAGCACATAATTATCCATGTTTTAGATCCAGCTCCAAGTGGTTTTATGTGTCATCCAACTAACTAGCTGTCAGGATGCTTACACAGCTTCTTAGATGTGACTTTCTCCTTGAATGCTGTAGACAGCATGGATGTAGGGCCAGATTGTTCCTTATGTAGTTATTTTCTCTGGGTTTTCCATTTAAACCCTCCCATGAAGGGTTACTCATAATTCCTCATTTACTCTGGATATCCGTGTGTATCACAACTCCTCAAGGATGATTGGGCACCTCAGCTTATATTTAGAAATCCTGATTTCCTTCAGGTTAGGGCTAAGCCAAACTATCATTGTCTAGAGAATAAACAGAGTATGTTAACAACTCTCCAGATCCTCAAACATAAACAAATCATTAATCCATTGTGTAAGGAATGTTCCTTTCAACCAAGGAGGTTGGATTGAAACCATGATACGTAATCTTTGGTATTTGGAAGCTGATAAGTCATAACAGTGTATCAGTAAAGATAACAACACTTTCTGTGAATGTACAAAAGAGAGTAACACATGCAGTTCATTGCCCTTTGTGATCTAGGCTAGATACAGTGGTAACCAACCACTTCTGTAGGAGTTGAACACAGCTAAGCTTGGCTTTGGGGGGTACTGTGACTAGTAATTTTGGGACACACACAAGCAAATGCCTACCCTTGGCATTTCCCCAGAAAGCATCTGTGGTGTTGTATCTTGCCGTCTTTGGGCTTAGGATGTTCTGTGTGTTTGTATAGTACTGAGAACATAGAGGTACCATCCTCTGTAAAAAACATTGAGCCCTGTTACACCGCATGCTTGAAGTATTAGTCATTAAAAGATCCACTTGTAATACAGTACCATGTTGCACTGGAAGTAAAAAAGACATTGGTTAGGTCTTCTCCAGGGGTGTTTAGGTCTTATCTTCTGATACAGAGTACAGGTATTGATTTACATTTCAGGGAGGAGGGAATACACCTAAAGGTTACACAGGGCATGTCGTTTTTACTGTGCTTGATAGTAAGCTCTCAACACCACCCTCATCATGGGATGTGGGTTGCTTGTATTTTCTAGTTAGCTGAGTGATGTAGCAATGAAACGTGTCAGTTGATGGCCTTTGGGGGAATGTCCTGAATTGGTACAATATGGAAAGAACAGACCTGATGTAAAGCATGAAGCATGACTCAGGCTGAGCTTTGTGCGCCTCTGACCTGGATCTTCTAGAAGGGCTTGCCCTTACCTTGTCTTTCCTACTGATGCTGTTAGCCAGCCCTCGACTGTCCTCTCATATGAGTAGTACTGCTTGGTTAAGGGTTTTACCCATCTGTTAGCATGGACGATGCAAAGATGTTAATTGTAGATTTGTTTAGCTTGGAAGGGACCTTTAAACACATCTGGCCCTCTTCGCATTCATGTCATCCTTTTCCTCACTCAGTGCATACTTTGAAGCTGTGCAGGGTTGATGAGAGCCTGTACAACAGAGCTGCGTGTGAAGCTATGTGTGAAGCCATGTGTGAAGCCCCAAACTGGGCACAGTATTCATGTGTGGTAGCACAAGTGCTGAGCAGAGGGGAGCAGTCACCTCCCTCATCCTGCTGCCTGTGCTCATGCTCTTGCAGCCCAGCACAAATACATGCCCCTGACTTGCAGTGACAAACAATCACTTTACCTTTGTTTTAAACCTCCATGTTTTGATTCCCGTGAATTGGGAAACTGGAGCAACACTGTCATTTGGGATTTGCAAACATTTTGCATTGAATGCTAGAACAAGTAATGTTGGCCTTCATTCAAAAACTTAACTTTGGATTAATACTTCCCTGGTTCTCTTAAGAATTGTTGTATCTGTGCCTTCAGGAAATAGATACTTCCATGCACAAGCAGCCCTATTAATTGCAAAGGGATTGACTGTCATATAAAGTCATACTTGACCTGAATGACATTATGCTCTCTGTTCTTTACTGTGTCCAGGTTATGAATTCCTTGCCTTCTAGAACTGAATATGTTTATTCAGTAGCTGTGGGTGACTATCAGTTTTTGTTTCTAATGGTGAAAGTTGAGAGGGAATTTTTTTTCTGTGCTTAAAATTGCGAAAAAACTAAGTTAAGAGAAACTGTTCTTGAAAGTGTGGCAAAGCTTTCCTTGTGTAAAGCACCTTTATGGTTTTGTCACCATGGTAATGATTAAAAATAGTGCTGATACAGGAGTGGGGTTTATATAGAATTTAAATGATGACATTAAAGAAATTTATAGCCTTAAATCTCGGTAAATCATGCCTTAAAACTATGAGATCAGGAAAAAATCACATTGGTTATGGTTAGAAGGGCCCATGTCTGTCATTTGTATTTAATCACCTAATTTATGGTCTGAGAGAGGAAGCTTTGATACCCTCTGACAATTCTATAGGCCTGTGCTGTACTGCATAGTGAAAATATACTCGGAAGAGCTCAGCAGTTCTTTGGATTGGTAGTGTCTGGACTTCAGACTCTCTTTTTGGTGGTTACACAGCACACACAACTGTAATTGTCTTGGCAGTTTCTTTTCTTTCTTTAGCTGAAAAGCTGAAGTATTTTCACCGAACATTAGTTCCCATTTTCTGTTATTTTGAGATGAAATAATAAATAATCACCATACAGTTAGGCGAATGACAGCTTTCTTTTTTTTTTCCTTTCTTTTTTTTTCTTTTGTGTCTGTATACAAGTCAATATTGTATTGATTAATATATTGATGGGAAACTAAGTTGTGGAATTAAGTTTTGCCTTTCAAAGCCTTGGGGCTCTGAAAACTTTGCAGGTTGTGATGACACACGAATTTTGGAGGAGCAGGTTTCTTGCTTTAATGTATAAAAGGCAGCCCACAAGTTTTTGGCTGGTGATTTTACTGTTCCTGTGGAATGCACAGGTACCAGCTGTGGGAGACCATGAGCAGGTTTTTAACATAGACCCTCTTTTCTGCTGGACTTTGAGCATCTTGATGGAGTTTCAGACTGGACTTTAGGGAGTAGGGGGCAGATGGAGGGTCCAAGTGGTGTGTTAACACATCTGTGTTGCCAAGAAGCTGGTATCAGTTACAGCTTTCTGGTGAACTAAAAACACACCTTGGCATTTTTCAGTTCCTGATGCACCCTCTCATGGTTAGGTTGATGTTTACTGCCAAGATTCATTCCTCTCTATTTGAAAGATAGAAGGGTAGCTGTGTCTGCATGCGTGGGGCTCTGCAGTGACATCCCCTTGCTCTTCATGTGGTGATTGCTCTTCATGCTCAGTCTGTAGTCTGAACAACCTCATTGCAAATTCAGGAGCAACATCATGGAAATCTTGTTATGCAGCCATTTACTTCCATAATGTTTATTTTTTGTAGTTAAGTATTCTCCCCTAAGAATACTTAACTACTTTTGTGTGTGTGTGTGTGTGTGGAGGGGGTGCATGGTTTGGGGCTTTTTTTCTTCTTTTTTTCTCAGGACAAATTCATAGCACATGAAGTCCATTACCTCTGATTTTCCCATGCAAGCTTTGACAGTCTTAGGCTATCTGTTATCAGAAGTTACTTGAAAAATCTTGGCCTTGTTTTGTGTTTCTGGGATCTCAGTTTGCTGGAGGTTACAGTGCTGTCGCAGCAGAAGGGCATTGATCTCGCTTTGGGAGAGTGGGAATGAATAGATGAAAAGCAGACAAGATGCTGACAGAAAGTTTTCTTTAATTTTTCCATGACACACTGGTGGTGCCCTAAGAACTGGTAGAGTGATTAGGGTTTTTTTAAGCTTTCACTGCCTTTGCATTAGGAAATCCCTCCCTCATTGTGGGGGACTTCAGATCAGGTTTCTCCCATAAGGCACGTCTGCAGCAGTGGCAGCTGATCACCGTCTGTGCTTTGCATCGGCTCAACATGAATCACTTTAAATCTGGGAGCTGCATATCTGTGTCAGCGCAGCACTTTGTCCAACCGAAAGAGGCTCTCGGCAACACGCTGAGATGCCAGCCTGGATCTGAGCTGCTGCTTGGAGCTGCTCTGCCCTCATCCAGCCATATGCACGCATGGTTTTTGATACCGGTAGATGCCTCTTGCATTGCCAAAACAGGCTTTTCTAAGGAGACAGAACTCAAGCCAATGCATGGCCTAGTGGTGAAATTTGAGTAGAAACTAGATAGTTATTTTCTATCTTGCTTTAGCTAAGTTAGGACCAGCTCTTTATTGTTCCCTCTAGACTTGGATGCTATCCTATTCAAACTGATATTAGGTCTGAAGACAGAGGCGTGTCAAAACCAGCTGAATATACAGGTCAGCTTGTTATTGTGTACTTAGATTTCTGAAGAGGAGCAAATAAAATTGCAGGAGTATATTGCTTCTCAGGAATGCTGAAAACCATTCTGCTGGCCAAGAGGCATCCTTGGGTTTTGTGCTAGGAAATTGTTCCTCCCCATTGTTCCAGGGCTAAAATTAAGACCAGTTTCTTGTGCTTCAGGACTTCCAGGTCATGGTGACCACTAGTTCCACCAAATCACAGCTTCTCATCTATAGAATTGTCATAATACAGGGCTGGACCAAAATTAGTCTCTTAGCTGAAGAAAAATCTGGTTTAGGAGATCTCTTATGAAGACAGGACAAGACTGGTAGTCTTTCCCAGGAGTGTAATTATCCTCCTTTCATGATGCACTGGGTGTGAAAACCTAACTCTCTGAGTTGACACATGCTGTGTGCCTTGTTAAGGTGCGGTCATGGGGCCCAGTTCTGCCTTGTGGATGTTAAGGACTCTTGGTGTAACAGAAGACCTAAGTAAGCCTGAAGGAACAAAATGGATCTAGGTCTTGTTTTAACATTTTCTTTCCTTTCTTGCACAGCTTTGTCCTTACATTTATTTCTTCCAATATAATTAGTGCATTTAGTGCATCATAGTATACATAATGTATTAGAGGATTATAAAACTGCTGCTAATATCCACAAAAAAACCTTGATACAGTGTGTTGTGTCACAGCCTGTATCATCTGCCCTAGCTCTTGCTGTAAGTCACATGCTCATCTTGTCTGTCACACCCCCTTGTCTTTTTCCCCCCAGAATAGCAATTGTTTCAAAATCAGAAAAAAAAAGCCAACCCAGAAAACAATGCTAGTACACATATGCCCTTCATTCAGAAGCCATTGCATCACAGCTGTTTATCATAGCCTGGTCTCTGGGGCTATTTACTGTAGTATTTAACATGGCAATACTAGATTAGGCTGTGTGGCCAGAGGTAAGATCCATTAAGGACAACAGGCTTGTTGTGAGTGACTGACCTGCATGGCTGGTCTCTGCAGGTGAGGTGGGCAGTGGTTTTGGTAGAACCCCAAAGGTCTCTAGTCCTCTGTGAGGAAGCTGGCTTGGGAATGAGAGAACTGAACACCATGAGACTTGATTCAGTCTTGGGTGTCATGCACCATTTGTACAAAGGAGAGAGAAAACAAGCAAATTGAAGAGATGCAGTGGCATTTTGGTAAGCTAAAGAGTTGCAGGAGCTTTGGGGTTTTGTGCCGATGTGGTGCTATAAGATGCGATATAAAAGCGTGGAACAAAGTGATGGTTTCAGGTGCAAATGATGCTCTGAAATCTGCTGTCTCCCAGCAAGAAACGGGACAACTCAGAGCGCCAAAGCCTAGCGATCTGAAGACAGAAATGCCCTGATTTCTGAAGTCCCTTTTAAGATGCTTGCAAGCATCACATCAGTATCCAGTATCTGTGCTCTCCCTAAGGCTCTGCAGCAGCTTTCTGACACAAACGTGTTCCTCTAGCCGTGCACATCTCTCTTGCTGACGACATTGATGATGCAGGTGCACAAGAGAGAGAAGCCAGTTTCAAAGCCATTTATGGTGTTGCCAATGCTAGAAACTCAGCGAAATACTACATTTGCCAAGGAGGAGCAAGTGAAACAGGTGGGTAAGCGTCCATTTGGAAGGGTTTGCTGACTTGGTGAGAGGGGAGGCGGTCAGGGAAAGCTGAGGGTGCCCACTGCTAGCAATGGAGAGTAATAAGGAAAAGGGATGACGTGGCTTTTTAATCCGGTTTGCATATCTGGGAAGAAATAATTGCTCTGTGTGCTACCTGGTGCTACCTAAGCTTAGTGGCATTTCCTGGAAAACAGAAGGGGGATGGATTATCTTGCAGAGATTATCTTCTGTTAGCAGTTACTACGATGTGTTAGTAGCCGCTTCATCCCAATTTGAGGTGATTTCTCAGGTGGCAAGTTCTTCTGATCAGAGCTCTTGCATGCCTGAAATGACTGGCATGCGTTTCGCAGCCTTGCAGATGAAGTAACGTCCTGTTTTCCCGGCGATGGCCAGCTCTCTCGTGCCTGAGTGGGATCTGAAGGGTGTAGTGCCAGAGTGTGGGGGTTTTTGCACAGCAGGTATGCTGCCTGGCTGTTCTCCACGGTAGCCTTGCACACAGCTTTTTGTTTGGCAGACCTGGTCAAAGTTCAGTGGCGATAAGATTGTGCATGTTCTTTTTTTCCTACACACGTATCTCTTCTCTGCAGTGGCAAAGTAAGTCATTTATTCCCACCACAGGCTGAGAGCTGGTGGATGTCAAGGGCTGGGCTCCACAGGGACGCTCATCATATGTGGAATATAAAGTGCGTGAATGTAAAACCTGGGTCAGTTCAGCTTGATGGCGGAAGAATTCTGTAATGTGGTCAGTAATGGTAGGTCTCTGCACAAAGAAGCGCACAGCAAGGACCGCATTTAGGTAGCAGTTAATGTCTCAGTGCTTTGTGTTTTCGGCTTTCTGTTTGATACATGCTAAACTTCACAGTCACACAGTGGCTGCTATAGTTAATTTATTTAACACTATTTCTTTTTTTTCCTCCCCCATGCACTGCAATGCAGTTAGTCCACTGAAGGTTTTGGAAAGTATGGAGTGTATATGGTACATACAGCCCTGCTTTTCGTCTAGTAGTCTCTTCTATTAGTATTTTTATTGTTATTACTTAAATGGAACATGATTTTGCTGACTTCAGCTCATACTGCATAATCTCAAATACAGAAGCATGTCAAGCTCGCACCCCTCTGGAAACTGCGGGTCATGCCAGAACATCGAGATCCCGGCATGCAGACAGTGTTGAACATTTGCTGCTCTGGTGAGAAGGGCCAGAAATGCTGCAGCAGGCAGCAGTGAGGTCCTGCAAGAGGAGGAGGCAGTTGTGCCTAAACATGTTTGAAATCTTCCCTCTGATGATGAGTCAGAGGCTGTTACAGTGCTGTACATCAAGCAGTGTGTCTGGATCCTGTCCTATTTATGTGACTTCAGCAACCTCTGTGTGAAGGTTTTTCTCACTCATTCTGCATAAGAGTTTAAAGCAACTCAGGAGGGTGTGTAAATACCCACCTTCAGCTAGGGCAGATCTTCCCTGTACATGTGGGACAACTGTGTTGTTCAACTGTATTGAAGTTGTTGAAGTGTTTCCTCCTACCCAGGATCAGGAGGAAAAGGTGTTTTGTGACTTTTGCTTTAAAACTCAAACACCCCGGACAATATATTTTAATAATTCTTCTTTGGGGGAGATGTTACATGGGATTTGCAACCTAAAATAGCAGCTGTGTCTTTACCATTGCTTTTTGCGAGTAGGGAGTGGCTTCTGCTTCTGTTAGGAACGTATCTGCAGTCATAGTGGAATTACGCATAGCCAGAGCAACATTAAAAACAAACCCCATCTTGGCTCCGACATGAAAAAATACGGAACAGCAGTTGCTGTGTGCAGGATGAAAACTGATGTTTTGCCAACCTGAAGTGTAAAGCTGGTGCTGGAACTGGGGCCTGAAGAATCGGAGTGTTTGCCAAAAGGAAATGGAAGCAGGGATAGAGGGTTTCGGGGAATGCATCAATGTCGGCCATGCCAAAAACCGTCTTCCCTGTGGACAGGTCTGATTACGATAGTAACCACATTAGCCCATGCAGAGTGCAGCTGGAGCCACGGTTGGCCTTTTGCGTTTTGTAGCTGGGGAAACAGCATCTCGAATGCACAGCTAAACGTAGAGCTGGGTCTGGATCAGCCAGCCGTGGTCCTGTATCGTAGTGACTGACCAGCTCAGTGCAGGGAGTTGAGAGAAAGACAAGACCAGCAAAAACAAAGCCCAGTTTTTCTGCTTGGTAGTAGGAAGGTCTGCCAAAAACACCCTCTTCCCTTCCCCCTAAGGGGGCTGGAAGGAAGCCACGGTTTTGGAGTTGCTTTCAGTTTTTGGAGGCACACATATTGCACGCAGATTTGTCTTCAGTGCAGCCTCTAACTTTCAGATCTCCTCAAATTTAGTGAATAACACTGCCCAGTGTTATTAGTGTTCTTTTTTGCCTTGGATTGAATATCCTTCCCATCCCAGGCTCTCATCCCATCTTGCTGCTGAATGGTATCTTTGCAGTAGACTGGAGCACATCAGAGAGCAGAAGCCCAGAAGGATGGTCAGTTAATTGGCAGCTGTGTGCAAAGGAGATGGAGATATATATATATATATGTATGTATATAATAAGTTTCAGGAGCAAGTTGTTCAGTGCATTATTACTGCAGCTGCACAGTGTCATGCTGGGAAGCAAGCAAGAAGGCTGCCCTGTGAGCCCTCTGCTCCCACATCCACTTTGCGCTTGGTCCAAGTAGAAAAGAGTTTGGTCTGTGTTCCGTCCTTTCAAATTTCTGTTTGTTTCAGCGTTCCTTTACTTTGCAGTGGTACTGTCCAAGTGGCATCTGAGCAAAGGACAAACTCTGTGCCTGTGGGAAGTATCTGTGCGGTTGTTCCAGTTGTGCATTAGTAACAGCTGAACCCACGTCACCGGTCGCTGAACCCATTGAACTCTGTTGGCTTTGAGACAGTGTGATCTGAGTGTTTGGGGTTCTCGCCTGGTATTAGTGAGATCTGGAGCAAGGCGGTAGAGACTGGTGGGGAAAATACAGGTGTATGATTGTAGGCTGAAAAAGGGGGTCAGGGAAGATAAGGAAGCGCAGCAGCGGGGTATCAACATTCAACTTGCTTCCTAAGGCCCCAGTGCCTTGGTGGTGGTGCTTTTCCTTAGGAGCTAACAATTCATATGGAGGCCTGAGAATCAGAAGACCTCAGTTCTGCTCTGGTCCTGAGTTCCCATACAACCTCAAGGAAAACAGCGTGGTTTTCTTGCTCTGTCTCTCCTTCTTGCTTTAAATCATCAAGACCGTGAGCTGTTCAGGGCACGGACTGTTATTTGATATATTTATTCAGGGCATAGACTCATGGGTGCCAATCTCAGCGCAATAAATAATAGTGATTTCATCTGAATATTTATTTACATGAATTGGCAAAAAATGAAGTGTTATTTAGACCTTAACTGAGTGAGAATCAGGATGTGTCTAGCTTATAACATTTCCCTCAAGTTCTCTGGCCTGTGGCAAGGAGTTTGCAGGCAAGTGACCAAACTGATTGCATTCAGAGAAGCAACCAAAGCAGAGGAGCTGATGCACTTCAGCATTTAGCACTGACTAAAATGAAAAATACAGAAAATGCCTTGGCTTGAAAACATGGTACAGTGCAAAAATTTGCTGCTGCTGTTTTGAAACTATTTTAGAGAGCAACACATCAGTCTTTCTGTGCAAAACCTTCAGAAGGTCATGAAGAGTATGAATACTGCAGCATGAGCAGTCTGGATTCCCTGATTTGGAAAAGTTTCTATAATCTCATCCTGGCCCCGGGCCTGTGCATGGAATGGGACTTTTTATAGGCTTAGTCTTTTCAGGTGAGATGCTTTTTTTGTATTTCATATTGGTAAGTGGTGCAGGTAGGAGCTTAGTTTAGAAGGCTTTCAGCGTATCCAGCTAGTGATTTAGGCCAGTCTCTGGCTATCAGGGAAACATCTCTTAGCAACAAGTTATTCTTACATATTTCTCACAACATAGGGAAGTAAGTGATGCCTGCTAGCGTTAAAAGCAGAATATGGAGCTAGCATGGCATGGGGATGCCGTGCCATTTGTGTTTCCATGAAGGTAATGAGTTCATAGACAGAATACCAGCAGGTGGTGCTCAAGAATACATGGTGCAGCTCCTGGGCTTTGTAGGATGAGCCAAGCATGTGTGTTGAACATCACAAGCCACTCTTCCTGTTTCACGTGGCGCAGCATTTTAACACCATGTGCTGCTACGGTGGAAAAGACCCTTCTGGTGCTGCTCTTTGTGGCTTTTTTCCCCTCTGCACATTAGCATCTATCAAGAGGCACCTCCATTTAACATAAGCTCCGTCAACACGAAGCTGCAACACTAGCCTGGCTCAGCCATCGCCACGATGAGCTGGGGAGGACCTCTGTGCGGGAGGCTGACCTTTTCCCTTTGCTGGAACTGCCCTCGTTGCTCAGCAAGAAATAAACAATTGCTGGCACACGCAGCTCTCCGAGTCAGCGTATGCGCCTGCAGTAGCTCCAGCTTCTCCAGTGAAGAAGCGATGAGTTGCGTGCTGCTGTGTGGTAAAGGGCTGAAGAGCAGTGAGCTAGAGTTTGACACGCTGCTCTGGACTAGGGTTGGCGATTAGTTCTTTTTTTAATGTAATGAAGATATTATTTGCTGACGGCCAGATAGGTTCCCGAGAGCACAGAACATTTCCTGACCACCAGTAACAAAGCAGAGATGAAATTTGATCGTAAAGAGGGCTAAATTTCTCGCCTGTTTTGGATCAGGTGCTTGGAGATGTTCCTAACATAAAAGGTCTTGCTAGGGCTGAAAAAGGCAGTTGTTCCATGTCATCCAATTTTGTGCATTAGAGTCCATTTTTTCCTAGATGTCAACTACATCAGTGTTATCATCTTGTCCGTGGAAGCAGTGTTTGAGCAAGAGCTACAGAGTGAGACTATTACGGAATTGAAAAACATATAAAGATGTTACTTTAGAAAGCTGAAAGTTTCCTAGGTTCTCCTGAACTTCCTGTTCACAGCGGTGTTCAGGAGCTTTTGAGCACTGACGGCAAAACCACTACTTACATAAATTTGTCAGATTTGCTTGCTTAATAACACTGGAAGAGTAATTCTTCGCATGTGGACTCCTCCTCTAAAAGAGGACTGGCGCTTCAGTCTTTGGGTTTCTGCAAGACTTTAATTAATTAGAGTGATTTGAGAATGAAGGATGCCCTGTCAGTGTCACTCAATTCCCCATGCTGCTTCTTCTGGCTACTTACTAAATTCAGTGGTTTTGCTTTTAAAGTAAGCCTAGTAAGATTTTGGAATGACACTAGCTGTGTGGTTCTGGCTGGTCAGTAACTAGGAGGGTCAAATTCCAAGTTGGCATGTGTTATTTTCACTCACATAAATTGTCGCAGGAGCTGCTGCTTTTAGTGAAATCCCAGAGAAACTGCATTCCCACCGCAGTATTTTTCTTGTACGTGCTATTAATGATGAATGTTGTGTGAGTATTTTCAGCAACTGAAGGCATCTTTTACACCTACATCCAGGGGGAACGAACTCTTCACACATGTTGACATGCCTGTTCTCAGATACGGGTCTTTACCAGGCAGCTTTGCTTTTAAGCCTGTGAGTGATTATTGTTTCTCCTCGCTCTGGAGTCAGCACAGGTAGAATAGAGCAGATGGCTTGGTGCTGGCTAAGTGCTTGCTGATACACAGCAAATCGCTTCTGTAGCCGACTGATAGGTTTCAAGCTTTAATTGAGGCTTTCAGCAAGGCGCTCAGCAGTGAAAACCATTCTGCTGAGAAAAACAGCAGCGTAACCATGGGCAAAGGTTCAGGACAGCAGAGTTCAACCCTCTTGGGGATGGCTCCTCTATTTATTTATTTATTTTCTGCTGCTTTCCCACCATCATTCCAGACTTCTGTAATGTTGTTCGCAGATTACAGCTCAGTACATCGGTGCGGCACAACCCTTTGTGCTGAAAGCATGAAGCAGAGGCTGATAAGTTTGGATTTTCTGCTCACAGTGGTCTGCAAAGGTAGCTGTCTCTTAATGCTCCCTTGGAGTCAGTGTCTGCCCGGTCTGAGCAGCAGCTTGTTTAGGTCTCTCATGTGTAGCAGGGAGTACAGCTCCTGCTGTCTTGTCTTTTATGTACGTCATTATCATCGTAACTTTAATTGTTAATGGACATGTCTAAAAGGGAAAGGAAACCTCCCCTACTGCTCCCTCCCCCCGGGCAAGAGTGGATTTGACAACGGAAGAAAGATATTTGTGGTAGGTTTGTCTGAGCAGTGTCCTGTTGGGCAAGAGGGTTTCCTTCAGCAGTAAGGGGCAGCCCAGAGCAGGGAGGGATGCAATAAGCCAGTTCTCCAGCTCTCACACCTTTCCGCCCGAGCCCCACACATTTCATCCAGCTTTGAATTCTGCTTTGAGTTTGATTTCTTCATGGTACAGGACCAAGGAATAAATTTCAGCATGGAAAAGGAGCTAGCTTTGTTTGGTGTCCTCAATTAGTCAGAAAGGAGTTGCTTCAAGTCACAAAGCTTTTGGCTGGTTGGCTTTGAAGTTTAGATTTTACTTAGTGCAGGGGAAGGCCTAGCAAAAAGACCGTAAAAAAAAAAAAAAAAGGCACTATATGAATAATAGCAATTCAACTCTGATTCAAGTTTCTAAGAAATCTGTGATTATAGTAGAAGTAATGCTGGTGGCTTCAAAACAGTGGTGGACCATCACTGCCCCAAGGAGCTCAGAAGTACAAAGATTTTTGCTCAGTATCTGAAATCCCAAACACATTTGATAGTGTCTGCAGCATGTGTTTTTATGTTCTTCTAGCTTTTCAGTGGCTTAAAATGCACTGAAAGTGTGAACTTCTGCCAGCGTGCTTTTGTACTTACATGAATTTAATTAAAAAGATAATCGGATTGCTTTATCAGCCTTTATATGTCATCCCAGTGCCACCCTCTTCTCCCCCCTCTAATAACATTGACAAACCCAAGGCATCTGAAAGCTTTATTTTTCTGTCTTGTTCTCTTGTTCTTCGGGTAGGGTGCGGAGGTGATTGTGTTTTGTATTGAGCATTAAATCTGCTGCCGTGGTGGGAAGGAAGTAGCTGATAAACAGCCAGTCTGTTCATACGATTCCTGCAGGGGCTGCCCTCTGTGAGCGGAGGGGGAAATGACAAGAAGCAACAAAGCACCAAAACAAGACAGAGCAAGCTGACCCTTTGCAAAGCCTTTATTACACTGGCAATTGAAAGCCCAAAATGCGCAGCTATGTCTGCAAGCTTCAATCTGCACCACATGGGCAGTGTTAGTGATTTTCCTGGAAGTACCGCCTAGGAATTTAAGGTCCAATTTTAGCGCAAAACACTAATATTTTCATGTCATATAGAAGTGCCCAGAATTTGTTGTTTCATAAGCCGGATCTATCCAGACTTTTCGACTTCACTTTGGCCAGAGGGCCAGATTCATACACAGCAATGAGTGGAAGGGTATGTGAAGGGAACCAAGTGCTGTGGTCCTGGCAGTTGCTGTCCTCGGACAGCAGAGCTCCTTCCCTGCCAGCTCTGGGGCCACTGCCTGCTTTGGCAACCTTTCCTGGTTCCACTGTACCCTTCGGGCTGTTTTTGGGAGTGGCTTTGTAACGCTCGTCATCGTTTCCTTGAACTTATAGAGTTGCATCAAGCCCCCTCTGGGGATTTGGGAGGGTGGGTTTTTGCTAAAGAACACTATTTATAATACACAGCAGCCTCTGCTCCAGTCATTTGTGGCAACATGGCTGCTGGGGAGGTAAGAATTGGTTTCTGCTGGTCTGTGGACGGGGCAATTGGTGAAATAGCATGGGCATGGCCAGATGTAAAGCAGGGGCATGCAGAGAACTGGGGCAGATGGGATTAGGCAGCTGGGAATGCTTGAGAGTAGAAGTGCTGTTGCATGGAAAACTTGGAGACTTTACAAGTTTGTAACAACTGGAGGATGACAGCATGACTTTTGAGGATCAAGACGGAAAAAAAAGCCTGTGGGTTTACTGGGATTTTGAAAACATTGATAACTTTGATAACACTTTGATAACACTGATTTTAACTCATTCTGAATGTGAATTCACCAATTAGCAGTGTAGAATAGAGTGTCTATAGAATGATGCTTTGATGGCCTCTCTCTCTCTCACTTTCTTTATGACTAACTCCCTTTAAAAGGACCTGTAGCTTTGGAAATGGTGAACTAGCAGGTGTCTGTTATAAGCCTGAGGAGTACGGTGTTTGCAAGAGGAGATGATGGAGAGAAAGATGCTTTGGAGTTTATAAATTTACATTAAAGCAAAAAAAGGGAATCACAGTTTTTTCATTACTTCCACAGAACAAGTTGGTATTGACATATAGAGTTTTTCATATGATGTTTCAAGTACAGCTTTTCAGCAATGAGAAGAGTCAAAACTCAAAATACAAAGCAGCCCACTTGACAGTCGCATGTAGGAAGCACATATCCAGTCAGTTGTTTCAGGAGGTTGATGGTGGTGTCAGTGGGACCCTTTCATTTTTCTTGCAGAAAAAGATTTACAAGTACAAGAAAGTGCTTGATAACCCAGGCCGCTGGGAGGTGGTGTTGAAGGAGATCAGGACACTGGTGGACATGGCGCTGACGTCTCCCCTTCAGGATGAGTCCATTCACCAGGCACCGCTGGAGATTGTCTCAAAGCTGCTCTCAGAGGTATGAAACTCAGTAGTGCTCCTACAAGATACTGTTGCATTTAGAATCATAGAATCATAGAGTGGTTTGGGTTGGAAAGGGCCTTAAGATCATCTAATTCCAACCCCCTGCATGGGCAGGGACTCCACACGCTAGACTATGTCACCCAAGGCTCTGTCCAGCCTGGCCTTGAACACTGCCAGGGATGGAGCATTTACCACTCCTTTGGGCAACCTGTTCCAGTGCCTCACCACCCTCACAGTAAAGAACTTCTTCCTTATATCTAATCTAAACTTCCCCTGTGTAAGTTTGAACCTGTTATCCCTCATCGTATCACTGATGTAGATGGTAGACAAAAAGTTAGAAGTTTGCGGTGAGTTTTATTTTAACGTGGGCTGTTCAAATTCTACCTTTGAATCTGCTTCTGACTTCTACTGATTTGAGTGGAAATTATGCTTGCTGAGGAGGAGGAGATTTTGACCTATGTCAGGTAGATTTCTAGAAACAAAACAAAACACTTTTCTCTTCAGGCTTTTTGTTCGGTTGGGTTTCTTTGTTGATTATTTATGATAAATTTATCACGGGTCTGATTCATTTCTTAAGTGAGTGACAAATCTCCCTTGGATTTCCATTGTCTTCGTTTCCACAGGTGGCAATTCTTGTAGCAATAATGTATATACCAGGAATTTCAGAAAAACTGCGGCAGTTAGTCTGCCACGAACATAATGGTGTACAGCACCAAAACAATCCTTCTATTATTTTTCTTAGAAACATACAGCCTGTCTTAAGAAAACATTTCTGAGAAATGTATTCTAGCTCCAGTTTTCCAACTGATTAAAACCTCCTCTGGCATCCTGGTGTTTGTGCGCAGCTTTCATGGCTGTGGTGACTCGAATCTTAATGTGCTGAGGGAAAAATGGAAGCTTTCACAAGCCTTCATAGCAGATAATATACCACCTTCTTTAAGAGAATGATTTCAAGGTGATGATTTTTATTCTGAAAATAAGCAATTTACGTCTTTAGCCTTTTTGCTTTTAGCTGGTGGTAGTTAAGAAGATTGTGTACGCGGATATGCCAACTGAGAGTACTTTTTGCTCATTTATTTCTTCTGTTCAACTCTTTCAGAACAACAACTTAACCACCCAAGACCATGAGAGCATTATTGTGGTGAGTATCTTTCTGACAAAATCCAAGGACAAATAGGTATTGTTTGTTAACACTTCTGTTAATACTTGCCTCTGCACCACTGAAGCAAGCAAACATGAAAGCATTTCCACCAATGCTGGTAAACTGAGGCAGGATCAAATCCATTTTTTCTACTGGGATTTGTGTGGTTTTGTCATTTCTCTTGTTTCATAGATGAGAAACAACATTTTCTTGTGAAGCACAGCACGTTGAGGGTTAATTTTCTCCCAAAATGATGTCCTTACTAGGCTACACAGTTCACTTCTATATATATACTTGAAAAGTCAAAAAACATCATTTCCAGATGTGCCCTATAAAACCTTCAGGCTGAGGAGTTTCCTGAGGGGTTAATGCTACCATATACAGAATATCTCCATTGCTGATGGTATGCAAGCGATTGTTTTTGTAGTGTGGATATATGTGTGTGTGTCACTGCAGTTTAACCCCCTGCTTACTTGATTTATAAAAATATCTTCCTCAACTCTTTTCTTTTCTGTAGTTTGCATTTATTTAGATGTAGAAATAAGTGAATCGAATGGCATCTTTTCGTGCATCAAAATACAAAATCTTAACAACTTATCAGAAAGGTGGAACTTGGTTCCCCATCACTGTAGTTTAATTTCAGTCACTGGCAATTTCCAGGAGATTTTCCTGGTAATCTAATCTAAAACCTCACCACCACCTGATCTTATCACATCCCCATGACTCTTTCTGCAGAATGACAAGGTGGCATGTAGCTGCCAGTAAGTGTGACTGCTGCTTAAGGTACCATTTTAGCCAGAATCGGCCACTGAGATAAGTTTCTGAAGTGGCATTTACTTTTCTTCAAGATCTGCTGCAGCTTTGATTTTACTTTGGTGCCAAGGGAAATTCAGGCCCCAGTTACAACTGGTTGTTTTGGGAGAAGGATTTTTAGTGAAAGATGCAAAGTGGCCCTGTTGTGATCAGGGAGGTTGGACCAGGTGGCCTCCAAAAGGTTCTTTCTGCCTATGTTACTTATCAGTTCTGGGTGATAGCTTGAAGTCCTACCCATCTATAGGTTGTGCCTGAACCATTAAGGACATGGCAGTTTCTGGGCATTCAGAGTTCACTGCTGTTACATAGCTAATCTGTGCTATTCTTAAGAAGTATTGCTAATAGTATGTATTTATGTAGTGTCTTGAAAGTACACAGTGATTTGCTGTGCAGATGGAACCAGATTTCCTTCTCTAGATGGTGCTGGAACAGATCTACAACTGATCCCTTCCTGGTAAGGAAGGGGAAGCACATGCTGCCATAACTGGGCAACTTGAGACAGCAAGTTTCTGCTTTTACCCAGAGCACACATAAGAAAATACAGTGTGCTTTTATGCTGTCACTGTTCCACGCTGACCTTACAGGCAGAGTCATGACCCACTTGGCTGTCTGTTGTGGTTATTCCCTACATTCAGAAAGGATTGGGCTGAAACAATAAAGCTCATTTCCTTAGGCTGACAACCAGCCAGTTGCATCCTTGATGCAGTAATCCTCTGACAGATACCAGACTGGTGTAAACACTTGGGTGGTTTTACAGCACATGCCTCCTGTGGTTTGGCAGTTCCTATAGCAAACATCCCAGAAGATGGATTGAAGGGAGATCTTTAGCTCAGGTAGTGTTGGATGGGGAGCAAGGCTATTCTAGTCTCGCTGAATAGTGTTGCAATCTCCATTGGTCCACTGTTGCTGGACCACCACCAGAGGAAGAGTGAACAGTTGCAGAAGGATGGCACATGATAATGAACAAAAACTTCACAAATGTTATGTGTAACCAAAACAGATCTTTGCAGATCTGCTTGGGTTTCACATTAATCTTGACCTATTTGTTTGTGAAAGTGGCTATGGTGAAACACAGTCACTGTAAGCAGAGTCGCTGGGGCTGAAATCCTTAAGGAGACAAGAGGGAGAGCAAAAAACCAAAGCAGGCCGCCTTAGTAAAACTCTAGATGCCATCCAGATAAAATATCTGGTGTTCACTTGCTTAATACAAAATGTCCTAGCTGCTGTGTTTGGAGTCTTATTTTTAAATGGGTACTGGGAATCCCTTTAGCTCAAGACTGGAAGAGCCCGAAGGCACTATCACATAGAGAGAATACATTATTCTAGTGCCATTTTCTAATTTGCCAAGGAAGTAACAACAACATAAGTTCATTTCACCCTCGGTGGCAGGTATGACCTCTAATGTATTTACCAAGCATAAGCACATTGGTTTGCGTAGCAACAGAAAAGGAATGGTTAATCTCAACTTGCACAAAGTTAGATGCTTGATTTTGATGAATAGGGTCCACCAAGGTAAGAATAGTGCTATGGTACTTGTAGTGACTTCTTACTCACAAAAAGAGCTTGAACTCTTTCATAAAGGATGTAAGGATGTGTTGGTTTTTTTTTTTGTCTTTTGGGGAGATGTTGTAACTGAAACAGGGAGCCTGATTCATCCTTGCTGTATTACATCCTGAAGCAATTGGCCTGCTCCTGTTTTCATTTAAACCATTATAAAAATTGTGCTCCTTTTGTGGTGTGTTATATATTTGCACTGGCACAGGTAAAGGCAAAATTTTACAGAGGGTGCATAGCAAAGGTGTGCTTGAGATTACATGTAAAATAACACACGTGTAAAACAAACCCACAGCCCATCTCTAATTTCTTAATTGATACTTTTGTCCTTCCTTTTAAAAAGTTAGCTTTTCCCCTCAAGAAAAATATTTCCCTGCAAAATGCTAACTCCAGTTGCAATCCTCTAATTAAATTGTTTTCTCTGTTTCTGTCTTTCTTTCTAAAGGCAATTGCACCTTTGCTGGAAAACAACCATCCTCCTCCTGACCTCTGTGAATTCTTCTGCAAGGTATCAGAACAGCTCCGCTTTCTGAAATCTCGTAGTTGTCTATGAGTGTAGTTCTTCGAGGGGGTGGTTGTTCTTTTTCTGTAGTGCCTTACCTCATGTCCAGATTGATTGGCATGACCCAGTTTTTGGTCAACAACCAAGTACTTAACAGCACCATTATGATAAATAGATCCATACTCTTCATACATCAGACTGCATAGTTATGGTACTCTGTGAGAGTTAAAATCTTCAGACTCCCACACTTCAGTCTGGGTACCAGAGATGTCCTACTGCATGTTCTATTTAGCTAATGCAAAAATCATTGGAGTCACTGTGTTCAGATGAGTTGGTAATGTAATGCATAACTCAGCCCTAAGGGTATTATGTCATTGGTTAATGGCAGTGGGAAAATCATAAGGACCCATCCTCTTTTCTGGTAAATCCATGCTTGTGTTGTATTTTGCAACGTTTCCATAAACTTCTGAGTACTTTGGATTGCAGAGCTTCTGGATTTGAAAAAGTACTACTTTTCTTCTAGGCCTGCTAGTGTGTCAGCTTAAATTTGCTTACTGATGACTGGGTACATTCTGGATGCTATTTTTAATTCCCATCCAAAGTTACTAATCAGCAGCTTCTTCCTACAGAATCTAAGTCAAGTTTCAGAAACTCCTCTAACTGTTGCATTTTTATAAGCCAGTCTTAAGGTCCTGTCTAGCCTCAGACTCAAGGCAATCCCTTGCCTTGAGCAGGGGATTGGACCAGATGACCTCAAAAGGTCCATCCCAACCTAAATTACTCTGATTGATACATGATGATTGTATGTTTTAGCCTGTGATGGGGGACTGGCTTGTTGGTACCCTCCAAGATCCACCACAGGTTTTTAGCCTGGATCCCAAGGAAAGGAGGTCTGTGCCATTACACTGCCTGTGTCTACATATCTTTTTCTCCCCAACCCATTTACTTTTGAAACTGCTGGCAAGTTTTAAAAGGGGTAAAAGTCCCAGAAATACTGCATTCTGACGAGTTTTGTGGAGAATGAGCAGCAGGGAAAAGGGACTCAAGTAGTTCATGAGCTCCCATGGTAGTCTTCCATTAGATGCCAGCAAATACATAGAAAGGAGCAGCATTACAAGCACCGTAATCCCAGGAAAGATTAATTTAGCCCTTGGATTTTGTTAATCTTGGGGTAATCCATGCATGGGGTATGAAGAGGAGACCCCTTTTCATGATTTCTGCAGCTCACAAAATTACTTGTTGCTCATTACAGCACTGCCGGGAGCGCCCGCGGTCCATGGTTGTGATTGAAGTGTTCACACCAGTGGTACAGAGGATTCTCAAACACAACATGGTGAGTCCACATGTTACAGGGACTTGGCAAGTTTGGAGAAGTTTACTGTGATACCTTTTGTAATTAGCAGTTGTATTGCCTGTAATGAACAAAGCACTGTGATATCAAAATCTAACCCCTCAAAGTGTGAATGCTGCGTGCAATCATGTGTTGCTTTATAAATGCAGAACTAATAAGCAATCAGTGGGACTTTCAAAAGCGTCTAAGCAAAGCCATGAATTGAGGAATGTTTCTTTTGGCAGCACTGCCAGTATATGCAGCTCCAGTTCTCTCCCATCTGGCTCTTTGCTCCTTGTTTACTCCCCACATGGCATCCTTGTAGTTACAATGGTTTAAAATCCATTAAATAACAAAACCGGAATAGGGACTTGGTTGATTTTGACCTGAGGCCCTCAACATTTTTTCTTTAAGATACTCCCAGCTCTGTGGATTTCAATTTTCCTTTAGACTCATGTCCTGTGAGTTCTTACCTAGGTTTCCTGAATTTCCTCTTGCTTTTCTGCTGTTCTTCCTTCTTATTCCAGGAATCGTGTACTCTCTTGTTCTATGATTACTCTCTCCCAGGCTTTCTCTCTTCTTATTGCCAATCAATTTCATGCTAGTGATTGAAATAAATGCAGGAGACTGCCCTACCAGCATTGTGTTCTCGACCTAACTCCGAAGATATTACATGATCCATATTTCTTTCCTAAGAAGGTCTGAGTGTTTACCAGCCCTCCATCCTTCGTGGCATAATAAGTTTCCTGGCATAGCTTTTAAGTTACAGAAATTTCACTTCACAATGCTGTAGCAAAGAATAACAAATAAAATATTTAAGGCAGTTGATTTGGCTGTGATCTCAACGATGGATCTTAAACCTCTATAACTGCACAATCAACTTTTCACTAATTGATAGGTAATTTTAGAGACCATCTGCTGTCCTGCTGTGTATAGTATGACCCCAGTGGAAAACAGTTCGTATTTCTTATTTTTATAACAGTATTATTATTTAACTCCTTGCGTTTATGCAAAGAAAGCCCAAGACGGCAAATAGGTCACAGTCCTGGCTCTGTGCCTGCACTCTGCAGACATGTAAACATTTTTGAATATTCTGTAGTGTTCAATGAAATATTCTGTAAATGTTATTCTTCGATTCCAGACTGATTTTTTTTTTTAACGCATCCAGAGCTCTTGAGGGGTCTCAAATAAGACGTAAATGCATAGTGTAATGCTTGTATTTGGTTAGCTTCAGAGAATTGGGTATATTTACCATACTTAACGTTTGCAGATTGAAAATCAACATGTCTGTACCGCAGTGTGCAGTCAGAGAATTTACTGTGTCATATATTAATTGGAGTGGATTTGGGCACTTTACTGCTCTTCAGGGACTTCTGTACTGAATAGCCTTTTAGAGAATGTGTGTGTGTGTGCATGTAAATAAAGTTATCCTTTAGGGGGACAGTACTGTTGGCAGTAAACTTCATAACCTTAGGAGGCCCCATGCAATTCAGTGTGCTTGGAGCAGGAGACCTAGCTGTCTGTTCCCACCATTGCTGCTGATTTGCTCTGAGGTCTTTGATAAGCTCACAAGTTTTGTTCCACAGTTGCCCACATATAAAATGGGGAGAGAGTGCTCCATTGATCTATCAGTTTGAAATCTCAAGAGAGCAAGGATAGCTTTTTGTCTTGCTGATACTTGCTTTGAACCTGTTATGTGCAGGACTGGAGACTGTATGCTGAGTTGTTTGGGAAGTGTTCAGCAACCCCTCAGTACCTTTGGATTTCAGCTGTTTGTAGGCTCAACCCAAATGTTTGAACAAATTAAAAGCACTATTGTTTATTTTTGGGGGGAACAAACACTACTGATAGTGTGTATTGCTCTGTACCTGATATGGTGACAGGGCATCATGCTTATTTTGAGAGATATTTTATTTTAGAGCAGTCAGCAATGACATCCTCTTTACGATCACTTGGACTTTCATTCTAACTTCAGGTAGGACACCTACATGGGTTGAGAACTTTCATAAACAAATTGCAACTGCAAAAGCTGTCTTGCAAGGAGTGTTCGTGAAATTAAGTGGCACCAAATATATATGAAGCACACACGGTGTCACACCCTTGCCAGAAGTTGTCGTAAGAAGTTTGATGATTTTAATTGTAATACCAACACTGGAATCACCCACAGTCCCTTTGCTGGGTGAAGTTACCAGCGCTAGCAAAGAGTGACACTTACACTTGAAGACATTGTTCTGTCTAGGCTTGTATTCACATCTAGGCTTATATTAATGTTTTTGGTAATTTTCTGTAGCTGTAAAGCCTTTGAGAGGTTAGTATAGGTTGTGCTATAGAAATGTCTGAAACCAAAATAAGTTAACAAGGTTTTAGTGCTTTGGGAGTGGTATCCTCCCTTTTACAGACCTCCAGTTTGTTACCACTTGTGGCATTTCTTTAAGTTTCAGTTAGACTCATAGAATGGTTAGGGTTGGAAGGGACCTGCCATTTATTTTTCCAGGATGACTCTTCTTCCACTGCCAGCTGCTTGAGGGATAATTGGGAGGGCTCATTTGTCCTCAGTGGGCCTTGTTCACCGCTTTAAATACGTCTTTGTAGTTCAGTAACACCTGTATAATAAGGTTACACCTGTGTAAATGTGAAGAAATGTGCTGGAACACTCACCAGACAGCAGATTCTGCTCCTTTCACATCTAAAAATAGCCAAGTGATGTGTGGAGATGAGGGATTTCAGATAGCAGGTGCCTTTCCGACTGCAGGATTAGGAGAGAGTCAACTCACCTGTCAAATTCACGTTGTACCTGGAGTAAAACCCCTGGAGAAGGAGCTGGTCTCTGGTTTTATACTTGATCACTTACTGGTTGCATGTCAGAAACATTTTCTTAAAATCCAGAATAGATAGAATGTGAAAAATGGAAGTAAAAAATTACTTTTGAGTTGCATTTCAAACAAATCTGGAGTTATGAGTTATGTAAGAAAAAACACAAAACAGTAAAAAATGCATTTCAAAATGAAGGTGTAAAGTGAAGTGTACAAAAGAAGTATAAGTGTAGGTAGGGCTTTGTTCCACAAAACATGTCTTTTTGTCTCAAGGTGGGTATGGGGGAAAGAGGAGGATTGGGAAGCATGCTGTTATTAGTGGGAAGAACACTACTTCAGCTGGAATGATACAGTGCTCTTGAAGCTGTCAGCATAATTGTCATGGGTTCTGAGTTACTGGCTGGGCTTAACCCACGACAATAATACAAAGTGAATTTGGTTATGTTTTGAGTTGTTTTCTTTTGAAAACCAACAGTTTTGACGTCCGTTGCAGGCATGTTTCACCATCTTCACTGAGTCTCTCCTTTTTGGACAGGATTTTGGGAAGTGCCCTCGTTTGCGGCTGTTTACTCAGGAGTATATTCTGGCTTTGAATGAGCTGAATGCTGGAATGGAGGTTGTGAAGAAGTTTATTCATAGGTTAGTTACATTTAATGTATGGTGTATTTCAAGTCCTGTGTACATGCTTAGCTGTTTTACTTCTCACAGTCCTACTCCTCTGTTTTCTGGCTGTTAGGAGTAGCTGGTGCTTTTTGGTACTGGCAAACAGCAAATAAATTAGAAGAGTCCTTGAGGCAACGTTGCTGAAGTATCTTTTTCAGTATTTTATTTTTTATTTTAAAACTAATTCTCAAATAAGGCTGAGGTTTTCTGCTTAGTTACACACTGGAAGCACATGGACTTGGCCGTATGTACATTCTTTTTATGCATTCAAACCCAGAGCCTCTCCAGAGAGATTCACATTAACTTTAGACCACGTAATGCTCAGTCATGGTGAAATTTTAGGGGGGACTAAATTTCATAAACAAGGGATTTACATGGTTAAAATTACTCTCTGCTATGGCCCTTCTGAAGTTTCCCCAGGGCAGTGCATCCAGTTCTGGCGCCCCATTCTGTCTGACTGTTTTTGCCCACAGAAGTCTTCACAATGATGTCACCTTGGTGTTTGTTTTTCAGCATGCATGGTCCAACTGGACAATGCCCCCATCCCAGGGTCCTGCCAAATCTTGTAGCTGTGTGCTTAGCAGCCATTTATTCGTGTTACGAGGAATTTATCAACAGGTCAGTATGAATTCCCAGCTGACTGCACATTACTCACTTCCAAACGCATGGCATCTGTAAACAAGATCGGTGTGAGCACGGGTGTGGGTATGTGAGAGCGTGTCTCCTCATTGCTAGCGTTACATGTGGGAGTTCTGGTCAGTCACATGCATGGTTTTGGAGATATATGATTGTATTTCAAACTCTCTGCTTGAAAACCTGAAAGATGCTGAACCTTCGTTCCGTTGTACTCAATGTGGCATGTTTTGGGGCAGTGAGCATGGCGATCTGTTACTGCACATCTTTAGCTCCCATGCTTAAAAGTGGAGGCAGAGCTGGTGGTGCAAGGAGCTCATCAGTTCCCAGTACAGAAGTACTGCAAGCTGCAGTAACTTCCAGGATGAAGTTCAACAGCCAGTTGCATGCTGATCTTGGCCACTGTTGAAATATTCCTCTAAGGCAGATTGCAGCCATAACCATCCTTTTCAGACCAGCAGCAGATGAAAGTGCTTGGCAAGAGTTTCTGGGAAGTAAGCACTACCCAGAGCAGTGGCTTTTTTGCTCCCTTTCTGGCACATGAAGTGCATGTTACACCTAAAGCAAAGGGAAGGGTGAGATCTTGAAGGAGGGGTGGTGTGTAAATCCCTATGTATCTACAGCTCTGGATGTGATCTGGGTTCACAGTGCTGTCTCCATTATTGTGGAAAATTTGATTCCTGACTAACCACAAAATAGATGCCACAGCTCTTGACACACGAGCCAGTTTCCAGTAGACACTGAGGGTTCCCCTCTGCTGGGTTTCCTGTTTGTTTATGCCTATCTGACTTTCCTCCTGGTAGAGCACGGACAGGAGCTGCTTAGTGTCCAACAGGAATTCCAGACGCGAGGGCTGCAGACTAATGTCTGGGCATGTACTGCAGCCAGATACATACTTGGGCATGGATTCTGTTACAGCTTTGCACAACTTGGGGAAGTTCACCTTTATACTAAACTGGCATGCCAATTAGAGTAATGAAAAGCTTGAATCTTTGTAGAATAGGGGCTGCCGAACAGTCCTATTGGAGTCTTTTAATGTTTTGAATTGATTGCAGTAATTCAATTACATGGAAGAAAGCAATCCAGTGGGCTGGGGTGAAATACAGTGGGAAATTGCAAAAGATCTTGGCTTCTCGGTGTTGAATTCTCTCTCCTGCTCTGCTGCTATGTTTGTATACTGAAATTATTTGTTTGTTCTTAAAACTCAGCCGAGACAATTCCCCAAGCCTGAAGGAAATCAGGAATGGATGCCAGCAGCAGTGTGACCGAAAGCCTAATCTGCCACTCCGCCTTCTTCACACAAGTCCTGACCTGGTCTCTCAGGAGGCCACCGTGACTGAATCCCGTACCAAACCACCTGTTGTCACTTCAAATGAGATCCACGTGGAAGTGGAGCGCACCAACACCGCTAATCAGAAGATGACAGCCAACGCTGGCAATGACAGCGAGCCCAACCTGATTGACTGCTTGATGGTCAGTCCTACCTGCAGCACCATGAGCATCGAGCTGAGTGCCCAGGCAGACAGGATCCTTGGCTGTTATGTTGAAATACTCAAGATGCTGTGAGTAACTATTCTAAACAGCTTTTCGAACAATGTCATCTTAACAATGGGGGGGCTTTTCCCACAGGCCTATCATCTTCAACATCTTTGGCCAGCAAGCACATGTTTATAAATCTTAACTCTGGCTCTGGAGGGTCCAGCCTTGGAAAGAGACATCTGGCACTGCCAATATGCTCTAAAAATAGCATTGGGAAGATGAAAATGGAAAGCTTATTTGTACAGTGAGCCTCAGGCATGTTACAGAAGATGGGATGTTGTTGTCAGTGGTTTCTGTTTTGTTCTTGCCCACCAAAAAAAATCATCCATTTGCCTCCACCAGGGCTCTTGGGATTGCCCACGACAGCGCTAGAAAAAGGCAGGCCTGTGCTAGGCTCAGTGCTTCTGCAGTGATAGGCAGCGCTGCTCCCCTGCCTTCAGCAGGAGTTGGATGAGGTCCACATCTTGTCTTCCACTTAGGTGTTTTCCCTTCATTTGTTTGTAGAAGTTTTATGACTTGTTCGGATTTACATGTATTAGAGTGGAGCCTCTGTTAACCAGTTGCTTTGGTGCGGCAGACCTCTATTAGTGAACAAATGCTCAAATAGCCTTTACAAACTGATGACTCTCTGGTTTCCTGGGGAGTAAATCCTCTGAACATCTTCAAGAGGAACATAAAATAAAAAGTTCTTCAGGAAAAAGCTTGTTTTTCTCCTGGATAAATAAATTCAAAGGAGAAAAAACAAAAGGTGGACTGCAGAATGGAAGCATGTAATAGAAGTGCACTAAAACAACCCCAAAACAACTCTCTTCACTTTGACAGCCAGCTCTGCTACTGAGTTGCAGTATGCCTTTGGGCAAAACTGTTACATGTCTACATTAATTATTTTTAAGCAGTGGAGGATTTTGTGAAAGTTTCGTCCCACGTTTCAATTTTTTTTCAAGATATATACTGCCAATCTGCAACACAATTCTTTAAATCACTGCAGATACATCCATAAGCACACACTCAGAGCTGGAGACAGAACAGGTGAATCCAAGATACTCTTCTCCTTTCTCAAGCAGGAAATGGCTGAAGGCTAATTTTATGGGGTTTGGGGTTTTTTGTTGCCTTTTTTTTTTTTCCCCGCCCTGGCCTAGCCTTTTCTACCTTTAGAAAAGTTTGCATTCAAATAGCACAGCATCTGACTTCGCTTCATCTGGTGGCTTCACGCGCCCAGGTGCTGCATTAAACACATCGTGTATTTATTCCTGTCCCCTTGACTCTAGATGTTTTCTATAAACACTTTGAACTATCTCAGTCCTGATGCTGGCTTGGATGCTGACTCACTAAGCATTGACAGTTTTGGTTTCATCATGCAGCTGACACACACTTATAAACAAATTCACGAATGGGCATGTTCTTCTGCACGGTCTCTCCACATTTTAAACAGTTGATATGCCAGGTGTCAATTCCCATATAATTTCCTACACTAAGAACTCTTTATTTCACTCTGTACCTTAAAATAAGGTTTTTTTTTCTGTGTTTGCTGTCTTTTTATAAAAATCAAGCTCTTCAATACCAGCAATGAAAATGGGAATCTCTTGTTGTTACTTGCATAGGTTGTAGGTGGGGAGCAGCTTTGTGCCATTTTTCAGCTTGTACAAGGGTAATTCTGTACACACAGGATGTGTATACAGAATACATGTGTATATCTGTATACAGAGGTGTATAGTGAAGGACCAGCGATACTACAAAATTGGTGCAACTTTCCTCAGATTGCCTTGCCAGAGTCCACAGTCTGCTTGAGAAGTCACAATTTATGAGAATACAGGATGGTTTTTAAGGCAGAGCCACTGATTTAGGTTCCCTTCCATTCCTATTCATCTCTTGTGTTTTTTCGGACCAGAAAGCATTAATGCAGAAATTAGTTCTGCTCCTGATTTTGCCACTGGTTTGCTGGAAGGCTTTAGATAAGTTGCTTCTTTTTGTGCCTTAGTTTCCTTACCTGTAAAATACAAGTAAAGGTGTTGAATGTTGATTTTTAAACTCTTAAACCAGTGATAAAAAAGCATTGTAGAAGGGCTCATAGTTATTAACAAAAACGCAAGATAATGTTGTTGTGATGCTTATTTCTTGCATGCTCAAATTGTTCTTGAACAATGGCTTTCTGATGTACTAAATACTGTTACTGTACTTTGAAAAACTGAGACTATGAAGAGAATCGCAGAACATGCCAGTAGGAAGAAAACATTAATTATAAGACAACTGCTATCCAGTAGCTGAGCTCTCAGCAGGCAGTCACTAAAATAATGTTCTTATTAATAACAGTGGTAAGCCAAACATAAATAAATTGTTTAGCATTTAATTTAATTGTTCTTTTAGGTGTCTGACTCAATATTATCATCAAAACAAGAGACACTGACAATGACATCTTTTTTACATAATTAACTTAGCAGGGAGTAATTTATTTAGGCAAATTTTAATTATTGAAAGTCTAGCAAATAAGGATTCTTAACTGTACCTTCAGCAGAGGACATCTTATTGTTCACCTAACTCCTACACAATACTTATTTTTTTGAGAAAAAAAGGCTCTTCTGATATTGATAAAAATGTAACACCAGTTATTTAATAATCACTGCAATACCTCACTTTTTGCACAGAAGCATAGTTGTGCAGATTAGAAAGTTCATCTTTGTGGCTGTTACCAATTCACCAAGAACGTCTTTGACCCTTTTCTAAAGTAGCTGAGTAACAGAACACAGCTATTGCATACTAAAGGAGAACAGAAAATGATGGCTTTAAGGATGCTGGCAGATGACCCAAAGGCTGGGCAGATTTTAAAGGGGAGACAGTCTCTAGTGGAACATGATATTTTTGTCCTGAACTCAAAAGTGAATCAAACTTCTGTGTCAATATTCTCTAATGCATTCTGGACTCTGATAGTGTTACTGATGCCAGTCATTGCCTCCTGAATGCTGCGAGTCTTAAACTGGTGTATAGAAAATGCACTAAATTAATTGAAATCTTACGTTTTATAACATTAAATTAGAGGTTCTGATAAATGCTTAGTGTTGTCCAGAGCCTACTTGCATGTTAATGTTTCCATGCATTAGAGAATTTCTTGTACAGCCAAACTTGTGCTTGAACAGCACAACTGTGGTTAGAGACGTTTGCAGTAAAAGGGGCTGTTGGTCCGCTTCCTTGGACTAGAACATGTCTACGCTGCTCATGGTGTAATAGCATCAGGAAACAGCAATGCAAGTTTGCCCAAGGAGCCAACTCTACCCTGGTCCCACAGACCGCAGAGAGGGGTACAAGTGTTTGGGCATCTGGGCGGACCCTTCTGTGTTCTCAGCAGCCAGGGCAGGACCTTTCTAAGGCCTTCCTATGGTTCTACATTTTCTTCTTTTGGAAAAACAAACAAGTCCTGCTCGAAGAAGGCTGAACATGAAAAGACACCTCACTGTTTTGCAGATAGCAGGTTTGTGCCTTATATGACAGGGGGTCTGATTGATAGGGAGTTGGACACAGAGCAAGGGAAAGAAGGGATAAAGTATGTGTCTAGGGGGCTTGGTCATCTTATTTGCTGATAACAGAAGAGTTACCTGAAAGACTGTTGATCTTGCCAAGCTGGAAGAACAAGCTGCTTCCACGTAGTTGCTCCTTGTCTCTTTATTGCCCTCTAAAAACGGAGGGCTCTGGGCTTGCAATCTCTTGGTGATAAGACTGACAGCTTTCTGAATGCAAGCTCCCACTGGAGCTTCCCCTGCCTTCTCTGCATTCCCCAATAGGTCAGTGGCATGCTCTGAATATCCCAAGTGGATTCTCTTATGTCATGTTTATCAGGGTTGCCCCGGGTTGCTAGTATGTTTTGGATTGTTTGTGCCGCACAGGACACATGGGCAGGTTTTCATGTTGGTGAAAGGTGATCCCGGGGAAGGAAAATGTGTTATGTTGACAGGCCAGTAGTGACGATGGCCCAGAGGCAAAGTCACTGCAATCGGGGCTGTTTAATTATTATGGTTAAGCCAATGTTCTGGCCAAAACAGGTTTCTGGGTAAGTAAAGCTGTGTGCAGCAGCGACTGCTCTGACAGCCTTCACCCACTTGGCACCCTGACCTACCAAGCACATGGTGCTGCTCACCTAAAAGTGCAAATCAGAGCCAGTAAGTACATCAGGGTGTCATTCTCCCCCTTTTATAAGGCCAGTCCTGGGATTTAAGCTGTATATGAGTTGTGAGCATTCAGCCCAGCACCCTTTGAAGAGCTCCAAAAGGAGTTTGTCACAGGTGCTCCCTCCTCTTCCTGGCATGGCCTCTTTGTCTGGCTCATTGCAATGGTTGTTAACTGCAGCCAGAGCTAATCTATCTCCTTTTCTTTCCCTGCTTCAAACACTTCTTCTTGTGCTAGAGCTTTGAATGGATTGAAAAAAAAGAGAAAAGAAAAAAGCGACTGTCTGAAGTGAAAGAAGAGTGCAAATGAGATGAGCACAGACAGAAGGAAGATGTTTTTGAAAAGGGAATAGGTGGGAGGAGGAGAAACACCGTAGGCTTTAATAAGTAGTTTAGTTTTATTCTTGTGCTATGTTTGTTTCATGTTTCCTAGCTCAGATTGAAGGGCTTACAGGCTGTATAGATTTTATGTTCGGGTCCCATTCATGTGACCAAGCTCTATATGTTTCACAGGACAGAGTTTCCTAGGAAAACAAGCTATAGTTTATTCTCACTGTCTTCTCACAGACCTGCTCTGCAAATAGATGCCATACGTAACTCCCAGCTTCAGGAAAAGTCAGAGTGTGATACTGTCCAATTCTGTCTGCAGTTTGACTCGGTCTTAGTCTATTACAAAGCAGCTTTTTTCTTCCTCTTGCAGTTTGCTTTGAAGATCAGCCATGAAAAATTGATTGGTTCCCATTATTACTAATCAGAACTCCACAGACTGCTTAAGGAGGAATGTTAGTGGTGTAACACTAACCTGAGGTGTCACAGGAGCTAAGCTTCCAAGTGGGTCTTAGGCTGCTTTGAGGCAAGATTTGTAGGTACTGTATCTCATGTGATGTGAAACACCTTTAACACTGTTGAATTTCCTAACTCAGCCTTTTCTCTGCTTTAAGAACAATAATCTGTTCTTAAAGTTCTTTACATCTATCAATAAAAATCTGTTGGTTTTAGAGTAAAATCAGCCACTGGTTTAGTAGGAATTTCCAGAGGGTATGTTTATTGAAAAAAACAAAAAGAAAGGAAGAAGACTGCTCATTAGACTTGTCAGTTCTTTGAGGACCCAAGGACTGGTACTGGTGTTGCTTCTCAAGAATACCCTGCTCACACACATAAGTTTTCTTTGTGTCCATGAACGTGCCTTTGTGGACTGTCCAACATAACGTGTATTACTAGTTTATAGAAATTTCTAGTTTCTGTGGTTCTGTAAATGGATGGCACTTTTGGAAATGCATCCATCTTCAGTTTCTCTGGGCTAGAACCTTCTCTTTGCAAAAAAAAAACCATCATTATTTTAGAATGATTCTTGTGCATGTTGTCTGTTTCTCATGCTATCAGTAGTTACTGTCCGTTTGAGAACATTACACTTCGTTCTTTCCTCAAGAAACACCATACTTTTGTGCCAAGTTTTCTGTAAACTGCAGCCAATAATCTGACTTTTCAAACTGAAATCCAAAGGGTAGCGGCAGTAAGAGATGGTAGGCTCTTGTACATTGCCTTCTACAGACATCCCAATGTGTTTCACCTCATATGAGATTTGCTACTCTTACTTCCATGTGTACTCATTAGTATTACTTGTATTGAGAATGGCCTTGCACGCAGTGCCGGGGTCTGGGCTTTGGCTGGTGGGTTCTGTGCCCTGTTTTGGTGCTGACTTGCCCAATTCTCTTATATCTCTGTTCTTCATCCATCCTACAGTGGTTGTACCCTTTATGCAGTGCATTGTTAGGGCAGTTAATTAGTGCTAACTAACCACTAAATGTTTGAGATCATTTGGAGGAGAGGGGTGGCAGTGTGCCACTGCTGCACAAGAAGCTATACCTGCTGCACATGTGCTCAGGCAGCTGGTAGTTTGCAGGTAGATTGAGATGATATGCTGTCAGATTAGTTTGCACTGACCAGTGCATGCAAAACATTCTCTTTATGCTAGTTCGCATGAGCGTCCCCTTATGGATAGCTCCTTATAGAAGGACAGGCCTGTACATTGACAGCAGAGGTGGAAACAAAACTCGTCAGCTGGGATCTGTGGTGCTAACACAGGCACTTCATATTGGGTCCGCTGGCCTGAGCTCTCTGCTGTGGTTATCTTCATTTATCCTCTTGCACTCCTGATCACAGTGTTTCCTTCTCTAGTCTCTCTCCTCTTAAGCTAAAAACTTTGTACTGTTTGAATTGACACATTCCTTTGTGCCAAGATCAAAATGGGTTGGGGGGTGTCTTTGTTTCTACAAAAGAGCTTATGTTTTATAGCAAAAAAAAAAACCAAACAAAAAAAAACCCCAACCAAAAATAAAAAATTCCAATTAAATGCAGAGCAGAGCTGTAAATAGCAGTGGCCTGGTAATTGCTGTACCAACTTAGATGAAAGTATTACTTAGTGATTAACTGTCAACAGGTTTCATAAAGTCTTTAAGTTGACATAAAGAAGGCCTCTCTGGAAGTCATTGTGAATACCAGATGTATTGTGCCTCAGTGGGGAATGTGCTGAAAATGGAAAGGGAAATGTCACTGTGGATCTTTTGAGTGTCTCAGTAAAACAAAAAGGTTGTGGTGCCTGCACCAACTTTTAACTTCAAACTCCTTGAAGCAGCTGTTGACACGCCATGTTTAAAACTTGCTAACCTGTTAACAAAATGTTCATTTTTCAGGTCAGACTATGATGACTGGAGACCAGCCCTCGCCAGCTTGCTTCAACCTATCCCATTTCCAAAGGAGTAAGTTTGCACTCTCTTAGTATTTAGTGGGTTATTCTTGTTACTGTTGTTTTATGGTGAAATATAACGTCAAGTAAAAACTGATGGTAATAGGAGCTTTGTGCCTCTAGTATTGATTTAAAATCAAGAGTTGCTTCGAGGCAGAGGGATATCTTCATCTTCCTTCCCCATGTCTCTGAGTTGATCCTGAAGAGAAAAATGGTTAACTGCAGACAGGCAGACAGGAAAGGAAGGAAAGCTGGTGCAGGGAAGAGCAAAGCGAGAGATTTAGTGGAGGAGGATGCTTTACTGGCGTCACAGAGACCCATGTCGTTTGTATTTTGCATTAAATGAAGAAGCTACCCTACGGATCAGCCAAGGTTCCTCGGAAACCTATTAATGAACAGTAGTGTTTATAAAATGCAGACCTCCACGGACAAACATTACAACCTGTAATTGTACAATTTGCTAGCTTATCACATCCCCTAATGACCTGATGTCTTGAATCAGAGAGGTCTAATCCTCCATGCCAGGTTACCTGGGCTACAGCAAGAGCTTGGAGATAGGCAACAGAGACATCATTTACCTAAGTCAAACGTTTGTCCTGGGGGAGGTGTAAACCATATCACTTCACAGAATGACCACTAATTGCTTTATCAATTCATGATTTTAATTAGTTGTGACCATATCATAATTGCACTGCAATTAAAGAATTCACTTGACACTCTTCTAGGTAGCCAAAATTCTGTAATGATATAGCCTTATTGTAAGTCTTCTACTTGCTTTCTTCTCACTCAAAGCTTTCACTGACGTTAGCCTAAGTCCTTAGACAGGACTCAGGAAAAGCTACAAGATTTGTTCTGAGTGATATTTTGGTTTTCATTTATTTTCTCCCCTAGATTAATGAAGGAGACTTTACCTGATCTTTTTGGAAAGATTATTCTTTTTGTCTTGTGTGCTGCAGTTTCTTAGTAGATCCTTTTATTATGTGGAAAGAACTGAGAAGTAGTTGTGTTTTGGTTTGCTTTGTTTCTTCTTCTTTTTTGTTTTTTCTCTTTTCCCTTCCTTCCATTTCTTTCTTTGTTTTTTCTTCCCTTTCTTCTCCCAAATCCTCACACTCTTCTGTTTTAAATTTCAGGGCTCTTGCACATGAGAAATTCACAAAGTAAGTTTTGGGGGCTTGTTTGCTCTATTGAAGGGGGGTAATTATTTAAAATAACTTGTACTAGTCAATTATAGCAATGGTACATTATTCAGTTTTGTGTCTCTAATGTTTTTTACCTGTGAGGGGCTGTAAGCGTGCTCTGTTAGTAATAAAAAGATGTAGTTTTCTTTGTAATTTACTGTGACAGCAGTATCCCAAGGGCTAAAGGCACTGGGTACTGATAGGGTTTACAGACGTGTTTGTCACTGCACGTCTCTGAAACCTTTTCTAGACTATTGTGAACAGACAGTGTCCTTGGTAATCACTTTTAGCCCTCACATTTCCTTCCTGTGGAAGCAGTTCAACTTGTTTCTCTCTAAAGTGCATGAATATATATTGTTTAAGGTGTAATTGAAGAGAAATGTGACTCTTGCATGAATACTGCAACCAGCAACCGCTTATTCATGTCCTTTTACCTTTCTTTCCCCTAGGGAGCTGAAATATGTGATTCAGAGATTTGCAGAAGACCTGAGGCAAGAAGTGAGTCTATTGACAGGTTACACAGATTATTAACTGGGAGAGTTGCAAGAACACTTGTTCTGAAGATTTCTCCTTAAGTAGTTTGTTTCAAAACATGGTGTGGTTTTGCTGTGCTTAAGTCCCTTAGGGATTA
Organism: Strigops habroptila; assembly: GCF_004027225.2. Taxonomy (NCBI): domain Eukaryota; kingdom Metazoa; phylum Chordata; class Aves; order Psittaciformes; family Psittacidae; genus Strigops; species Strigops habroptila. Next base: position 6,154,276 of record NC_044302.2, on the reverse strand, counting down.
ATAGCCGCTCAGGACACACAGTGTTAATATGAATGGTTTTTTACTTTATTTATAAACGTGTGTTGTGACTTCTTTGTCTGGCATCACTTGATGTCCTTGCTCTCCAGCAAACTGCAACCAGCAAGAACTTCCCACTCTGAATCTCTCAGAGCTTTTCATCTTCCATACAAAAAAAAAAAAAAAAAGGGAAAGCAAAATCCATGGATCCTTACAGCTTACGAAATAACAGGTTTTATTTAGCTGCTTTTCAGTTACATTGTGTGCAAATGACCATAATTCCCATGAATTAGCAGGAGAAAGGGGGTGGGAGGTGTGTTACTGGAAAGAGTACGTAGCTGTAGCCTCACGGTGGCTGACTGCTGCACATGTAGCTTGTTCAACATCATCAGCTGGAGAAAGCCTCAATTATGACTCCTCTATTAAGCTGTGGGAACAGATACAGTAATCTCTACAGTGGGCCAAATTTAGACTAATGGTAGCTCACTGGTGCCAGTTCTTCAGTGCAACTTCTGTCTTACATATTCCTGTTAATTTGTGGATTTCCTTCACCATGACTCTCGTCACATTTTATTATAGCAGGAGTAATAAGAATTTTTAATAATTGGAAAGAGCAAGCCATCAGCCAACTGCATTTGGTGTGCAGATCACATCAGAAGTATAGACACACATGGCAGTAGGATGGGGGGAAAGTGGCAGAAGCTCAGAAATTTTAGTCTTTTGTTTTGTTTTCATTTGTGGTTTTGTTTTGTTTATTTTGGGGAGGGGGGTTGGTTTTGTTTTGTTTTTTCAAGTGAAAGGAGCTGTTCTAGATCAGGGCAATTTTGCATTTGATTTGTGTAGAGGGAGTGAAAGAGGCCATGCAATGAGTGATGATACAGCTTCCCTCCTTGTTCATGCTGCAAAAATGGATTCTGTGAGTGGAGACTTGCCTGCACTCTGTAGATTGGAATATTAACCGTGAATTTCCAGCAGACCCTGGTTTTGTAGTGACTGCTTTTGGCCAAGCGTGGGAGACACCGGTGTTCACTGGCAGGAATTGTAACCTTCCCAATGTCTTCACTTTTTGGCAGGTCCACTCATGCTTGCTGAGTGTGCGGGCTGGCAAAGATGGCTGGTTCCAGCTCTACAGCCCTGGTGGAGTGGCATGTGATGATGATGGGGAGCTGTTTGCCAGTATGGTACGTGTCTGCCATAATGTGAGTTTAGTAACTTTTTTGCAGTAAGTAATGCGATTTTGTCATGGTTCTGTAAACTACAAGTGCTCACCAGGAAATCTAAATCTTTATATCACCAAATCGATTGAAATTCCTAGCAATCACAATTTGGCTAACATGTCAGCTTTCTCTTCTTGAACTTTGGTTGGTTTTGCACTGTGCAGTGCACAGAACCATGCATATATATATATGTGTGTTTGCATATGTATTTTTGTATTTATAAATACATGTGTTTGTGTGTCTGTATAAAGAACTCTTTCAGAATATGGAATATTGGGAGGCAGGTGCGACAGACTGTTCCGCACATCCACACCCATAGTTTTCATTTATAGGCTACCCTGGAATTTAAAGCCAACAGTAATACTGAATTAATCAAAGGGTGGATATATAGATATAAAAATATGTTAGCAGTTTCTCTGCCCAATTACATTGTTGTGGGGATGTATAATTAGAAACCAGCATTCTATTTCTTAGTAGTTATTTCTTTTGTAACTCTCAGAAAGACTAGACAGAAAATAATAAGTTTTAATCGCTGATGCTGCCACTGGCTTCCTGTGCAGCCTGGGTCAAGTCACGTAAGTCTCACTGTTTATTAATTCTCCATATACCAAGTAAGATGGAAATGGTATTACTTGCTTTCCCTGGTAAGGGGAGTAACATTTGTTGAAGTTGGGTGTACAGTGAAGTGACTTTCAGGGGGATCTGTACTTTGTGCATCTTCCCTGTGCTGAACATTTTGGGACATAAAGAACATGCACGTCTGTTTATATACTTAAATCCAGATGGATCAAATACCTTTAAAACAGGTAATGGACAAAGACTGTTCACAAAAGGTTTCATCCCTCTTCACTGATTCTGTCTTTTGTGTTTGGAAGGAAAACTTCTTCAGAACTGTATAATTTCTCCTGAGAGCTTTTGTGGTCCAGGATATTTATGAGCATCAGGAGATGGCGTGCATGAGAGCACAGTGCTAACATACATCAATATGCAGTACTCTGTGCCCTTTGCAAGGATGTTGATAAATACTTAAAGAGCTGCTAACGACTAACCATAAAGTTTGGAAAACATCCTGTTCATAGATGGATCTTGCATTAAGTGGTAGCATCAGTATTTTCCGTCACTCAAGAAAACCTCCTAAAAACCTTAATGATAACTGCATGAAATGAAATCCTTCTTGGCATTAAGCTTACTGTTTTTAAAGGATACCTTTAAAAACATGGATGCTTAAGAAAATATTTTGTGTTTTTTCTAAAGGCCTTGCTGGTAATGAAGCCACGAGGAAGAAGAATTGCATGGTAGCACATGATCTGCATAGAACTGACCCCACCATGGCGTGGTTGTGATATTTTCAGCAGTGTTGAACATAGTCCAGGCAATACTATGAACCAGGGGAACCACAGAACGTATTTACAAGTTTATTGTAATGTAGGCTCAACTTTAGTTAATGGAGCTCTTACTGCCCAGGTCATTGGAAACTACAAATTGTCACACAGTGCTGTGCCAGCAAACTGGTGAATCAGCTGTCTGGGCCATAAAATAGGACTTTAGCTAGGAAACTGAAATTCTCTGCAGCTAATCTCTAGAGCTTTTCAATGGGAAAAAATATTGCCAACATCTTTTGTGAGAAGAGACTCTTAACGTTTCATTTGTAAAAGTGGCTTTGCATTGCTACCATAGGTGTTACTATGTGATACTATCCGATGCTTTCTGGAGGTAGAAGTCTCCGGGACACTGTTGTCAACTAGTGGGCTCAAGAGAGTTTTACTCAGGCAGTGTTCTCAGCATTTCTTTCCTTTCAGGAAAAACTGAGCAAGAGAGAAAGCAAGATAATGACACAAGAGCATGTGAAAGCACATGAAGTCATCTCTGACTTAGTCTCAGGACTGCTTTCTTAAGGCATTCCTTCCTTTCCCAGTCAGTTCCTGTCTGCTCATTCCGAACAGGTGATTTTGTCTGTCACCACCCTTGAACCAGGGCTAGTGTTCAGCCAGCACCACTGCCTTTTACCTAGGCATGCAGCCCACACAACCCTTGCTCACCAGCTGGCACTTCCAGAGAAACTGGACTGCAAACAGATGCGAAGGCAAAGTCTCCTGTGGTTCCCCTGGGGCTGGGTTCATCGTGTTACTAGGGATGGGGGCAATTGCACAGCTGCTCTGATGTTTCCTGGGGAGCCTGTATCAGGCCTCTGTCAGCTGCGCTCCTTCATGGAGGAAAACTACCCACTCCCTCAGATCTCACTAGGTATCACTTCCAATCAGCAATAAAGCTGTTGAGAGATTGCAACCATAATGGTAATGAGGGACCCCTTTTCTTTAGATTTGTCGCAAATACTTACGTTTTGTGTGACTGTCTAACAGTGTCGCTTCCAGAGGTATATGTGTTTCTTTGGCTTACGCCTCTAATTTAGCTCTGTTTCTCAAATAGGTGCATATTTTAATGGGATCCTGCTATAAAACAAAGAAGTTTCTGCTTTCGCTGGCTGAAAATAAATTGGGACCTTGCATGCTACTGGCCTTAAGGGGTAACCAGACAATGGTTGAGGTAAGCCCTAAACATACATGGTTATGGTTTACGAGCAGTTTCACACTGCCTTTCCCAGAATTAGGTCTAGTGGAACTAGAGAAGCCAAGTTCAGGTTTGTGTCATATCAAAAACCAGCAGTTGTGTTTCTCTTCATTAGGTGCGATGGAATATTGTTATTGTGCAGGTATGAGTGCGAATTACATGAACAGTGGCTGCAGGAATATTTGGAGAGAGACTGTTTGCTCTAATTCAGTTGGAGAGGCCAAGTTGGGAAATAAATGGCCATGATAATGTAGGCTGTGGCACAGGGTCAGAACTCAGAACCACAAGGCTTTTCTGTGACTAAATTCCTGATGCTTGTCTTGCCACCTGCAAAATGAGCAGTGCATAAGTACTGCATTTGCAAAACCTTGTTTACTTGCATTAATAATCGGGGGGTTTTGTGCTTATGATTGGTTATTTTGTTGCACTAACAGTTTAAACATATTTTTCTGGGTTTCTTTAAAGATGTTTCTTGATAAATGCCATCATACATTTTAAATGGAAATAGAGGATGGTTAAATAGGTGGAAGGAGTTACAGTTTTTCCTTGAGCTAGGTCTCTGTGTGTGCTAATTCAATCCAGTAAATAAAAGAGTGCGCTGTGTGAATTTGAATATAATGTTGCTTGATTTTTTTCATTAAAGATAATTAGAATGATGGAGGCAATAAAAGCTGTGCATTCTAATTGCAATAGCATGATGTGTAGCTGAAAAGGCAAGGAGGCATGAAGGGGGCAGCTTGTGTCCTAAGCCCATGCAGCCCATTCCCTCGTGTCTAACTTGCTCCCGGCAGCCCCTTGCCCAGGGGTGAGTCAGGCATATCTCCAATGAGATGTAGGGTGTTTTGGCCACAGCAGCAAGCTCCCAGCATCACCTTCTCTCAGATCCTCCCTGACCTTTCCTTAACCTGCCTCATAGATAGCATACACTTCACCTGCGTTCTGCTGGCACTTAGGGACAGAAAACACAGCACTTAGGGAACTGCTTTGCTCTGCTGCTGATGTGTAATATCCCAAGTGTGCCAATCTGCAGTCTAGCCAGTGTACCTGGCAAATACTGGATCGATTGTACCTGTTCTGAAGCAGGCTGTGGCATGAATCCATCCTCCAGGACTGATGCAAAGTAATTGCGCCTCTCAGTCAGAAGGAATGAGCTCTAATGGAAGACAGAATAGATAGTCTGACTTTCAGACATTAGAGTTCATTCTTTGCGAATAAAAATTGGTTTCTTGTGTTGGAAGGTCAGCAAAGGTTGCTGTGATCCTCTAATCTAGCCTGCATTATGCGTGCTCTAAGAACTTACCCAAGTAATTTAAACTACAAGGCCAGTGTAATTAGGATATTTTGAACAAACTGAATTTAAGTACCGCAGTGACCACTCTCCTTTCTTTCTGCTGCTAGATTTTGTGTCTGATGCTGGAATACAACATCATTGATAATAATGACACCCAGCTCCAGATCATCTCTACCCTGGAAAGCACAGACGTGGGAAAGAGAATGTATGAACAGCTGTGTGACAGGCAGAGGGAGTTAAAAGAGCTGGTATGTCACCGGGCATGCAGTATTGCCATAGCACGTTGTGGTCTGTCCTCTCCAGAAATGGAGGTACAAAAGAAAGACAAGCAGGGTGTGAAATTCCCAGTTAACAACAGGATGGGAGCAGTATTTGGAGGATTTTACTGTGAATATATATACTGCGTGATATTTACTGATGTGTCTAATCCCATACTATGTTTATGAATGATATTCAATAACCTGCTTAGAATCTGTGTGAAAGAATAAAGGTGAAATCCTGATGTTTCAAGATCTTGCAAGTCAGCTTGTCAAATTCTGCCACCTTTTGACATATGAGTAGCAAATGGTTCTAGTGCTGGCCAGCATTTCTTAATGCTGTGACATTCACAACATTTCATGAGATGGTCTTTGGGTCTAGTTCTCAGGGCAAGAGCCTATGAGAAAAGATTCCCTCCCCCTTTTCTTCCCCCCCAATATTGAAGATGGGATCTACAGTTTGAGTGCTCTCATTAACAGTTTTTCACCTATGCAGACAAACCCACAGTCTTCCTCCTCCCTCTTTCACACTTATATTTGTTGTCTTTAACCCCTGCCTGAAAAGCATATGCTTTTTTTGAAGTCAAACATGATTTTATCAGCTGTGCAGTCTCAACCCCTTTGCTGCGTTAGCCCAGCATTTTAAGGCTGTTTCCTTTAAAGTGAAAGCAACCAAGTAATGCGAGGCTGGATCAGACAAAATGCTGACCCACAGCATGAAGCTGCATTTAGTGAACGTCCCCTGGGTAGCAACAGGCCTGCGTGTAGCACGCTCAGGAAAGAATCTGTCAGTGCAGAAAGAGCAGGGACAAAGTGGAAGGGCTGGCAGGGAGCTTTGAAATTGGAGCAGGGTTCGCTCTAGTGTTGAGCTTGATAGACTTCAGATGGTCTGAAATGTAGAATGGCAACTTGTTTGACCAAAATATCTTCTGTCTTACAGCAAAGAAAAGGTGGTCCCACAAGATTAACACTGCCATCCAAGTCCACCGTAAGTTGATCACGTCAATAGAGAAACGGGCTGTATCTTACTGTATTTAAGCACTTGGCTTATGTTTGCCATGTGGTGCGGTTGTTTTGGGGAGTTGAGAGGGGAGTCATGCACTCACTCTGTCAACACAACTGGAGTTTACACAAGTAAGGGCATATTTCTGCTCTTGGGCCTGTGCAGCAGTTTCCAACACAAGTCCAAGCATCAGGCTGTCAGGTTTATACTGGTGTGCAGATTTGCAATTGTAGATTTGGGGGCAGAATTTTGCATTAAAAAAAGCAGACTTCACAATGTCCCGTTCTGGATCTTCGACACGGAGGTCTGACAGAGACCCATCATTGTTGCAGTTAAGCCTGGTGTAAACCCAGACTAACTTCACTGAGGCCAAGTGGTGGTCCTGAATATGGTTTGGATCTAGAACTTGCAATGAAACCTTCATTAAGTTAAAAGGCCCACTGAAGCCTTCATGTCTCGTAAGGATACACACGCAAGGAAAACTTTTGTCCTCATGTCTGGATAAGTTTTTCCCAGGGTATGTGAAGCAACACTGCCACAAGAGCCCAGCTGCCTGCCAAACAAACAGAAACTTCTCTGTGTGGTTCTCTATTACTGTAAACAAGTCATATAATTGTGCAACTCCTGCTGGTTAACAGTATCGGTGACACTGCTGCATATTGCAGGCTGAGGAGTCGATAATCTTGCTCATCCATCTCTGGTTTGCTTTCAGGATGCAGACCTGGCCCGCTTGCTAAGCTCAGGATCTTTTGGGAATCTGGAAAACCTCAGCCTGGCCTTTACCAATGTGACAAGTGCTTGTGCTGAGTACCTCATTAAACTGCCTTCTCTCAAGCAGCTGAACCTGTGGTCAACTCAGGTAAGTGCTTTACAGACTGAAACTCGGAGCAGGAACCAATGCTGACTAATTTTGAAATTTCACATTACATCAGCACGAGAAGAGAGTGTGAAGAGGCTTGTTTAGAATGAGTTTGTCTTTGTGCTATTTTTACAGGGCCTTTCTATGGTCTAGCTCATCTTGGAGGCTGATTTTTCTTTCCCACCTTTCTTTATTATTTCTTACATTTTATTTTAAATTATAAAGGAGTTGCTGCTTGGGTTGAATGTTCCAGTCGGGTGTTGTTTATACTGTGTATTTTGCTGTGCTGCTTTTCATCTGAGAAGCACTTATGTTTTCACCCATTTGGGGTGACAAAAGGGAGCCTGTGCAGCTCATCTGGTCAAGTGAAGCAGGGAGCCTGTGCAGTGCAGGCAGTGAACTGCTCTGAATGCTGATCAGCCAGGATTTCTTTAAAAACAACAGCAACAAAAAAAAACTCAAACAATGAATAAACGGAAGGAAACTATAAATGAGAATGTGGTTATTTTGTAAGCAGAAAGAAGCCAAGTTAACTGAACAAATTATTCAGCTGATACTTGAAAGAGTTTAAGTTAATTTTTTCTTCTACATTTCCCTGCTGGTTTTGGTCTCGGAGGTTCTCCATTGAACAGGTTTTTCTCATTTTCTGTTAGCACCTATTTGTAGTGCTCGCTGAAAATATGTTTATTCTCAGTGCAACCACAAAAAGCAGCATTTTTTTTTTTTTTCCCCACTCAAATGTAATGTAAATAATCTTGTTTTGTTTTCTTAATTACTTTTGTATCCCAGAAATTTCTTCTTTTTCTGTGGGGAATATGAAGTCCAATCTGATTGCTTGCTTGTTTTAACACTGTCTTGTATCTCCTCCAGATTTGTCCTAACAATGTAACTTTGGGATTTGAAAACTTTGATGCTTCTTACTCAAAATGGGTTTGATTTCATTGGACAAAGAGCCTGCTTTTTGTATCATCTTCTTTTTTTTTTTTTTAAATTATTAAAAAAAAAAAAGTTTAAATTCCACTTATTTTGTGATATCCTGGTTTCCATTAATCTAGAATTTAGCAACAGCAGAAACCAAGTGGGTCAATAGAACAATTACCAATCAATAGTACATTGTTCTTGGGACCAAAATAGCTAATTAATACCACTTGCATTATGCTCTTGTTTTGTGATGTGGTTGGGAACTGGCTGAGACTGCCATAACCATCTTGTATAGCCCGGGTGGGAGCGCCCTCATACAAAGTCCAGACTTCAAAGGCACCATTCTGATTAAATGATGGCCTGCGGTTAAGTGCGCACAAGTCACTTAATTTTTCTGTTCCCCATCTGCAAAGTGGGGATAAAACTATTTGCTTTCTCCCTTGTCATTTGAGATTGTGGTAAACAATCAGAGTGTGGCTTTGAGGGCTGATCTGCAAACCTCGTTTCAATGCGCCCTGTTTGCACTGAGCTACTCACACATGATTTTGTTCATGCACTGTTTGAAAACAACTCTACTTGCACCCCACAGTTTGGAGACGCAGGGCTGCGGCTTCTCTCTGAACACCTCACGATGCTGCAAGTGCTCAACCTCTGCGAGACGCCTGTCACAGATGCTGGTTTGCTGGCACTTAGTTGTAAGTGACCAAAATAAGCTACAGAGGAAAATGACATGGGTTTAGAGGAATTCACGTGGGTTCAGACAGAAGATTGGTTTCCCGGCTGCCATGGCGCTGCTTCCGCAGGGATTTAGGACAGGCTGTGGTTGTGTTTGGGTTTAAACTTCCCTCCTCCCTGCCCACTCCAGTGGCTGTTAAGCTGCAGGCAGGGGAAGCAGGAGGGTGATCTGAGCCCGATGATGCTCAATGGGCTTTGCTGTCCCAGACTGTACTCTGGCTCCTGCCTCTGACTTTACCAGTGGCACTTGTCTCAATCTCACGTGGTGACATGTTGCCCTGAGACTTCTCAACTTTGTTTCATGGATGCTGTCTCCTTGGGTGGAAGTCTGACCTTGTGATGCAGGAGGGGAAGATTGCAAAACCACGTAGCAACTTATTAGTGAGTTTAGCAACTGTGGGCAGCAGGTTTCGTGCCCTCTCTGGCCCTTTTTTGTTCCTTCTTTCTGGGTAGGTGAAACCCTCACTATTCTTAATTTAAATAGGCTGAGGCAGAGCGGGGCCATCTAAGCAGCATTCAGGATTCCCCCGTGCACTGAGAGCTGCTCAACGTGCCAGAGTGAAAACCTTTCCTGCATCCAACAGTGTATTATAAACCTCGCCTGTTGGGTTTAAAGGGCTCCTTTAATAGGCTTGATCCTACACAGACGTGCCAGACAGGCCAGTAGTTATGGCTCATCTTAGGAAACTATTCTGCTAAGTAGTGGAGCCTAAAATGGAAATGGGGGGAGGGAGGACTGCTAGATCAGCATGGCCCCTGCGTGCACCGTGCCGAGCACTGAGAACGGGCACTATTCAGAATAATGTGCAGGAAACTGATTATGAGAAGTTGCCTGAACTCCTTTGAAGTCAGCGGACTTAAGCATATGCTTAATGGCCCTTCCTAAATAGGGACTTTTTCCTGGATGGGGGCCCAAACAGCTGTTTATCCATTTGTACTTCTATATTTTACGCTATTCAGCTTTTTCCTGAGTGCGCCGCACACAGTCATGTCTTGTTTATGCTTTGACCTACCGTAAGCTTGATATTTTAAGAAAACGCAGCATGATCATAAATATTTGTGCGTTTTCTCTTTTAGCCATGAAGAGCCTGTGTAGCCTGAATATGAACAGCACCAAACTTTCAGCAGATACCTATGAAGATCTCAAGGTATTTCTGAATTGCATCCACTAAACATGAAAAGTAGCTGGCCCACGAGGACTTGCACATTTAGCGAGAGTGTGGTGGTAGTGCCTAGGGCAGAGAGAACTGGCCCTGTGGAGTGGGTAGCATGAAAGTCATCTGAAGAGGGTGAATTGCATTATTTTGGGGAGGTGATGGCTGAAAACAGCTTTGTGAGGTTGCTGGCTTTGATTGACTCAGGAAACGGTTAATATGCTTAATAGGTAAGTATGAGATGGAATCTTTTCACCAGTGCTATCAACAGTAAAGGTTTCAGAAACAGGAGCATATTGTTTGTTTCTGATGAGGGTACAGAGACAGGTAAAATCTAGTTCACACCTCCAGAGCCGTGTCCTGTACTGTTAACAGGACCAAAAGTAATGTGGGTGAGCAGTATTACAGAGCCATGATACAGAATGCAAAGGGAGAATTGAAAGCCTTGGGGAAGGTGCAGGTTTATCTTTGACACCTCTTGGACTGGAACTGGGCTTTAAACAGAAACGCCTGTGCAAATGCCCAGTACCGAGTTTAACATGTGAGATTTGTACTATGAGTTTACAACTGCTTCAGCAAAATGGTGTAAAGAACTAGAATGTAGCTGTGGGAGAGGAAGGGCGCAGGTGCTTTCAGGCAAAGACTGCCTGAGATGTGTTGGCTTTCATGACTTTACGTGGACTTGTCTTCACGCTGGTGGTGTGTGAGTTGCATCTCCCGAAGTCTTACTTTATAAACCCAATGGCTCAAGATGAAGCTCAACATTATGTTGTCTTGCGTGTTGAAACCTTTGATTGTGCCAGGCTTACAAACTTGGGTTGAGTTTCAGACTTGAGGCAAGTCCTGAAGCTGCTCTGCTTTCAAAATGCAGCATCTCTCTTTGGTTCTGGCTGTGGAGCCAGGGCTCCCCCGGGGACTCGGTTGCAATGCTGCTAGTGTGGATTTTTCAAGATCAAGTTTTTAAAGGTTGTGTCACAATTGTAAATGCAAAGAAGTTGTTCTTGGAGTTAACAGCTGGTTTGCAGATGGGTTCACACAATGGAGCTTGTATCAGGCCTCAAGCATTTATAGACAATCAAGGTCAATGCTGCATTTGGCCTAGGGCTCTGAAATCAAATCTGTTGAAGTGCTCCCCCAGTCCTACCCCTGCTTCTGAGCCCCTTTGCCACCAAGTTCATACCGAAACTCATATTTTCCTAACCGGTTCCCTCTGCTCTGGTATTGCATTAACAGTCCTTAGCAGCAACTAAGAAAGTGACTTGCCAGGGCAAACAGCAGAACTGGCTGTGAGCAAAGGCCCGATGATTGCAGAGAATTAAAAAAGCTGAGGAAACTTGTGCGTCACTTTTTCCCCCCTCTCACCTCTTTCATTGAGATTTATCTTAGTGGCCATTTTTTCAGAGCTCTGTGTGTGTTCGAAGGGTAATAGTTTCTTCCCCTGGGGCACATGGTTGTAGGTCTGTTGGGAACAGCTCAGACTTCAAAGAATGCATTTTTGATACAAATCTTTCCTTCTTCTCCCCTTGGTCTGCGAGAGCACTTGGGGCACACACCAGTGATGACATTTCCTCTCTGCTCCATCCCCCACCCCACGAAACACGCTTGCACACACACAGACACCCACATATGTACCAGGCAGGCTGAACCAGACAATAAATAAACACCCACTACTGAAGTCATTATTGCCTAACTGAAAAATTATTTGCTGGCAGTGTCTGTAGGATTATGACTAGCTCTTATCAAAATATGCATGCACATAAATCAAGGAGTGAGGTAATAATGAGTCCTAGAAACTTCCAACTCCTTAATTATGCCCTAGCCTAATTAAACATGTTTGTTTGTTTTGAGAGAATTAGCCGTATGATTATGGTCAGAGAGCACGGAAATGGGATCGATAAATAGGAACCCTGCAAACAGCCAGTTTGCCTCTGCCTCGCGCAGGGTTATTCAGGAACAATATGACAAAATGCAGTGGAGTTAAGGAAAGGAGACTACGAAGACACCGAAAGTTGCTAAAAGACACTCAAATTTCTTTTAATACGTGGAGGGAAAAATCAAGCAGTGACTGAGCGTGGAGGCTGAAGAAGGAACATGTGGCTGTTTGCTGCAGTTTGAGTGCACTGCCTTCATAGCTGCAGTTTGTCAAACAGGTTTTCGTAGAATCATGGAATGGTTTGGGTTGGAAGGGATTAAAGCTCATCCAGTTCCAGCCCCCTGCCATGGGCAGGGACACCTTCCACTAGAGCAGGTTTCTCAAAGCCCTGTTTTGCTAAGCATGTGTAGAAAGACTGGGACCTGATCCGGGCCTGGTGGCTGGTGCATGGATGTTACCAGAGCTGCCGGTGGGACTTGGTCCTGTGTTGTCTATGAAGGCTCCACACCATGTCCCTTCATTAACACCTGTATGCTCCAGCTCACTCCTGAGCTCAGCACTGGTGCTGTGCAGGGCCAAGGGTGTAGTGCATCTCACTGCACTTTGTGGCCAATAGATCCATCCTCCCAGGCTGCTGATGGTAGGGATTTGCCAGGAGCTTATTCCCTGAGTCCTGAACATGTGTCATTAATTCTGCCTTTTCCCTACCCTCCCACACAGGCAAAACTACCCAATCTGAAGGAAGTGGATGTCCGCTACACTGAAGCGTGGTGAACTCTCTGCCTCTGACTCTTCTCTTTTGCTTCTCGAGAGAAGGAAAAGGTTTTTAAAACAAACAGAGAAAAAACAAACTAAGAAAATAACTTTTGTCTAATCCCTGTAGAGCAGTGAGCTTTGGGACTTGGTGTTGGGAGCTGTGGTTGTGGGGGAGAGGAGTGGTGTTGTGTGTGTGTTTTGGGGGGGGGGGACAGGGCAAGCCTGGACCCAGCCGGATTCTTTCAGCTTTGTGATTTCAGAATCTACATAAATTTAAATAGAAAAGTTAAAAAAAAAAAAAAAAAAAAAAAAATTGAGAAAGAAAAAAAAAAACCCCAAAGAAAAAAAAAAAAACTTTGTAGCAGCAAGAGGATTATAAAGAAGAAAAAACCAAAAAAAAACCCAAAAAAACCAAAAAAAACCCAAAAAAAAAAAAAAAAGAAAAAAAAACACCTTTGTGGGTTTTATTTGCCTTTGTGTTTTATGCCGTGTGGAGAAAAAGAAAAAGAGTAATTCGTTGATTGTTATTTGCCTGGGTTTCCTTGGCTGGCACCCGGCCAGTCAGAACTCTGTCACCAGTTCTGCTCCAGAAAATCCAACTTACAGAAATCTCAAGAGAAGAAAACCAAAACCAGTATAATTTTCACCTCCCCCCCCTTGTCCTGCCGTTGTTACGCAAAGTAGTTGTTTTTTTTTGTACATAAGATTTACATAATGCACCTATTTAAGAAAATGGTTCACAAATAACAGGTCTGGGACCTGTCTTTTATTTATGAGTTGTTAATTCTTTTACCTTTTTTTCTTTTTTTTTTTTTTTTTTTTGCATTTAGAACTGTATAAACTAGTTTGCTGTCTTGTTAGTATTATTTTTATTTTTAAAGGATTTATCCTCTTTGGAGAATTGCCTTTCAGTAACGCATACTGTATTATACTCCCTGTCATGACATTCATCGCATTGTCCTTGCTGACTTCAAAATGCCTCAACTGTTATCAGATATTTCCTTCCTGTTATCAAGTAGGAAGGAAAATATCTCTCATGGGGTTATAGTTGTAGGGGGAAGGGTGCAGGGATTAATTAAAGCCACATTTCCTTCTGAAGCCTGAAAGCTTTCTCTAGTCTTTTAAACTGTGTCAGGTTTAAATGTGGGGATAGGGACGAGACACCGTGTATTTTGCCAATGGGGTATTCGCCAAACTCTGTAGCTTTTACAAGTTGCCTCCGTTGTTTTCTGTGTACGTCCAATATTTCAGAAAGAGAAAAAAAAGCTCTCCCTCCATGTTGTGCATCAGTTCGTTCTGTTCCCCCCCCTTCCCTTTCCCTCACTACCTGTTCTGTGCACGCATTGTTCTGCATGTTCCTCTGGGGAGACTGAAGAAATAGCGTTGTTGCTGATCTGATAGCTCTGATCTGTCTGTAATGTGACTGCTACATTTTTCAAACTCCACAATTGCTTAGAAGGTGATTTTTTTAATAATTGTGGTTTCTTTTATATCTACGCTGTCGACTCCCTTTTTTTCATAATGAGCCTTCATTGTACAGACCTGCTTATTTAAAACAAACCAAACCAAAATGAAATGATGTTTTTTTCCTCTGTTTAACACCTTTATTTCTTTATTTTATTCTTCAGCACCTCAACGTTTCACATACAGCCAATGTTATTTTTTTTTTATATATATAAAAATATATTATATTTAATCTTATTCAATGGAAGCCAAGCTTTTGGGTTTTGTTGTTTTGGTTTTGGGGGTTTGTTTGGTTGTGTGTTTTGTTTTGGGGATTTTTTTTTTTGTTTGGGTGGTTTTTTTTTGTTTGTTTCGGGGTTTTTTTATTTTATTTTATTTTTATTTTTAACCTTTGTTGCTGCCCAAGTCATAGGGTTTTCCCTTTTTCATTTTTTTTTTTTTTTTTTAAGAAGTGAAACGGGAATTGAGTCTTAACTCAAGTAATGTGCCAGGTTTTCCCCCCTTCAAATCCCAAACTGTATGAAGATGCAGTATGGGAAGAAAGAATTAAAACAAATTAAAAAGAAAACAAATTAAGTCAACATTTTCCTTAGCACTGTTGCTTTTACCAATGGTTTACTACTACTGTTCTGTAGCTGTGTACAAAGAGATGTGAAATAATTTCAGGCGAAAATAAACTGTAAGTGAGTATCTTTTAGCTGCGTGCTTTGTGTTTTCTTTCTCTGGCCCAGTGATGTGGGGATGCTGAGGGAGGTGCAGAGACCCCAGAGCTGGAGGGTGATGGCTTCATAAGGATGGGGTCTCAAGGAGCCATGGGCTCTCACAGCTCGCTCCGTGATGCTGTCATAGAATCGTAGAATGGTTTGGGTTGGAAAGGACCTTCCAGCTCCAACCCCCCTGCCATGGGCAGGGACACCTCACGCTAGACCATGTTGCCCAAGGCTCTGTCCAACATGGCCTTGAACACTGCCAGGGATGGAGCATTCACCACTTCTTTGGGCACCCTGTTCCAGTGCCTCACCACCCTCACAGTAAAGAACTTCTGCCTTAGATCTAACCTGAACTTCTGTTTCAGTTTAAACCCATCCCCCCTTGTCTTATCACTGCAGTCCCTGATGAAGAGTCCCTCTCCAGCATTGTTATAGGCCCCCTTCAGACACTGGAAGCTGCTCTGAGGTCTCCACGCAGCTTCTCTTCTCCAGGCTGAACAGCCCCAGTGTTCTCATCCTGTCTTCATACGAGAGGTGCTCCAGCCCCTGATCTCCCTCGTGGCCTCCTCTGGACCTGTTCCAACAGCTCCATGTCCTTCTTATATTGAGGACACCACAACTGCACACAGTGCTTCAAGTGGGGTCTCACGAGAGCAGAGTAGAGGGGCAGGATCACCTCCTTCAACCTGCTGGTCATGGTTCTTTTGATGCAGCCCAGGACATGGGTGGTTTCTGGGCTGCGAGCACACACTGTAGGCAGCTCATGTTCAGTTTCCCATTGACCAACACCCCTGCTCTGTGTGCACCTCGGTGTGCCTCAGCACTGCCGCTCTCCTCCCATCTGCAAAGCAGGGCCCAGGAGGTGTTTTCCATCAGTCGCCAGGTTTTGAGGTGGGACAATCACCTACAAGCAACAATCGTTGGGTGATGTGGTCTAGGTGAGCCATCCCTGCCCGTAACAGGGGGTTGGAATGAGATGATCTTAAGGTCCTTTCCAACCCTAACCTATGATTTTATGATAGGAGGAGGACAGTTGAGCCTCTGTGCGGCCAGTTCTTGCACCCCTTACCCAAGACCATTTATCTCTGCACCATTCCTAATCCTTCCCAGGCTCAAGGAGTCCTTGCACTGGCCATCGAAAGAGCTGCCTTGGTGGTTTGGGTTTTGTTTTTCTCACTGGTTGCCCAAATTTGAAGTAGTACTGGGAATAGTGGGGCATTTCTAGACTCGAGAGGGGGTTCTGTATGTTAAAGTGCATTTCAGGGCAGCATCCAATGTAGGGATCTGCTGCATTTGCAGTCTGCTCACTGTCCTTGATAAAACACACCGGTGTGCCGGCTGGGCGCCAGCAGAATATCCAGCTGAAGCTTCACAACCCTGCTTCGATTGTCTAGACAATTACTAAACCTCTTTAGCTTTCAAACAAATGGGACCCACTTGAAACCAATTCCTGCAGATGTTCACCTTCATCATGTTACCTGGCTCTTATAGTCTTGTTTTTATCTGTATTTCTATCCTGTTCCACAAAACAGACCTTAGAACATGCAGTACAAGATTTGTACTGCGTTTCTAGTACTTCTTGGAGTAGTAGTACTCACAGGATGGCCCTTGATAAAGAGAATAAACCATGCGTGTACTTTTTTCTCTACTGAAACAAGACAGCTGGAGCTGTCAGGCTTTTTGAGTCTTTTCCCCTTGAGCACTCACTGCTGTGTATGGGCTGTCCTCTCCTGGCAACGGCAGGTTCTGTACAAAGCCTTTCTGGGCCCTGAATAGCCAGAAACATCTCTGTGGTGGTGCATGAGGGACTGAGAAGTTGCCCAAAAAAGCAGAGCTTTAGGCCTTGATGAAGCACAGGTTGGACACAGCTGCTTTTCCTCCTGCGGGTGATGGCTCCTTCCCTGCTGCTCCCCAAGCTCTGCCTGCTGGGCAATCCATAACAGTGGTTGTCTTCTGCAACCTCCTGGGCAATGGAAGGAGCTTGGACATCCTCGGTGCGTTGGTGTTGTTGGAATACCAGTGATGACCTGGTGCGAACAGGGAGCAAGCATGTGTGTGCCCCCCAGGCACCACTGGTCCTGCCTTCTGCAGTGACCTCCACCAAATCACTGCCCTGTGCCTCATGCACCTCCCAAACCATCAAATCCTTGTTCTGATTTGAACAAAACCAGAGTGACCTCAAAGGTGATCAATGTCTTGTTAAATAAACCAGTGCTTGTGGTCTGTCTCACCTCAGAGGAGTCATCTCTGGGCCAGGGCAGATGCCTTTGGCCTCCAGCCCACGGCAGTTACAGAGCAGCATTGTTAGAAGCTCCTAAGGGCTGTGCTGGACCAGGGATTCTGTATTGGTTACAAAGGGGAGGATTAGCCATGGCATAGGAAGAGTTGCTGTATATCAGCTTGTGCTCAGAAAGCTTTCCCTGATTATTTTTCTGCTATGGCACCAGTGCCCTGGTGTTTTCACCTGGATAATGATGCCCTCTTGCCTTTCAGTGCTGCTGCCTCATAATAGGAACCAGTAAGAGGCTGCTCCATTTCATTTAGGAGGTTACTGCAGCCCATCTTCCCAGGGACTATGAATACCAGGGGTTTGTCTAACCTACAGCTTTTGGCTTTCAACCCGAACTAGTGCAATAGCTTTGATGCAAGTCTAAAGAGCATACAGAAGAGCATAAAACTACAACACTGCCTGTTTCAGGAGTACTTTTCTCATGTCCTCATTAAAACTCAGCAGTTGTCCTACCTTCCTATTGCTTCTTCCACTGCCCACAGCTACGTTTTGGGTTTCAGAAGACCAAACACCTCAAATCACAGAAAGTACCTGTTGTCTCCAGTTTCCCACTGGGTGGATGCAGCTTGTTTGTTACTCAGAGTAAGATATATGCCTAAAATCCTGACAATTCAGCATGGATTTGCTTAGAGGGGAGTGCTGCAACAGCTGCTGACCTGAAGTGTTGTGTGGCTGTGTTTTTACCAGTTAAGAGCTTGGTATGTCATGTTCATATGGTGTTTTCACACCAGGTAAAGCCTGGCTTGTCTGAAAATCTTGTCTGTGAGGACCTGAGGGCTGGTTGTGGGATCTGATGGGAGATGTGGTAGATGGCACCAGGGTGTAGAGCTTCTGCTCTGTCCTTCGGGCAGACCTGTCCATTGCTCGGTGCCCTGTTGAGGTCTGTGGGTATCCTGATCTCCTGAGAGCCGGATGTGTGTCCCCAGAGCGGACAAGCCTTGCCAATGGGCTTTGAGCATGTTTGTCACCATGTCAGGGCCACCCCTGCCAAGCAGGGGAGAGGGTCCACCTCTGAGCCCCAGCACTGAGCACAGAAAGTGCCTCTGATATTCTTCACTTCTTACACTTTCCAGAGAGCATCGAAGCCTCTAAAGACCCCCAAAGACTCTGGAGAGATAAAGACCTCTTGGAAATATAAACAAATGCAGTAAAGGTATGAAATAGGAATGACGGGCTCAAAAGCAAAGTATGGATGCAACGCCACCCAAGGTTGCCATGTTGGAACTGGGGTTGTTCTGTTCTTTGGCATTTCCACTCCCTGATAGCTGGGAGCAGCAATAACTTCCTGTCTTATATATACAACGATTTCTAATCCAGAAAAGAGCTCCTTGAAACTTTCTACACATCTATGAGCAATAGGACCGTAGTGCTACCACCATTCTCACGCTAAAGGCAATGCTGACCTCTCCCAGCCCCTGTAAAGCCAACCAGCTGTACCTCTTAGAACACATCAGTCAACTATATTGCCATGTCTTGATTTTTTAATGATTTTTTCCAACTAAATAGAGTACATGTATCAAAATATTTGTTTTAAGTGGATGTTATCATGCAGGTTTTTTCCATTTTCTTTTCTATTGACTGGGGATCATCTGAAGTAAATATTTGAGATAAGCCATTTTTATTAATAACAGATCTTGGAATATCCTTTTTGCCAGTAATATTAAACATGCAGGTATTTTTCCTGCTACCCCTGTATTTGCTTTTTTTTTATTACTGTTTTTTTCGGTTTAGACCTCATTTTCATGCTTTTCACCTACCAGCTAGAACAAGCGCTGAAATACATTTGTAACTTTAAAATAGGCCCTAACTTCTCTGTATGTATGCATTTTAAATATATTCATACAAAACCCACAAGTAAGTGCTTTTGTATTAAATTATATTAAGTTCTTTTGAATAGGAAACTTTGTTTTGAATACTGGGTCCTGCTGACCTGCTGACTGTCTCACTTTAATGAAAGTGTTGTTTGTGTCTTTGGTATGCAGTATACCTTGTTATGTTTAAAATACAGAAACCTTGGCTTAGGGATACTTTTCTTTCCATATTTTACCAATTATGATGACATTAAAGATAATGAACGTACTGAGTCATTTACCAGGTGCTTTGAGATCTTGGAGCTTGGTTTTGTTATTTACTGCTGCTCAGAGAGGCAGGGTTGTGACCCTTAAAGTTTGAAGAAACACATGTATCAGAATGACCCAAATTCCAGCTTAAGCGTCATGTTAGAAAAATGCAAGTTTTGGTTGACTGTTGTTTGTAAAAGAGAAGAAGTATATTAAAACTAGTCTATTGACTACGATTTTGTGTTGTTCTCCGATCCTGTTTTACCACATGGCGCTTTCCCCAGCCCTGATGGATGGGATGAGCAGTGGCAAGGCTGGGTGAGCACCCTCATGCCTGTGAGCCTGGAGCCGGCTGGATGAGGCCCATCAAGATCTTCTTCCTGCTAAGTAAAAGAGCAGATCCCGCTCTGCGTGGTGAGCTGGTGTAGAAGCAGAATTTGCTCAGTGTAAAACAACAATGAAAATAAACCAGACCTTTATAAAAATCACAGCTACATCTGGAACAAAAGTTCCCCATGGCTCAGGGAGAAGGGCTGTGTGTGAGAGGGGTGCACACGAAAGACAAGCTGAGCTGTAACACTACTCCTGTCCTGTCATGTAGGTGAAACTCTTGTTTTGACATTGCAGTGAACTAGCTAAAATGTAGAATATTTTTGGCTAGAACAGCCTGACCCAGACGTCGGCAATGGTCCATTATCAACAGCAGTAGTCCTGATACACGAAAGTTAAGGGATGCTCCATGGAAATCAAGGATTTGCTTAACAGGATTATATCCATCCCTGGGGCTGGCAGAGGTCTGAATCCTCTTGCTTGAGCCTGGTGAAGAAGCCACGTCCCACTGTCATGGTTAATGGCTCCATGCTGGGTGTCATTTGAAGAGAGATTATTGGTTTAGTGCTGGGGGGACGCTGCGCTAGTGCATGTGGGGAGCTCACCTGGCTGCCTGGGGCAGAGCTGGGCCACCACCATGCAGCCTTTGGATGCTCATGCGGGGCACTATATGTCCCTCATGTAGACATGTGAACCCATCACCCTTTGTCCTATCAGTACAAGTCCCTGATGAAGAGTCCCTCTCCAGCATGCTTGTAGCACCTTTCAGACACTGGAAGCTGCTCTGACGCAGCCTTCTCTTCTCCAGGCTGAATAGCCCCAATGTTCTCACCCTGTCTTCATACGGGAGGTGATCCAGCCCCTGATCATCCTCGTGGCCTCCTCTGGACCTGCATGGTGAAAGCCACAAGTGTAGTTTGAAGCAGGTCTGCCAAATGGCACTTGCACCTCCACAGTGCAAAGCCTCTCTCCAAGTCACCTCCTTCATGTTTTGGGAGCTTCCAAACCATCATCTTCCTTGGAAATACTGTCAGTTTTTGAACTCGAATGGTGTGAGGAGGGATTTAGGTCTGGTGGACGGTGCTGCAGAGCCCAGGGCAAAGTCACCTCCTGAGAAAGATGAAGGAGTTGATAAAAACCAGCCTCAAACAGGGGGGGAGAAGAAGGAAAAACAAAAAGAAAGAAAGAAGAAAGTTGTTCTTGAGGTTAAGGCGCTGCGGAGCTGATGACATCAATGCTGCCATGGCAACAAAATCTTCACTTAGGTATGGTGAGCGCCCTGAGCTCCGGCTGCCAAGGAAACCCGCCCGAGCGCCGGCACACAGCCACCGCGGCGGCCCCGGGCCTTCCTCCTCCTCCTCCTCCTCACCCTGTCCCGCACTGAGGAGCTGCACCCTGCTCCGGGTCCCTCACTGAGGTTAGTTGGTGGCATCTTCCACTTTGCATCCCAGCAGCTCTGGTGCAGCCCGGGAATGACAAGGGTATTCTGCCATCAGCGTGGGACATGGTGGCTCTGTGACCGGCCATTGCCAGCACCACGAGTCACCTCCTGCCCGCTGATGGATGCCAGTGTCTTCATGAAGACCCCAACAAAGCTGTTGGCCTCGATGTGCTCATGAGTGAAGTTACTTTGGGTTTTGGGGCCAAATTTGGACTGACACTGGGCTCAGGGGCCACAGGGAGCCCAGCGTGGTGTAAAGCCCATTCATTTCCCAGAGAAGCACAAGCCACAGGGTACAGTGTGTGTGGCCCCATCCCCAGTGAATGGCTGGAGGGTGACCATGGAGCAGGAGGGTGGGACATTTCACATTCCTCCATGGCTTGAAATGCAGCACAAAGCAAACCCATCAAACCCATCATCTACAGCCATTTCTTTGCTGGGAGGCCATGCCAGCACAGCATGGGTCAGTTCTATGTTATTCTTTCTCACCTCAGTGATTCAGGTTTGCAGAATCACAGACTGGTTTGAGTTGCGAGGGACGTGTTAAAAGACTGGGAGTGCCTTCAGCATCAGGGACCACCCCCCAAGGAGAATTAAGGGATTTAATGAGATGAAGCAACAGTGTTTATCCTCCGCCACCACGTTTCCCCCTCACCCATTTCAGCAGTACAGATGAGAAACTCCTCATAAAGTTTGGTTATTCCAATGAAATACACTGATTTCAGACAAGAGCTGTCATCAGTCACCAGGGTGAACCCATAGGCTAACGAGCAGTGATAGAAGTGAGGAAAACAATTTGGCAAGAGGTTTGGAACTGAACAAAGCCCTGATTTCAGTGCTATGCTCAGTTGAAGCCATGCTGTAAGCTGGCCAAGTGTGAACATCCTGACCAGTGCTCCTGCAGCAGCTTTGACAGCCCAAAAGGATCCAAAGGGCCCCTCCAGCATTGTGGAAGGTCATTTGGTGGCTGTTGCTGACAGGTCTGTCCTGCTGTGAATTCACCTCCAGTGAAAACGTGTAATACAAATCCTATGAAATCTGACTGAAAAGATTCTTTTTCAGTGTATTTTAAAGCAGGCCTGAGTGACTATTAAGCAGTCTGGGGAATTTTGTTTGTTTTTTTATAAGTGGATATTGAGTACAGGCTTAAAGGCTCCAGTGATTTATCACGGCAATTGATGCATCACTTCAAATGCAGCAGCAACCAGCCGTGCGTGACCCAGAGAGAACCTCCGGTTGCCTCTCTGCGTGCCGAGGTACTGCTCTAGCTTTTATTGTTGAAGTTGCGGGGTTGGATCTTGGTCAAGCTGTTGTTATTTCAGAAACAGAAAAGAAAGAACCAATGCATCTAAAAGAGAAACATCTGCTCACATGTGAGACACTGCTGGCTTTCAGGCTTCGGGGGCTGCGATTCATCAGGCTCCGAGTCGGCTGAGTTGAGCCAGTTGTTGGAAAGGAAAGGAAAAGCTCAGCAGCAGCATGCAGAAGCCAGCAGTGGGGAACCTCACCAAGGGCACGCTGCGGTGGGTGCCCGAGGGTGATCACCGCCTCACACTGGGTTTAGTTTGGCCACGGAAAAGACACAATTTACCAGGAGGCAGAACTGCAGTTGAAGGGAAGCCCAACCTGCTTCTTGAACTCTAAAAGATGCAGTAAAATTACTCAGGTTTATTAATACAGCTGTAGTAGGAGTAAAGGCGATTAGCTAATAGCAAATCTGAAGGATTTTTTTAGGCCTGAATTTTTTGAGACTGATTATCAAATTATTTTGAAATAATTACGAATTTTACACAGCACCAGATCTCCACTACCCGGTTTCTGGTCACAAGAGAGGAGTGTAGTTAAGGGGAAATGACTCACGGCTGCCCGTGGTTAAAATTAATGAGATATTTATAAGGATATATTCCTGTCAGTGGCTTTTCTTTGTAGTCCAAGTTGGGATGATAGCATGGAACTCATTGCTGAGGACAACGGTGCCCTCACTGTGATGGTCACAGGGTCAGCTCTGGTAAGCGTAGGATCAGATGAGTGATGGCTTTTAAGGCCAAAAAACCCCATTCTGATTGTTCCGGCTGACTTGCTGCAGTACGCAGCCTGGTTTGCTCCCAAATTCCATGATAACTCTACAAAAAGTATTTAGGATGGAGAGAAGAGAGAAAGGAGATGATGAGGAAAAAGAGAAATCAGCTCTGGGACCTTGGGATGGGACTCTTTAAGTATGTTTTTTGGACATGCACAGAAAGCCTGTTCACATCCTGCATTATCTTCTCTGTAAGCAAGAGCTTTTCCAGGAGAGCCTGGCTTTAAATACACCGGGAAGAGAAATCCTTCCCCTGCCTGCACCCGGAGTTACGCAGCCTGTCACCTTCCCGCAGGGAAACAGCAGTGACTGTGCAAGCAGAAAGCTGTGTTTTCTGGGCTGCTTCAAAGCTTTGCTCTGCCAGCCAGATTATTGATCAAGAGGAAACGTTGGCGTTTCAGAAGCTTCCCCAAAAAGGCCTGGAGCCTGCTCGCTCCCATGCGTCACTGGGGCTGTTTTTATCCATGGGTTTTCCGGCGTGTTTAGCAGAACCGGGTCGTCCAGGAGGGACCCTGGCAGAATCTCCCTGCTGGGTGACTCACACTCGCACATCATGGGAGTTCGGGCTGGCTTCAACATACTGCACTTTTCAACTCTGATTCATGCCACTCCAGGAGAGTAAATAAGGCAACTCCACACACATCTCAACTGTGACAAGTTGCCTTCCCACTGGAAAGGTGTCGGGGCAAATGACAATGCCAGTGAATAGTGTCACCTATCACTTAGCCAGCAATTTCTTACAATAGGGCAAAGTGCTCTTCGCACATGTGGAGTGTGGCTTGCTGCAGCCCATTATACCTGCCCCCTTGCATGCGGCAGCAGGTCTTTATTAAAGATGCTGGGCTAATTTAGGCAAGCTTTGTAGTGGGTTTGCAAAAACCTGGGGACATTTATTAGCGATGTGAGGTTGACACTTTTCAGGCAGAGCTTTTCTCCACAGATCACTTCAGAAAGGTGGTTCAAAAAGGCAAACAAGCTCATTTGTCTGGATGGTTCCCAAAAGCAGGGTAAGCAAGGTCACTGCTGCAGAAAGCATTACTTGATATTGAAGCGTTTAGCACCATAGAGACAAAAATCAGGAGCAGTTTTTTTTTTATCTTTAACGGGATCTAAACTAATTATGTATCTGAAATCAGTTGTTTGCGAAAAAACTCCAGCTATCATTACTGGTACCTGAATGTTGGTAAGTCACCAAATTGTATCCTTGGGTCAGGGAAATGGGTAGCTGGATAACTAGCTGTTTAGTTGCTAATTAAGTCAGTGAAGCAATCCAGTTAAAAAGCCTTGTGCGCAGGTCAGGTTACTTCTTTACAGTTTCATTCCAATCATGGCTTGCTGCTTTGGCCAAGAAAGCCCAAGGAAATCAACCGGGTGCTCCTTACATCTCCATTTGAGGCTCTGTAGCTGGGGATCGCAGGCAGCAGCGGGCAGCCCCTGCCCCGGGCTAGCACATGACACTGCAAACCCAATGACTCAGCAGGACTATCTCTGCAAAAATCATCAAAAGAATGAAGACTCATTCTTTTTTCCTGATGTTTCCTGAGAGAAGATTGTGTATTTGTGTTTTTGATTCAGCTCGATCTGTTATTAAGAAGACCATGTATATATCGGTCTGTTCCTGAAGGAAGCTGAATTACAGGTCATTTTTTTCTGATTGCAGGTTGCCGGTGTGGCAGCAGAATGTGTTCCTACGCAGGTTAGTTGAGCGCAGGGGCAAAAGCTATTGAATAAGCATTAAATGAATTGGCTACTTGATTCCCAATGAATGCCAGCTCGTCCAGTTCTTTGCTCCCCTGGGCTTTAATAAAAACCTCATTCTTATCCTTAGACCTGCAAGAGGGAAATATCCATGGTAGCATAATTAGTGCATGCTATGCTACCTCTTATATTGCTGTAATATTGTCTTTCATTCCAAATAAAGAACGAACGAACTCCCCCAACATTTGATTACATGTGCTGTTCTTTCCTTCAGGCTTGTCAACATGAAGCACAGAGATTGCCTAATCTGTTCTTGTTATTTAATTATGTGACTATGGTACGCTGCTCTGGCTTCTGTCCATAACCCATCACAACTGGCACCACATTCCTGCCCAGCCTCCGAGTACTTCAAACACTGGTGGGTAAGGGAAGCGTATCCTCACATCTCTGCCTATCAGGTGCTGTGGGTGGTTAGCAAACACGGAGTAAGGTGGTTAGCAAAACCAGCTGAGGGTTCGGTGTGTGAAGCGCTGGGTCCCCAGCATTCAGGTCTGTGGCCTCAGAGGGACTTCAGCCAAGCCCTTGAGGAGGAGGCAGGTGGAGGTGCCTACACTCTGCTCGGCATGCCCACTCCTGGCTGCACGAGCTGGGATTTGTGTGCTGGCATTCTCCTTGTGCTCCGGTAATCCTCCCGGCCCCAGGTGCGGGATGAGCCAGGCTGGGTCCTCTGTGGCGTGCTGGCAGCTCCCGGTGGAAGTCGTGCTCCAAACCCTGCACAAGTGCTCTGCTGCCCAGCCAGCATCTGCTGCCATCAGGAAGAGCTGCAGCCTGAGTGTGTCTGGGGGCAGCATCTTAATCCATCCACTTAAAAATAAATGTATAAGTCCTTCTTCTGCTAAAATGCTGTTTGAGAATGGACAGAGAAGCTCAATTGTGCAGCTCAATAACATGGATGAGAGTTGAGCTTCAGTGATGTTGTATTAGGTGGATTTATCCTCTCAGCCTTAGTTAAACAGCATACCTGGTCCCGAAATCGTTGTCTACATTTATCTGGTTACTTATTCTGTCTCCCCCACAGAGCTATTAAAGTCTTGGGCTTAAGAACATAAAATGTGTCTCCGAGACAGAGATCATGCCCTCTTCAGTTGACAGTTTCCCCACATGTGGCCCTCAGCAGTGTAGCCATTTAGGCTAGAGAAGGAAATAAGGAAATAATTTGGTCCCCATTAAGCCACAAGGCTTAAGCCCTGAGACAGGACGTGCTTTCCTTCCTCTGCCACTTGCAAGGACATGGGTAGCCATCAAGACAGCAGACAGCTTAAAAATAAGGTCTTCTGCATGAAGTTGGTGTAGCTCTTGGAAATGGTCCCTAACAGTGGGATGGAAGTGTGACAGGGGGCTTAGAAAGAGCCACTTGGATCAATAGCTTTGCACAAGCACTTCGGTCCTTTACAGTTTTCATTAGGTGAACACCTGCAGAGGCACAAAGGGGTGTATTTTCCACCAAGTCAGTCCCATTTGCCTGTATCTAAGCAGCAGGTAACATGAACCTTGTGGGGATCCTGCTTTGAGGCTGACTTCTTCCAGCACCAGGAACATAGCACATACATGGGAGAGCTTTGAAAATGCAGGGATTTCAACTAGAATTTGGTGCTTGTGTTTCTTAGGTTTTGGGCATCCCTACCTAAATTCATGGGATGGCGGAAAGATGAAGGGCCTGTTTTCTTCTGCTTTCATTTCATTTTGCTTGCTTTGTTTGGGCCCCGTCACAGTGGTTCTTGGGCTCAGGCCCAGCACTTAGCAGCAGCAGCAGCACAGGAATTGATTTCAGCAGAATCAGACAATTCCCTAAATTATTAATGTTAATAGTGGACAAACCACAGAACACAAGCAAAAATACACAGAAGAAAGAGCTGAAGAAAAGCAAAAGGATGTCATCAGAATGATAAGAGGCAGACCGGGATAGAGAGAGATGTCCCAGGTGACTGAGACTAAGACGAAACACAAACGAAGAAGGTTCTGGGCAAATTCAAAAACAAAGCACACGTACTCATACCCTTGGAGATGTTCTCAAATGCTATCAAGGGCTCCAGAACCAGCAACAAGCATCCCACACAGAGAAATTCCTACATGGAGAATGGTGTGTGCTCCATGCCTGTACTACAAACCTGCTGGAGGAGGGCGAGCAGTGTGCTGTCCCCATGCCCTGCGTGGAGGTGGCCCTTGCGGCTGCCCGGTCTGTATGACACTGGGTGCTGGTTGGCAGCCTGCCTGGCGCGTCCTAGTTGTGTTTCTCAGAACCCCTCTGTGTTTTCAGCTGATTTGCTTTGACATCAGCAGCCGGCAAGAAGTTCTCTGTGTCGGGGTGTGTGGGAGTGCTATGTGACACCTTAATCATGCTAAACAGGAACACACATTCAGATTTCCTTGGTGTTTCAAAGAAATGTGATTTCCTTTGTGCTGCAAAGAAAGAGTTGACTTGATTGCGACTCTCTGTGGAGATCAGCTTCGGTGCCCGTGAATCAGGGTTCCAGGATCTCATTCTGGGATAAAAACAGGGAGATTAAACATTCCAGGCTTTGCAACTGCAACCATCAGGGTTATGTTTCTTGCTGGTGCCTGGAGGTCATTTTGAGGAGAGCTTTAATTGGCCAATGTATCACGAAATCAGATGTTCAAAACCGAAAATCAAAATCTGTGTCAAGTCAAAGTATCAGCAAATATTGTACTAAATCCCAACTTCTGAAACAGTTGTTAGTCATTTAGTGCAGGCACTGGAAACTAATTCAAAGTCCAAAAGAGTGATTCATTTGTTAATTTATTTCTCCTCCCCGTATGGGTGACAAACATTTAAAACCTCAGCGAAAACTTGGCTAGTGATAGTTCAGTACAGATTCAGCTGAGCATTTGCTGGCATGGATGAGATGAAACAATGGCAGAGAAGACCTGCTAGCACAGAGCCAGGCAAAGAGTGATACGTGACATAGGGTGGGATTTTATAGCTGCCGTGGCTTGTGATATGTGGCAAGGCTGTTGGAAAAGCTGGATTTGCCAGTGTGCTCATCCTGCTGACAGTTGCACTCATTCGCTCAGCCTTGCTCATCCAGAGGCACAGGACTGCTTGGATGCTCAGCATGAAAATGCCTTTTTACTTTTTTGTGATTAATGAAGTAACATTAAAAACCTCTACATTTGCTAAATTACCATGCATAGTAATCAGAAAAACTTCCATTGGATCTGATTAACGAATTTGAATTATTATGTTCAATGTAGAAAATGGCTGTGTTCCTGCTAGATATGTTGCCAGAACATAGGTCTGAAATGGGGTATTGTCCAGTACCACTGTCACAGAGCAGTGACGTTTTCAGTGTAGTTCACAAACATGTGATAGTTGCTGCTGCCCCGCAGCTTAAGTTTTCAGCACCGAATTAACTATTGCCTCATCCTATTCACATAGCGTGCAAAAAAAGTAGGTCACTCTAGGCAGCAGGTATTGCTCGGCTTGGAAATCCACTTCTGCATGCTCACAGTTCAGTAGCTCCTCTAGAGGAAGGATTACATCCATTGCCACCAGGCTCCTACCCCAGCCGCCTCTTCAAAAGAGCAGCGACCCAAGTTCTTCTCCCCAGGGCAATGCGAGGGCGCTTTTCCTTTTCCAAGTGAACTTTTCCAAGACAGGGAATGTCCCCTTCCATCTTCAGTGGCAATGCTCTTCCTGTTTTAATCGAAAGCTAATGATAAGCTCGTTTGCTCTCTGAATTGGGGTCTGCACTTCCAGCCTCAGAGTGGGAAATAACATCTTTGCTGAGGGGGAAGCTGAATTTCTCTTTCCATGTCTTGGTCTGCTGTTCCTCTGCGATGTCACAAAAGCCAGGTACTGCCCAGGAGCAGGATGAGCCCTGCTCCCCGTGGCTCCCGAGGGCCACTAGGATACACGGTGGGGTCCAGGGAACAGGGAAAATGGGAAAATCCCCACAGAGGTGGCCCAGGAGCTGGCTCGTAGAGCAGCACTGCCTTGGAAAGCAGGACAGTACAGACCAACACAAGCAGGGTGGGCTTGTCCTGTAAGCCTCTTAAGAGAAACTCAGTGTTTGACAATGTTGGATGTCTGTCTATGACAAGCTGCTCTTTCCCACAGTGCTCAGATATTCTCCTTTGCCTTGCTCAGGGGGATTAAGGCAGTTTGCATGAGCAGTTCTTGGCATCCAACCTACTTAGTATTTTGTGCTCTGAATCCTGTTTGCTGGGCTGCAGTTACCTAGCCTGGCCATTTGCAGAGGCTTTCCACAGCTCCCTTGCAGCTATGTTGCCATACAGTCCCACACCCAAAGGGGCTTCCTGTCATCTGCTCTTGCCTACTTAAGCTCTCCAAGCTGTGTGCCTGGCTTCTGGCCTGTATGGCACGTTTCAGCACAAACGCAACTGGCAAAGTGGTTTTACTCCCTTAGCTGAAATCCATCTACTCGCATCTTTATATGGATTGAAGAGCAGTGCTGGCATCAGGCCAGCGTCCATCACTGCTTCTTCTCGCTGGGTAGAGCAACGGGCTCTCCTGCCATACATTTGTCAAAGCTTGGGGAATCAATGCCATTTTAGAGATGTGGTTAAACAGTCACACAAAATTACCTGTGTAAAAATACAGTGTAGGGAATGTTAGCATAGCTCCACTTAGATCACTGCAGATGTGTTATTTTGGGAGAGCATTCATACTGTGCAGTCCTTATTCAGACAAAACTGCAATTGACGTAATTTTTTCCATAATGTTGCTTTTATTTGAAATCATATCTATACATCTTGTACAAATCAAACTAATAATAAGCATTTCCATGACAGACTCTACTTATGGATTAATTTTGGAATTCAGTTTATAGACACTATTTGACTTCAGTGGGATTTATGTCCCTAAAAGGACTGCAGCAACAAGGGGACAAATGCTAGAAAGTGGCTTTTCGTCTATAATTCAACATATTTGTTTGCGGAATCCTGAACAATGTTCTAATCTTCCATCTGAAAACTGCCTTATCACTTTTTGATTTAGAGCATTTTCCTTTGCCTTTCCTCTCTACGACTCAGTTAGTAGTTCCTACAAGGCAGGTATTGTCAAATCTCTTTCTTCGAACATATAATAACCACCTTTTGTATTGAACAGGCATATAAATTACTAAGCTTATATGACAGAACAGAAAATAAAGAGTTGAGTATCTGGCAGAGATGCCAAAGAGTGATGTTATTATAACCTTACTGTGAAAGATTTGCCAACAGAAAGCTACAGATCAGTGAGGTAACCGACGACAATATTTCCTTTATTACACTGAATATTAGAAAACATTATTGTATGCTTTATTTCCAGAAAAATCACACCTCTCTTATCAAGATGTTCAGGAGCCTTCCTTGTGCATAACAGATGGGATTCATAGCTTAAATAGACCCCAGGCATTGAAAGACATACAATCACAGGGTTTACGCCTGTCAGTATTACAGCCTCATTATTCAGACCTTCTTGGGAATTTTTCCAAGATGCTTGTTTTTTTAAGTGGAAAATAGTGTTCCAGCAAAATTAAAATCTTGCAGGTTTTCAAATTTCCTTCAGGAAAATTATACCAGGAATAGAATAGCTATTTCAAGGTGGAGCGGTCCAAATGAAACCAAATAACAGTGCTTGGCTTGGAGCAGTTTCAAACATCCGCCCAATCCTTGCCTGTGCTGCCGTCATACTTATGTTCAGATGCTCTGTCCCACCAGTTTCTGCAAACAGGCTTGGCTTCCTAAGATACCTGCAGTCATCTTCTCAGTGGAGCAATGCAATCCACACTGGCAGCCAGCATGCACAGTGTCCCTTGGGCATAGTGGTAAAAGGAAGCACACTAGAGCCATGTAGGAACACCTGAAGATTTCAGGTTATAGGGGACAAGAAGATTAGAGGGTGAAAGGGCAGTTGAGAGAAAAGCACCTGTAGCTGTCTCTTTGTGTTGGGATTTATCCTCTCGAAATTGTACTTGGCCCTCCTTAAGCCTCCAAATAAAGTGTCCTTTCCAAGAGCAATCAGGACAGCCCAACACAGCCACAGGTTTGGGATCACCCTGGCTGAGTGGAAAGAACTCAGAGCTAAAGCTCTTGGTCGCGTTTACTCGCGGTTGGGATTCGGTGGACGGCTCCACCTTATGGCAACTGCACAAATATGCAAGGAAAGAATTAGAGCTGTGGTTTGGCCTCACAGGGTGATGAATGACACCGTTTCCTTCTTCATAAAATAACCACCGAGTGTGACCAAGTCAAACAGAGTTAACTGAGACTCAGAATCAGGGTCAGGTGCCGCCGAAATCTCGGTGTTGAGCTTTTTCTGCTCAAGGCATGAAAGTCACATGCAGGCTTTGGCTGCTCAGCATCGTTTCCACTCTGTGCGTTATAGGTGGGGTGAGTAGCACTGCCACTGTGAAGACCACACAGTATTTGCCACTATCCTACTCTCTTTTAATGTATTTATAAATATTTGTTAGCAAATCGTTGAGAAGCTGAAAATTTGCAGTCCCTGTGCCTGCTTTGGAGAAACTTGCTGCTAAAGTAAACTAGTTGTGGACGCAGGATGAGAGGGATGTGAACACACATCTGTTCTAAAACAGCGTGTCAAACAATTATTTTCCTTTTCAACTGCTTTTGTGCTCGTTTCAGCTCATGAACGTGACATTTGCCAGGTGGAGGCAGAGTCGTGCTTTGTACGTGCTTCTTGGTGTTCTCATCAGAATTAAATCAAAAACATTTAAAGTTTAAAATATTGTAGCCTCGGTAGAGACTTATTTATCATCTATTCTCTGGATGCCAGGCTCAATTTCTCACGGCCTCTGCATCCCATGAGATGTCCAGCACGGAGCAGGGGAGCCTCTGCAACTTGTCTCCTGCAGCAACCAAAGCAGCAAACAAAGCTAAGGGCGCCCAGGGACACCCTCCAAGTCAGTGCCACCCAGCCCTGTCCCCGCAGAGCGCTGGCACAGCAGCTCCCCGGTTCACAATCTCTGCTGCCCTCCCATGGCACACCTAGGCAAGAAAATGAGCCTCTTCTGGTACACATTCAAAGGCATGATTTGAATACGACATCTTTCATTTGTGAATGCTAAAACAGGCTCACGGGCAGCTTTGCAAGTGCTGATGGAACCCTTTCCACAGTAATAATACAGAAAATTGATCGTTGCTGGACTTGGGCACGTTCAGTAGCAAATCTGAGCTTCTGTAAGAAAGGCCTTGAAATTGAAATATCCACCTAACAAGCCAACCTATCAGTCTGCGCTTGTCCAGACAGGGAGTCCTTGTCTGCTCTTTGGTAAGTGGTTGTTTTTTTTCCTTTATAATGTCTTCACTAATGGTCTCCATCCAAAATTATCAGGAAGCTAATCAGCGAGACCTCCCAAGAGAAAGTCATCTAGGAAAACACCACTTATCCTGAAGACCAAACACATTCTTGAGCCCTGCTTTGAATAGACATCAAAGAAGGATACTCCAACCTGATGGTAATAGTGAAAATTTGTTTGCGTTATGGTCTTCTTCCTGCTGTAATCAGTAAACACTGTATTTTATGAAAGTATCAAATTATAGATCTAACTATCAAGAAAGTCTAAATTCAGTTTGCTTCTCACCTATGCGAAACTCTGGTATTCTGAATGCGGTCAGTAGAGTAATCCGCACCCATTTCTAGTTATAACTTAGTAGACCTTTGCTTTCATTTTACTTAAGCTTAATTTTAGCACAAGGTTGTTCTTACTGTTCACCTCCCTGTTGCTAAATCCCAAGATTAACATTTGCAATATGATGCACAACTGTGTGACCTCTTGTAGCATTTACTAAAACCAAAGAATGTACAATGGCTAGTGATGTATAGCATGCAAAGGAGTAAAACCACCCTGTCATGGGATACATACTGTATTCAAATATAGGTCACATGTGCAAGAGCAGATTTGAGAAGATAAGCTGCTAAATTGGCCTGTCTCTGGAAGAAAGTCAAGCTGGCAGACTGAACCTGCTAAGCTAATAGATAAGTTGATCTCTAATCCATCTTTGCTGTAAACCATCTAGAAAGAGATCACTAGGCACCAAGTAGCCTGCATGGATGAGTTAAATGATAAAACCTGGGGGAAATCACTGACAAACTGAGAAAGTGAAGATTTTGAGGCCTAAAAACTACTGTAATGGCACAATTGTATGAAGTGCAAGGCAGAAGAAAGGCAACCTTCTTCTCTTTGTGCCAGGCAAAAAAAACAGGTTTGGTATTACTCTGGATTAGTTCCTTGATCTGGTTTACCATATGTCTGCAAAAGCAGCACGCTTGGGAAGAGCAGATGTAACTGGTAAAGGCGGGGTGAAGGCGTTTGCTCATGTCATGCAGTTTCATTTCTATGATGGATGAAGGGTTGTGGCACAGAGAAAGAGAGTGTATTTTCCGGTTGTGGTAAGGTTTCATAGCTGTCAGGGGGCTGAAGTAGACCTCGTGCTGGTGGCTGTTGGGGTGTCTGGAGGTGACTTTGCTCATGCAGTTAGATTTAGCTGCTCAATTATGTTTCCTCTTTGAAAGACACCAGCCAAAAAAGATCCAGTGGGTGCACAGCATGATGAAAGGCACCGAGGAGCCAAGCCAGAAACTCGTATGCTTCTGCTGAAATAGCAACATTTCTGCTAAATGAATCCCGAGCAGAAATTCTGCTAATACTGGATGTAGGCAGTGAGTGGCATTGTGGTATCACAGAAGAAGCAGCCGAGCAAAAAAATTAGATGATTAGACACAGCAGCGAGATGAGAGGCTGAGGAGGGGTTATTCTCAGCATGGGGATCCTACCTGTATTTCAATGTCCTGTTTATACGCCCAAGCGTAATGCTGTATATACCACAGCTTATAGAAATAAAGTAATTTGCTAGAGGAGCTGTTGTTGCTCCTTCCTCTCTGCAGTCCCCAGCGATAAGAAAAGCAGTCATGTCTCCTCTCCCTCTGTGAACTCATACGCCTTCTTCATGGCTCATAGAAATGCTCTACATAACAGATTTTGATGATGGAAACACCTGGTATGTTTGGAGTCACTGAGCCATTACTAGTTTATCATTAAAAGTGAGGATGGTATAGACGGTACTAAAAGAAAGGGCATGAATCCTGGTTTGTGTAACAAAAGACGCATCTGAGTGCGCACAAATAACACAGGTTATATTTTAACCTCCTGGGAGAGGAAAACTTTAGGGATCTGAATAATGCAAAGATGCTCACTGGTGTTTCTGGGTCACTGGCTTGAAACCACAGCAGCCAGGAGCTCATGGAGGCTTGCTGATTTATCCACATGAGAGCTCTAGGCAGGAGGAGTGGAACTGGACCTGGAGCACGTTTGCTGACTGAGGCTTATAGTCCCCACAGCATAGCCTTCCAACTCGAGGAAACGCAACAGAAGGGACATACAATGTAACGTGACATATATGAATAGGAATATTACTTTGGCAGTCTTCTCCTGTATTATATTCTCAATGGCAACACCATAAATCATCTGCTCTGATACGTTTTATTATCTGTAAGTACATGATAGAGCCAGTATTGTTTTAAAATTGAATTTATCACGCTAATTTCAAACCTCAGTGCTGTAATATTGACTTCCTTTTTATTACATAATCCTTTGCCTTCGGGAGACTAGTATAGGAGATGTTAAAGTTGCCATCAACAACTGCTGTTTTAAAACATTCTTTCTTTGCCAACATGATTGTATCGTGTGCTGGCTGAGAAAACAAGAATATAGATTAGTATAGCTGGCATATTGGCCTCAGAATTACAAATAGTTTTTTAAGTGCTACACTCACACAGATTTAGTTTCTAAATAGAGCAGCATAATTTTTGTTAGCATAGATTCCATTCCAGTAGTAACATAATAGCTATGTCATTTGTAATGATAATACTAGCATTAGCAGGGTTGTCTTGCTGATAAATACTGTATTTGCAAGTACTGCCTCCTGTCCTCCAAGAAGATCTCAGCAAAGAGAAGTATCCTCTTCTTTGTTTTACAGCTGGGGAAACTGAGGCACAAAGTGGCTTGAGCAAAGACACCAAAAGGTGTTTTAGAGCTGGGGAGAGAAGAGTGCAGCTGCAGCCATGATCCCAGGAGGAAGTCTGCCCCAACATGCAAAACCTGTGCTGTGCAGAGTGTCTGCACCCATGCAGGGGGCCTGGCCAGGGGACTGGGAAGACCACATTGCAGCGAGATATTTTGAGTCCCTCGCAGAAGGCTTACACTCTTTTTGAGTGCTGCTGTTGTCTCTGGATGTCTATGCAGCACTTTCTGCAGAAAGCTCTCCCTGTCCTCTTTGACAGCTTGACCTCCATCACATTTGCTAAAACAATTTAAGGTCAAGTAAGGAAAGAAAATACCAGTTGCTTTCCATAGAGTTCACTGTTTTCCCTGGATGCTTTGCAAGCGTTTTGTTTAGCCCTACTCTGACTTCCTCCTGTAGTGGTGTGAACAAGCAAATGAGCCAGCACCGTTCTCATCTCAGTGTATATGGCCTGACAGTGGTCACACAACAGCAGCGCATCAGACGGTGGTGTCTGAAGTGTGACCTGATGTTGCAAACCCACAGACTCAGTTATGTCCTTTGGTTTATTATTATGGTCTTTGTTCTCAAGGGCCTGAAGCAAACCCTACAGAAATAGAGAGTGCCTGTGTTTGGAACTTTAGGATCTTTTTTTGAACAAGATGTTGCAAATCAGCTGCTAAAAATGTGTCTGGTTTGTAATTTCTTAAGAAAACTCATCTCCTGTAAAATCAACTAGGATTGTAGCCTGCCTGGGCCGCCTTCTCCTTCTGCAGTAACCCCGCACTTCTGTACAAGTACAGCCATATTTCCCATGGTTTTTCTCACCTGAAACATATCCAGAAAGACTCCTGGTCTTCTCCACTTTGTAGGAAGACTAATTAGGAAACATCTTCCATTATGATGGTAGAACCAGCCTATTCTCAAAACATTCACCTTTGCTTTGAACAGTAAAAATGAGAAGAGGGCAGGGCTAAACCAGTGTGATGCAGGAGCTCTACACACTCTGAGGAGCAACTGCAGCTTGCTTTCTCTCCAGCTGATCCACATTTTTCTGCAGAGCTTGATTTTTGATAGAATGTTTAAGCACCATTTTTGATCAGGCCTGGGAAAGCAGCAGATCTGTTCTCAGCACACGTGTAAATAAACCCGTGATGTTTGAAGGTCTAAAAACTTTGCGAAAGCTATGTCAGCAAGAAACAGCATTTCCAAGGCAGTTCTAATTTCAACTATTCTGAATATTCTTGAATATTTCAACAGAAATCATTGTGTGGATTTATTTTTTTAAGCATCATGGAGATTTTCACAATCACAGAGGTTTTCACAAAACTTGTGATTCTTTTTCTGTTTGCAAAATGCTCTTTTTTTTTAGTGTTTTAGTGCGTCATTGACAAATGGCTTATTTTCTTTTTTTTTTTTTTTGTTTTTGCAAATCAACTGTGATATGTCTTAATGTATTTTAAGGTGTTCATAAAGGTTTTGGCACAACAGAGCTTTTCCTTTTTCTCTTTGTCATCACAAGAATCAGTTGTAGGATTTTCATTAACAAATTTCAAAACACACAATGCTTTGCTTAATTACAGAGTCACTTTTTTTCATCTTCCTCATCAGAAGACAGATGTAACCACCTGTGTCATATGCAGATCGCATTCCGGGTATTTCAGCCTGCTATGCTGTTCAAGGACTATTGTTGTGAGCTTCTGAGTGGTTTTGTTGCGTTAATTTTTCATTAACATTTACAGCAGTAAAGACTGTCAGCTAGTTTACCGCTAATAAGTAATGATCATGGAAGGCCAAATTAAAAGCTGGTTTGTAATTTAAAAAGACATGCCTCCAGCCGATCCCCTCTTTTCCATTACTTGCAATATTCACAGTGTCAGTTTTGGATTTGTATTTTCAGATGCCTTAGGCCTCTTCTTTCTTATCTACATGGGCCATGTTGGGGTAGAGACAGCAAGAGGCAGGCAAGGACAGCAGAAGCAGGGACTAGCTTTTTCATTATAAGTGCTTTTTTCATGATATGCACATGAAACTTCAGCTTTAAACAAATTATGCCTCTGCTCTTCACCTGTAGGCAGAGAGTTAATAATCTCTCAATATTTTCCTGTCCTGTGTTCTGCTATTATCAGTGCTATGATCCAGGTATTTTAGCTCTTTGGCATTTCTATAACAATTGCAGATGCAGATGCCATGTATTCCACCTGAAGTGGCATTCTTCAGTGTGAAACATGACATCCATTGATAACTCAGCTAACAACATGTGAACTCAAACTTTGCATTTTTTTAGCTAAACTAGTTTTCTTGTATGCTTTTGTTCCCTGAGAGAAACAAGGAACAAAATTATCTCTCTTTTAAATATCAAGTCCCACACTTCCTGACTGACCCGGTATGAACCACTGCTGCTCTGCACACATTATTTCCTCTCTTTGACAAAAATATTTGAAAGAATTAGCCACAGTGTAGCAACACCTTGCTTTCCCATTGACCTTATCTCTCATCTTTTGGGGGTAGCAAGCTGCTTTTCACGAGAAGGTAAGCTAAGGACAGAGCAGAGCATACGTGTGATGCATGATGGAGAAGCGTTGCATCCACTTCTGCAGATGCAGAAGACACCTGCTTCTGCAGCCCTGGTCATTTCGGATCCTGTTGACTGATTTTCCTCCCTGACATCAAAGTGCCTTGCTGATGTCCACTATAGGAGGGGGCTGAAAACCTTCTGTTTTTCTCTTTCTGTATTAGCAAGGATTTTCTTCTGCTGCTTTTTCAGTTTGGCTATTTTCTTAGCAAAATATATCCTTTCTGCAACAATAGTGCTCATGCAATGCCTCGTGCTACAGTCTGGCTATTGTTAAGACTACAGAAATCATCAAAAAGCAGCTTTAGCTCTTGCTTTTGCTCTGTAACTGAGACTCTCCTTCCATAAGAGTAGCCAAGGTCTCCTTATTCAGCTGAAGACTTCTGTTATCAAGTCAGCAGCTCCGCGTGTTACCTCCATCTGTGCTGCCAGACCAGTGGAAGCTGGTGCCTGTCACGTACAGGGAGAGGGTTGTTCTTAATAGATCCTATAAGGGACCAGTTCTCCAGTTATAGTTCTGCACGATCCCTTAAATTGATTTTTTAATTCTTTTTTTCTTTTGTTTTTGGTCAAATGATGTCATATTTTGTTTTGTTTTCATAAAAT
Organism: Strigops habroptila; assembly: GCF_004027225.2. Taxonomy (NCBI): domain Eukaryota; kingdom Metazoa; phylum Chordata; class Aves; order Psittaciformes; family Psittacidae; genus Strigops; species Strigops habroptila. The sequence goes on along the minus strand of NC_044302.2, from coordinate 6,116,344 downwards.
ACCTTGCAAAATGAATTCTGTTTTGCCATATTTGAACACGGTTTTGACATAAACATTTGGATTTTGTTTTAAGCTGTTAAAATTATGTTTATTTATAAATAGATTTATCTACAGATCTATTTATAAATTAATATTACCATTTGAGCATACATAAATAGAAACCTGGTATTACCCAGCTTCAACTTTTTCATTATTTTTAAAATAAAACCTAAAATTGGTGCAAATCATCAGTTGTTGACAAAGGGAAACTTCTTTTAATCTATTTCCCTCTGGGGTAATAAACTAGGAGTTGTCTTCTGGTCTAACTTTTAAGTCAAGTCCTCACTTCCACATGTAAGCCGTTTTTGTCCTGGCACCACATGGCTGCTTACATGTGTTGTAAATGCATATCTCAAAGCAGAAATGAGTGCTTTCAATTCTCATGTTTTGTTTTGCTCTTGTGTTTGTTTTAGTTTTTTTCCCTAAGGAGTAAAGATTTTAGACATTCTCCTTAAAGCCCAGCTGCTGGAACCGGCAGAGTTCATGAGACTTTGGTGTTTGTTAAAAAGGTAAATTATGAACTCCCTTGGCTACAGAGAAAACTTAAAAACAGGAAAAGAAGGCATCCCAAAGGTTTAGAAACCAGAAAGCAAAGAATTCAAAATTTGCCTGAGACAAACCTGTAACTGTAACAACTGTTGTGTTGATCTCAGGTGGGGACATTATTAACATATACTGCATTACTAATGTGCGATGCAAGTGACAAAGCATGAAAAAAGCTCAGCCTATGAAGGCGATAAAAGATGAGAGAGTTTGCTGGTTGGAGGTGGCATATTTCAGAATCAGTGTTCCACTCTCTTTCTTATGACTTCCCTTTTTCTTTTTCTTTTTTTCCTCCCTGTAAGCCATAAGAAAATCTGTCCTTGTGAAGGAGAAAAAAGTGCCATCAAAGGCGACGGCTTTATTCTTTCTTTTTTTTTTTTTTTTAAATTTTAATTAACTAAAAGGCCCAGGCTGGAAACTTGATTAGAGATTCTTTATGCTTAAGGGGTCTTAACAGTGTGCTTTTACCCAGGTGGAATCAAAGTATAAAGAGGAAGAAACCTCCATTTCACACTGCCACGCTAATCTCAGCAGTATACCATTCATTATTCTGCACAGGATTAAAGGTAAGATCTGTACTGCTGCCTTTGAGACTCAGCAGGGCAGCACTCCTCTGCAGAAATGGGGTTAAATAATTCTTGATGTGTGGCAGAAAGGTTCTGGAGAGAAGACAGCTGGGTTTAAATTACTTGGCAGAGCCTTCTGTGTTCTAGCTTTTGTCTAATAAAGGATTTTGTAGCTCAGCTCCAGAATAAAAGGACTTTCTTAATCATAAAGGAAATCTAAACAGCATTTCCTTTGAAAGAGGGAATTGTATCTTAAAATTACTGTTCCAGTCTAAGGAAAAAAAAAAGTGGAGGAAACAATTTGCGTGTATGAAGTTTTTAATATCATTACAAACACACACAAATAAGTCCTGGAGGCTCAGCTAAAGATAACCAAGCTATTTTTAATTCACTCCATTTTGGAGATCAAGCTAAATAAGCATTTGTAAATTCAATTGCTAGGTTCTCTATTCTAGAGGCTGTTTCCTGTTAAATGAGAGAGATGTTACACAGTTTCCATTGAAAGAAGGTTGGTTGGTTGTTCATGTTCTTCTCTCTGTTGGTAAAGTTCAGATTTAGTGTTTGTTCTTAGCTCATACAGTGTGTAAGTTCAGATTTTCAGTCACATGTTACTGACCGAGGTGTTGGTAGCTGGTACTTAAAAACATATTGTGAAGCTTCTGAATTTTGTAGGACAAAATCTGTTGGGAGATGCAAAAGGCTTCTTGTATGTGTTTTTTAATGTGATAAGTGAAATAATACGACTCTGTCTATATGCGAACACATGTATTTGAGAAAGAACATGTCATGTGGTGGCTGGTATCTGCCTGAATTTCCGAAAAATGGTCCTTTGCCAACAGAGGCTCTTCTGAAGCTGCAAAGCTAAATTTGCTCCACATGGTTCTCAGGAGACCGTTACTGCAGACCACAGGCCTCAGCGAGTTTGCACACGTTGCCATATCATGTCTTCTCCATCTGCAGGTCCCTGAGCAAAGTCCCCCAGCAGACTCTAACACAGCTACTCCGATTTGTTCTGCAAGCTAGAAGGCAGTTTGACTAGAAAACTTAACCAGCCTATCCTAAATATCCAATTTGTTCAGTATTTTAGTCATTAGTAGATATATTCTCTAAATTTTCCACCCCTTCATTTATTCCCTCTTTTAAATTGTTAACAAATATGTTAATAAGATTAGGTTTCTATGCTGGGGTCTGTGTACCCCACCCAATACCAACTCCTACCTCGATCTGTTGACGCACAGGATCTCTAACACTGTATGTTAAAAAGATGCTTATCATAAAAAGTAGAACAGAAGGTTTTGACCCTTTAATGTGACTCATTCAGTTATGACTACAGTGCATAAAGATAACAGCAGTTGCAATAACGATTTGCATTCTATACAACTATGCTGATCCTAGAGATACACCAGATGGACGCTCTTCCAAGGCACAGGCATCTGCAATGCATATCCCAGAAGAGCTTCTCTCATTCTATCTCTATTCAGAAATTACCACTCAAGTACATCATTAATTTTTCAACCATATTTTGACTTTAGTGAGATTTTGACAGGTGTTTTTACATGATTACATGCTTATTTGTATTAGGACTAGTGCACTCTCTCCATGCCCAGATAGTTCTAGTGCTTTGATTAGCTAGAGGGCTTTTCTAAATTTTTCTGATGTAGCGTGTGTCGGATTAGAGCTGATCTTTGCATGAGTGAGCACAGATGGAAGGAACTTCTCCTCCCTTCCTGTGTGCCCTAAAGGAAGGCCTTAGACAATAATAAATCCCTGCAATCAGCCATGTATAAAGTGGCTGTATAAAGCCATGTATAGAGAGAAAGTCCTGGGTTATGCCTGTTTAGTGGTCCCGGAAGAGCTTTCACCACAGTAGCAAAGCCAATGTTGAGAAGACTTCAGCAGAACCAGAGGAAAATGGGTAATGACCAGCGAGAGAGCTCATTGCACCAGAGCTCAGTGTATGTTCCTGTCAGCGCAGCACACTGTAAGATCCCTCCAGGGCTCCCTGTGATGAGTTCAGAGCAGTAGCTAAATGCTCCAGTTCAGCCTTGCTCATTGCTGTGCCCAGCCTGACTTAAGTTACCTTTCTTTGTGCCTCTCAGAGCTTACAAGGGTAATGAGTGAGAGTGGGAGGCTAAAGCAGGTGATAACAGAGCCTCTTCTCTCCTAAACTCACCCGTGGTGCTACTCTGTGGTGGGAAAGAACTGAAAAGCTGAAAGGTAACAAGGGGGAAGAGCTGGACTTTTTCTTGGTGAGCTGCAGCTCATTCCTTTTAAAACTATTGTCCAATGCTGTCTGTTTACCCAGTGCTTCCCACTTGCAATCATATTGTTTTTAGGAAAGACTTTAATTTTATTAGCTTAGAAAGCACAGGAGAAAAGATTTTCTGGTTCCCTAGAGCTTCCTGCAGTTTTCTGGTTCTGCTGAGGCCTTGTTAACATTGAATTTCTCGCTGTTGATAGTACTGGTAACAAGCTGCTGGCATTTTCTCACCGTGGATGCAGTGGCTGTAGTATTTTACATTTCATTTGAAGGTGTGACTGCAGGCCCTTTAAATACACTGGTGTTCTGTGCAGCCAGCAAAACCAGCTCGACACTGAGTAAATAGTTAGTATACGTATAAAAAAGCACACATTGACACTTAGTCTAGATGTTCCCACATGCATTTTTAGGTTTCTATTGATCATCCCAAGTCACAGGGCAGAGATTCTGCCCAACTGAAACTTAAAAAAAAAAAGAATTCTGACAAGTGAAAAGTTTTCTTCTGGCATAGCTCACTTTGTTATGAGGAAATACCATTCCTAAGTCAGGATACTAGCATAAAACCTGGAAGCCATGTTCTGCCCCGGGCATTCTACTGCTATGAGATCTCTGGCACAGCTCCTCACTGTCTGGGCCTCATGCCTTTGAAAATGATAATTCTTTTTTTAAATTGTTTTGACATCTAAAAATTAAAATTATCACAGAAACTGGACAGTACTGTATTTTGTGTATGAGGACAGAGAGCAGTAACTCCTCAGAAGTCTTTTTTAAACATAGTGCTTGCAAATCACAAGGGACAGGGGCATTGAGCTGAGGAATAGCTGAATGTTCTAGGATTCAGATAAACATTGCAGCAGGCAACAGGCCAGCCACTTAAAAGAGCAACCTCCCTTCCTTCATGTCAGCTTTTCTGCTAGCGACTCAAGTAGTTTATTTAAATCAATATTTACTTTAAATATTATGATTAAGTGACAATAATTTACCACGATTAAAATGAAGCTCTGATAAGAACGGAGACAAGTATACACTAGAACACTTTTAACAAGAAATACACTTTGCAAGGAGGCTGGACTCCGTTATGCTGAGATGTGCTGAGGGTGTCAGACTTGTCACACCATATGATTGATTGTGTTTGAAGGTGGGTCACTGTAAAGGTCATCATTTAAGTTGTGCTGCTATGGCTGGAAAATATTCTCAGAGGTCAGCTTTGTGCTCTGAAGGCCCTTTGAGACACTAACGATGATCATTAAAACCCGACCAAGACTTCCCACCATAGCTGAAGCTATTGCTATGAGGTGCTGGGATGGTATAGCACTGCTCCGCCAGTGACAACAGTCACTGGAAGGGACATCCTTTCCCTGCTCCCTCCAGACAGCAGCAATTGGTGCCATCTCAACTGTGGAATAGGGCAGTTGGGCAATGGCTATTGGGCCACCACAAGCAACCTCAAGTCCAGGACTAGCCTTGATTACTATGCCTTCTACGTAAGCAAATTCATTTTCTTTGACAAGAGAAAAAGTTTATAAAATAAATGAGTTTTTGAATAAAAGGTATAAAAAAGCAACGTCCTTTGCGTTCACTGGCCCCCAGGATTCCAGCAGCCAGGCAGTTCATGTGGACGTGTGTGCGAGTGCCCTATCATAAATCCATCCAAGAAGCAGTAAACAGCTCTGCAGAGGTAATACCACTCCACTTACAGGAACCAGCTGTCTTCAGTTAGTCTTGAATGATCACAGACTTCTCTCCCACAAATTGGCACTTGCTTTCTGATATGAAACAGGAATGACACCTAGTCCTGAGAAGGTGGTACGCTATTTTGCTTGATGATGGATGTAAAATCTGCTTCAGAGTCCTGCAGGTGAAAAGTTCATAAAAGAAAAGATTGAAAATGAAGTTTTCTCTATGAAACTTCTGCTTACAGGTTTTGTGGCTCTAACCAGAAAATCTACCAGAGCTAGCGTACGTTCCGCTAAGGAGTGTAAATACTATGATGGTGCTAGATAATCTGTTAGTGAGTCTCTAAAATATTTGTTACCCCTGCCTAATGACTCTTTAACATTTCTTACAATTGATAGGATAAAGTTATTTCACCTCTATCTTCTACACAAAAGCTGCATTTTCTTTTTAGCTCCTGTGAGGAAGTGGCACCAGTTTTGTGATCATAATTTGTTATATCCATGAGGCCACACAGCAATAGCTGTGGTTCTCTTTCATGCCTTGCTTTATTCTTCAGGGGAATTACTCAAAACTTCATTACCAAATACAACAATAAGGCAGGGTTGAAGTCTCCAATGCTGTAATTAGGAAAGTGTCAGTGTCAACACTATAAATTCACTTTTTGAGGGATTTATGATTGAAATGTAAAAATGTACTCCCAGCTGAAAGACTCTCTTTTCAGATTTTATAGTATGAATTGTGATTATATTTTTAACAGTTCAAGGAGCCTTTTAAAATTATAAAAAGAAAGTTAAACTGAGGGAAAAAAAAAGAAAAAAGGAAGGAAGATTTATTTTAGTGGCTAACCTTCTTCTTTTTAAAAACACACAGGCTCTTCTGGGGCCAGATTCTTCAACTCAGAGAACTGATTTTCCCACACCTCTCCTCAGCACATGTATACAGGGGTTTTTTGCTACAAAAAAGGAGGACCAAACACATCATCTGATCATTATCTGTGACTGTGAGGTTCTTAGTCTTTACAGGGAATTCTGTTGTCTGTCTGCAAGGTCCCGCTCTTGAGGTTTGAAAGCTGGATGGCAGAGTTGCTGATTCTGACAGTAACTTGAACCTTCAGTTTTGATTGCGTGAGTGTCTAAGCACACTTACTTCTGGAGCAGAGGATGTGCTGAGTAACATTCAGTGTTTCTAAAAGTTACTATTTTATTGGTTTGTTTTTAAGGACTGCTTACTTCATCTCTATATGGCTGAGATTTTGTTACACCCAGCAATTCAGTGTTATGATCTCCACTGCAGCTACGATTTTCTTTCATAAACAAATACTCTTTGACTGCTTAATGGCCTTTAAGAGAGAATTTTATGAGGTAACCCTAGGGTTGTGCAAGAAATGTAGGGAGTTTTTAGTCTTCCTTCCAGGACACCACTGAGGCACAACCACACAGAAGTATGTCTAGACCGAAGTCGGGTATACTTTGCAGTAGTGCTTAACTTCTGCAGCAAAGTCTCTGAGTATCATAAAGATGGTCAACTCTGTGTCTGTGTGGCTTGTGGGTTGTTCAAGGGTGGTTCCTGTGCTGAAGCTGTGCCATATGACTGCTGAGGAGACTGTTGGTACCTGGCCAAGTGAAGCAGAACCAGAAGGGGCTGCTGAGGCTGGTATTTGCTGTAACTTAGCTTCACTGTGAACGTACCCAGATGAATCCTGGATCTGACAGCTGGAATTCAGAGAATACTGTTATCTCCTGCTCCTAAAATGCCCGTGATGATGTGCACTCTTCAGTTCTCTGTGGAGCGCAGTGTGTACCTTGTGGCTTCAACCATATGAATGTTTTGGTATCAGCTTTTGCAGCTGGGGAAGTTGGCTGCTTGGTGCTAGCATTCTGTCACCCTTCATGTAATTTCAAAGGCAGCTTCAACAGGAAACATTGAAGGCTTTAAAGATGAAAGGCTATAAACAAAGCATGGGAGAGACACCTTGGTGGGACTGATGAATATTTTACTATTCCCGTTTTTCTTACTATCATGTCTCCTGTTATGATGTTGTTCTGAGAGTTTGTAACTGTGTCATGTGTTACAAATGGGGTTTGACATGCGGAAAAATGTGAAGAGTCTTTAGCAAGATGGTTCACCAAATAGTGAACAATGATGAGCTTGTAATGGTCATCTTTTTATTTTGCATTGAAAATGATCCACACCTTTCACAGGTATTGGGTTTCGGGCTTTCTTTCCTTTTGTGGTTGTGTATTTTGCATGTACTCTTCAGTTCTGTTCCTGGTGAGTCATACTCATGTAAAACTCTTTGGTGTTTTTAACTATGACAAAGGCTTGTTAGTTTGGCTTTGTAAGGTGTTTCCCAAATTGCTCCTACAGCTTTTGCTGGATACAATTGATATTTTCTTCTCTTTCTAGGTAGTTAGGTAATACTGCTGTTGATGTTTGTTTGCAGAACTTGTTGCTACCCCATTCATTTTGTTTCAGTCATTTCTGCTTGTACAGGGTGAAAATACTTTAAAATATAACATTTGACTACTGTTCAACCATTCATAAAGCTGGCTGAAATTATGGGAAACTTTTTTTCCCTCGCAGTAGGTTAGATTCTAGTCTGTTAAAAGGCACGTCCTTCTCACTCCTTTTTGCCAGCTTCCAGTGTTGGAAGGAGAGATGAAAAGCTATCTCCACCAGACACAAAGCTATCTCTTCAGTGTTTGGGAACCGGCATTTGGAACATGGGTTCTGCTGCTGTAACATGGAGCGACCCTTGCAGAAATAGCCAAGAGCTTCCTCTGCACAGGGAAATGTGTTCTTTATAAACACTGTGCCACCCGTAGCCTTGGCTTCTAGGCATTTGTTTTGTAGTCTGTTTTGTCGTGCCTTGTTCCCCATTTTCTGCCTATGAACGTAGGAATTTTCCCCAGCTTTATCAAATTGGTCTGGGACAAACCCCAATGCCTCAAATTCCACGGCAGTACTGGGGCTTGACCTGACAACAGTGTGTCACGTCCTATCACTACTCTTCTGAATCCTAACCTGGTAAATACTTTTATTATTGCCGATTGTAAGCCGAGGTGGTTCTGTTAAATTGCACTTTTTAACTGATCCACTACAATGAGTCAATTTTAACTTGAAAACCCTAACTCCAGTGACAGCGAAGTTTTAAAGCCTTTTCCTAAACTCACCCTCTCAAAGTTCCGTTCACTATTTAGCAATTCCCAGCCGAGCTGGAGAAATTTCCCTTTCAGATGAGCAGCACATACAAACTTTATGTGGCAGGGCAGCACCGCTGAGCCCGCCATGGCTGGAGGGGGCACAGCGCGGCTCTCCCTCCCGCCTCACGGTGGCTCCGGGGCTCTGAGGGGACAGTGGCAGCAGGGAGCTCGCTTCAACACCAGCACCGGGGGGCAGGCGGAGAGACGGAGCCCGCTGAAGCGGGGAAGAGCCGGGCTGGTCCGGTCCGAGCCCGAGGGGCGGGCTGAGGGGAACCGGCGCCAACGGCCTCCACCTCAGCCCGTCCAGCCCCGCGCACCAGTAGGTGGCCCCGGGGGGGGTGACGTGACCCCGCCTCTTCCCGGTTGCTGCAGAAGCAGAAGTGGGAGCCCCGGGAGCGCAGCGGGACGCGGAGGCACCGGCACCCACCGGCACCGGCGGGAGGCAGCTCCCCGCCGCTGCGCAGGTGAGGGCGGCCGCGGCCGTGGCGGCTTTGGGACCGCTCCCCGGAGCGGCCGCGGTCCCGCATAGCCGGCTCTGCTCGGGCCGCGGTGGGGCAGCAGGTGCCGCTGGGCTGGGGCGGAGCAGCCGCGTCCCTGCGCAGGTTTCACTTGGTCGGGGACGGTGGGTGCGAGGGAGGGTCGTGTGAGGGGAGGCGAGGGCTGAGGCATGGGCGGGATGCGCAGAGGGTGCGCGGCCGTGAGGTGCGAGGGAGGGCCGAGCCGGGGTGCAGGGCGCTGGCCTGAAGTGGTCAGGGGGCTCTCTGAGGGGACCCTGCCACCCCGCACCTCTCCACCCCGGCCCGCCATAGAAGAAGGAAGAAAACCTTCAGCTTGTGCCTGGCAGCAGCCTCACGCCATGCACGGCTCTGCCCGGGGTGAGGGCCCCAGCGTGGGGCCGCCAGGCCATGGCAAGTGGGCAGGCAGCCGTCTTGCTGCGGTTCCGCTCCCCTGCATTGCTCCGAGAGCTACAGCTGCGTTGTGGAGCAGTGCACAAAGAGCTATGTGTTGATTGTAATTTATTAGCGCTGTGGTACTGAACTGGTGTTGCTGGTGGACATCCATACAGGCGGTTGTGGTGCTTGGGTGAGGTGATGTTCTAAGGGCATCCAAAGGCAGGGCTAAGGGCAGAGGATGCAGTGGTCCTTTTGCAGTGCTGAAAACACATAGAAAACTTAGAAATTGATGAGTCAAACTTTGGATGGCACTTCTTGGCTACACTCATGTGCCTGGAAAGTACCTGCTGTGTCATATAGGTGTAGTTTTAACGGAGTATCGATTCACCAGTGCTTATCTGTGATGTTTTTTACTAGCATTTACATTTATAGTTTGCGTTTAGTACAGTTTTTCCTCTCTTTGTGTTATCACAAAGGGAGTTAAGAGTGTTAGACTTATCTTCAGATAAGAAGGGTTTGTTTCTCTAAAGTAATAAAGTAAAACTAAATATACAGGTTTCTGGATAGATTAAGTAGTGGTTTTTTTCTGTATCCATGTTCACTTGTTTTCTGTATCCATGTTCACATGTTTACTTGTAGTGATTATGTCCGACTTTTTAGTAGTGAGTCTTTCTGACTTTTTAGTCCAAATCAATGTGGCTTTTCTATAAAAAACAGTATCAAAGCTACTCTTATTACACAAACAGTAACGAATGGTCCCAGTTCTGTATGTGGTACAGGACACCATCAACATTTAGCTCGTGTAGTGCCTACAGTCAGAAGGAAAGAGTCGCGTATTGAGATGTGTGTCTGAACTAGAGCTTATGATATGTTTCTGTGATTGTTAGCTAACTTGTTGAATCGTGTAAGTGATGCTGGATCTTTCTACTTTAGGCTTCCATAGCTCTTCAGTAAAAGAGCAATAATGCCTCTATTGCTCATAAGGGTGTCTTTAGCTCATACCCCGCTGGTTTAGAGGTATCCAGAAAATGGGGCGAGGAGGCTCATTACAGAGTTCTGCTGCGTGAACGGGTAGAAATATTGTTGATTCAAATAGCTGGGCAGTGATGGGTATAAGAAAGCTGAGGGGCACCTGTGGGTAAGTGTAAGACTTTTGATATTTAAAAGATTAGCTCTAATATCGAGGGCTTCTAATAGTTTTTTTGGGAGGTCTTATGTGTTTTACTGTTAGGCAGCTCTCTGTGGCACTATTCTTAAACTGGAGCAGGTCACCAAAACAGGAGAGAAGTGGTCAGTGATAATGAGCAAATACTACAATACTCTTTCCACCTTTTCTGGTGAAGCAGATATCCTCAACTACAGTATTGTTTCACAGTAAGTTAAAAATGTGGCTCATGACTTTGGATTTAAGTTAGACTAAAACTGCTGTTTGCTCTGTTTTTGGAAGAAAGAGCTACTTTAAAAGGGGAAGTCCAGTACTTTATGTTCAGCGGAAGCTGTTTAAGAAGCCACCTCTGAGAGGCAGTTCCTTTGTACTTAGGGAATAATTTATCAAAAATACCTGCTGCACTGCCTTTTATTAAATAGCTATACTTAGAAACTCCTTTTCTTGTTATTCTAAGTCATGTTTCATTTTACATCTACACCTTGTTCTGTAAAAAGCAGAGCAGATGTATAATTTGTTATAGTCTCCTGAAAAACTAAAAGTTGAGGGGTTTATTATTGCAGTGAAGTGTTACTAAAATGGTTAAACTTTGTTCCAAATCACGGCATATTCATTTTTATTACAATTCTTAATGCAAAGAGCAAAGTGAGAAGATGGGGGTTTCTTTATGTTTGTCAGAAAACCAGACACTGTACAAAGATTTTATTTTTTTATTTTCCTCTCCTTTCATTTCTGTTATTACAAGTCATTGTAGCAAGACGACTGTGGCTGTCTTGTTAGATGAAGCCCATGCTAATTTAAATGATTATCTGATTAGTTCCAGGGAGTCAAAGAGGATCAGTTACATTCTGGCTAAAATCTGCTTGCTTACTACCCTTAAAAGTTGCCTGCTCCCTTTCACTTGTAGGATTGGGAGATATATCTATATCTATCTATATCTATACCTGTTCAGTATTGTAAGGAAAGTATATTCAATTTTCTTATTACAATAAACAACTTACAGATATTAAACACCAAATAACCTGTATAATGTTTTGCAAGACATGAAATGAAACATGATTTGTGGTGTAGAACACTTCAGGTTCACTGTGCAATGCAGAAGAAACCACCCTGTAGGTAAGAAGTGACTGTTGTTCACTTCTCTGTTAGCTTACAAAAAAAAAAGGGTGTTTACTGAAGGGGTAGAATTTAAAAAGGGATTGGAACAGTTGCACCAAACTGCCTCAAACAGATTGCACGGAAAGCAGCTAGTGACACGCTGTTGAAAGACAGTTTTGTGGTATTAATGAGAGCAGAAAAGAGCGCTCTGTAGTGAAGAGAAGGTCAGGAGATGGTGACATGGGGTGAGGGGGAGGAGGGTCAGAAGAAGTTACGAAGGGGAAGCGAGAAGTGGCATGGTCAAATTAGCTATCAACACGGAAACTGAAACTGCATGTGGTGGAGAGTAGTGGACTGAGGAGAGAGGAAGAGAACCAGAGGAGATGCTGTGGCTAGTGGCTGCATGTGCTCAGAGATTCTTTAAACTTGTCCTGCTCAGGGTTGTGGTTAAGGAGGGTGTTCGGGAACTGTGGGGTAGCAGCTCCTGCTACTTGTGTGAAAATGATACACTTCCTTCTTTGTGCATGGATGAAAGAGCAGGTTCCAGGGCATCCTGTTTGTAAATAATCTCACAGAGGAGTAATCAGGCTTGTAATTAGCTGTTTGATGCAGTGATGTGTGGGAGATCAAAGCACAGAAACTCATGAGAGCTGCTGCACATGCATGTCTCTTTTGCCTGTTTTATGCCAAGATGTGTCCCAAGTGTATGCACACAAATACGTGCCACCTGATATGTGAGTGAGGAAAGGTAGACTATGTAGGAGAAACAGCCATGAAGTTTCAAAAGGGCATAAACTGAGACTTTTTAGACATAGCCAACATTCGTTTCAGTATTTGTATTTACTCATATTTTCCCCTAATTTTCTTTACATCTCTCAGGAGGACCGTTAGCTGGTTTGAATTTTCGTATAGTTCTCACATAGGTTTAAATTCTCATATAGTGCAAGAGTTTACACAAGCTGATGTCATTATTTCATGTGTTATCTTGTCATTGGATTGGTAGGCTTCAATCATCAGCACTTCTTCGCTCCTGATGTCATACAAGAAGAGCAACATTGGCTGAAGAGCCTGTGATGCTTCTCAGATTTTAGAGGTCTCTTCAGGCAGTAAGCTCATGCTTCGTTAGTAATACAGGGCAAAGAAGAAGAACAAATTTGCTGCTGTTCACCATGGAAACAGCATTTTGGTTATCTGAAGATAGCATTGGGAGTATAAATAAAAAAAAAAAAATCCTGGAAGAATATAAAGATTTTGAATATATATATATTTTTTTTACTGTGAGGGTGGTGAGGCACTGGCACAGGTTGCCCAAAGCAGTGGTGAATGCTCCATCCCTGGCAGTGTTCAAGGCCAGGCTGGACAGAGCCTTGGACGATGTGGTCTAGTGTGTGGTGTCCCTGCCCGTTGCAGGGGGGGTTGGAACTAGATGATCTTAAGGTCCTTTCCAACCCAAACCATTCTATGATTCAAATCTGTTGCAAATATTTCTTTCTTGTGTTGACATCTAGGTTGTCGATATTTAGGACAAAATGAATTTCCAGATATTTCTTACAGTAGTGGAAACTAAATTGTCCTTATCTTCAAGAACGCAGAGTTTCACTTCTGGCTCACAGAAAACTCATGAGTTTTTTATGGAACATAATTTTACAAATACCCTAAAGCAATACAGAAATTCCTATGAGAATGGTGATATCTCATAAAAGTTATGTTCGTCTCTGAGAATATCTAAGAGCAAATATGTCCGTCAGAGAATATCTCCATGAGCAAAGATCTCTCACTCTCTATAAATTAATGAAAGCAGATTTGATGCTTGAAAGGAATTTGCTGGGGTTGAAGTGCGCATTTTTGATGTCTTAGGAGACTCTTCATTTTTAATAGATTTTCCTGCAGCGTGTATACCAAAGTGTCACTGGTACCTCCCTCTGTGAAGACTGTTCGTACTTTCAGGATAAAATGGCAAGGATGCTGTTAATGTAAGCCATGTGTCTGCCTTATATTTGCATGGGCTGGAGTCTCTGTTAGGTAGCTTTAACTTACACAAATGTGATTTTTAAAGGTATAAAAATGCTGGTTTAAATACTGAATTTTCTCTGTTTTCTTCCTTTTTTTCAGGACACTGAAAACCCATAAAAGTTTGACTAAAAAATATAAAAATGCCCAGAAAGAGTATAGACTATGGAGTTCTGCCAGAGTATGAGAAAAGCCAGATCAAAAGGACCTTGGAGTTGGGAACTGTTATGACAGTATTCAGTCTTAAGAAGAGTAGTCCAGAAAGGAGGACTATTCAGGTCATAATGGAAACAAGGCAGGTGGCATGGAGCAAGACAGCTGACAAGATTGAAGGTTTCTGTGAGTATTTGCAAAGTGTACCTGAACTTGGAGTTACTTATAAATCGATGCAATTGTGAAGTGTTGGTTTAACGATTCTTTGTTAACATAATGAGGTTTTTGGCTGAAAGGAGTTTGGTAATTTGCTGAGAATATTCTGAGTTGTTGCAATGTAGGTGAAGAATCTTCTGCAACTTGTTATTTAGGTATCTAACGCTACTTAAATATGATTACTGTGCTTTTGCCCTAAGCCCTGTTCTTAAAGTTTTCATCTTTAAGTGTGATGGTGCTTGTGTTATCTGAATTGAGTTACTGAGTGACAACTCTTTTCCATCACTAAGTATCAAGATGTCTTGTAAATTCAAACAGGTAATACTTCTTTACCCTCTCTCTCAGAACCCGCCCCCACCTTCCAAATTCAAGGAAACTGAAGTAAAATTTCTGTTTTCTTAGGGAATTTGCTGTTTCAGTATAGAAATCTTTATTTCGGACCATTATTGGAAAGTACCAATGACTTAGGAGGATGAAGCTGTGGGATACAAGGCATAGTTTCAGGGTCCTGAGTTGATACTGTCTCTAGTTAATATCTGAACTGATTGACTAAACCCACTATTTATGACAAATTTGGGAAATAGAAGGGAAGTGTAAAGCTACACAGGACTGCAAAAGCTATGGTAGAAGAATAAATTGAGACTAATCTTCAGTTCTTACTGAACATGGCTGATGTCCGCCAAGCTCAGCCTGTGCTTTCTGGGATTTGTACACCTCCTGTTATTATAATGTAATTGCAATGGTTTCATCTGACGACTTTTATTTATTTAGCTTTTATTATGGGCATGATTTTACTATGCAACTTCTGAGTGGTGGTTGTCTTCAATAAAGGAATTGAATGGTTTGCCTGAAGTGCAGAATCACTTCTTGGTCAGCCAGCTAGTATGACAAGCTTGGAGTTGAAGAAGTGGGGCTGTTTGGGAAGGGAAATTGTGATAAGTTGGAGTTTGGAGTCGGAGAGCTGGGAAGGTTGAGCAGGTATATTGGAGTGAGAGAACCTACAGAGGTAAAAATCGAAGTTACTCAGCAGAGACAGGGATTTCAGTGAGAAACAAGTTAATCAAGGTCCAAGAGAAGAAAAATCATTTATAACGGAGGAGTCTGACGTATAATTAAGGGAGGGGGTGCAAGGCAGGCACCAAAAAGCTGCATGATTTTTCGATTGTCTGTGCAGCTTCCCTTCGTGCTCCTTACTTAGAAGTATTAAATCTCTGTTAGCTGCTGTTTCCATTGGTTCCTGTCTCATTCCTTGTGCAACTGGAAATACAATGTAGTGGAATGAAAGACTAGTTGTCTGGAGAATGTTTGTATTATTGGTGGTGAAAATACGGTCATACACAGTGTTCTGGGGAAAAGCAGACAGGTCTGGACACCGTAATTAACAAGTACTCTGGATCATAATCTTTCAGTATCCCAGTTTCTCATGTGGAAAATGAGGGTAATTATCCCTTCCTGTAAAGACGTGTGGGAGTGCGAGTATGTTATTGGTTCTGATGTGCTCGGATCCCAAAGCGAGGTGTGCCAACAAAGAAGTCCTGAGAGGAGGCAAATAATTCAGTTATGAGAGAAGCACTTGAATATGCTTACCAAATAAATCCTGGGGTTATGCATAGAGCACTAAGATTAAAACAAAGTAGAAAATGACCACTTAGTGGGTGAACAAGGCATTGATGTCCTCTGATAGAAACAGTTTGTGATCATGTGGTTGAAGACTTATCGTAGCCATTTGCACAGAGGGGCTGAATTAAAAGCCGTACAGACTGTGCATTCCGGATTTTGGGGTAAACTTTTCAGTGCTTGACTTGTAATCTGCTTCTGTCAAAGCTTCCTGGGGATGGTCTGTGTTTGTGGTAGTACATCCTGATAATTAAATAGTTTGCTGTATGTATAGGTTTTAACACTTTTAAAAGAAGGTGAATACTGTACTTTGACTCTTAACACCTGCATAATCCAGCAGGGTAATGACTCACTTCCAGTTGCACAGGCAGTCATTACTACAGACCTGTGACTTATCCAAAGGCCATGTGCCGCTCTCCCTGAGAAGTGTAGTACTGTAGCAGTTTTTTAATTGATCAACATTTAAGTGACCTTTATAACGGTGCGAACTTTAGATCTATGTCCTGCTCTAAAGCATGAATATGTAAAATACTGTTTTGTTGTCTTAAAAAGCAATTAATCTGTCCAAACCCAAAATGTGTTTTGCAGGCATTGTTTCAGAATATGATATGAACAGTTGTTACAATTTACCGTGAACTGTATGTGATTTATTTGAAATGAAAGTCACTGCAGCTTTAACTTGCTGACAGTGTTTTTGCTGAAGAGGAAGGAAATATTTTATTTATTTATTTATTATTTAAATATTGCTGTTGCTTCTTTTGACTGGAACTCAGGCTTTCTTTTGCTTGTAAAGTGCAAAAATTATGGATTTGAAGCTTTCATATTTGGAATTGAATGGCTGAATTGAATACCAATGATAGGGGATTAAAACTTTTATTTCTCTGGTGCTATACTGAGGAGATGGTACCAACTTTGTGGTAGGAGAAAGGTTATTTTGACTTGTATATATAAATGTATATATGACTTCAAGTATTCAATGGCAGATTTTGTTGACTTTGTGAAAAATAAAAAATACTTTTTTTTACATTTTTTTTTTAGTGCTTGAGGGCATAGAATTACCATCTCAAGTATCATATTGCTTAATATGCTTGTGCTTTACAAGAAATAATATTTGTGATGCAATCTTAATGGTTGCTATTTGCATGTGCTACACTCCAGTAAGAATTGATACTCAGTACGAGTGGGAAAGGTAAGATGGCTTCCTGTTGTGTGTGTGCTATTTTAACTCAAGCAACTGCTCTTTACAGAAGGCAAAACCCCAAATGTTTGCATCTGCTGTGGGGTTTGTGTGTCTAAATCAGGTAGTGAGGACAGTTCACTCCGAGGCACAAAAATAGGCTGCTAATAGAGAAGATGGAGACCAACTTTTTTATTTTAATTCTCTTCCTTTAGAAATTAAGAAAAAGTTTTGTAGTGTTGGGAATTTTGGATGTCATAGTGCTTATTTTCTCGCTGGTGAACTGTAAATGTGTGAAAGACACTCCAATTCCTCTAAGCTAGGGTTGCTCATAGTCATTACAAGGGCCTTTTTCAAGTTTGGTTAATGTTATTTTGGAAGTGATTTAAGCCTCACAATAACAAAAAGGCATCTACTCTTAATTCTGGAACCCGTGCAAAGGAGATGTAGGATTAGCTATACTGATATAAACGTTTAGACCACTCCATGGCCATGAATGTGGCAGTACTGTGTATTTTAAATTGCATTACTCTTGAAAGGGTCTCTTTCATTAAAAACCTGTCAGCAGTTCTGTTTAGAGCAGAAAAGTTGCTAAAAATTATGGCTATTTCCTGCTCAGTGCAGGTGTGTTTCTCTGGATGAGTATGTAAAATGGAGATAATTTGGATGAGAAAGTAAAATGGAAATACCTTTCTTTAGATAATTCTTTCTAGACCCATCCCTTCGATGTAGGAAGAAGTGAGGATATACAAAGGCTAGGAAATCTGGTTTAAACAGTCTCTGTCTCCGTTGTATGGCTCCAATCACACCATGTCTAAGTATTGGAGATTTTACATTGGCCTTCTGAAAGACCTGAGTTGCCATTTGCAAAAGGAGTTTTCTAACAAAAACGATCTGGGGAGAAATCTCTGTATTTTCCTCTAAATGAAAGAGGATAGGTTATTTG
Organism: Strigops habroptila; assembly: GCF_004027225.2. Classification (NCBI taxonomy): domain Eukaryota; kingdom Metazoa; phylum Chordata; class Aves; order Psittaciformes; family Psittacidae; genus Strigops; species Strigops habroptila. The sequence goes on along the minus strand of NC_044302.2, from coordinate 6,098,781 downwards.
TGTCCTTTAGGGCAGAATGTGCTATTTTGACAGTAGATCAAAAGGCCAAATTTTAAGCTGATACATATCAAGTAAATCCACTCACTTTAAGAGAGCAGCTGTGGTTTTTGGTCACGTTTTTTAACTTGGTAAGTTACCGTGGTGCTGGGAATGATGCTACACGATTTTGTAGTTCTTCAAATACAGGGTTTTATTTTAGCTTCACAAATCAGATGGGGCATTATGTAGCAGCTCTTCTACTAGAGCTAGTCCTCCCTGCCCACCTGCAAGAGAGGGGAAGGCGCAGCCTGTCCTTCAGGGTGCTCACACCCTTCCTGAGTCGTCGTGATGGTGTTGGTAACCTGTGCATGAGCAGTTTTTCTTCCTTGTAGAGCTGTGCAGCCAAGAGTTGTGCAAGGCAAGTGAGGTCTTGGATGGTATGTCCATTTTTGTGAGATCAAGCTCGCTGTTGAGCTTGTCCAAGCTAATCAGACTTGCTGGAGACGGTAGATTTTGCTCTTTGTAAGGAAACTCTAATCCTCATGTACAAGCTGTGTTTCTGCGGTTTACTGTGATTCTGCTGTTGTAAAATGTAATGCTTTGTAGGCTGAAACAAAGATTAAGTTAAGTGACTGTTGGTTGTCCTTCCTTTCCTTTTGACCTGTAAAGTTAGGAGACACTGGTAAATAAGCACCTTTCAAGAAAAGGTAAATAAAATTTGTCCATGTTTTCAATCTGTGGGAGCTTCAAGTTTCCTTCTAGATGAAAGGAGATAGATTAGCAATGGAAAGAGAGCGGCTGCCTGTCCTGGTGTGTTTTCCAGGTTTAGTGGAGGCCAGAGAAGTTTTTAGTGCTGCTGCTCTTTTAGTCACCTGCAGAGTACCTTGCATACACCTTTCCTGCATCAGGTGGGTCCAACACAACCCATTGTCAAAACCAAAATGCATAGAAGGGAGCAGTGCACATTTGAGAATGTTTTTATTGTGGATGTTTGGCATGCAGGGATTCATTAGTGTATTAAAATGAATGCCAGCAACATGCTTCCTTATGTGGGCCTGCAGTGGGCTGTGCAATTTGCTGAAGGAAGCAGGTCTCAGCTAGATGTGCCTGTGTTCAGCCATGCTTGAGCTTCTTTTAGTTGTCTTGCTATTGTTCTATACATAGAGACTTTTAGCTCTGAGGTAGTCTGAGGGAAATACTCGTAGACACTGGCTACAAAATGTCAGACTTTTTTCTTCTGCCTCTTACTTATTAATGGCATTTCTTTGCATTATCCTCATTTTAAACTGTTAAAGATAACCTGAAGTTTGCTGGGTGGGCTGTGGGACTGCTTGTAGGGCTCAGCATCTCAGCACTGTTGATTCTAAGTTACCTAGGTCATCAGTGATTGATATAACTTCTGATGACAAATGTTCTTCCCTTGAGGTTTTTGTTACATGGTTTTTGTTTGATATTTGTTTGGTGGGTTTGTTTGTTTGTTTATTTTCCCTCTATTGTGCTTTGTATATTGCAGAGTGGTATTAATGCTTTATCAGATCACCCATGCTTTGAAGCCCTTGTGATTTGTTCCACTCCTCTATTTATGTTTCTTGGTATGCACACTAGCTGTATTTTCAGTGGAGCCCCTGTCACTGATTGCAGTAGGAGAAACCTACTCCGTTTCTTGGATGAGAAGTAAATTTTGCTGAGCACTGCAGTGACCTGGTGAAAGGATAGTGACTGATACAGAATGCAGAATGGGGTCTTGGGGACTAAGGGTTATACATAGGAATGGTACTTCTGACGGTGTGGGTTAAGCAGATGACGTACAAGGCTAGTTCACATGTCTGCCCAGATAGTCAGTTGAGAGAATGAAAGGCTCCTCCAGAGCAAAGTTTAGTTCTTGCTCTGAATTACTGTGTGCTGAAGTCTCGTCCTCTAGCCATTGAATGTATGAGAAGCGTAATAAAACCCCCTTCCTAACTCTGAGGCAGCTTTGGGTTCTTTGTGCTTTGTTTCTTTTATCTATACAGTTGTTTTAAGTATGGGAGTTCTGTTGCAAAGCATCGTAAATGTAAAAGTGTGATTTGAACTTTGAGAGGTATTTGAGTATAAAAGGACAGAAATACAGGAGCATTTTTTGCAGGGACATGGATCTAAAACTGATGGCACTAGATCTGCAGCTGGTATCAGACAGCATTGCCGGGAAGAATAAGCAAATCTCTTCCAAGTCTAGGGTGGACCACAGTCTTCCCGCACCACTTTTCCTTGCTAGCACAGCCTGACTTGGAAGCTGCCTGGTACTAGCAAAGGCGTTTGGCAATTTGGATTATGTAGCAGAGGAAAATGTGTGGTGGGGACTCAGTACGACTTGGCTATGGATTGTTTACCCATAGGTTTTATTGCTCATCCTATGTTCATGGGTTTGCAATTTAAGAACTACAGATCTTGGTAACTATAGTAGGGCCAAAATAACTTTCGTCTTACCAACACATGAGAGAATGAAGCCTCTGATTCCTTGTACAGAGGGAACTGATTTCCTAGTTTAATTTGTAATGGGCCTTTTTTTTGCAGAAACTAATTTATGCATAGTAGATACATGAGTGTGAAGCTGTGACTTACCAGCATGATTTACTGCAGTGTGTTGCTCAGCGAGTCACTTCCTTATGGCTCTGCTGTGTATTTTTGTATGTTTACCCTTTGCAACTGTGCGTGGGTCTTGCGTGGTGGCCCTTGGGTCACACACACCCTGTGTTGTTTCTTCCCACTTCAGACTGTCACAGGCTGGCTGTACAATGGATGTGTGTGTGTTGTACATCACCGTGGTATCTGGGGGTCACTCCTGCCTCCACGTCAGCTACTCTGCTGTGCTGTTTCTTTGCTGGGATACCAAATGGCCCACAAACAAGTGTACTGTCATAGCTGAGATAGTGGTGGAGGGAACTATGGGACAGCAGTGAAAGGCAGAGGGGAAGGAAGGGGTGGCCAAGAGTGAGAACTGCTTGTCAGTACTCTGCTAAGAGACATGTCTGTGTTCTTGGCTGACTGAGGTTTTGCTGACTGAGAGTATCTTTCAGTAGCAAACAGGGCCTCCCAAATTTGCTCGCACTGTGGTATACACATACATATGCATGTGAATAAATTAGAGCCCAAAGAGGTTATGATATTTAAGCTTGTAGAGCAAACAGGTGACAAGGTGTAAATCTCCGGGAAGCTGATCCATAATTCCCATAATCCAAAACTCATTCTTTATCAGATGCAAAGTGCTTTAAGGAAGATTATTAAGGGAAAGTTTGTGGTGATTAGAGTTTGATTAGTCACTGGAAAATATGTGAGTTTCTTCATAATCTTCTGTGAATCCTTGTGTTAAGTGGTGGTTCACAGAGAGGAGAATTTATGCTTTGAGAAATCCGTGGCGCCACCTTTGAAAGTGCAAGTGTGTGTTTCTCTGTAATACAAGCAGCACATTTCAAGGAAGATTCTACTGAAGACATAAGAGGATTTATCTTTTTTTTATTACCTTTTATGTGAAGAGGCGATCTGCTTTTGTAAAATTATTTAAAGCACAATTTAATCCCTTAATCTTTGGAAAAGTAAGATCACCTATCTTTTTTTGATGTTCTTGATTCATTACAGAATACTCACGAAGAAGAAAAAGCAACTGGAGACCATTTAAGCACACAACAAGAACTAAGCTTTAAAGCATTGGAGGGCCATGTTTAGGAAAAGTTCATATAATATATCAGCTGTTAAAATGCTCTTTGTGTATGCAGAGCAAGAGGTTAGGCTGTAGGTAAGGTTGAAAGAGAAAGGGGAACAGATATGTTAGTACTTGTCTATTCTGAAAATTTTTGTTTCCCAGAGGATGAGACCTGTGTTTGGGAATGGCAGAGGTGAAGACCTCTTGTGAATGTAATTGCGAAATTATGAAGCAGAGGAATGAAGGCTAATTAATTTGAGGCTTTGGATGCTGATGGTATGCCTTGGTATAACACACAGTAACGATTTCTTTTTCCTTCAGTCCAGAACTATTAATGCAATAGAGTTATCTTGTACCTTTTTTCATTTTTAAAAGAAAGATATGAACAACAATGCATAACATTTTATTTTAGGGTTAACACAGACTGCTAATTTCACATTGTTTGTTATCCTGGTTTTTTTTCCTGTAATATTTTTACCAAGTTTGTAGAACAGAATGGCTGTGGCCCACTTTTTAAATACATTTGCCATCTCAAAGTCATTTGTTGTTACTGATCTTTCATCTGACCTATAAAAAAGAATTATCAAAGATGATTAAGTTCGCTTGAGATTTTCCTCCTGCTGAAAAGAGATTTTGCAGAATTTGTCCCCTAGAATATGATTTAAGAAAAAAAAACACCACATAAAACCAAGTTGAATTTTCATGCTTCACAGGTATAATAAGCAAGGAAGTGAATGGAAACCAAGCACTTACCTAGTAAATTCATGTTGTGTGTAGAATTAGAGCCTGTGGGAGCTGCTGTGTTTTCTCTTGATCTGCAATTTTGCACTGTGTTTGTATTTTCAGATTGTGTTACATTGCCAAGCAGAAATCACTAGTTTCTGTAAAATGCGGCACCTGGATATTTAATAATCAAAGATCATTGGAGAAGCAGTGCATCTATAATATAGTTGTGTAGATAACAGGACCAGATCAGGCCACATACAGTTTACAGGGTGAGGTGAAATTCCAGGTTTGTATAATTTAATGTAATGGCAATCTTATGTATGTTCCCACAGGCCGTTCTAGCTAACAAGGTTTGGGGTTTTTTAAATCCTTTTTGTCGTATTTAGTGAATTTTAACCCTAAAACTACATTTTCCTAATTTTGCTTTTAAAATCTTTTCTAAAATGACCTGCCAAAGAGAGCAAATTTTGGTTCCACACATCCTGTTGGCTGTCAGATATGTTGGGAAACTTAAAAACCTAACATCTAAAAGACTATTTATGGAAGTAGCTTACATTCTTTAACATAGGTAGGGGATTATTATTATTTTTTTTTCTGTTGGTTAAACAGCTAAGTCATTTAATTAGTAGAATTGTTAATGCCAATATGAACTTCTTCTGTGGGGGAAAACGTATTTTTGTCCCCCCTTTGGATGAGGCGGTATGAACATTTATATGTACCTGTCTGGGAGAAGTGTGAATATATATTCTGCTGAGGAATGTGAAATGAGTACTGGTTTTGGCTTGAATGTTAGACCTGACCTTGTTAGTTTTTAGTAGTGACTTTCGTTGTGTTTTTTTCCTGCTAGCACAATTTCTGTCTGAATTTCCTTATTGTTTCAGACATAAAATAATACATAAACTTAACTCACATTTGCTTTCTGTATTCTGAATACTGTTAAAAATCAGGATGTCATTGGAAAAGTGAATCCACTTCTTGCTCTTTGTGGAGTATCTGTTCAAAAGAACATTAAAATTTACCTTTTTCTGTTTTGAAATTGCTGTGTTCCAGTTGTTACCCAGGGGATCTTTGTGTAAGTCTTCTGCTGAGTATTTAGAGCTTGGTTTCTGTGGTCAAATGAAAAAATGAATGTGTGTAGCCTTCAGCTGTTTTCAAATAATTTCTTCCCTTTAGCAGCTCAGTTCTGCAATGTTTAATGCTAACTTAGAACAAGGAGACTTCCTGTCAGCGAATAGGGAATGGAGTGAACTTCATAGACCCGAATGTGGTTGATATGGGGCGCATATGTAAATTTTACCCTATTCTTATCTCATTTTGCGAAGGTGCCCTTTTAATTTTTTGAATATGAAACCAATAGCTATTTGATAAATATGGCCCTTTGAATTCAGAGCTCAAACTGGGAAGGGCTGTAGTGCTTAATAGTTGCTCTATTAAGCAGTCAAGTTCTATTTTACCGTCTGTCTCTAAGTGTAACTGAAGAAAAGCTAACAGGAATTCAAACCCATAACTGTCTGAGTAAATGCCACTACAGCCAGGTTATTTGAATGGAGATCAATGGAGTTGTTGAGGATCAAAAGTTTATTGTTAAGTTTATGGCAGTAAAGAGCTGTAGCAGGCACTCTGGAAGGCACTGAGCAATTAATCTGTGCAGTCTCTGGAAAGTAGCTGTATAGTAGTGTAATGATCCATTGAATTAACCGATTTGCTGAACAACACACAACAGCAGGAGCTGAAGTTCTGCAGCTTTTGGCTCTGAACTGCCATGAATACTGCACCTCCAGATCAGAGCCTGAAACAGGATGGTAACTCAAAGTGCCTTGGAGTCCACTCTTGTTAAAGAGCCACTTGAGGGAGTTGTCGGAATCAATAGCTGACTGATGAGGCTGCCAAGGAGACCCTTTTAACCTGTGGAAATAACCACATGAAAGAATGGGTGAAATGTAAACTGGTATTAAAGGTTTTCAGAGTGGTACTAGACTTCTGAACTATTTGACTGGGGATCGAATGCGTTGGCAGTGTCGTCCTAGTCTTGCTGTGTGTCAGTCAACTTCTCTACAGGGCATACTTTGATTTATGTTTCCTTGGGAAATGCACTGTTTTACAGAAATCACACCTGCAAGCGTATTGGATTTGATCTGACACTGCAAGCTGCGTATGTCCAGGTCTGTGCTTTTTTCAAGTGTATCAGGCCCCAGCAATACCTGTCTGCGAAGCCAGGTCAGGATACAGCTCTGCAATTAGCACGTGGGATTGAGAAGGAGGAAGGCTCCGTTACTGCAAGGCAGTCAGAAGATAGAGGCGGTGTGCTTGTAGTTCTGGCACAGGCATGAAGTTGCATTTTAACTGTTCAGTGACAGATTGTGCTATAAAAAGTTCACAGTAACTGCGTAACAGCTAAATTGGTACAGCTGATTTACTAATCTGAGTCTGAAACATGTTGCGGCTTTTCCTGGCTTGTTCCTTTCTCGGTTCAGTTGGGATCAGCCGTTCTGGAGTTAGTGGGCATTGTGTGGAGGGTGCAGATGACTCCAGACTACCTGGGGAGACAGAGAACAGAGTGCGAGACCAAAGTTTATGCTTGCTGCGCACGTGCCTCTTTTCCCTTTCTGATTTTCTGCCTTGGCTTTTCTTTCAATAATACAGAATAATACATCCTAAATGATACTATAAAATGTCATTAAAATATATGCAGGTAGTTTTTACTAAGTTTCTGGAATTAGAATATGTATTATTTCTTTCTTTCTGTAAAAATCTAAAGAAAGTTTAATTAACCTTGTGTTTTGTACATTTGTTTTGTATATTATTTGAGTGAAAGTAATGATATGTTGGCAGGATTTTGTAGGACATACATAATACGTTGTCTCTGTTTACTGAATGTTTAGCAATTGTGGTGTAGTAATCTCTTTTTCAAAGGCCAGTTGGGGAAACAATAACGTGGTTACCAGTGTGAAACCTGTGCATGCAAAACCCCTTGTTTTATATGTATATACCATATGTTCACCCAGGAGAATGGGATGTTAGGGTTGAATGGTTGTAAAGCAAGGAAAAGAACTGCAGTAAGAATATATGAGGGAAGACATTGAGTAAGTTTGTATGTTTGTTTCAGAGGTCAGTATGAGGTAAGAGCTACTTGAAATGACAACAGCAATGCAGGTTGTGAAATCTGTTTTATTGCTTCTTATAGTTTATACTTTGAGGGGGGCTTTGTGGTGTGGTGTTCTTGTGTGTGGATTTATAGGAGTCTGAAGTGAAAGGTCTGCCTTGATTTGAAGTTACAACTGTGTTTTCAGCTGGAATTTGTTGAGTGAAGGCAAAGCAGAAGAGGTGACTCTTGCCCACTATTAGAATGAGCCAGCATGATGCACAGTTCCATGCTGTTTTCTGCAGCCATTCAACTCCTTCCCTCTCCGTTTGGGTGCTTTCTATCTCTGAATCCTGATTCTTCTCTGCTGATATTGGGCTTAGATCATCTTTTTCAGATGGATATTCAGATTCACTGTTAGGGATCTAGGTGAGACTCTGGATGGTAAGAGCATTAGAGTTTTCAGGAGGAGCTTTTGGTTTCTGGTCGTTTATGGTCATGACATGAATTTATTTTAGACATTTGCATCTAAATTTAGGGGCCTTGGCCAAGCAGCTATGCAAATCTTAGGAGATGTTTTCATGGTTTGAGAGGGTGGCTGAGACATGGAGGTTGAGATATGTAAAGCTCTATCTTGAAGATAATTATGCTTGGAAAAATGAGTTTAAGAAAGACACTTGTGTCCTATGGTTAGTTCAGGTTAACCTTTGAGGTCCCATTTTCCCAATGTAAGTTGTTTAATGACTGGGAGAAAGGAGTGTCTGGTGGGAAGTTTGGCCTGGGGTACTTTGCAGAGGATAAGAAATTTCAAGATGAATTAATGTTTCATTATCAGGATTTTATTGATGAACTTCCTTGCTTGTCTGTCCCTCCTTTCCATGTTGGCATCAAAGAAACCCAGTATTACACAGGCTGGAGCTTTAACCAGGTTTCAGCTCCCACTCATTGGCAGCAGAACTGCTTTTTCATTATGTTATTAACTGTATTCTGTTTCTGATGAGGTTATATTGTGGCATTCTTAAGTGCATAGACAGAAACCTTCAGCTGTTTTCCTTGGATCTTGCTAAGTCTGATAAACACATTTCAAGAGCAGCCATGAAACGTTTTTCTTCATCCTGTAGCTCGTAAGTCGAGGCTGTCCAGAAGTGGGAAGAGCTGTTTATTTGTCTGGTCCACAGGCAGAACAAAACCACTTCCTCAGTTTTTCTAATAAGTATCTTATCTTGAGAGTGCACATATTTCTATTTCAGTGCTGCCTCAGTACTGCTATGTAGGCCATGTAGCAAGGGTTTGTTGAAAAGGGAGCTGACTTGAGAAAGTACGTGCTTGTGCAGTGTTCCCATTCTGCTATCCTCTAATACGTACCCATGTTCTGTAGAAGGCAGCAAGTTGAAAGTGGTACGACAGGTGACGTTAAATGACAGAGATGTCTTTGGTGTTATCCAGGAAAAAACTTGAACATTTTATTTATTAGGCTGGGTGTTTCTCTTTATATTCCTACTTCAGATATTTTTCTTACAAGTGTCAGTGACTATACTAGCTGACTAGCTGACAAGGTCTATATCTAAGATCTGATGCATAATTTTTAGGTGGGTAAGTTGGAAGTTGTATCTTTTCTTTTTTGTCTCTGAAACGTTGTCATGGCAATTGGAAATTTCCTGCTTAGAGTATATGCCAACAGTGAAATCGTGTCTTCTGTAACTCGAAAGGGCTATGTGTATACACTTTGTCCATGGATAGTCAGTGATAGTGAAATGATAAAAATATGACAGGTTATTTTTCTTCTTCTTCTGGACCTTCTCTAGTAATACATTTAGTTGTGGATTGCAAGATGGTGTAATTTGTGTTTATTGCCCAATAAATATCTGTAAGATTATATATATATTTTATATATATGTATATGTATGCATGCTTTGAGTTTTTCATCTTACTGTATCGGACTCTGTTGGAATCTAAGTGCAGTTGTACTGACTGAATGTTGTTTCCTTTCAGTGGATCTGATGGAAATAAAAGAAATTCGCCCAGGAAAGAATTCAAAGGACTTTGAGCGTTGCAAAGCAAAGCAAAGAGAAGAACACTGCTTCACGATTTTTTATGGTACCCAGTTTGTCCTCAACACCTTAAGTTTAGCAGGTACTTTTTTTCTTCTTTGTTTCTTCTTTAAACCTTCCAATAAAACAAATCAAATGCATTGATGGAACAGTAACGCAGAGAATGCTGCGGTTTTGACTTGTGCAGTTCAGGAGTGCACCAGGTGTTTAAAATCTGGAGATAGACTTTTTACTTGGCCCTTCATGTCTATGAACTGCTGCATTTCTAATGTTTTTCTTTCAAATAGAGTATTGTGCGAGTGTAGTTTCTGATTTGCTCAATCATTTCTAGCAAGGTAGACTTTTGCTGGTTAAATATCTCTGGTAAACTTTTCAGCATGTCAGCAGTGGATTTGCTGTTGTCTTCACTGTGGCCAGAATATTGCCCTGGCATTTTCAGTCTGGCCAAAATGGTTCTGTAAACAGTAGTGATAAAGAGTTAGGCTACAGCTGTATCACAGAAACTTTCCTGTTGCCTATAAGCAATTGGAAACTAATTGGGAAAAATGAAGTTCTAGCATGAGTTATGTGTGTGCATGTCACCTGGTAATACTAAACCTCTTCTAAAAGAGGTTTACTAGGGGACCATAAATAAAATTGGAAGGTGATAAACTGAAAATGAAGAGTTCTGTGTGAAACAGAGAGAAGTTGTATCCTGTATGTGTGGAAAGGGTTGGGGGCACTTCTTATTTCAGGTGAGATTTCATAACCCCAAAATTTTAATTTTGAAATTAAAGGGGTATGAATTCTTACAGTGCAGGCTGAATAGAGTTTTCTACTAGTGCAGTTTACCAAGAGATTTATCTTCTAAAAAGCTGCAATGGATCCTTGGTTTAGAATCATACAGACCATTTATTTGAAGCGGCGTGTTCCTGCACACGCCAGCGAGAACTACTCGTCATTTAAGTAGTTAAATTAATTGCAAGATCTTAATGGGAGAAAAGGGAAGTGTTTTGTAAGTGTTTTTATGCTAAAATAGGGTTTGTTTTTTTAATGGAATGAATAGATTGCAGTACTAGAAGACTTGCTTTTTGCAGTCTGATGCACTGGAAATTAAAGACTGCTCATGACTAATCCACTGTTACAGGCTTTTAGCTTTAAATAAATTCTACCACTGTTGGCTGAAGTCTGTGAAAATTTTGAGTAAGTGGCTGTGGTTAAGCGCAGCTGTGCCAGGTACTTCAGATTGACTTCCCCTAACCCCTACCTCCATCTCTCCTCCATGGCAGTTCTGAAAACAAGCCCCTGACAGTGCTTTGAAAACACTCGGTACCATGAGATATGTTGCTGTAAAGCTGAACTGCAGAACAACGTGATATAACTTGCAATTAAGGGGGAAATCAACAAGGAAAAGGAAGTGCTTTGTCGTGGTTTCTTAAAACAATATAAAATAATCGTTACTGAAGGGGAATGGTAGCTGTCATAAAGGGCAGAATTGTCTTGGGAGCAGAACTGATTTGGCAGTGGTAGCGGGTGTTCTTTCCGAAATTGTAACAAACTGGAAAACTTTTCCATGGGGAGCTGAGGCGAGGCTCTAGCTTCATCCTTGGGGAATAAAGCATTGTTCGAAAGTATGTTTAAATAAAATGTAACCTTCATCTTTTGAGAAACTGTTTTGCTTTGAAGGCAGTTAAAAGAATTACACAGATTGCAGTTCCTGTTGAAAATAATTTTTCAGAACTGGTTTAATTGAAAATGCCTTCATGAAATTTCAGAACCAGCATGCTAAAGCAAATGGACTTTACCAGCTGAAGGCTGTAATGATAGCATCTTGTCCAAGGCCCCAAAAGTTGGTTTCAGCTTAAGTGTTATTCCCCAGGGAAGGCTATACCCAGCACACAGTTCATCATCTTGCTTCTGTTAGGTCAAAGCAATATCAAATGCAATCACGTTAACCGATGTGGAGGACTCTTCTGGTTTGGGAAAAGGAAAGGCAAATTATATGTTAAAAAAACCCAAGACAGTGATAAACTGATTTGTAAGGTTGGGAGGAAGACGTATCTGGCTTCTAGTGTTAAGCTGCGTAAAGAATTTTAGACCTTTTTTAAACTTCAGTTGTATTAAATGTGTTCTATAAGCTACACCAGTTTTTTACATTGCTTCCTTCCTGTTCCTCTTGCCTAATTGTAGTCTGGAACAATTTGTGTTTAAAGGTGTGGTTAGGACAGACATGAGGTGGTTGTCTATCAAAAGCCAGTACTTTACAATTTTCTTGTTGGTTGCCTGGAAGATAATGAACTAGCTTTATGCTACACCACACTGAGTTCTTTTGCTGTGCGCTTCAAGCTGCTCTACCTCTACGTCCCTGGGCTTTTGCCACGTGGGAGATAGGAGATAGGAAAATGAATTTTGACTGTGTTACTACAGGAGCTCACCATTACTTTCATAGTCTGTCTACTGAAATATTGAAACTTGCCTACCCTGATAAGCAGAATTCTAGAAGGTGGTATTTTTTGACAGAGCTTGCAAAATTAACATCCCACCCCCAAATTTATGCTGTTTTTCTTAGTTTTATTATTATCAACATGAAGATGTGCAATGAGATTTAGCAAAGAGAAAGGTTCATCAGCCACTTTATATAATAGCGTTTATCTAAACATCCCAAGTTGTATTCTGGTTTTGTGTTGATTTTGTTTTGATATTTCTCATAGCATATTATTTTTTCAGCTGACTCTAAAGATGATGCTGATAAATGGTTGTGTGGCTTGAATATCTTATATCAAGAGGTCGTGAGTGCTCCCACACCTGCGATCACAGAGAGGTATGTCAACATATTTTCACTTCGTGAGACTTAATGTTTCTTTGGAATTGAAAGTGGAAAACTTGAAAGAAACAACTACTCTCCCGTTAGTGTATGATATGGAAAGCTCATGTGGAAATTCTTTGTCTATTTTGCTATATACATGTTCTGGAATCGCGCTCTGCTGCATCCACTAATATGGACTTGCAATTTACCTAATTTTGTGTACCCAAACCAAATCAAAAATCTCTTAATGAGATCACAAGAATAGCTGGTGTAAGTGTGCATTGACTTCTTGAAAAATCGATGTGTCTCATGCTGTCACAGTAGGCTTGCTTTAGTAGATGTCCAAATGCATTGTATGGCAATGTGACCAGCTGACTGAGAGAGCCAGGCTGAAAATGAGCTTTCTTAAGGATTACTTTTTAGCATTCAGCCATATGATGGTGGGACTGCACACTTAATGCTTCCTAGGATGTTGCATGTGAAACTGCTCATGCTCAGAGTGCCAGTTTTGTTGAAGAGCTCTTCAACGCTATCTCTGTACCTGATCACTTTTCATCACTGCTGACATTTTTGTTTGTGGTCACTGCTGTTAGCTGTTGTGAGGACATACCCTTTCCTTGCTTGCTACTTGACCAAATTTTGGCTTTGACATTGGTGTTATCTTTACCTACTTGCTGTTCCAGTTGAGGAGACAGTATTCTTATCTATTATCATCTACTCTATGGTAATGCGGCAGGCTGCTATACAAAGTGCTACAGTGTTCCAGGCTGTGTTTGTGCAGCAGAGTGATTCCTGTAGAAGCTGAGGATAAGCTTTCCTGGTGACATTTTAGATCAAAATTGTGTATGTGCATGTCTGTGTATTTACTATTAATGCTGCTAATAGTATTTTGCTGTGCACCTAATACTGACACGCACTCTAATGAGGATTTTCTTTCAGATTTTCTAAACTCCTCTCCTTCCCTCCTAATCGTTAATTTTTATGCATCTAACAGATCTTTGAGCCAGCAGCCTCAGCTGGCGTAGATCTTGACTTGATGGAGTTACTCTAGTTTAGATTAGCTGAAGTTTTGTCTTGCTTTACTACTTATATTTTTACAGCTTCTGGTTGCTCATTCTCTTCTATCCTGCCCATCCTTCCTATGTTGTTTATGTGGCTTTAAAATGCAGTGTTAAGCAGCAGAAAAGTATATATTTATAAAGATGGTTATAAAACTGGCTGAATCATTAGATGCTGCACTGGAAATGTTTTGCTTTATTATAGAGATGTATCTTATGACTCTTCAGTATTTCCATTGAATTTCCTGTATGGATTTTGGTATTCATTGGCTGTGTTTTTCTTTAGAATCCTCAGATTAAACCTTTTTTCTTTTTTCCCTCTTTTCCACAAGTTGGCTGAGAAAGCAGATCTATTCTGTTGATCAAACTAGAAGGAACAGGTAAGAAGCTCTCTCTTTGTTCAGTTTGTGTTTAGTGAACTTTTGTTGCAGGTTCTAACATGAATGAAAATAAATAAATATTTATTTTTTTGTCCAATATGTGAAAGGAGAGCCCTGAAAATAGCATTTGCTCTTGCTTTAACAACTTGAGCTTTGCCTTTTGCTAAACACAGCGTGTTCATAGCATTCACTAATAGCATGTTCATGCATGTGATATAATGAAGCAAATGATGAAAAATAGATAGTTTTGCTGTTAGCCTAGAATTACCCTGCCAGAATAAGGAAAGGGAGTTATCTTCTTCCAGTCTTACTGTAGAGATTCAGCTTAGCTGTGCAGGCATGTTAGGTTGTTTGCTTTATAGACCTCTTTGCCCTTTCATAGCCAAGCTGGGGCCCAACAGGTTCAACTGTATAACCCATTGTGAGCTTTCCTGTGCAGCTGTGCCACCAATTCTTCCTTCATTGCTGAACCATGTTTGCATTGGAGTTACTCTAATGTAGACAGATGAGAACCAGCTTTTAAAAGCTTGTTTGGGCATTCATAATAATGAAGGTGCATAAGCAACGTTCAACATGGGCTGCCAAAGATCAGGGCAGATGTTTCAGTAATTAGCCTTTTCTCGTTTTAGTCCTGATGTGGCCTGAACATGGCTAGTATGTGTGGTAGCTAGTTTGAAACTAGTCACGGCAGCAGTGTCAGATATATCCAGAGATAGGGTTGTCCCAGCAATAACTTGAATTCTTTCCTTCAGGAGTCAGAGCTTTGAGGAGAACAGAACAGAATATTAAGAGGAAGAGGAGATAGAAGAGATAACTGAGGATATGAGGAAAGAGGAGGAGGAGGCTACTGGTATACTGAAGATATATCAAGGATACAGATAGAAGGAAGCCAAGTTAATGGTTTGGAATAAGGGCAAAATAGTTAGAATCATAGAATCATAGAATAGTGAGGGTTGGAAAGGACCTTAAGATCATCTAGTTCCAACCCCCCTGCCATGGGCAGGGACACCTTGCCCTAAACCACGTGGTCCAATGCTCTGTCCAACCTGGCCTTGAACACCGCCAGGGATGGAGCATCCACAATGTCCCTGGGCAACCCATTCCAGTGCTTCTCCACCCTCACTGTAAAGAACTTCTTCCTTATATCTAATCTAAACTTCCCCTGTTTAAGTTTGAACCCATTACCCCTTGTCCTACCACTACAGTCCCTAAGGAAGAGTCCTTCCCCAGCATCCTTGTAGGCCCCCTTCAGATACTGGAAGGCTGCTATGAGGTCTCCACGCAGCCTTCTCTTCTCCAGGCTGAACAGCCCCAACTCTCTCAGCCTGTCTTCATACGGGAGGTGCTCCAGCCCTCTTATCATCCTCGTGGCCTCCTCTGGACTCACTCCAACAGCTCCATGTCCTTTTTATGTTGAGGACACCAGAACTGTACGCAGTACTCCAAGTGAGGTCTCACAAGAGCAGAGTAGAGGGGCAGGATCACCTCCTTCGACCTGCTGGTCACGCTTCTTTTGATGCAGCCCAGGATACGGTTGGCTTTCTGGGCTGCGACCGCACACTGAAGCCGGCTCATGTTAAGCTTCTCGTCAACCAACACCCCCAAGTCCTTCTCTGCAGGGCTGCTCTGAATCTCTTCTCTGCCCAACCTGTAGCAGTGCCTGGGATTGCCCCGACCCAGGTGCAGGACCTTACACTTGGCTTGGTTAAACTTCATAAGGTTGGCATCGGTCCACCTCACAAGCGTGTCAGGATCCCTCTGGATGGCATCCCTTCCCTCCAGCGTATCAACCGAACCACACAGCTTGGTGTCGTCGGCAAACTTGCTGAGGGCGCACTCAATCCCACTGTCCATGTCGCCGACAAAGATGTTGAACAGGACTGGTCCCAACACTGATCCCTGAGGGACACCACTCGTTTCCAACTGGACATCGAGCCATTTACCACAACTCTTTGTGTGCGGCCATCGAGCCAGATTTTTATCCACCGAGTGGTCCATCCATCAAATTGATGTCTCTCCAATTTAGAGACAAGGATGTCATGCGGGACAGTGTCGAACGCTTTGCACAAGTCCAGGTAGATGACGTCAGCTGCGCTGCCCCTGTCCATCAGTTCCGTGGCTCCATCATAGAAGGCCACCAAATTGGCCAGGCAGGATTTCCCCTTAGTGAAGCCATGTTGGCTGTCACCAACCGCCTCGTTGTTTTTCACGTGCCTTAGCATGTTTTCCAGGAGAAACTGTTCCAAGATTTTGCCAGGCACAGAGGTGAGACTGACTGGTCTGTAGTTCCCTGGGTCTTCCATCTTCCCCTTCTAGTTATTTATTTATTTATTTTTAAGCAATTGGCCTGGCTGAATGGGTTTGTCTCTTACCCACATATTCAAATAAAGTATTAGAATAGAATAGAATTTGAAGTGAAAGAGTCACTTCTGACCCCGTGCTTCTCACGTGAAAGAAGTCCCATGGGTTATAGCTCCCTGTGTGCTGTGCAGCTGCATATGTTTGAGTTTCATTAGTTTGTTTCAGGCCCATGTGTGATGTGGGTCTGTAGCTTTTTGCACAGCAAAGGAGACTTTTTTCTTCTTTAATGAATTCAGCTGCATACCTCTTCTTAGAGTTACCAGCAACCACGCGACACTGAGGAGAATGTTAACCCCTCCTCTCACCTCTCTTACTTTACCGTGATTTTGCTCTTTGTCTGCAACGTGCATTTCATTCTAAAGTGTAATTCAGTATAGAAAACTACATGTGTTTCCTCTCATTTAGGCCTTTTCCTCAAAGCAAAAGAAAGTGTGATGTTTCATTGTGTGAATAGGACTGTGTTCTGCAGGAAATAACACCATTCTGCAGGCAGCTTGTGGCGTTGTGCAGCTGGCTTCAGTGTGAGCTGAGGAGCTGTTTCAAAGCAGTGTTTCCTAAACTGGCCAGAATGGTGAAGGGGAAAGTACCATCCTTTACTGGATATTGGCTTATGCCTCCTGATGTATTGGAAAACTAGCCCTGCAGTAGGGACGTATTGGTGGGGATCATGAAGCAAAAGCAGATGTTAGGGTAGAGCAGTGGCTGACAGTGTGTGTCTGCTGAAGAGGTTTCCTTCATTGCTCTAGGGTTGTTTCATCACTACCAGGCAGTCCGGTTAGGATCAAGGGACTTGCACTGTGGAGAGGGCAGTTTTTTGTTCTCTTGATAGGTGATTCATGCTTTCAGAAAAATTCAGGAAAGGAGTTTGGGCTGACTTTCATTGTGTTTAGTGTTGCAATTTCTAGGGAGGTTAATTGTAAAGGTTAGGCTTCCAGGCAAGTCCTGTTTCACAGGTTGAGGTTTTTCCAGTGCTAATGAAGCCCCAGCTCTTTGTTTTGGCTTGCACTTGTTTGGCCTGAGGAAATTGCTTGTGCATGATGTTTAGGGTACAAACAGAGTGCTCCTTCTTGCTCTTAAAAGCAGTGGTATTTTTCCAGAGGTCTGGCGACAAGGCGGAAAGCCAGGAATTTCCTGAGTTCTAATCTGGCTTTGGCATGGACTTTGGCTAAGTTCCTGTCTGCTTTGCCTCTTTCCCTCTCTACACAATGGAGATGAGAATATTTCACAGGGTACCTGCTTGTGTTGATAGAAAATCTTGGTAGCTGACTAGATACAGCAGAACTGTGGAGGTTTTGATACATTTTTTTTATCCCTTCTTTTTCCCTCAGTATCAGTCTTCGAGAGCTGAAAACTGTCCTTCCCCAAGTAAACTTCAAAGTGAGCAGCATGAAGTTCTTGAAGGATAAATTTGCGGTAACTACCTGATAACTTCTATCTGTTTGGTATTATCTGATAGTTGCTGTTATTTGTTTTCAGGATGCTGCCTATATTTTTGCTTCTTATTGTGTATGGTTAAATAAATTATATCAGTTAATTTCTTAGCTTGGCTTTGCCTATATCCAAGGCTATAAGAAAATCTAGGCATAAATGTTCCTTATTTTCATTGTACAGTTGACCAAAGCCAACACTGGGTTTTGAGCTGATACTGTACAAGTGCATGGGAAACTGCTTTATCTTTGAAATAAAATTCATATACAAGAAGAAGAAGATTTTTGTGGTTTTTTTTTTTTTTTTTTTTTTGCAATATGATCAAGTAGTAACCTCTTCACTCCAACTTGTGCTAATATGGGTAAATTCTGAAGGTCATTTCCATTCCTACAGGAATTTTAAATATCCCCACCTTTTCCTACTTTCCAACTCTCCACCCTTAAAGCATACATTCTTGCTTCTGTTGCTCCAGCTAACAATGACTAAATGGGGCACTACTTCACTCTGTTTCTAGTGGAAACAGACTCAGGGTACAAAATGCAAGGCCAAAGATGTGGAGTAGGAGCACTAGGTCACAAACCAAGAATCTCTTTACTTGTTTGTATTCTTAGAAAAATAACTAAATTAAAAAAATCCCAAGGGTTAAGACAAATGAGGTTGGAGTAAAATAGAATGCATGAGAGGGTGGCAGCTGGAGTAAGACTAACTTGTTTGCTGTTTGCAAATGCAGTTCAGGGAATTCTAAATTCTCTGTATGCTACTTTCTATTGTAGGAAATAGGTGCTCACAAGGAAGAGCTTAGTTTTGAACAGCTTCATTTGTTCTACAAGAAAATCATGTTTGAACAACAGAAAACGGTAAGCTTTTTCATAAGTAGTCTTCAGAATATTAAACTGCTTGATTAGAATAAAGAGTTAATGGTGATTATTTTTGTTTCTGTTAGTCACTGATCTTCTTTTTCCCCATTCTTCTAATAGAAAAAGAGTATAGTGCTGTGCTTGAAGTGTAGATAAGTCACCATCAGCAATTGTCTTAAGATAATGAATCAGTTATTTATGTTGCTTTTCGTGTGTTGGTGGTACAGATATGCACATATGTAATGGGGTTTCTAGGAATAACTTAAAACTGTAAGTTTGTTCAGGATGTAGAATGTCTTTTCATTAGGTTTGGCTAATCCTTCTACTGATAGGAGCAAGGGTTTTCCATACTTGTATTAATATTTTATTGCTAGAACATTCTGCAAATCAGATTTATCCTGAGCAACAAATAACACCTATTGTTCTCATTGTCTCTCATGCTTGGAGATTACCAGTGGTGAGCCCATTACAAGACATGCATCAGACAGTCCTTGGGAGGCGGGAATGCGGTGGAATTACGTTTTAGCTAATTTATGAGGGCAACTGCCTGACTGCTGTTTCCATGTATTCATTGCACAAGATTCATGAAGCTGGTGGAAACTGCATCCATTTAGTGACTCTGAAAGTTAGGAACCCTTTAAATCTATGTGAAACACAGAATTTGAAATTACTTGCATAAATGTCTTTGTTGATGATGTGCTTATTGTTGTTCAACTAGTTGCTAAAATAGAAGCTTCAATAGTCAAAGTCAGTACTGTTTCTTCTGCATAAAGCTTTCTTGTGCTATTTAAAAGCAATGCTGAAATTATTGTGAAGTAATAGAGTCTCCATTTACTGTCAGGGTTTTAGTTTTGGCCATGAAAGTCTAGTTAATTAGCTTAAGCAGAAAAAGTTGAAGAGCCAAACACCAAGTAAAGAAGGTATCTGGCTTCCTTAAACTCTTGTTATCATCCCTTGTGGATCATTTCAAAAAAACTCGATTTGCTCAACAACTGCTCTGGGCCAGTTAATAAGTTTCCTGTGATCTGTAATTATGCTGTGCCAAGCTAGAAGCAATGTAGATTTTTATATTCACATGAATAAATGTAATGGATGATAAGTAGTTCCATTTTTCTGGGGGGGATATCAACCAATAAAAGCTCCCAAGAAACTTAACTTGACTGTGTGTAGAAGGTGCGTTATCAACAGCAAGCTTTTTTGCCTGAGCATTAAGTGTGTTCACACTGAAAGGCCTGAAGTGCAGTTGTCAGCCTTGGCAGTGTGTTTTCTATGTGTTTAATTAAAAATGCATCTTGCCAACTTCTGTGAAGCTTCTCTAGAACAGACAGGCATATATTTCCCCTTAACAAATCAATGGATATTATTAGATGGAATTAGATAGAAAATTGCGTATTCTTTTATTATTTATCTTTCGCCCTTTATTGTGTTTGTTTTAAGATTCTTGATGAATTCAAAAAGGATTCCTCTGTGTTCATTCTTGGGTGAGACTCTTCATTTGCATTATTTTCCCACATTTCTATATGGTTATAGTGCTGCAGGGTTGTCTTTTGATTACATTGCTGTTTTTGTGTTCTGATGCTTTAGTAAGTGAAACTAAATTATACATCTTTTTGCATCCAGGAAGGTGAACTTGTCATGGAAATAAGCCCTGGATATAATTTGATAAAATTTTTTTTTTTTTTTTAATAAAGTTTTTTACTTTCTAACTACAAAAATGGTATGGACTTAAACACGCAAATTTGCCTATCCTCTGATTTTGGTAAGAGCTGAACGGGACTGTGGAAAGACAATTTGATGGAGAAATTTTAACTTCAGTCTAGAAAGTGGTGTGGTGTGCAGGCTTTGCCTAGGCTTGAGCAGGATGCTGATAGTAACAGTTCCTGCATCTTTCCTTCAGTAGCCTTGAAAATTTAAGATTTGTAGAGCATGAGAAAGGAGATCACAGGTGTTGCTAACTTTTTGACTGTGAATTAAACCAGTTTATCTTGGTTTTGAGTATTACACTAACGGATTAAAGAAGTTACTGAAAAGTTTGCTCTGCAAATTGCTTTAGCCCTTAGTCATGTCATATGAATTAAGCTTAAAAGCACAGATTTATCAAGGATGGGTAGGTTATAAATACCTTATTGGTACCAGAGGATGTGGCACTTGTGTCCTACAAAAGGGAAAGCACATCTGCTGCTTTTTCTTGGTGCAGCTGCATCTCACCTCCTTTTTCAGGAGATTTTCATCTATCACAGTAGATCACCTGAGTAATACATGGAAGGAATTATTTGTGGAAGTGTGGCTCTGTGATAATTTAAAAGAACAGTGTCTCCAAATGCCTCAACTAACAATGTCAATGTTAACCCATGTCAAGTGAATGCTGCTCATTTACTACAAAACCATGCACGCAGATTTGGTGCTTTTCCCAGTTAATACTGTCACAAGTACATCAGGAATCCAGAAGGCTTTCTTTAAAAGCTCAAATACAGTAATTAGATAATACGAGATTACAAGCCTAATCTAAATTCCGTTGATGTTATAAAATGTTTCTTGGTGGTGGCAGCACATTTATACTGTAAACCCAAGATACAAATCCGTTGTCATTTTCTGCTATAACATCTGATGTCACTTGCTCTCATTTCTTTAGCTTCACTTTCCCTTTGTATTGTTCTGTTTTGTTTTTTTTAAGAAATACTGACCGTCCAGATGCTTCAGCAGTTCATCTCCATGACTTCCAGAGATTCCTGCTACGTGAGCAGCAGGTGGGAAGGTTGCAGTAATTCTCAGTTCTTTTTCTTGAGGTTGTCAAGCACATTCTGTGTTCATTAAAAAGAAATGTGATGTGTCATAGAATATGATTGATGTCAGCTGTGATATTCGGCCTTATAAATATTTCTCCTTTGTTGCCACTGAAGTTCATAAGAACTATTATTTTTCATTTATGTAAAGACTCTGAAGGTGCACCAGAGGACAAGAGGGAGGACAAGGTAAATAAGGTTTTAACAGATCTCCATTTAGTCACGTAGATAAACAGACAAGGATAGAAATGAACACTAGATGTATGTCAAAGATGATAGCCTGGCCTCCTTACAGCTGTCATCGTAGGTACATCAGGGGTAATGTCTTGGCCATGGCCTCATTTTAGCAGCTCTTACATAAAAAGCTCAGCTGACTGCCTACATTCTAGTCAAAGGTAATTTTCTATTGAATGGAGCCAGTTCAATGTCCCATGTCAGCAAGCAGATAAGTATGGACGGGGATTGGAACTATGTCTTCACAGTCTTCTCTAATGTTATTTAGCACAGACACCATGGGAGAAAATTGTGCAATATTTGCTAGGTGCTGCTACACTCCAGGTTTGCAAATATGATTGAAAAGTGAGACCTACACTTCCTGTATAAGCTTGCTACTTTCTTTTTCTCCCTATTTCACTGTGTTAAAATAATGTTCAGATTGCACTTAGAAATGAGAGAGATTATAGTAGTATGTGTCTTGTAGGCCTCCAATCTTTATAAAGGTACTTAGGTGGAGATCTTTTTCACCCTTAGACATCATAGAGGAAACTCTTAAGATACAGAGATACAATGAAGTATATTGGCAGTAAACTAGCCAGATAAGGGAGAAATAAGTCACATCTGTAGGTCTCTCTGTTCCTTATTTGATTTTATATAGAATAACACCACTTCTAAAGGTTTTACTGTATTATTATTATCTAAAGGAATCTTGGGCACATGATCTCAGTAAGGTCCGAGAACGAATGACAAAGTTTATTGACGACACTATGAGAGAAACTGCTGAACCCTTTCTTTTTGTTGATGAGGTAAGATAATGATACTTTCTAGTAGCTCCTCATGGACTTTTCTGTCTTGTTAATAAGCTTCTCATGCTACTCTGGGTTTCTTTTAGCCTTGTGTGGTAAAAGCATTTAAAGTGAATCTCTCTCTTTGTATTGTAGTTCCTTACTTACCTTTTTGCAAAAGAAAATAGTATTTGGGATGAGAAATACGATTCAATAGATGTTCAGGACATGAATAATCCTTTGTCTCACTACTGGATTTCTTCCTCTCATAACACGTAAGTTACCAAATGTCCCATTGTCTATCCCTGTTCAAACAGACAGAGTATGTGTTAGGAGAAAGTAAATTATGCCAGAAATATACTATGTGGATACGTGAAACCTTCCTAAAGCGTGATGTAAATGTAGCAGATACAGTCTGTGGGACTCGTTTTTCCTCTTCTCTTAAGATCTTAGAGGTTTTGCGGTACAACTGAGCTGCCAGAAAACCCAACCCCTGACTCCTGTTACAAAAATAAAAAAAGTCTTGAGTTAAAACTGTTCCCGCCTCTCCGCTTTCAGAAATTAAAGTTGCTGAAGGAGCTTCCCTTTTTTCCAAGCACCAACAGCCTCGTTGAGCTAGTGTCAGCAGTAATTTTACCTGAACATAAGAATGCCATAAGGACCCCGCTTGTCCTGTGAGGAAATCTGATACTGTTGGGGTGATCTGAAGGGCAGTGGATTTGTTGCCTTGGGAAAGGAGGCAGTGATGTGCACTATTGATAGATACTCTGAGAGTTTACAGTGTCAAAAGTGGAAACGATTTGGTCCTGAGCAGGAAAGGCATATGGAGACCTTAAATTATCACATCTACTGATCAGGGACATGGCTATTCATGGTCTTTGCCAGCATGACAAGGATTAGAGCAGAGGTGCCTGAGGCAGAGGAAGAGTACAATTTGCTATTCGTGCTCTTTGTTTTTTCAAGTTTATTTTACAGTCAGAACTTTGAAGGCCTGGGGACTGTATTTTTATTGTTACTGGTTTTAGAATTTTATGCTCAGTAATTCAGATGCTGGTTTCTGTAATCTGTGTTTTGAGGTATGTATCTGTCCCTTTTCCTTGGCAGTCTATAGTATGCAAGCTCTTTAGCCCAAGCACAAACCTGTGTGGTTATGAGTTTGGACCGTCTTCAAATGAAGGGGATTTGCTCATGTAACATTGTAATAAAGAAGGTGTAAAGAGAGGGAGGAGAGATGAACAAATAAAATATTACAGGGAATGAAGTAAAGTGGATATGGATATAGCTTATAGGTATACTTTGAAGTATAGGGTGTGCTATCACTCTAAATACCCTCCACATCCCTCCAACATGAATATGCCTCAGCATGATGAGGTTTAGATAAGTTTCAGAGCTCATGATTTCCTCTCCAGAAATGTGTCAGCATTGGTTGATGTTTAGATTGAGCTTTTAACTGCCTATAATCTGGTGCATTCAAAAGTCTGATAGCATCAGGTTCAGGAGAGTCCAGTTCTTCCATCACAAGTAAAAAAAAGGAATAATAATAAAGAAAAAATCAACATGCACTGTCCATGACAAGAGGAAAAATGTTGCCTAGTGAGTGAGTGGGAAATGGTTGGAATTGACTGCCTGTCTTCTACAATTTTCCTTTACTCCTTAGATATCTGACAGGAGACCAGCTTCGAAGTGAATCCTCCACAGAAGCTTACATCAGGTGCCTTAGAATGGGCTGTCGATGTATTGAGTGTGAGTAAAGACTTTGTGGAATGGTTTGTAACATGCTGTCCGTACAAGTAGAGTTTGCCCTGTTTACCAAGAAAGAAAAAAGAACCGAAATCAAGAAGTAGTTTGTTTTCTGAAGTTGAAGTTAGTCATATAAAAAACACTGATTCCCTAAATTGTTTTCAATATGCCTCCCTATTGCCCCGTTCATGTGCTGTGGTTCTTGTTCCCTTGGAATTTTAAGAGGGCATTTCTAAATCTCGTCTCACCACACACTAAAACAATGTTGGCTCTACTCTATGAAAGCATAGAATTTGAACTGGAATCACTTGTGTAGCTTAGGTGGTTTATTTGTCTTCATTGTAATACAGACAAGCCTAAGGCACAGAGATTTTTGTCGTTTGGTGCCATTTGCCATCCTGTTCAACTTGCTTGTAAATCAGTTTATGTCTTGTGTGTTTGTTTTCCACTAACTGTGATGCATCTTCATCCCTGTTTTTACTGAATTACTGACAAGTTTGAATTTTGTGTTACTTCACCAGTCACTTGCTACTGCCTGTTCAATTTGGCTAATGCAAAATATATCTTAAATTAGTTTCAGGTTTAAAAATGACAAAAGAGATAAACTGTCAACTTGCCACTTGTTGGAGTGTATTTATCCCTGGAAAACTATTGTGAACTAGTACACTGACAGTATAGCTGCCTGGATTCTTTATTTCCAGATTCCAATATGATAATGCTTTGAGAAAATTTTATATTGTATTTGATTTGTAATGCTTGTATCACTTAAGTGAACTTAATTTCCTCTGTGAGAAATATAAATTAATCTAATAGAATATTTTATTAGAACATTAAAATCTGTGACTCAGAATTCGTAACACCAAAGATTTGGATGTTTCTTTCTACTAGAGTTATTTAAGTAGCTGCTTAGTCTTTTCCTTTTTCCACTGCTTGTCTTTCCTAGTGGATTGCTGGGATGGTCCCGATGGGAAGCCTATCATTTACCATGGATGGACACGGACAACAAAGATCAAATTTGATGATGTGGTACAGGCAATCAAAGATCATGCCTTTGTTGCATCTGAGTAAGCTTTGATTTATTTTCCTGAAGCCTGTTTTCATACGCTTAGAGCTTTCTGAACTTACTTCTTCTATTATAAAGCAAAAAGTAATAGGAAAATAATGACATTCCAGTAGTTTTCATTATTGCCAAACGTGGGTCTTTAATAGATTCTGTTTTGAGGAAAATTCCTATTACATAACAATTTCCTCCTAAGGAAGATACTAAGTGCCCTAAAGCTATCTCCTTGCTTGTGTCTTTTGTTAAATTGATGTGTGAAACAAATGCTGAAAGGTATGTCTCCTTTTTTAATGATAAAGTACTACAAGTGACAAGTGATATGTCTGTCAGGTGATGTTCATGTTGTCGGGGATGTCTTAGCTGAGAAAATGAAGAATATATAGCATGCCTTCTGAACTGATAACACGGGTTTAAATCTCTGTCTCTGCTCTGCCCTTCTATAATTTGTGCTGAGATACCTTTAGCATGAAAAACACTGCCTAAAAATTGGGAAGGAGATAAGGCTGTTGGTGTCCTGTTTTTCTACTTTACCAGCTGGACGTAGAGAAGTGTTGTTTTGTCACATGGGACAGTATCTGCCCAGGCATATTGTGTTAATGACAACCATAATATATGATGCATTATGGATTCAGACTATCAGTACCGTGAATGCAGTGTGATGCTTTCCCTACTTGCATTAAGGGATAGGCTCCCCAGAAGGAATATTGAAATATTTCCTGGATACAGGGACAAAATTAGAAAAGCCAAAGCTCGTCTGGAGATGAAATTGCTGAGGGATATGAAGAAAGCAAGAAAAACTTCTGCAGTTATAATTGCAACAAAAGGAAGCTTAAGAAAAACGTGAGCCTGCTACTGAATTGGACAGGAGACTTAGTGACTGGAGAAGGCTGAAGTATTCGATGCTTTCTCTGCCTCAGATTTCAATACTGGGGCCAGAGCACATGATAGCTAAGGGGAAGTTCACAGAAGTAAGCTTGTTTAGGTTCAAGAAGAGGTTAATGAGGGAGTCTGGCTGCTGTCTTCCACTACCTAGTGGATGATTATAGAGAAGATGGAGCCAGACTTTTCTCAGAATGCATGTGAAGGAAAACAGATGCTATTTTAAAGAGAGGTGAAATAAATTTTCACATAATGGTGCTTTAGCCCTGAAACTGTGCCTGAAGAGCTTGGAAGGAATCTTTGTCCTTGCAGATATTCGAATCTTGGCTGAACAAAACTCTGAGCAACCTGATCTAACCTAGGAAATTGGGCCCTCCCAAAGAAAGGGTTTGGACTAGATGGCCTCCAGAGGTCCCATCTGACCTTAACAATTCTATGATTGCACATATGTTATTAACTGTTGTGTGTCTATTCCTTTTGTCTTCTTGTTTGCTGTAAATATTTTCTTTGAGGGGGGTGAGGGAGGGTTCCGTTTTCCTTGCCTTGCCATTTGTGTCAAAAAGAAGTTGTCTTCACTGACCTTTGTTTTCTCCATCAAAGATACCCACTTATTCTGTCAATTGAAGAGCACTGTAGTGTGGAGCAGCAGCGACACATGGCCAAAGTGTTCAAGGAGGTATTTGGGGATCAGCTTTTAATGAAGCCTGTTGAAGCCAGTGCAGATCAGCTACCATCACCAACCCAGCTGAAAGAAAAAATCATCATCAAGGTAGGCTCGCTTTGTGTGCTTGTAGGTAAAACAAGAAAACAAGAGCAGGAGCCAGAAATACTACTTCTGGCTTCACAGCTTAGCTGTTAGTTTGTGTTGACAGACAACAAACCCCATGCTTGAGGCGTGTACTAGCAACATTTTGCAATATTGCACAGAGTTCTGTAAAACTACATATTAAAGTGCTTGCTATTGGTTTTCTTTGAATAAGTGTTGCTAGTTCAAGTGCCAGATTGAATGTCAGCTCTTTTCTAAAGGTCTTTCAGCTCCTGAAATGTCACTGCTAAAATTTCAGCAAGGGTTCACTGCTGCAGGTGCTCATCATAATCTTCTTACACAATGTGGTCTGCTTAAAGATTATTAAACTATGTTCTTGAATAGAAAGTTAATTAGTAATATTAACTTCCCCCTGAAAGAATGCCTCTCATTCGAATAAAACCCATAGTACTTTCAGGCTGCACAATTAAGTTTTGTGCAGGATTGCTTGCAAGCTGCAAAAATTGATGGGTGTTTACTAGCTCGGTGTGATTTGTGAACCTCATGAAGTTCAACAAGGCCAAGTGCAAGGTCCTGCACCTGGGTCAGGGCAATCCCAAGCACAAACACAGGCTGGATTGAGAGCAGCCCTGAGGAGAAAGACTTGGGAGTGCTGGTTGACGAGAAGCTCAACATGACCCAGCAGTGTGCGCTTGCAGCCCAGAAAGCCAAATTCATCCTGAGCTGCATCAAAAGGAGTATGACCAGCAGATCCAGGGAGGGAATTCTCCCCTTCTACTCTGCTCTCACAAGACTCCACCTGGAGTACAGTGTTCAGCTCTGGGGCCCCCAGCACGAGAAGGACGTGGACCTGTTGGTCTGTGAAGATGCTCAGAGGGCTGGAGCACCTCTCCTATGAAAGCAGGCTGAGAGAGTTGGGTTGTTGAACCTGGAGAAGCGAAGGCTTCAGGGAGACCTTAGAACATCTTCCAATATCGAAAGGGGCCTACAAGGAAGCTGGGGAGGGGCTTTTTACAAGGGCCTGTAATGACAGGACAAGGGGGAATGGCTTTAAACTGACACAGGGGACACTGAGATTAGACATTAGGCAGAAGCTCTTCCCTGTGAGGGTGCTGAGGCGCTGGCACAGGGTGCCCAGAGAAGCTGTGGCTGCCCCATCCCTGGCAGTGTTCAAGGCCAGGTTGGACACAGGGGCTTGGAGCAACCTGCTCTAGTGGAAGGTGTCCCTGCCCGTGGCAGGGGATTGGAACTGGGTGAGCTCTGAGGTCCCTTTCAACTCAAACCAGTCTATGATTATATTTAAATATGCAATGTAGTGAGCCATTTGTGGAACATGGAGGAGCTCCTATTAGAAGGTAGTCACTGTTAAGAGTGTCTAGGCGATACAGGTGTTTTACTTAGTGCTGTTGTGTAGCAACATGAGGCAGATAACCAAATGAAGATCTCTCAGATTGAAACTTCAGTAGAACTTTTCAAAAGGCAAAAATCAGGTGGAGAATGTGTGGGCTGCTCATGATCTCTTTAGTAAAATAATAATTACTTTTGTCCTTGCTTCAGTTCTCCAGCTTTTATAACAGTATTGCACCCTGGGTATTAAACTTATGAACAGATGAAATAAGGGTAGATAGATGTAAGCGTACAGCTCTTGAAAGTATGACTGGAAATAATAGCACCCAACTATAAGTTGCAAAAGTTCTGTGCTTAAGTTTTTGGGTTTTTTTTCCCCCTCCAATACGTCTGTTGTTACCGTGCGAAGTATAGAGAGGAGTTGGATAGGCACATGAATAACAACATGACAGATCGGATTTAAAGGGAATTACAAACTAATATGAGTCTGCACAAGAGAACATCCATATAATTCTGTCCTGTCTAAAAGAGTGTTGAAGAGTCTTTAAATGGATCAGCACCTGCCAGTAAGCTGGTTGTAGTATTTGGCTTTAGTTTGGAAAATGCTATCAGTAAACAGCCACAGGCTACTCCTGCTTCAGGGGCCTATGTGATTTTTCAGATAAGCCTGTCAAGTTGAAATCTACCTACAGTAGGCTATGCAGATCTGAATGTGGTTGAGAACTACTAGATATGAGATGATTAATCCCATCATTAACTGCAGTTAAGTATTTGAAGTTATCCATCGCCCCTTGAGTCACTGTTTTTTGTGAGCGCTCTCAAGAAAGCAGAACTTAGACCCTCTTTTCATAAAGTATTTCCCTTCTGCTCATTTTTCTTGTGGAACAGTGAAATCCCCATTTGAACTCCGCATCATTTTGTTTTGGGTTTTTTTCCTTATGTCCTGCTCTCTGCAGAGGGATCCTTGTTTTAGCCTTATTTCTTGGTATGTGTTACTTCATGTTTTCTGTCCTCTGAAGAATGGTGAGCTCTTTTCACAGTAGTTCTTTCTTCATTGCTTGACTGATACCTCCACTAAATTTTTAACCTTTAATTCCAGCCCTGTTGCATAAAGCCTTGTGGAACAGCTGTAGTTATGGTAATCACAGAAGGTAGCTGTGCAATGGAGAGAAACACTTCCTGTAATACTGTTGTCTGTGTATTGCTGAAATATTTTGACCAATTTTATATGATTCTCTGCAAATGAATACGGTGGGTGTTTTTTTGTTGTTTTTAAGCACAAAAAACTGGGGCCAAAGGGAGATATTGATGTGAACTTGGAAGACAAGAAAGAAGAAAAAAAGCAACAGGGAGAACTTTACATGTGGGACACAATAGAACAGGTATCACTTATGTGACATTTGCTACAGTTTGTTACTAGGTTGTGTAATGCTGGAAATTTACATTAATTTTCTCAATATCTGTGTAAGTAATATTGTCAGTTGAACAGATGTGGATGAGGGGAAGAGGTATTTTGTTTATTGTTACTCCTGGTTTTGAAATGGTGGTTATTGAGTTTCATTCTGTCTTGTTAATGATTTTAATATCTTTCGATTTTTAGAAATGGACTCGTCACTACTGTGCTATTGCTGATGAAAAGCTTTCATTCAGTGATGATATAGAACAGAATGCTGATGAAGATGTAACAAAGGTGATGGCTATGTTTTGTTATTTTAGGATGTTCTTTTTATTCCCTTAGATTATTTCAGTGTCTACAGATGCATATTTTTAATGCTAATGTTGAAATTGTAGAGGATGCGTGTCAGATAACAAGTGTATCTGCAGATAAAACCCTTTTAAAAAGGTTTTTTGCCAAGGTACTCCAGTTAACCCTATTTTTAATAGAAGAACATTTTCCGTTGGCTAACTGAGGATTTGCAAAGAGGAGTACAAAGACAATGAAATATAATTGTATTTAAATGTTAATGCTGATGCATGTGCTGATGATCAAAGTCTTTATATGCCTTTGGCTAAATATTATTGCTGTTCTTAAACTAGACAGTATGATGAACTAAGGTTTGTTGTGTTAGTATTACAGCACTCCTCTTACACAGTACATGTTCATTCCACGTTTGGAAAGTGTTTGTCATAGGTGAGCATATATTACTTGGCTGTTGTGCATGAGAAACGTGAAGCTGAGTAAGGGTTGCAATAGCAGTGATGTTCAGGGTGGTTTCTTGTTCTGACCTTTCAGGTTTCCATGCATGCCCTTCTGTTGCTAACATGTATGTGCATGCTTCAGAGATCTCTCTGCACATGCACAGCATTTTACCCATTCGCCTAGTTGTTAATGTCAGTAAAATAATTAAGGAAGAACACAGATGAATCCTGGGAAAAACTGATTAGAAACTCTGTAAATTAGCAGTAGGGTGTTTTGTTGGGTTTTTTTGCCTTGAAAAATATATATTGGTGTTTGCGTTGCTGCATTTTTTCAATTTTTGAATAAGGCTAAAATTGATCACGGCTCCAAAGAAATGGCTTGACTGGGGAGTAGAGTCAAGGGTGACTGTGAAGGTGATTGGCTTGTTTGTGGAAGGATTGTTCAGGGCTAGGAAAAGCTGTACTTTGTTTCAAAATCATAAAGTTAGAAATGCACTGTAAAAACTATTATTCTCTGGTCTAGGAGGTGAAACGTACTGAACTGCACTTAAAAGAGAAATGGTTCCATGGGAAAATGAAAGAGGGGAGAACAACTGCTGAGAAACTGCTCCAGGAATATTGTGCTGAAATGGGTGGCAAGGATGGGACATTTCTAGTTAGGGAAAGTGAAGCTTTCCCTAATGATTGCACCTTGTCGTTCTGGTATGGTGATTGTTATAAAAGTTTTATGTGGGTTTTGTTTGTTTTATGGCATTGTACAAAAAATGTGTGTATTTTTCAGGTATGCATTTACAGCTGAGATGAAACACAAATAAAGAGTTGTTAAAATTACTACAATGTTATTGATGATATTGTGAAAGACTACTTTCTAAATGAAACTTCAGTCTTAACATAGTGCATTTTGGCAGACTAGGGTTTATTTGAAGCATTACAGTTGTCAAGAGAGGACTAAGTTTGATTTCCCTCTCTCAACCCCTAGCTTTTCTGGTGCTCTGTTAGGATACAGGATTTGTTATTTCCTCAGGGCCAAAATTCAGTCTTTTAATTTAGGGATAAATTGTTGGTTTCTACCCTGTGAAGGTAGTCTCATGAGTGTACCTTTATTACCAGAGATGGATCTTTTCAATGAAAAGATTCTCTAGAGGGAAAATAATAAAGACTTTTGGGGTGTGTGTCTGTGGCTTTATGGTAGTCTAGGTTTGTTTCTTCTTCTGGTTTGGACGGTATGAAGAATAGTGTATCAGATTTATTTCTAACCAAGAGAGCTGTTGGAGCAGATTTTGCAGGGAATAAGTGTATGCCAGATTTAAACTCACTGTGGGTTGAAAATTACTATTTTCGATCCTGTAACCTTACTTGTCAGGATTTTTGTTGCTGTTCTTCGGTTGTTTTATGAGATGACACAGGTTTCGTGCCTCTTCGCAGGCTCACCAAGTAGTTGGCGAGGAATGGGTGAGGAAATGCTTCAAAAGAAGAAAACCTGTTATAAAACCTTTGTTTTCCTTATGCCTCTCTTCATTCCTTCAGGAGGTCAGGCAGAGTCCAGCACTGCCGGATCCGTTCTTCGAGTGATGGGGACACTGTGAAGTACTACCTGACAGACAACCTCACTTTTGATAGCATCTATGATCTCATTCAACACTACAAGGAAGCCCACTTACGATGTGCTGAATTTGAGCTGCGCCTCACTGATGCTGTGCCTAATCCCAGCCCTCATGAGACTAAAGAGTACGTACAGCAGAAGGCAAGCACCAGGGTTGTTATGTCAGTGCCCTTCGCATTGCTTTAGATGGTCTTTGATTTTTGCATAGAAAATTTCCCAGATTCAGGAGCACACCTGAGCATTGCTTGTCCGCAGATGTCATAGGAATAGGCTTCCCTGAAAGATGCTGAGTAAGATCACTGACTTTGTGAGAATCTGGTACAACAGAGAGCAGTCACTGGGAAGGCAACTGACTAGCAGCAACTAGGAAAATAAGGGAGAATGGTAATGCTGTGGAAGCATGCCAGTTCTTCCTTTCTCTGCTCCGTGTTCTACAACACCCAGTGGGCTGGCTTAGATATTTAGTAGTTGGCTGTGGCCTGGCAACTAAGTAGTCATGGTCTGTGCCATCTGGAAACTCTATTACTGGGGCAGTGAGCCCAGTTACATTTTCCTAATCCCGCTTTCCACCTCACCTCTGTCGGAGTTGGTTAGGCAGATTTCGCCCCATGCCGGTAGGAAGTAGTATAGCTTGGAGTTTATTTCCAGCAGGTCTTTGCCTGATGTAGATCCTGGGGAGAGCTTGCTCTTGCTTGCTGACAAACACTGTAATCACTGCCCTTTGTTCTGTTTTCTTTGCAATGAGAAAAAGTAAATCTCCTTTGCATGGGAAATATTGATCTGTGACTTTAAACTTTTTTTGCTCCCCTGCCCCGGGATCTCAGAGTCACTGACCACCCATAGATAACTTTGGAAGCCAGTGAGAGAGGAGAGTATTTTAAGGGTTTCCTGCCTTTCTGTATAAGGTGGAGATATACTGCCAGCTTCAGTGAAGACTCATTAGATCCAAGCTAGGTCCATCCCTACAGTGAAAGAAATAGAAAAATTCAAATGCCTAGTGTTTTTCCTTTATCTGTGCTTGGGCTTTTCCTTAAATCTACTATGTCAAAACTGAATAAACTACTGAAAACTGAGTAGCAGACTAAAAGGAAGAAATACAGGTTTATGTTTTGTGATTTCAGACAGACAAGGTGTTCTGATGCATTCTTGATTATTTCATCCAAAATAAGCTGCTGTGTTACAATGTTTTGCAATAAGCTGCTGTCATAGGTGGCAAGATGGGGAAAATATAATGCATAATTTTTCTTGTAATATTTGAAACTATCGTTAATAACACTGCCTGATATTCTTACTGGATGGCATTTGACAAGCTTTGTCATCATTTGTCCATTTTAACTGTTGTAGTTGGTACTATAGCAACTTGAGTCGGGGAGAGGCAGAAGACATGCTGATGCGAATTCCTCGAGATGGAGCCTTTCTGATTAGGAAGAGAGATGAACCTGATTCGTTTGCCATGACTTTCAGGTAAGAAAAGACAGATATGACTGCATTACCTAGTAGCACAGCAGTGTTCTGATTTTCCTTACTTTAATGTGGGCTTTTTTTTTTTTTTAGAGTAATAAAATTCTTGCTTTCAAACTTTGAGTAATTCACATGGTTGGTTTGTATAGCAGGTCCATGTATGAGGATATGTACAAGAATTAATTTGTGACTGGAATAAACCTTTATGCTTTAATAAAGAATATTTGAGCATCGACTGTCTTCTCATACAGAACTGTTCATGGTCCTTTTTCTCTTCCTTGACACTCCTTACTACAGGGTGTTATTTTGAAGTTTTCTTTGGTGCTGGTTCAGCAGTGATTCTAGGTCCTTATCCCCTGGAAATCCTACCCTATCATGTAACTGACTGAAATGAAGTGTTGAAATGAAATTGTTGGTTTTCTTACCAGGGAATGTACTTTTGAAATCGTGGTTCTTGCAATAACGGTAATAAAATGTATAGAATTGTGGTGGTCTCGATTGTGCCTTCAAATCCAATTGTGTTTCTCTGAAAATGTGTATTTCTGCAACATATAAAATTGGTTTTGAAAAACAAATACTTTTTTTCCTCTTATTTGCACGCCTTACTGTGTATTGAAGGTGGCCAGAATTCCCCAGTCCCCTCAGTACTTTGGTTTGATGCTTTCTGCTGTTACCAAGGTGGATGTTGAAGTAACTGGAGCTGCAGTGTCTCAATAAAACCTTTCACAGTGGGGAAAACAAGAAGCACCAAAACTGCAGCAGCTTGAAAAGGATGCAGGGGTCTGCTGTGGATGGGATGGTTTTAGTGTTGCCAGTGGATGGTTTTACTGTTATCACGACAAGCACAAACCTTGTGTTTAAGCACAAGAATTTATGGGGTTTTTTTGCTTTCAGAATTGATTCCTGCAGTTATCAGAATGATTGTAGGGAAGAGACAACCACTCGCTTTGAGGGGAGTGTGTCTGTCACTTAGGGACAGTGGCACATCATCATCATCATCAGATTCCAGAAGGACTCTGATCATTTATGTTTGTGTGAAGGTGACAAATTACCTATGTGTAGGGGGAAAAAAAAATAATCTAAGCAAAACATGGGTGTGTCTCAAGGCCCTGTATATTGTAGAAAAGTGAGAATATCTTTTTGTGCATTTAATCAGGCAGCTGGAACTCAATTTGAATAAAAGAGGCTTTGGAAGAGGGAGAAATTATTTCATGTGATTCAGATGCACAAAGCTGTTTTGTTCCAGTTTACAGCACTGGTGCTCTCACTGCAAGTACCAGTACCTCTTACAGCACTTGCACTTGTTTTACAGAGCGGAGGGGAAGGTGAAGCACTTCCGAATTCAGCAAGAAGGTCGTCATTTTGTGCTTGGAACCTCGGCCTATTTTGAGAGTTTAGTGGAGCTGGTAACGTACTATGAGAAGCATCCGCTGTACAGGAAGATGAAATTGCGTTACCCAGTGACTGAGGAGCTGCTGGAGCGCTACAGTGTGGTGAGTGATGGTCGTTGTACAGTTGCTGTAGTGCACTGAGTCTCAGATCTAGACCTGGGGGTGCTGGGTTTGATTCTGGCTGTGGTAGATCCACACAGTTTTCTTCTCTGTGAAACTGAGGTGGTTATACTGACTTCTCTCACAAAGGTTTTGAGATATGTGAAGGAAAGAGCTTCATCTTTGATTACAGGTCAACTCTTGCCTGCCTTCTGGTTTAATTAGCAAATGCTGCTCTGTGAAATGGGGGATTGTTGCTCTTCTAAAGCGACTTTCTGATAATAGCCTTGCCTGTGTTTGTTCCTGGCTTCTATTGCTGGAGTGGGCAGAGGTCTTAAAATGATCATGCAGATGCCAATTGCTAAGCATTTCAGGAGAAATGGAAATATTCTGCTGTGCCCCTGGCTCTGGGCAGGCAGTGGTGTTTGCTTCAGCACACTGGAGCTATCTCAGAGATGGCGTCCAACTGCCTTCTGTGGTAAAAAGTTAGAGGTACTTAGAAGGCTCACTCTTTGAGATACACCTGAAGAAATCTCCCTGAGACATACTTGTCTCTGTCCATTGACTAAACTAGGAGCCTGGTTAATTAGCTTAGGATAGGGGCATACTTTCTGGATGGATGTGTTTCTTGGTGAGAGAGCTTTGCCAGGGTAATGGGCTTTTGAAAAGCCTGAGATGCTGACTTCTATTTTCAAACACGTTTGTTAGAAAGGCTGCAGGGGAAACACCTCTGGCATGTTTGAGGAAATTAAAATTTGGAGGTTTTATTTTTTATGGCGAGGCAAAAAAGGATTGAAAAGATTTTAGACCTCAGGATTTTTTATTACGTTGCCTATAGCTAAGGTTCTGCATCCTAGGATCAGGACCAAATGGGAACTTAAGGAGAGAATAAAATTAAATATATGACTGTGTATATTGTTTTAGAATTTTTATGTAATAGTAAAAACAGCACTGGGACTAAAGTACTGTAACACAAAAATTGCAAGTGTAGGTATTGTCTTCCCTGGTTGCACATAGAAGGGTACTCACAATCTCAAAGCTATTTGACTGATAAGAGATATGTTTGTGAGGTATTGCTGTTTCATTGTGCTTTACTGTTCATTAAACTGAGGCATAGACAGATTAAATAACAAACTCACGTTCAGCTATATTCAACTATAGAAATAAGCATAACAGAGGTGTATGGCTTCCCTCCTTTTCTGTTTGCCTAGGTATTGTCAAAAGGTGGTTTCAGCAATGAATGTTCATTTAGTATTTCTATAATTTTTGATTCCTGTAACTTTTTTTTTCTTCTTTCTTCCTGTTTTTAGGAAAAAGATATTAACTCCCTCTATGATGTCAAGATGTATGTGGAACCCAGTGAAATCACTCCTACAGTGGTATGCTTAAAGAGAGATATTCACACTTACTGTAGACTTCTAAAAATGAGACTTATTTGTTGATTTCCTGTTAGCAGTAATGAAAAGGATAATTGAAAGCATTAGGCTGCCTGATTTATGGGGGAATGGATAGCAGAAATTTAAAGGGTGTGACATTTTTCTAGCATTTCTTTAAAATTTGTACCCACACGTTTTTATTTATGTGCTTTCTATATAAAACCAGTGTCTTTGGTTTATTAATGAATTATTAGGGTTTGTCTTCTTTTAAGATATATGTGTTTTAAAAACAAGTGGCACAGCAAACATCTACTTATCTCTAGTTTTTATTATGTCCTAGCAACTTGTAAATTCCCACAAAAATTCACCTGCTTGTAGATTTTTTTGGCTGTAATTCTTTTTTTGGCCAGTGAATTTGCACTGCTGCTGACGAATTTGGGTAGTAGTAAATTCAAGATAAAGAAATTGCTTATCCTGCTAAAACTGCATATCTTCCTAAAGGAAATGTGACCAGCAGGAGAGCTGATGTGGTTCGGAAGCGGAGGCTTTGTAAGCGTCTAAGCCTACAGCCTCCAACTGCGTATGAATACATGTAATGAAGATAGAGGGCTGATATTTCACTGTGTGGTTCTCCTTTTTTTCTCCTTTTTTGCCCCCCTTTTCATTTTTTTTGTGTGTGTGTGTCCTACAGTAATTATGTTGTAACACCCATAAAAGAAAGATTCTTTTCTTTCTTTTTTCCAAGCTGGTAACTTGAAGAATAGCATTTAAGTAGCATCACTTGCTACCACCAATAGATGTCACTCTGGAACTTTAGTATTATGTTTTCTAAGCTTCATAACGAAAAAAAGGGATCCAATCCCCTTCTTTTTTTTTTTTTTTTTTCTTTTTTTATAAGATTGCATTACTATTTTATGACCCATCCCCCTAGATAACCCCTTTGCTCTGTTTCTCTTAAAGCCTCAGAGAACAGTGAAAGCCTTGTATGACTACAGAGCCAAAAGAAGTGATGAACTGAGCTTCTCTCGAGGAGCTTTAATTCATAATGTCACAAAGGAAACAGGAGGCTGGTAAGGACAAAGATTCCTCATAGGAGAACACCTAGTGACTTCCTAGATGGATTTTAAAATTGACTTTTGGGTAGTAGCTTTTAAAAAATTTGCCTATTGTCTGATTGCTGCTTATTGACTGTGGCCTTATAAATCTTAATGCCAGTGTTGTTAAAAAAAGAAACCCTCATCCTCAAATCTTCTTTCATGACTTTTCCATTTTTCTATCCTGCAGCAATAAGCTCAGCCTGCAGAACCTCCATAGCCCAGTGTGTCCAGCATTTCTCCTTTACTACATTAATCCTTCCTGAACACTTGTGTATTCTGGGGATTCACACATCTGTTACCATTGTCATCATTTCTCTGTTTCTTCCCTTGCTCTGCTAAGTACTTCTTGGGATTCAAACCCACCTTTTTTAGTTCTCTGTACAGTCTCCTTTCATAAGAGGTTTTCTTTCTTAGCAGACTTGTAAATTGCTTGTAAAGCTTGGGAATCTAATGTTTCCCTGTAGCTTCTGCAGGGTAATCAACCACATAATAGTATTTTTAGTACTGGAGGGGGAAAAAAGCCTCTTAAGTAATTAATTGCAGTTTACAATAACTGTAATCCCTCTGAAATCATCTGTTACTACAGTTAATGATCACTTTGTTAGAGCTTTTACCTACTTCATCAGTTATATTTTGGTGATAGCCAGCTAGACTATGACCAGTATGGGGTACTAATGACCAATTTCTTGAGGATTATTGCTTCATTAATGGCCTATTGAAGCTCTTGAACTATGGGGGTCTTTTTGTGTATACATACATATATACACTTTTCTTTTTATATTCAGGTGGAAGGGGGATTATGGAGAAAAAGTCCAACACTATTTTCCATCCAATTATGTTGAAGACCTGTCATCTGAAAACTCTGCTGAGCTTGAAAACCAGGTGAGGGTTAAAGTTTGTCTGTCTACTAGAAGTGGAAGTCTGGTTTAGAGAATTATGACTCTGCATGCTGTTTTTGAGAGAACATGAAATAGAGGAATGAATGTGTTCTTCACCATTCTCTGACTGTTTTTGTCAGGACACCCCTTGTAAAAAAACTACTTAAGAAGGTAGCTGGTTTGGTGGAGTTTTAAGAGGTTTAATGGTTTCCTGCTAATGTAAATCTTAACAGTTTAGATTTTTCAGATACTTCGTTAAACAATAACGTGCCTTAAGCTGTTAACTAGTTTGCCTGTATAATTACTGCTTTAATGTTTTTAAATAAGAAAACTATGTGTAAAAACACTTACTAGCCATTTTGAACTCCATTATTATTATGCATAACTAACCCTATACTGTTTGTGAAAAGTATCTAAAAATCTAGTTTTGGACAAAGTTCTCTACAACAAAAGAAAACAAAACTCCACAGTAATCAGTTTTGACATTTTTGAGTTTTAAAAATAAAATGTTGAATCCTTTTGCTGTTCTGAAGCACTCCCAATGATTTTCCAGGAGTCTTTGGAGGAAAGCACATATTAGATTTCCATCCACCAGCCATTGCAGGCTTAAGCAGACAAGAAAAATGAGCAGTTGTCAGGACAGAAGCTGCACTCACTATAGTGATTTTCATGTGTTTCTCAAAGTGGGAAATTCTTGACATGGAAACAGGCTTTTAAACATTATAGTGGGCATGCTTCAGTCAAACTGAAGTTAGGTTTAATGGTGCGTGTTTATTTCTGTTAATGTCCTGTGTATATTCATTGAAGAGAAGATTTAGGGTCAGATTTAACTCATGTTTTTCAGATTATCGAGGACAATCCATTAGGCTCTCTGTGTCGCGGCATACTGGTACTCAATACTTACAATGTTGGTATGTATTTTCTGACGCTTACATATGGACTCCTGAGCTGTCTGTGTTGAGTAGGCTCTTTTATGTTTTTCAGGAAAGATTAAAAAAACCCAAATATGATAAAACTTTATGATACTGACTGTTGCAATAAATCAACAATGACAGCTTAGAATTATTGGATTTTAGTATAAATCTCTTGCTCTTGTGTTGCTTAACAGTGAAAATGCCACAAGGGAAACACAGAAAGCCTTTTGTGTTCATTCTGGAACCTAAGAATCCAGAAGATCCATGTGTTGAGTTTGCAACTGATAAAGTAGAAGAACTCTTTGAATGGTACCAAAGTATCCGTGAAATCACTTGGAAAACTACAGAAGAGGTATTGCTAAAAATCTATCCCTTGTTTTTTGTAATCCAGTGCTGTAAATTTACAATAGGATTTGTCTTTAGCTGCCATACGCTGCCAAACCTTGCTAACACATGGTACTTCATTCTCTTGCATGTTGCTCTTTGTCTGTTCATTTTATTGATGCTGTAAATCTTGTTCCCTAAACTCTTTTGAGAACATAAATTAGCGTTTTGTGTAAATTTGTTAACAGGAGTTTCTCATTAGAGTACTGTCTGTGTTGCACTCTGCACCTCAGTGAAGTGCACTTGGTAGAACAAAGTAGATACCCTTACAGTTTTACATCTGGTTACACTGGTTCAATCCTAGGGTTAAGCAGAAAGAAACTCAGATACCAGCCTGTTCTGTTCAGACTTGTGAATCCACTAGTAAGTATATGTGAAATCTGAGCTGCCTTTACCTAAACTCTTCTTAATGCTGATTACTAACTCTGCTTTCCAGTGAATGCAGTGGCAGTGGTAGGGAATTGTTTGGATAATTATTTATTTGTAACTAATAGGCACATTCTGGATTTACCAGATCTTCAACAGTAGTATTTCCAAATCCTTGCCTAAAGATTAAAGGATTCTGCCTAAGTTTAGCTTCTATGTCCCTCTAAAGGGATGTATGTGCCACTTCAAAGACATTCTTCAGGATTTGCTTTTCCTGTTCTGATGTATTAATTTATCTCCCAGTCATCTCTTCTAGTATTTAAGAAGTCTTTGACATGACCAGAAAGCCCTTACAATGACTATGCTTAACTATATTCTTTCTTTTGTTGTTTTTATTCACTTTTTACTAAGTGGGTGGTATGAGTGATAGAAAATGTGTTTCAGTATCATGTTGGCTCATGCTGTTTATCTGTCATCTGGAGTGGTAATGCTCTGAGGGTCATCATCCTATTTATAGCAGGCAGATTGGTGTCTCAAGCAGAGGACTGCAAATTCAGCGAGGGAAGAACCAACAGGAGCTGTTGGTCTGTCGTTACGGGAGGAGAGAGACAGTTTTTATGGCAGGCTTCCGTTTAGAAATGAAGATAAGAAAAAGAGAAATGTGACCTAGAAGTGTCTCTAAATGGAATGTTTCTTAATGTATAACAGCTCTTCAGGAGCTTGGCAGCTTTTTCTCCCACTCTACAGTTAGAGGAGTGTTAAACACTCTGTGTTCAAAGATGCTTTAAAGCTTGCTTCTGTCAGCCAGGGGGCTTTTCTCACAGTGTGGCCTCTACGAAGTTCACACGATAGACTGGTGCATGGAGCAGGGAAGAAACTGTCAAGGAAAGGCCCTTTTTGATAGTACAGTAAACAGGCTGAATTTTGGGGAAGGAGAAAGCATGTTGAGACAACACTATGCTACAATATGGATTTTTAATGACTTCATTTTTGGGCAGTGTCCATTATACACAAAAAGTAAAACTAAGCTTCACATGTCTTGTCACCTCTGCTTAATACTGACACTTGCCATACTCTTAGTAATGGTTGTTCATTGCTATCTCTCCTGCTTGGTTATCGCTAGCGGGTTATGTCTAAAGATGAGCTCATAGCATCTAGAAGTGCCCTTTGCTATCTGGAACTCTGATCACTCTTAAGCAATGTCTGGGAAACTCTGGTGGATGACTAAGTACAATGAGGTTTATACAGCTTTTTCCCAAGGTTACTTCCAAATTTAAATTCCATATTCCTCTTTGCTTTTCTTAGACTTCTATGTATAATCTCTGGTTCAGTGAAACATTCTGGAAGCCCATGGCTCCCTAGCTCTGATTTTCGTTCCTCTTCAGTTTGTCTTGTTGAGGAAATTCTTT
The DNA here is from genome assembly GCF_004027225.2 of Strigops habroptila. Lineage (NCBI taxonomy): Eukaryota > Metazoa > Chordata > Aves > Psittaciformes > Psittacidae > Strigops > Strigops habroptila. The sequence continues at coordinate 6,057,702 of NC_044302.2, read as the reverse complement.
TGGGAGACTTCCTAATTGCTGCTGCTTCATAACCTCTTGTACCAAAGCTAATCACTGTTCTGTATGGGACTCTTCTAATATTGTGCAATTGCTTCGTATGTCTGAAAAGCCTCCAGCCCAAACGTCTTCACTCAGGACAAGCCTTGATGATTTTAGGAGTTCCCAATCTCTGGTTGCAGGGACCATTGCTAAGCTTCCACAGAGCAGGTGCTTGCAAACGTGGAAGTAGCTAGTGGGTTTATTACTGATGATAACAAGATTACATGTGATTTTCCACACATAACGTTATTGGTTTGGTGCGCAAATAGAAAGCTAAAGGAATAATGCTCATGGGGTTTGGATTTAGCTGTTGGGGAATTACTAACAAGACATGAGTCCTGCTCAGGAATGCAAATAAATAGATGCTTCACTATCCTTTGCGTTTTTTCTGCATATATTTGCATTTATGTGAGTTACAGAGTTGAGAATGTAACTAAATTGAGTAGAGCCACATTAAAAGAAAAATAAACAATTGTTGCCAGGTTACTGAGTAGGACTGAGCAGCAAAGCACTGAAATACTTGCTTAAAGAAAAAGCCCCAAGAACACAACAACCCTCTACAAAACATACCTCCAGCTACACCCCAGACCCACCTAGTTAGCCTGTTCTCTGAATTGGGTCTTGGAGTACATTACGTTAGTGCAAGTGGCTAAGGTGTCACGTAGGAATCTGGGCAACAAAGAATGCATCAACTTTGTAATTTCATTAGAGTGTACCCTGGCGTTACTGTACCATAATACTCAGTGTACCTGAAATCTAAAACTTTGTTATGTTTTGCAGGAGAACAGGAGGAAATACTGGGAAAAGAATCAATTGATTGCTATTGAATTATCTGATCTGGTAATCTACTGCAAGCCAACAAGCAAAACCAAGGACAATTTAGGTATTTCCTTTAACATTACCTCTGAATTTTACCCTTTCAACTATCTTCACAGATGTTAGTTGATATTTTAGAGCTGAAGATATAATCTATCCTTTCTCTACTGGAAAACAAAGTTCTGCCTCGCCCATGCAGTTTGCAGTGGCACTTTGAAATTGTGCACTAGGAAGCTGATGCTATTCAACTGTCACAAAGAAACTGTCACAAATTTCTAACTAGTACTAGAGACACCCTCTCGTAGGTGTCTTTCATGGGGAAGCTCACTAGTTATATGTCAACTGACTTCTTTGAGATGAGGAACTCTGGCTGAAGACTTGTGATTTGTTTGTAAAACCCTTCAAAATGGATGTGCTGTGCATCATGTAGTTTTACTGTAAGAACCTGTTTGCCATTTGTGTAAGCTATTGGAATGGTATATAATTTCATAACAGAAATGAGAACCGGGGTCTGTGTAAGTGCGGTGTGGAATCTGATGCTGAAATAGGTACTACTTATCCCAGTTTTTTGTCATTGCTGCCTGAGAAGCCAGCAAATGTGCCCTTTTTCTTTAAGTTTCTTTGCAAACGTTTTTAATAAGCTGTCAGTGTGGTTAAGACATCATAATTATAGTCATTGTTTGAGGCATTGGCTAACCTGGCTCGCCCTTTCTTCTCCCCATTTAAACCCAGGAAAAGATGTCTCATTTAAATATGTGTTATAGTGGTCAGAAGTACATTATTAGCAATGATAAGATGAGAACACGACTATAGACTTTTATCTGCCCTGCTGCAAAGTGTGTGGCAAGCAGGTAATTTTAACTTTCAGACTTGATGCTCAACCAATTTGCCATGTCTGCATGAAAACTCTGCTAATTATTGCATTAAAGGACAAAACAACACAAAGTGCAACAGTGTTAGTAGAAGACTATATGTGCAGTATAAGAGTCAACTTGTCTCTTCCTGTAGTAATCGCCCTTTTTCCTCCCTACCCTATGTAGAAAATCCCGATTTCAAAGAAATCCGTTCTTTTGTGGAAACCAAGGCAGAGAGCATTGTTAAGCAAAAGCCAGCTGAGTTGTTGAAATATAACCTGAAAGGACTGACACGTGTCTATCCTAAGGGACAGAGGGTTGACTCATCCAACTATGACCCATTTCGCCTCTGGCTTTGTGGCTCCCAGATGGTGGCTCTTAACTTCCAAACTCCAGGTAATACTCTTGTTAAAAAAGGATCTAAAATCCACCTTCTGTTTCACCATAAACAGGCTGCTTTTGGCCCTCTGCTATTCTAGTCACTGTGGCTGTCCTGTTTATTTGTGCTCCCCTGCAAGAAGTGATGTGCAAGAACAAAGTTTGGTTTTGAATGTGTGGATCACCTGTTAGAGCTGGTCCCCCAAAAAACAGCCTCCAAAAGCCCTGTCTCTGAGCTTAACTAGCCCCAAACTCTAGAAGATTTATTTCACCTTGATTCTTATGATAAGCAGGCAGAAACATTTCTGCAGTATGCTTCAGAAATGCGAATGATCGGTTGTTCAGCCACAGGGAAGGCTGTACTCCGCTTTCTGGTAAGGGCCAGCTAGCTTGTGACAGATTAATAGGAACTAATTGTGAATAGAGATGGGTTTATCGGGATTAAAATTGGTGAGAAATGGCCTGTGACGTTCAGTTACTGAAGGGAACTAAGTTTTCCAACTCACCTTTCCAGGTCTTTCTGATAAAGTGGTGACTGGAAAGAATTACAGAGAGGAGCCATTAGTCTGGTACTTCCTTAGATTTATTCAAACAGGGATCATCTTCTGTTATGACTGTTTTAACTCTCTCCTTAGATAAATACATGCAATTGAACCATGCCTTGTTTTCACTTAATGGACGCACTGGCTATGTTCTGCAGCCAGAAAGCATGCGAAATGAAGAATATGACCCAATGCCAAATGACTCGAAGAGGAAATTGCAGATGATTATGACAGTGAGGGTAAATCTCTTTTGTAAATTACATTTTTTACAAGTCATAAATATCTATAAAACTAAAACTAAAGCTATTATGTTTCAAAGCAAGATCTGACAGACTGTCAAAATAGTGTTTTTAAATGTCAGTGTGTTTAAGAATAAAAACTTAATTCCACTGGTTTCTGAAAAGAAATCTGTATCTTTATCATGCTAATGAAGCACATGCTATAGGACTGAAAACACAATCCTGGGATAATTTTATATAATTGCTAATAAAAATTCCAAATGAACTAACTTGCATTTCCAGTCAATGACTTCTCAATAGTAGGCTCCTACTGGAGGCTGGTCATCAGCATACTAACTAGTTCAGAGATTTCCAGTGTGGAAGATGATAGATATTTGTAACGAAATACTGAAACTAAGCTGAAAAAATAATAAGCTGACCACCCCCTTCATCATATGTGGTTCTCTGTGACTTAATCAAAATGTTATTCTCATTTTTCATGGAGAAATGGGTTTATAATTTGAAAATTATGCCATGTTGTCTTCTTGTACCAAACAGGAAATTCAACTTGTGTCTGTTCTCAGTTGCTATACAGTAGGAGATGTCCCTTAAAAATGTGTTTTCTGAGAAGAAGAAACACATTAACTACTTTTTATTACAGTCTAGAGAAGAGGTAAACAGGAGCTGTGAATGTAAAGCGGGAATGTCTTAAAAGAGATATATAATAAAGACAGAAGAAAGGTAACAAAAACTTTTATTACAGGCCTGGTCTGGAACCACATACTGTGTGTAATGTATGTCAGCTACAATATCTTGCAGTGAAAATCACTGGGTTACCCAAATGGACAATATTATTAATGGTGGCACAGATAGTAAGTTTAAAACATACAAACCTATTCAAGAGAGGGAGTGTGTATTTTTGCATGTTCTTCTGGATCCACCCCCCTCGTTCTGTAGGCTACCTTCTGTACAGAAATAATGCTGCCAAGTTTCCTTTGGAGGTGGTTATAACTCACAGTTGCTTTTGCAGGTTTTAGGTGCTCGTCATCTCCCTAAACCTGGGAGAAGCATTGCTTGTCCCTTTGTAGAGGTAGAGATTTGTGGGGCTGAATATGATAACAACAAATTCAAGACAACAGTTGTGAGTGAGTATCTGCGGTTTTCTGTGTTGTAGGGATATGGTTATATTTCAAGTGTGCTTAAAAAAAGTGAGTAGAGGATAACCATGAATTTATGATGCCTGTAACTGGCCTGCAACCTATATAGGGAGGACTAAGTTAACTATAGCTCTGCTTATTCTCTTGCTTGCCTCAGAGCCAGATAATTTGAGAAACTTCAATATATATCAAATTTAAAAAAAAATAAATTATTGCAGTTTGTAAATCCCCCCGTCCCCCCCAAGTCACAATTCTGTTATGGTTTTGCCTATGCACAAGTTTGTGTATTTGCATACTTTTACAAACTGCTGTCTTGAAAGTGCCTCCAATAGTGGTAGTCAGTTCTCAAAAGTCTGGCCCAAATGGGGAGTTACTACTGTGAGATCCAGACTGTGTTTACTTAAACTCAAGTTCTAAGACTGGCATCCCCTTGGAGACAGCTTGGGTATATAGGGCTGGCTGTGAAGTAGCATAACTTGCACCCAATTGAAGTTTTTTGATCAGAGCTCGCTCTTGCTGAATTCTGGAGAAGGGATATGTGTTTGTGTGTACATGAGCTTCATTTAAGTGCACTGAAATGGGGCAATATCTCAGCCACTTAATATTTCACCATTTAATATTTCTAGATGCAGCAGTGTTTTTCTAGTAGACAAGGTTCTAATTACCCAGACCACTGATACCAGTGGAAAATACACACAGAATCAGGAGAATGTGCATTGTGGGTCTTCAGTACTTCAGAGAAGAGGATTATGATTTTAACTTTTTTGGGAAGTGACCAAGACTTTAGAGAGCAAACCTGGCTGTGTTTCACATACCAAATTACTCTGTGTTCTATAAATGACTAGAAGACTTGGGCCATTGTACATTAGTCTTCCCAGTGCTTTTCATGTTTTTACTCTGACATGGAGCATGAGGATCATTAATATAAGCAATGAATTAGCTTGCCTTTTTTTTTTTTTACAGATATGTGTCCAATTACACATTTAATTACAAATAATAGCTTTAATAATAGCTGTTCTTCATGTATTTGCATCCCTGCCAAGTTTCCTCCTATCTTCCCGCCCAAATAAACAAATACAAACCTTCTGAAGCAAGGTTACAACAGGAGACAGATGGTAAATAGGATTTTTGGGTCTTTGCGTCCCCAGAAAATGTCATGGGATACATACTCATATGTGAATGAAGTGAAATTATTGCTTTATACTGCAGCTGTTCCCTTTCGTTACAGACGACAATGGCCTTAATCCAGTTTGGGCACCCTGTCCAGAGCAAGTGAAATTTGAAATTTATGATCCAAATCTAGCGTTTCTGCGCTTTGTTGTGTATGAGGAGGATATGTTCAGTGATCCCAATTTCTTAGCACATGCCACTTTTCCCATCAAAGGAATCAAGTCAGGTAAGATCAGTGGGTACAATAAGGGGCTAAGTCAGAAAGATGCTGTTCAGCATTGATGTATTGTGACTTTGCTCTCAGTAGCAGCTACAACATGTCAAAAGACAAATGCTCTTTTGATCTGAATTCCTTGAATCCGATGTTTATTAGGATACTGGGTGTGTAGTATGTAAGTATTTAAAATGATCCTCTTGCCCTACTGAAATTCCTTCATTTTAAAGATAGGAAAGCATTATGTAGAATAATATGCACTGTCTTTACCACATACTCCATTTCAGCAACAGGGTTATGTGCTCTGAGTAAAATCTGGGAAGATTTTTTTCTGCTTTGGTGTCTGTACATTTGTTCTGTTAATTATCCTAGATATGGACGTATGTAGAGTAAGTTTTCTGCTCTCCTCTGTTTCTGGCTTCAGTTTTCAAGAGCATATGAAATCACATTTCTCAATTTTGCCACTCTTGCCTTTTGCTTCCCTGTAGCTGTTGTAGCAAAGCCTGCTCTCAGCAGCAAAGCATTTGCGATGAAGATTTTGTTAGTCCTCAGCACTGTATGCACCATTCTTGTGACTGCAGATAACCCTCTGCCTTGTCTCTAAGTGTCCTTTGCATATGTTTCCCCTCGTGCAGGTTTTAGATCAGTTCCTCTCAAGAACGGCTATAGTGAAGATATAGAGCTGGCCTCACTTCTGGTTCACTGTGAAATGCAACAAGTTCTGGTGAGAACTACGGGGGGATTTGTTATGCACTTAGAGAGAATATGATATCAGTTCTTTGTGGAAACCAGGAAATTAGGATTTAGTTTTCATTCTGTGTCTGATGTGCTATCGTCAGGCATTTCTTCTGCAGGTACTGGGAAAGACCAGTATCGCAAAGTCCCCCTGAGTGGACAGATTATGTAGTTGTTACAAGAAATAATGCACTAACAAAGCCTCATTACCTCCACTAGTTTTTGCTGTAATAGCATGGTCATTGTCTTCCCTTGTTAGCTGACTGATGCCATGCAAAGCTAGCTAAATTCAGCTTTGACTTTGTAGAATAATCTTTTTTTAAAGGTCCTACATGAAAAGAAATCATTTTAGAAGAAAAGATAGTAATTTCTCTCAGTACTTCATTACAATAATCAATCCATCAGGTGGAAGACACATTTTGTTTCCTATGGAAGTGCTAATCTGCTTCTTTCAAGTCTTTCTAAAATAACTAATTGAAGTAGCAGTATTTTTAAACATACATGGGAGGAAATAATGATGCATCCTTGCTCATGAAGCCAGGCATTAAAGTGGCTGATCTGTGAACAGCATTTGTTGGTTCCAAAGGTGCTAGCTGTATATGTTGATTTGAAGCAGGATTATTCTCAGACTCTCCGTATCTCCATAATTTATGTAATTTAAAAACACTGGTGTTGAGGCCATGTGATGAAAGCGAGAAGTGGGTATGTCAGGATGCTTTCCAATACCTTTCAGATTCAGAGATAGAAAAAAAAAAGTCCAACTTCTTATTTATGGTCTTTTACAATTATTCAGGCTTACACTGCAGTTCACACCAGTGTACATTATTTTTCCTGATTAAAACACCCAACTTCTGCTAACTGTAAGTCATTATGTCTGTGGAGGGGTTTGCGCCTGCAGTTGCATACAATGAAATGGAAATTACTGAATTCAGTCACATTCTTCTTCACAAAGGAGTGGCAGCCTTTTTCAGACATCCTTTGTCAAGGGTTTTACAAAGCCACCTCACAACGCATGATGTAAAATGACTGTGTGTAATGACAGTGTTTGGCAGCTGAGGTAGGTTCGTTCTGTTGGCTAGCATAGAGTCATGAGAGCAAGAGAGGGGTAGAAGGTGAGACTACATGTGTATGTGTAAACAAGAGACCTATGCCCTTTGAAGATAAAGTTTAAAATGCTTGTGTTTCATGGACGCAAGTCTGATAGAGGAGGTCTGAGGAAGTGCTATTTTCTGGCTTGCTGCCTTTGAGGAAACTGGCAGCAGCTCGCCACTGCCTAATATGTCAAGCATGGACATCACTTGTAGGTATATTGTGAATTCCTTCTGCCGCGGTTTCTCTTCAGAAATTCAGATCATTACTTGCCTGGGGCAGGAGTAGCTCTTAAAGTGATGTTCATAGCAGCAGTATGTCTCCCAATCTGTCAGCACCGAGTCCTTTGACAGTAGTACATTTCGCACTCTTGAAGCCCCTTCTGCTTGTTAAGCCAAATGAAGATACAACACAGCTCTGTATTTTTACAGCGTCTGATGTCTCCGGGTGCCAATGCAGAGGCAGAAGAACTTTCAAAAAATTCCCCTTTTGTTTGGCAGTCTGCAGCAGATCAAGCCTTGCTGTAGTTAATCAACCGCTAGAACTTCTGCCAGCTCATTCAAGGAGCATCAGAGAAGATCAAGACTGTCTCCATCTGTTCTTTTGCCCCCCTTTTTTTTTTAATGATGACCCTCCATAAAATGATATAATTTCATATCAGGCCTGTTTATATACAGAGCCCATCTGCATAGTCTTGGAGATGAAATGTACAAAATTATGAAGGGGAATTACAGATGGCTGTGGAATTTCTCAGGAATAGAGAAGTAAGAATATTGTAGCTGTAAGCATGCACATTTGTGAATTGTCATGTGGAGCCTCATGAAGTTTCTGTTGAAGTTAACAAGTTTTCTTGATCCTGTAGAAATTGTACTATACCGAGGTGGTTGTTACATTTAGAAGCATGTCTTATTTGCTTGAAAATGTATTTACTTGCTTCAGAAAGTGTGTGTCTCTCTTCAGCATTTTCTGATTACAATCAGCCTCAATGGTGTATATGATTTTTAACATAAAGATTGAAATGGACATTCTTCAATGGGGTTTTGAAGTCTTGCGTTGTGGATACATTTACAGGCACAAATAGTAGTACGGTATACATCTTGATGATTACACCTGCAAATTGGTAATTGTCAGTCTGCTTTTCCCTTTGCAATTTGGGAATAAAAAGTTTCCTTCCCTTTCTAAAAAAAACCACTTTAAAAATCTTAATTAGTAGCATAGCACTAAGGCTGTTTCAGTTGCTTCAATCCATACCCGGGTGGGAGTGTGTTCTGGGACGACAGAAAGGATCTTGTTGCCCTAACTGAAACCCCTTGGGTAGGTTTCTAACCTATCAGGTTTCCTAGATCTGGACCGAGTGCAGAAAGAGGCATTCTTATTAGTATGCTGCCTCTGAAAATGTTTGGATTTATTACATTTATTGATTGCATGTCATTTCGTGTAGGATGAGTATCTTGTTTTGCTGCTGATGTGAGAATTAAGATTTCAGTTCTGCCAGTACTATTCCCCGCTAGCAACTCTATAAAGGAGGCAGGTTTTGCATTCAAAGTGTTGAAGTATTAAAATAATTTGAAGTCACAAATGGAATCATAATGGTTATATTTTATGCGTGTGGAATATTTTGAGACCTTCTGCTGTGGGCCGCACACAACAACAGAAACTCAGATTGCTGCACATGATTCTTCAAATACTTTGTTCAAATACTTTGTTCAGTAATGCAATTACTGAATTGCCATAGCTACATAGAAACACAGGATCTGTCCTTCTTTCTTGATCGTCCAAGTACTTGCTGCTATTAGGGGTCCTGTTTACTAGTCTAGATTTCAATAGGAAAAATTTGTAGTATGTCACGTAATGCACAAATATGATGGAAGAGTCAAAAATTAAACTTAAAAAAAAAAAGCATTCTTAAAACTGTTATAATCCTATACCCCATCATGACACACCCTTTACTGTCCTTTCCTCAGTAAACTGACATGCTTTTTTAGGGAAAAATATACCAATGGAAGTGTTTAAGTATACACGTTTCATGACTTGTGCTGAAATGTCCCTGATGCCCTCCATTAGACGGTATTGTTGGTCATGCTGTGGGCCCGAGGCAGATTTTTGGTGTCTTCTTAGTTTGTTTCTGCAAACATTCCAGAAACATACTTTTATAAAACTTTCTTTAAAAGTTTTAAATAGTACTTCAAACTAGTTTTATAAAACATTCTATAGAGCTAATGGAATATGTTTAAGAAAACAAAATAATCCCCCAAACTATGTCGATTCCATGTCATTTTGGGTATGTGTCTTACAAGTTACATTGACTTCCAATATTCTTTTGAAGGAAAGTGAAGAAGAGCTTTACTCCTCGTGTCGGCAACTTCGGAAGCGCCAGGAGGAGCTTAATAACCAGCTGTTCCTTTATGACGCCCATATGAATTTAAGGAATCCTAACAGAGATGCTATATTGAAAGAATTCAATGTGAATGAGCACAAACTACAGATATATCAAGACACATGCAACCGCAGGTGGGTGGATAATCGTTCTTGTTTCCAAGGCAGCTCTATCTAGACATGATTTATGGTAGGGAAATCTCGGATTTATCAAAGCGAGCATTTAAAGAGTGGTGAGGGTAGAATGAGCATATCTGAAGCAAGGAAGGGCTGCAGTGAAGCAAGGCCGGGCTGCATGCCGCTAGAGGCCAGCAGATGCTGTGAAATGTCTGCTCCGTGAAATAGCGGTTTCCGTGGTCACAGTGAGATATGTGAGTTTGTATTCCTCTCTTCCCCAGCTTTCCAGTATTTGCAGCCAGATAAATAAACTGCCTTTCTGCTTCTACACTATTAAAGTTATGTCCCTGGAAATGTTGTTAGGATATTAGGTATGTGGGAACAGAAGACTTCTAGATACACAAACCATAAATAAGATAAAAATGGTATTGAGCTGTAACAGCATAGAATTGCTAGTTAAGTGTCAGACCATTATCCAGAGCTTAGGGGAAGGATCTTTTTCCTTTGCTGCCAACTTTGGTTGCAGTGTGAGACAGACAGAGGCTTCATGTACCAGGAGGAAGTCTTGAGTAGATCTCAAGATGGGCTGGGAGGAAGACTTTTCTTTAAATATTTTTACCCTTTTTTTATGTGTGCTGAACAGTACATGAATCACTGGATTACTCCCATTTACTGAGGGGAAAAAATTGCAATGCTTGTTGCTCATACAGTACTTGCCATTCGAATCTAAGTAAATTGATTTTGGTAGACTCTTTTCTTCTGAGCAATTCTTGGTAGACTTGACTTTTTCCTTTTCTTTTCCCTTAAGATTAAAGGAGAAGAAAGTCAGTAACAGCAAATTCTACTCTTAAAGCAGTCATTCTTTGATGAGTGCTTTATGGTGCAATTCAGGAAGAGATTTTACTTATCCTGGTCATCCTACTTAATGACAGTCTCATCAGACTGAACGACTGGAAGAAGAAGAAGAGGCGGAAAGATGGGTTTCCTTAATAATTTCTTATTACAAGAAAAACTGTTTTAGTTCCTAATATTCTGTACAAAGTAAACCCTCTGTGCAGACCAGACCTTCTGTGTATTCAAGATTTTTAAAATTTGAGGGCATGTAGTTGGATAGACCTCGCTTCTCATTATCAATACCTGAAGTACAAGTATAAATCATCCACTCTATTTGTATACGCAGGCTATAGATAAGACGTTCATAACAATTTGCATGCATGGAATCACACCACTTCAGCAACCTGGCTCCTTAAGATTAACCGGTAGTCAGTTTTTAATTTATTAAATGCTGTAAAAGCACTTCTGCACCAGCAATGTTATGTCACGTATGTTGCAGTGCCCAAGGCAGCAGATAGTACTTCTGATACTGTATAAAACATTTTGGGCAGCTGATAGCTCATACTGTATTAAGTCTTGTTAAAAGTTTTCTGTTGTATTTTTGAGAACTAGATAATATGTAAATTTTATTGAAATGAAATGTCCTCTAGCTGTAGTTGTGTTTTTCTTGTTGAACTCTCTGTGAAGGTTTAAGAAGGCAATGATGTGTGAACCTGTGTGTATAGCCCCTGTGAACCTGTCTTCACAGCCTCAAGGCACTGGAGGGAAAAGTTTTACGGTATGCAGTAGGAAATATCACCTTGTTTGCGGAAAGGAAAGGTATTTCAAATTCTGAAAAGCATTTACTTTGCAATAGTATCATTTTGCAAATCCTTTCAGCTGCTAATGTGCTTAGAAATGAATTTTTTAATGAACTGTCAATTTTTAACCTTGCAATCCTACTTAGGCGATAGTGTCAAATGATAGTGTTCTGTAAATGTAGATAATTTTCCCAAAATGTATCTAATCCAAGAATGATAGTATGCACAAATATAGAGGTACATCGTTCTTGCAACTTTAATCAAATGAATAACATGGAGCTACAGATGAGAAAACATGTTAGATTAGCTAAGTGTGTTTTCCTGAAAAAGCAGAACTAAATTCCTTCAATGACACATTTAACAGCAGTTATCATAATCTGTGTATGTGTTTGTTCTTTGTGCTAGCAGTATGTTATTACTATCAAATTCCAGCTTGCTTTGGGTGGAGTTTTGCTATCTATATGTTTGACTTTAACTTTCAAATGTGTGCAGAGGAGTAAAGTTTTTCTAAGTGACTTCCTGAGGCATAAAATGGTGCATTCACAGTGCTGTATCTCTGATCACAGAAAACTTGCATGGATTTGGGATTCATGGCCTGACGAAGCTGCCTCAGCAATTTTCAGATTCTCTTGCTCCCCATGCTGAAACGACTTATGTTGTTCCAAGAGGTACTTAATTGATGCCATTGTGCATTTGCAGATGATGGTTTGAGGAACCCCCTAGAGGTTTTAGTTACTCTGTAAAGACAGTCTTGTCTCGAAGATGAAAGTGCTGTAATAGTGTATCCCACAGTGGGGAGGCTTCTGTAATTTTTCTTTTTATTATTAAGAAAATAATTACCAATCACCCAACTGAAAAGAGAGCAAAGTTACAGGCATTCTTTGCATTTCTTCCTCCTGCCTGAAATATCATCAGTGCTCCATTGTGATTAACCTGTTTGAGGATTAGATGGGTGCAGCCCCCCCCCTTAAACAAATTAAAACCCACATCGACTGTGGTTTTAGGAGGAGAAGCTGTAACCTAGACTGCTGTATAAAGCTAGGCTTATCTGCAGAATCCAGGTGTAATATGGGGATCTAGTTGCTGTTCCTTGAGGTGGGGATACCTTTCACATGTGTGCATTTTGTAGCGTGTTCCCGGATGTGGTTAGTTTGCGGTATGATCAGTCCCTGTGATATTTCGTACAACATCCTCCACTATTCTTATTTAATGTTGTGAGAACACTGCGCTGTCAGTGTTGATTAGACACAGTGGCCCAAAGCCTTGTCTGGAAGGTCCTGAGGTTGTTACTACAGGTGGGACAGGATTTATAGGCAGCTGAGTCCCAACTAGTTTTGGACTGATCACAGAAGATAGGGCATTACAAGATGCTAGAGCTCAGGGAGATCAAACCCTAGAGCTCGAGGCTGTTGCTGTGTGTGGTTTTTCTTTCCTTTTGTGGGGATTTTTTGTTAAGCTCAGTTCCAGGGCAGACATAACTGAATTGTCCATTTGTCCTGGCTTCTTTTGTTGGTATGTATATTCCTGACACAGGACAACCACTGTGTGATGAACACAGGAGTTCCTTGTGCTGCTGCTCTGCAAATACTTAAAAATTAGCACGTTTTATAGTCCTTCGAAAAGTCCTGTGCATGTTCTTCACACGTATGTGATGTCAAAAGAGGCATTCCCTCTGTATTTATGGAAATGCATTTTATTTTATGGTAAGGCTTTCCCCCAGAGTATGTTACACTGTTTTCAGAAGGAAAATACTCCATTGACTATTTTGTTGACTTGCAAGTGATGTGTAATAACCCTTCTCTTGTTTCTTCCACTCTGTGTTTTAACTCCAAAACCTCACCCCTCAATTCTTTGTCAGGGCAGACTCTGTAGCAACTCCTTCACAGTTGCAACTGTTTTAATATGGAAGAAGGTCTGAATGCATGTGCTAATTTTATAGCCTAGGAGAAAAAACATTTATAAATTTTTTGAAGTTAATATCTATTAAATTGTTTTATTCTTATAGAGATAGCTTAAAATCCTTAAAATAACTTATTTTAATAAATAGTTTTTTAATACTCTTTGTGGATGATTCCAGGTGCTCCTTTGTTTAAGCTTTGCTCATTGAATTTCTTGATTTTTGCCAGTCGTTCAAGGCAGGATGAGTTCTTACTGAAAAGTGGTCTGTTGGTGTGTTCTCCTGGAGGTTGGAGGAAGGGCATTTGGGTGTTTTTAAGATGAACTGACTTATTGATTGTTTCCATAGACATGGTTGCTGTTGCACTTCATCTGGCTGCAAACAAGCAGGGCAGAAGGAAAAGGTCGAAGATCATGTTTAACTTGCAAGTCCGAACCGACCTTTTTCAGTGATAGGTAGATAGAAACTTCAGCCCTGGTGAGCATCAGATTTGTATCAATTCCAACAGTAAAGTCTGAACAAGGCAAAGATTAAGTGTGTAGTAATTTGCAAGAACATTAATCTTGACGTTCACCATAAAATGTCAGCACGCTTTCTGCCCCGATGTTACATGGGCAGAAGTGCTGCTGGGTGAATGCACGTGGTCTTTATATTGTGATTTTGTCATTGTTGGCAGTATTGGGGAAAAAAAAGTTATCTTAGTCTTTTGATAAAGATTATATGCATACTGAACAGGAATCAATATGAGGTATCTGCAGCCAAAGTTATCTAGGAGGTCACCTTTGAATTTGTGAGTAATGGTATGAAGTCCACAAAATTGCTTCGTTCAGGTGTTTTGTTTCATATATTCTCACCTTTTTCCACCCCAATGCATCTATCTTCTAGATGGTGAGACAGCATTAGGTATGTACCAGCGGTTGTCTTTGAATTCTTCAGACTGGTTGTAAAGATCCGCATGCTGCATGTAAGCTGAAGTACTGCTGTTGAATTCTGCTGTGGTTGTGTGTTGGCATTTCCAACTGCACTCTTTGTTCCAGACTGAAATTCCATTTATTGTCATTAGAAATAGTAGTGTAATGTAATGAAAATGAACCTTCAGAATCAGTTGGGAGCCAACTTTATCTTCTTATCCATAACAGCATTTACACACATGCGTAGCTATTAATTTTAACAGAACTTGAAGTGCAGTTTCATTCATTGCTAGTCTACATTCTTAGCTGTTACTCCAGCAAAACAGCTTGACTAAAAGAAAACAGAAGTAGTTCCCTAAACATTTGTGTGCTCCTGAATTGCAATTTAATCCCCAGATCTTTTATGATATGTGTAAATTATCAGTACTCAGGACGCTTTTCTCTGAAGATCACATAAATAAATAAATATGCCACTATATTCTTGAAAGTATGTGGAAATTAATAAATAGGAATGAAGGAATATTTTGGTTGGGTCAATTAGGAGAAGGCACTATAAAATCTGGTCTACTTAAAGGATGATTAACATTTAAACTTCTAAAATGAATATATTTAACTATACACTAGAAGTATCAGTTCATGCATATCTGCCAAAGTTTTACCTTGACACCCTGTATGTGAGGTTAAGCAGCTGACCAAAGATTCTTCAAACATCATCATCATTCTTTATAGAGAGGCACTTGTCAGTTGTTAAGTAATTTTGAGGACTAGGAAAAATTGAAGCTCTGCTATATTTTCAGTTCCACTTTTTCAGTTTTTAGATGAATTTCTGGTAATTCACTTTCAGGAAACAGGTAATAGATTAAAATTTGGAAGCAGACACAACACTTGAATTAATTACCTTAATCTACTCAGCTATTCATGCAGGAGTAGCAATAACAGGAAGAAAGAGAGAGAATTCTTGTTGTAAAATACTTAAAATAGAGCAGCTGTGACTGGCTTTATGCATACGTAATTTTCAAGCAATTTTAAAGTATCTCCTTAAGCCACAGATTTCCTGGTTTTATTGTGAGAAGAGGAAGAGTATCCTCCACCTTTGCTGTAGTCAGGACTTTGGTTTTTTTACTAGGTGCAGCTGAATGATGGGGATTTAATGAATATACCGGCACAATGTGGATGGGACTGGAGTGGCCATTGCCAAGCTGCTGCCTGTTTCTCCTAACAAGCACCTGATTTAGTATCTTGTGCTCCAGTAAATGTCATGGGCTGTTAGGACAAAATAAAGCCTCCTGTTCTGTTATCAGTGAAAAGTTCCGTCCTTGACTCCAGACAAATGGAAAGGTTCATGTGTTGAGTCAGCTTCTGCAGAGTCCTGGTATTTTTGGGTTGTTTTCATTCAATTTTTTTTTTTTTTCTCCTGTTTTCTTAGAAGGTTCCTCTTCTTCTGTACCCAAAAGCTGTCCAGGGCTTTGACCTCAGCTGGTATTTGACAGTGTAAATTTAGGCTTCATAAGTTTAGGACCCTGTCATAGATTTTTCCACTAACCCCACCACTGAGCTAATTATGAGTGGCAGTAGCTGAGTTTTGCTTAATAAAGAGATCACAAATAGCAGAAGAAATTCCTCTGGGGCACAGGAGTTATGTCCCATATTTTTACAAGACTTAGGATGAAATACTGTTATAATGGTTCTGTGCAACAGGATTGTGCAATTCATTGTACATTTTGTTTTTGTCTCTTGCTTCTGCTGGCATTAAAATTTCTTATCTATTTCTGATAACACTGGGTCAAAACCAGAGAACTTAAAAGGGGAAAATAACCCAGTGGCTTTTGCTTGAAAAAATGGCCTTGTTGGAAAGAGAACAGCGGTCCAGTGCTTTCATGGGGTCATGACAGTCTTTTTTTCTGTTTCATTAAAAAGGTTTCTTTCTTCTGCAGACTATGATGCTGTGTATTAATGACTTCTGGAAAGCGGCCCTTCTGCCACCCTCACTCTGCTGGAGGCACAAAAGCTCTTTATGCATGAGTATATAAAGTATATAGGGGGGAAAAAAGTAGGGAGAGAGGGGGAGTTCAGTTCTCTCGAGCTGTCCCTCAAGCTAAGTATTACGTTTATTTCCTCTCATGGTGGTTTCTTTACATACTGGTAGGAGAATGAAGGAGGAGTAAAGTCAAATTTCAAGGAAAGAAAACATGTAGTTATCAATTGTGATTTTTGTTTTTTGGTTTTTAGAGGTAAAATTCTCAAAAACTCAATATTTAAAAAGTAATGCTGTCTTCAGGCATCATGTATCATTAACAAAAATCTCCATCTATAAACATGGGTAGCAGCACTCTTTGCTTGGTTTCTCTATTCAGGCATTTTTGTTTTCTGAGAATCCTTTACCAATGTGGTAGAACTACTGTCTCTCCACTTCCCCATTTAAATCACAGTACAGCTTAACAGAAGGGCTAACTGCAGCTTACACAAAATTCATTTAAGATTGGTGTAGTTTCAGGTATTAAAATGGAAGGACTAAAGTTTGAAGAGAAGTGTAAACTTCTTGAAGGATTGTCCTTTCACCAAGAGGTACTGAAACCATAATGCTGATGGATTAAGGGAAAACAATTTCATCATTTAACATTTTGAGGTGAAGTTTCTCTCATATTAAACTGACAGAGTTGAGGGAGTTGCTAGAGACAGTAGTGACCTGTACGTAACAAGGTCTTATTTTCTATTCTCAAAACCTCCACAAAATTATGAGTATTGTCATATCAAGTGTTCATCACTCTACAAGAAAGGAAGTTCTATTCCAGTGGTGTCAGGTGTTAAAGAAATATTATCAAAGGCTAAAAATGCTACATAAACAGTGCAACGTGAATGTAATCACTTCCTGAATGTCTTTGATGGATTATTTGTTTAACCATTCAATAATGCTGGGGAAAATCATAGGTCTTATTTATGAATGCACTTTAGCTGGCTCATTCATTTTGAACAAGCATATTTTACTGTTAGAAAAACCTGCAGATCTGTGCTGCTTCAAGTACTTTCCTATAATTTAGATTAACACTTGTGCGTTTTAGAGAAGTGTCATTAGATATTGCAGAGGTAACTCAGAAAACACACCAGAATGCATTCATCAAAAAAAACCAACCCAAGGCATTTATTTATTGTCTAGTAGTTTATCAGTTAATCTTGGTTAGGCATACATACATCCAAGCTGGAAAGCAGAATTTGGTTTTGGAATGTGATCAAAGAGTAAGTTTATTGTCCTCTGGATCATGTAGCACAAACTCTTCAGGAATAAATGGCATGGATCAAGAGTATCATCCCATCAGGGAAGAAGAAGGGTCTGTCTGGGGATGTTTGTTCTACTCACTGTAGTGTGCTGTTGTACCTGGAATTAAAATGCTGTTACTGTAATACTGAGCTTCATGATGTTAGCGATCTGATCGATTTAACTTTGGAGAGGAATTATTTATAAAAATTACACCTTTGTATGCAGCAGTTCTGTTCTTTGGGGATAAAACTATTAAAGATATGTACCTGAATGACACAAATATGTGGTTGATTTTTTTTTTTTAATTCTGATTTCCTGTCTGTCAAAACCAAGAGTACTCAGAGAACATAACTAAATTCTGTCCTCCGTGCTCAGTGCTTCACCTTTCAGAGTGAAAATGTAACCGCAGATGGAAACCACGAGACCACCACTGCAATCAGCAGCATGAGCAGTGCTCCATCTCTCACAAGATGGATAATGGTGTATTTTCTTGGCTTTGCTCCACACCCCTGAGATCTAAACCACTCAACCACATCATTCAGGCTGTACTGCTGAGGCTCGTACCCCAGCTCCTTTCTGGCCTTCTCCATACTAAAATAATGTGTGACCCCAGTTTTGTAAACCTCTGTGCGAGTGAGGAGAGGCTGAAAATTATAAACATGTCCTACCAGAAAATGAACCACTTCGGTAAGGAATGCAAAAAAATAGACAAGGGAGAGAGGAAGACGACAGGTTGGGAACTTGTAACCCAAACCTTCCACCAGCGGGCGGAAGAATTCAAAGTTATTTACAGGCCGGCCATCTGAAATAAAATACGCTTGGCCTGCAGCTATGTGCTTTTTGTTGGCTTTGAGGGCCTCAGAGGCAAGGATATGAGCCTGAACTAGATTGTCTACGTGTACAAATTCCACTAAACTAAGAGGATCTCCATATACAAATTTAAACAGTCCCCTTTCGATGTAACTAACTATTCTTGGAAGGTGTCTTTGTTCTCCAGGCCCATAGATGCCTGCTGGTCGGAGAGCACAAGTCCTTAATACACCTTTCCCGTTTCCAAGCTCAGCACCATTTGCCTCCAGCACCTTCATTTCAGCTAAAGATTTGGTCCGGGAGTAGTGATCTGGATGAAGGTGAAGAGGTAGATAAGGCAGTGATTCATCCCCATTTTCTATGATCTGGCCTCCAAATATCACGTTGTATGTGCTTGTATAAACCAGACTCGACACTCCTGTGCTCTTGCAGGCTTGGATGACATTTTCTGTTCCTTTTACATTAACATCTTCTATAAGTTTTCGGTTCAGCTGCTCCCTGCCAGACATTCCGTAGGACGCAATATGGAATACACAGATTACATCTCTAAGAGCCTCTTCCACTTCAGACAGGCAACGGACATCCCCTTGCATGAACTTTATTCCCTCTGGCACGGTTTGAAGTGGCTTCATGACATCAAAGAGAATCACATCTACTCCCTTTTGGTATATGGCACAGCCTAAACTAAAACATGATAGAAACCATATGTTAGTATACCTAGCACAATGATGCATGAAGCCTGGAGGTGAGATTGTTAACTATTTTAATACAGATTTCTTTTTTCCCTTCTATTTCTGATGGGAGTCTTAAATATTCAGCCATTTACTACAGATTCAACTGTGATACTTCAGGTACTGAACTGATTTCTCACACGCCATCAAATTTTCGAGAGAAAAGGACAAAGAAAAAAAGAGGCAGAACTGCTGTGAAGGAAAAATCAGAACAGAAGTAACTGAAGTGCTTTCCGCAGCTTTTTGGAAGAACCCAGTTGTTTCTCTGCTTCTGTCCCCAAAAGATCAGCAACAGCAAACCTTTCAAATGTAAATCTGTAGCCAAATACTGCTGTTCTTATCTTACTGCTTTTGTGCCATCCCAATTCTGCCACAGCAACAGGTTGATCTTTGCTGTTGTATTTGAAATTGATGGAGAAGAGAAATGAACAAGATGCTTCTATGAGTACTTCGCCATGTCTAGGTTTTACTCCAAGTCACAGGTATAAACATAGGTATTGACAAATAGCACAAAGTTGGTATTCCTCTCCCAGTTGCCTACAACTTCTATTTTTATAGTGCCTAAAGGGGATACAGCAAAAGAAAAGCCAAACAGAAGTCAGATCTTGAAATTTACTTTTTGGTCATGACTGTAATCCCTCACACCAACGTAAGTAGTTGTAACTCTGAAGGTACTCTAGCATATAGTTTAGGGCTTAAAATAGGGTTTTTAATTTACATGGCCTGCAGAGCCGTCTGCAGTGAGGAGAAAATGGATTTTGCTGAAATACATTCCTTATTAACAACTCTAATCCTAAAACATCACTGTCCATGAAAATAAATATATCCTTGAGAGTAGAGAGCAGCTGGAGTATTTAATCCATATAGCTAAGCACATGTGTGAAGGCCATGGCATACTGTCAAAAGAAGTGTCTGGATACAGGTGTAGCCGTGCTCTGCAGGCAGTGATTTAAATCCCCATTACAAAGTCGACCAGACAGGTAAATATCTGCAAGTCACCTGATGCTTGACATTTGGAAGCGGAATAACATATTTACTTAAAAGCAGGTGGAAACAGTAGAGCATGTTTGTTTAAAACTGAGATCATCATCAGGCATCTCAGGCCCACAGATTTCCCTTGTACAGATGGGTTTTGTTGCCTTGCCAGCCGCAATCTTTTACATTTATTCTGGTATGTAATAATTACTTAATGTACTAACCGGAAGCCAAAATAGCCACCTCCTCCAGTAACGAGGACTCTTTGCTTGGCAGTCTTTTCTGGTTCCATCCTCTTTCCTTGGGCACTATTTAAGCAAACTGACCTATAAAACACATTGTAAATACACACATTAAAATCAACCAGAGCTTTAATGTCACTACACATTCTGTTCTTCACAGATATATTTCACGTTTTAATCGAAGCCCTTCATTTTACCCTCTTGCAGGCGAGGCAGAAGTACATTCTCAAAGGAGAGGTTATACATACATATATATATATGGAGAAAAGATGACCGCTGTGAGAAAAGCAAGCATATAACTGCCGCTACAAACAGTTAAGTGTTCAATTGCCCTCCCCGGGCCTTGTTCCACTCCGTGTCCACCGGCCGCATGCGGAGCGCTGCGGGCGGGACGGCGCCCTCCCAGCGGTGACCTGCAGGGAGCGCAGAGCCGCGCTGAGCAGCGGAGCGGAGCGGAGCCCCCTCGGGCGGGGAGCGGGGCTCGGGGCAGCGGCTCCGGCCGGAGGCTCGGCGGCTCCCGCCCGTACCTGCTGCTCCGCCGCCGCCGCCGCCGCCTTCCCTCAGCGCCGCGGTGCCGCTGGGTCTCCCGGGAAATGGAGTGCGCGGCGGCAAGGGGCGGGAGCAGCCGGGGCAAGATGGCGGCGGGGCGGTTTGGGCGGGAAGAGCGATGGGGCGGTCTGAGGAGAAGTTGTTATGGAGAGGTGGGAGTTTTGTCCCGGTGAACGAGCTCGGCTAGTTGGAGTTTGCCGTGTCAATTTGTGTGCCCGGAAAGTGCTGCAGTCAGTCAGCGCTGTGTTGTTTTTCAGCCACCAAAACCATTTCAGCCTCCGCACTGTGTTATGGAGTGCTGGCTTGTGATGGGTACATCATGGAGATGCTTTCCCCCTTCTCTTCCCCGAGCACGCTCAACCAGTGCTTGGCTCTCAGCGTGTGGCACTTTAAAATGGGGAGTCTCTGTTTGTCTTTGAAGCCTGACCCTGTTCCAGCTGTGCCACATCCCGATGTTTGTGCCTTTCATCAGTGTGTGCCTGCAAGTGTCACCTTGGGGGTATGAGGTTGGACTGAGGATACTTGGGAGGGACCTTGTGGCTAAAGAGCCCTTTGAGAGCACCTTGAACTGGGTGTTATGGGGGGACAGCGGAGTTTCTAGCCTTGCTGCTGAACATATCGGTGTCAAGATAGCGCAGCTGCCTTCAAAGGACCCACCATGTATAGGAAAGCTATGCCCTTGTAGCTTCTTGGGGCTGTGAAGTGGTGCCCATCGCAAGTACCACATAACACACGAACAGAAGTCTTCTGCGCCTCTAGCAGAAGCTGAAATGTGGGTAAAACAACCCACGGTGCTGACTGACTACTGCAGAATTACTCCCGAGTTAAGCATCAGCAATCCACTGCGAGCTGCCTGTGAGAGCGAGCTGTAATAGAAAAACAATGAAGAATTACACTATCAAAGTCTGTTTTGCGCTACTTTCCCTTCTTCTTCCGCAGGAGTGTGAGCCGCTTGGGGAATGTGACTCAAAAAGTAGATTCAGTGTCAAAACTGCTTGAAAAACACAAGTTTCTGTTTGCAAAACCTTGACGGAAGCAGGCGCGGTACACAGTGGTTTTATTGTGATTGATGGCTGGCAAGAATTAAAGTGAAGCAGATTCTAAAAAGAATTCTGTGATCCATAAAGAATTTTTTTTAGCTCTGAGTTCTTGCTGGAACCTCTGGTGACTCTTAAATAGCAATTTCAAGTGCAGAGCTTGTGCTGTACAACCTAACTATGCAGAGCTGCTGCATCCATGTAGATGCGCAGGGTGTCTGGTTTGGAGGGCATCCTTCAATCACAGCTGATTTCCCTGTCTGTATGGGCAGAAGAGGCAGCCTTGAAGCATCCCTTGAAATGCCTTGCAGACATATAATCAATGGTGTGTTCATAGAGGTATGAGAATTGTAGCTCAGAAGCAGAAAAAACACTTATGTATTCCTAAATGCTGAATATAAGAACTCTGTAGCACTGCATATATTTCTGGATTTATGCATAATACCTCAGTCTTGATGAAGATTTTTAGAAAATTTCCCCAGTATTTAATCACCTGGAAAGTGCAAAAGATCCTGAATTCTCCCCAAGATCTTCTAACAGAAAGTGTTTTCTCTTTGAGGAGTCCCACAGTGAATTATGACAGTTGATGCCTTGTCTTCTGATCATACAGATTACATTTGAGTGGAACATGGCAGGATTGTGGAATAGTTGAGGTTAAAAGGAATTTGACTGAGAACATGTTGCCCAGTCAAATGGCCTGCACAAAGCAGGTTCAGCCAGAGAGGTTACTCAGGTTGGTGTTTGGTATCTCCAAGAATGGAAGCTTTTCAGCCGCTTTCTCCCTGCTAGCTTATAGAGCTTTGTGCTGTCTGAAGAGTATCTCTGACCTTGCGCTCCATGTTGTGTAGGTAAATCCTTGTATTTGAATAGGCAGATAGGCAGTTGTTAAACTCAGGATGATGTTTTGTCCCCTGGGCTTTGTGGTACATCCATGCAGGACAGTTTGCAGGATTGAGACCTCTCTTTCTCTCTGCATTCTGCTTTTTCTTGCTTTCTGCCTGGTGTGTTATCTACAGTGAGTGATTTGTGTCAGATAATCTCAGAGTAAATATGAATATAATAAAGGTGTAGTTAAGATACAGTAAAGCTTCTGCTCTTAAACCACTATTGGTTTTATTGCTTATTATAGTAAATAGTCCTTTTTGGCTTCAAACTATAGTAAGGAACATTCATTCCTCCAAAATGGTGACATCTGGGAAAGCTGCGGTTAGATATTGTCCTCGCTTTACATTGACAGATTTGATGTGAAGCTGCAAAGACTTGACACATGACACTCTCGGATCTCATCATTCTGCACAACCCATTTGTTCATGCTCTTTCATTTCCTATGAGAACCTGCTTTTCCCAAGACTTTATGGACTTTCTGAATGTGTCATAAATTCTGTATTGCCGTAAAATAAATGGACTTCCAGTTTTACTTTATATATAATAGAACATTTGTCCTGAGTTTTGTTGTTTTGGGGTTGTTTTTTTTCCAACATGTAAACCTGG
Organism: Strigops habroptila; assembly: GCF_004027225.2. Taxonomy (NCBI): domain Eukaryota; kingdom Metazoa; phylum Chordata; class Aves; order Psittaciformes; family Psittacidae; genus Strigops; species Strigops habroptila. The sequence goes on along the minus strand of NC_044302.2, from coordinate 6,034,464 downwards.
TCTACACTGCCAATTTTCACTTTAAAGAACCTGGCATTTTGGAGCGTGTCTTGCATATGTCTCAGCATGCAGAGAATCAGACTATGTTACAGCCACTTGAAGAGATCAAATTGATGTGTGGAATTGCATGCTAGGGCAAGATGTGTGAGGACAGAAGCATTTGTAGTATAAAGGGGGGGATGGGGGGGAGGGTTATCTGACACAACCTGAGTTGCAAGGCACCTGAAATAGGCTGCAAAGAAATCCTTAAATCAGCAACTAAACAGCTAAATAAGCAGCTGTAGTGAACAATGCAAGTTAGAAGCAATGAGCAATGAGGTAATTAATTATTCTTTCATAGTATGTTAGTTCATTTGGTTCCGTTTGTTTGCAATTTAAAATACTTAGCTGGTAAAATTATTTTTGTCGTCAAAATACAAAGCACGCCAAGAGTAATGTCTCGGGAAGCAGGGCAATATTTCATCTGGAGAAATACACCTTAGTCTACTGGTTTTGTATTATTTGATTGATTTATTTTGGTATTACTTAATTGTGCTTTTCTTCATTGAACAATGGGATGAGAGAAGAGAAAACAACTTAAAACTAGGTCAGAACCAACTACATTAATGGTCTTACTAAAACATTTAAAACCAATTGGTGACAATAGCACCTACATTGTGAATGCAGGTACAGGGAATCGTAATGTTCTAAATTAGAATCTTCATCCAACCTAGGTTAGACTGGAATATTTTTAAAGGAGGACAGGGTTGTGGATAAAAACATTAGTCTGAGTTTTATTCTGGGGTCTGACAGAGGTTTCGTGAGTGACCTTCAGATCATCAGTTTCTGTTGTGTAACGAAGGTGGCACTGCACTTCTTCACTGCCCAAGGTTGTGGTGGTGCTTGTTTCATTTGTGTTTCTGATGCTTGAATTGCAGGTTCAAGTTTATTCAGGTTTATTCAAGTTTATTGATAAAAGTATCAATAAACCAGTAAATCAGTAGTATGGGGCTTAAAGAGTTTAGGCAAGTATGCAAGTTAGACCCTCAAAAAATATAACATTGACTTCTTCTTAGGACATGTGTTCACTGTACAGCATTGATTGTGGAAACTGTCATACATTTGGTGATGTAGAAACAATGAACCAGTTTCTTTTTTCCGTGAGTTCTAGTAATGGAAAAACTTAGCTTATCTCTCCCACACTGAGAGAGGAAAAGGATTTCAGCATTAATTGCATGCACTCTTTAGTGAACACCATTCACTAAGGCTGATTCAAATTGTTCATCTGAACAGTTGCTTTATATCATTTTCCTAATCTAATTCTTCTGTGTTCTCTCATTTTAGGAAATATGACTTTATAAGCATTTCTAGTCCTGACTAGAAGAAGGTGTGGGGAGTAGTGAATTCCTTATCAAAACAAGAATTCACAAAATGGAAGGTGGTTTTTACTCAACAGAGTTCTTGCAAAGGGTCTGACTGTTTGCAGAGTGTTTTGAGATCATTGGGTGAAGGAAGAAGTTTGGTATATGTTGCACTGAGGATGTGTGGGCTTTGCTATATCATTCTTCCAATCTCGTTTGGTTTAGTTTGGGATCATCTTGAATGTGGATGCAGGTTTTGGGGGGAATGTTGATGTGTAGCTAGCAGGTTCCTTTTCATACATGTCCAGGAGCAAGATCCAACTAAGATCCCACGGAGGGACTCGGGGGTGATGCTCGCAGCAGCAGTGCAGGGCCCTGCTTACAGGTTTCTATCCTGTCTCATTTGGTCAAGGCAGCTCTCCTCAAAGCTGTACACAATCAGAAGCCTTCCACAGCCTCCTGTCGCCAGGCAATGGCAGCAGCTCTGTGATGCTGTGTGCAGAAGAGTGCCATCAGCTTTTCAGAAGGCACAAACTGCTCGGTCTTTGGCTGTTTTCACCCCAGAAGATCAGGTTGGGTGGAAATATTGAGCTAATTGCCAGTTGAACCAGCTTCTTAGAGTGTCTGGATGATTCCTTTTGCAGTTATGTATTCTTCAGTGTGATCTGAGAGAGGGTGCTGTTGTGCCATGGTGCTGATGTAGCACAGATACCTGACATTATTAGTATCAGCGTTATATTTAATGTTATGGTGCCAGATCTTACAGCTTAGTTATTTCATACAACAGTTTTCATTCCATATAGCTCTTCACAGATCGGAACAACCTGGGCTCAGTGGTCATGCCTTGCCTGTCTTGAATTTTATGTGTCGGTTTCACTGTGGTCATCTTTAGTGCATTAGTTATGAAAAATCATTACTATAGAAGACACTGAAAATCCTTTGAATTATTTCTGCAAGGATTCTTAAAGAGCAAGCTTGATTCTGAGGTGTCTGTTCAGCAATGTGAAGTGATGCATGCACTCTGTGAAGTCAACTGAAATGAACTTCTTTTCCCTTCTGTAATGCTTCAGAAATGTAGATAAGCATATTTTCAAAAGTAACAATTGGTTACTTGTCCTAAGGGGAAGGGAAGAAAGAAAGTTTACGTATTTTAGGAGAAGTAAGTGGTTAGAACAGAGGGCTGAGGTTAGCCTGTGTTCTCCCTTTTTACTTTGATAGCAAATAGCTGTTTATGGTCTGTGCATCTCCTTGGGCACTCTGCAGAGCACATTGATAAGCCAGTTTTCAGAATGAGTGGATGTTAATCTTCATAATCTCCATGGAGTTAAACAGTCTCAAGGGGGTCTTAACAGCCACTCCTAAGCATTTCAGCACATCTATGTGTCTAAAGTTAGTGGTTGCTCCTGCAACATTGATTTTAAGCTCTCTTAAACCTAGCATGTTCTTTTTAAGTTATGATTTGCCCTGGCGTATTACCTGATGTTGTGAGGTGCTAATAGCACTTTGCAAAATGTGCTGCAAACATATTGATACTTAAGAGTGTAAAAGGGTGTTATCTAATGCAGTTGCAGCATCGTAGAGGTGAAAAGCCAAGTTTTAGCCCATCCTATAATTTCATGAATAGTTTCAATAATGCAGAGGAGCACAGAAGATTCCAGGGGCTAAAGGACTGAGCCTCTTTGTACTCAGAGGGATTATATGCTTTAAAAGCTAGTACATTAAGAAGCATCTTACGAAAAGACTATCAAAATGTTGTTGAAAAGACTTTTACAGATGTTTTTGCCCTCAGGGTGAGGGAGGACAGTTTTGGAATGCAATGCTGAATGTATTTTATTCTTAAAAGCAGGACTTCTCTTGAGTTTGAATAGGCAACTGTTTCAGAAGGTAGTTATATACGTACCTTTCAGTAATTGTCTGATTCAGTTTCAAGGGTGATTTATGTGCATCCAGCTGTCCTTATTTACCACACAGATAATGAGGAATGGCTTCCCTGTTGTAGTAATTTACAATTTAATTCAGCTATATATAGGTTCACAGAAATCTTACCCTCTTAGTTAGCAAAATCGAGGTGAAGTCAGTCTGCTATGAATTGTTGACACTAATAATTGAACATCCAGTTGACGGTTGGAGATGTACTACTTTGATCTTTTGCCTGCTTCGCAGGCAGCTAATCATGTGCTATGCCATGTGTAGAACAAACTTGAGACATAATGTGTTATTTAATCTGTAATTTGCACTGTGTTAATTTTCTGTCTGTGAATAAGAAGTCTGCAGGCACTAGTGGGGAGGATGAGATGTATCAGCAAGAACACCAAAGCCTGAATTTGTTGTAGCATTTTTGTGGGTTTCTCGGTGGAAGCTGTATTTGATGAGGGGGAAAGGAAATATATTTGGTGAGGAAATGTTACCCATCTTCACACTTACTTCTGGTGCTTTCATATTCCCTGTGTTCAAGGTCTAGGCAGTGGTCTACCATTTTCAGGCACTTAGAACAGCAAGAAAATAGAACAGACCCTGGCTTAAAAATGGTGCTACCCATTTTAGTTCTGTAACTACCTTGAAAACATTGCAAAAAATTGCATAATTTTGCACATGAAGGATTAAGTAAGTGTTTGAACACCTAAACAGAGGAAAACAACCTCGAAAAAAGGATGCAATCTCTTTCTTGCTTCAGCCATGTTTAAATTAGATAACCCCTATAAGGCTTACTTAGTGACATCTTCATGTTTACAGTAGCGCTCTGTTCTTGTGTATTTGTGATGTTGTTTATTCTGTTCCATGACACTAATGACTGTAGAATTCAGAATTCATAAGTATTTTATCATGGCCTGATGTGTGAATTAATTCTGAGCTATTTCAAATCAAGTGTTTCTGGCACAAACCTGAGCTTTCCTTTGAAATGATTTGTTCAGAACCAAAAATTTTGAAGGTTGAAGGCACTTGGTCAAAACAAAATAATGCCCTAACTCTGCAATGGGGCAAAGTTACTAAAGTTACAAAGATAAGAGTTGTAACATGCATTTATCTTTGGTTTAAAAGCCTTACGTGGGCATATTTTGTCCTGGAATGATAACTCAAAGAACATGTTCAAAGTAGGAGCTATTTGACTGGGAGTGTGAGTGTACTGTAACCTAAAGTAATTTACTGCAGGGGATTCTTGCTCTTCCTTTTCATTCCACTTAACAGAAGTTGTGCAGCATCTGGTTATATCTAATTTTGGATTTTTGCTACTTTTGAGGGAGAAGCAAGATCTGAATAACTGGGGAATTCAAGTACATATGATTTTTTGTTTGATTGTTGTAGTGAAAGAATTCTAACTGAGTTTTGCATTTAGAGTGCTGCTTCTTTATCTTTCAGAGAATATCGAGTCCACTGAAGCACTGAATTTGTGTCTGTTGAAAATGCTGGATTAATTCCAGGACATGCATCAGCTTAATTCTTTGTTCATCCTAAGAACATGGAAGAATTAAACATCAAACGCATTATGGACATGCTTTGTAAACTGAAATGTTCTTCTAAATGACTTTAGAAGAACAACATGTTCTAGTAACTGGATTTCTTGTATAATGGAATTTCTGAAGTCTGATACCAAATCGTCAAGTTATAAAAAAAAATTAAAACCATACCTAGGGAGTTCTTTAGACATTAGCTGAATAAAATTGTATAGAGGAAAATTGCTTGCTTAATAAATGTAGGTATTCAGTTTTAACTATTATTGTTGTTATAATTATCATCATCCTCGTCATCACAGGAATGCCTGTTTTAGTTGTCATTTTACACTTTCAAAGAGAAAGCATTATCTAGTACTGTTCTTTCCCCAAGTCTGTCACTGGCATTGCCTGAGCTCCTTTTGCCCTTTTAAAAGACTCTGGGAAGGCCTGGGGAAGCAGTTTGAGTGGCCAATAGGAATCCCTTGAGTGCCATATTGTTAACAGTAAAGCCTAACAGACTTCACCATTTGTGTTCTCATGTAGTTTTGGTCCTGGCTCCTTTCCCTACCATTGTAAAAAAAGGTAAGCTCTGCTAGGAAAAGGCATCAACTAAAGCAGGCAGTTAATTACGCTTAAGCAACATGTGCATTATTAGCTTATCGGGCAGCATCATCCAGCCTCCCATGATGTTTTATCTGTTTATTAAGAAAATGCCTTCCATAATTGTAATTGAAAAACCAAAATGACTCACAGTTTGTAAGTGTTAATGAGAATATATTATGCAGCCAAACTCTCCTTATGTGTTGTTTGCAAAGGGATCACACTTTTGTCTTTTCAGTAAGCTTTTTGTCAGTGATGGGCTTCCCATTGCATCCTAACATTTACTAAAGTTTACTAACATTGTAGAGAATTTCAAAATTGGAATGATCCTTGTGGGAATAGACTAGAAGTGTTCTTCCCATTTAGGTATTCCCCTTATTATCTCTGGTAAGAAATGAAGCAGTCCAACTTCACTCAGTCCAGGACTAAGTAAGGAGGCAATCCTCCAATTCCTGTAGATTATACTTTAAGAAGGGGTCTTAGTTAACATCTGTTGCTACTGAATCCAGCTTTTATAGGTAAGCTTGGTGCAATATTACATCATTAACGTGTTCTATAATTTAGATTTTTTAAAATTAAAATTATTAAATTGAGTTACTGAATTTCTTTTAACAAGTTAACTACAAGGTGCTTCTGGCCATAATAGCTGAAATTAAAATCATGGCCTGATATCTTGGGATGAAGGTGCTGTGTGTTATGAACTTTTAATTTAGTTTCTCTTTTCTGGAACAAAAAGAGGAATATTTAGTACAAAAAGTAATGCTAAACTAAACATATATATATAAATACTAAAGAATATACCTAATGCATAGTGGTTATAGCTTGTTTAGTGCATCATAGAATCATGCTCGAGGGTTGGTTGCACAACAGCACTCTGAGAAATATTGTCTGAGTGGTTTTATTGTTTTTTCCTTCTGGTGCCTGTGTTCTGTGGCCATGTTTGCAGCCTTTGAGTTACGACTGTCATATTTCTGTCATATTTCAGTTGCACTTTTGGAGTCTCTAGGTGATGGAGCTGTCCATTTTTGACTCTTTTAGTAGATGAACTGTACTCTTGCAGGTGAGGTACCAAATGGAAGCCTCTAATACCATTCAGCTACGTCTTCACGTGCCCTTACTATAAGTACTGATTTTATAAAAGCTTTACGTGCTCTTTGGTATTTTAGAGACTTTAGAGATTATGAAGACTTCTTTATAACAGCACAACATGCAATTTACCTAATGGCATTCAAAAGAATGGATGAAAATAATTGTTGGAACATCTCACCTTTTCGTTAAAAGTCTTTGTATTTTCTCTTAATATTCTGGTCTGCATTACTTGAACTTTCGTTTTAATGGATAATTTGTTGAATGTATCCCCCCCATTTTTGCAGGTGTGTTACGATACAGTGCTGGGCTGTGGTTTAGCCTCATGAGGTTGCAGTAGATGTTTAATGTGCTGACAAAATTTCACAGATTCTAAAGTTCCTGTTTTAAAGATTCCAGTATTACTAATTTCTGTCATGTATTGATGATCTGAAGGGTCTTTTCCAACCTAAATGATTTTATGATTCTTAGCCCTTAAAAATACTGAGCTGAGGCTCAGCTTTGTACCTTTTCCATTCTGTGAGATACCTCCTCTCTGACCTCTGTTGGTTAAATGCAACGAGTTTTCTGCATGGAGCATCCTTTCCCAAAAGGGACACAGTGGGTGGCAAGGGTCCTCCTCAGCTTCTCCCATCTGGACTTAGATTCAAAGAAGATGCCTGAAAGATGAATAGAAAAGAGCAGGGTGCAAACAAATGCCTGCCAGAATTGTGAAATTGAGGCAGTGCTCAGGACTGAACTTGTAGCTGTTCTGCAAAACAGCATCCTGTAAAGAACCTCCCCTGGCTTAGCATCTCACTGCTACTTTTTCAACAAATTCTAGCTGAACATGGCTCTGCTGCAATGTAGATACAGTTTGTACCTGAGTGAAGATCTGGGATTTGAGTCTTGTTCTGCTGGCAAGCTGGTTCAAGTCTGAACACATTGTGCCTTCAGAACCAAAAGAGCAAGTAGGAAAAGCCTCACATTTAGAACTTTTAGAATCCTGCAATTTTAAGAATTTAATTTATTTATTTATTCTAAGCAAGCAGTTATGCTTGGATTTAGCAATCCTGAAATTTATTTTATAACAGATGTGAACTAAGAGGAGGTGATAACATCAGAAAACATAAATGGGAGAAGAGGAATATCTTGTGTGTAGAAAACCCTTCTGTGAATCGCACCAGTGAGGCCAGGCGTGTCATAGTTGGCAATTGCCCATAGGCAATATCTTCATACAATAACAGTTTTTATTCAGGCTTTTGGCATAATTCCCTTGGATTAGTAATATTTTTGTTTTTCCTTGGCCCTCTTTGTAAAAGAAATTTTTTCTTTTTTCATTTGTGTCTCTCCATTTACATACATATGTCTTGATCTTATACTGCTACCTCTGATTCATCAGAGATGCTAACACCCTCTTCTGATGACCCTGCAATTCCAATCTCCACTGCCCACTTTTTTTTTTTTTCCCAGTAGGCATCTTCCTGCTTTTTCTCATGTTTCTCTCATTCTCCAGAGGAATTCTGTATAAGCATCTACAGTGTGATTCTGTGCTGGCCTTTAAACTTCTTACAATGTCTATAAAACATCATTTGGTGGTCTTTTTGCTTAGTTGTTCTCCAAGAGTACTTCCTGTCGTGTTGATGACTACACACAACATATTCAAGCAGCAGGGTCCAGGACTGAATGCCATGATATACGACTTTTCATCTATGACTTTTCGACTAATTAGAAGATGATCAGGGGCTGGAGCACCACCAGTATGGGGACAGGCTGAGAAAGTGGGGCTATTCAGCCTGGAGGAGAGAAGCTGCGTGGAGACCTCAGAGCAGCTTCCAGTGTCTAAAGGGGGCTACAAGGATGCTGGAGAGGGACTCTTCATCAGGGACTGTAGCAATAGGACAAGGGGTGATGGGTTCAAACTTCAACAGGGGAAGTTCAGGTAAGGCATAAGGAAGAAGTTCTTCCCTGTGAGGGTGCTGAGGCACTGGCACAGGGTGCCCAGAGAAGTGGTAAATGCTCCATCCCTGGCAGTGTTCAGGGCCAGGCTGGACAGAGCCTTGGGTGACGTGGTCTAAGGTGAGGCGTCCCTTAGACGCCTCAGGGCAAGGGGGGTTGGAACTGCATGATCTTAAGGTCCTTTCCAACCCAAACCATCCTGTGATTCTATGATTCTATGACCTCTCTTTGCTTCAGTTTGTTCATGTGCACTGTGGGAACAGTAATTCTATCATGCCTCTTTAGAGCATTTATGAAAGCTAAGTGCTGAGGGAACGGAGTGCTGTTTAAAGAGAGATCATACCGGCATAATTTTTCTTCAGAATCTCTCTTCTCTATTTGCTGCTGTAGAGTCCAATATCCAGAGGTATTAAGGCTCCTTAATTTTTGCCCACTTTTCCAAGTACAGTTGGGTGCCTCATTTCCATTTAGCATTTTGAATGTATCTGTGGGGATAGAAGCCTGATAGATGAACCAGTTATCCACAATTAAATATGGGGATGCAAAATTATATTCCTGAGTATGCAAAGGGATTCTGTGTTTTAAACTCCTGTAATTTTTAAAATTTCATTTGAATTTGACTCATGAAGTTTGGCCAACGTCTGCTGATTTCTGTAGGTATTTCCTGTGGTCCAATTTTCATGACTGCTTTGAAAATCCACTGCCTGTCTCTTTTCTAGAGTCATTGAATGCCTTTCTCTGGGACAGCGTTTCCTAATTTTGTACAACTCATTTTCAAATGAATTGTTTAATCTACATTGTTTAATCAAAAGTAATAGTAATAAATTCTTCTTTGTAACCAGTTATAAAGGTGAGAACTCTAAAACTTTTATTCAACAATAAAATTCTAATTTTAACAGCACAAAGACATATTTGACATGAGCTATTACTTTATTTAAAAATAAAGTAAAGCCACAGTTTAAAGGAAGCAAAAATTACCTCTAGGTTGGTACTTTTAAATCTTAGTTTCAGTCCATAAATTTAATTGTAGAGTTAAATTGAAAAACCAGAGTATTTAACAAGAAACATAAAATTCTTAAGAATTGGAGATGCTCTCTGCTTTAAAGTATTAGAACTCAGAAAGAGGGAAATTGAAAACACGTATGAGCTCGTTATCAAAATTGAGATCTAAAAACCACCTTGGATACTTGCATGTACCTGTTTAAAGTTAATAGAAACCCTATCATATATCTGAGAACTTTCCTAAAAACACATTTGGAATAGTCGTTAGGTATGAACTATCTAATTATACTCCAGTTAGTTAGAATATAATTCCTGTAACTTGGAACATCTTTATGTTGATTAAGAACACTGCCAATAAGTTTACAAAACATTTTGCCCTTCAGTTACTCACAAAAGTGTGGTTCAGCAGTGAGTGGAAGTAGGTGCCTTCTGATGGCCATTTGTATCCCGTGTTTCAGTTCAGTTCCCAGAGACATTTGTTTGCTATGGAGGAGATATCCTGACTTGCTTCCCTAAAAGAGAGAGAAAGAATATACCTAATCATAGCATATGGGTTCTCCTAACGCTGCTGTCATTGTCGTGGGTTAAGACCGTGGAATATAGGGAGCTGTTAATTTTAATAGTTGTGTCCTGAATCTGCCCGTATAAACATATATATATATATATATAAAATAAATATAAAAATCACAGAAATCCCAGGGACAAGACACAGAACCTGTATGCCATCTGACATTTTTTACAAGCTCTCCAGAATTAATCTGTCTAGGAGCTACTATGCTCAGCTTAATTATGGAAAGGCTGCATCTGTGTTCAAAGCTGTTGAGAGAGAAAGAAGAAAGTAAAAATGTCCACTAGGTTTGATTAACTGCTTTCAGCCTGATGAATAAAGACAGATGGTTACTAGTTATTTTTCCTTAATGGATTTTGGAGCTCCATTTGGTGGATGAATTAAAGTTATAGGTCCCAAATCTGCCTTTGAAGCTATGCCTGCATAGCCCTTAGCGATTCCAGCAAAGTTTGCGTGCATCCAAGAGAGCCATTTGCCTTAAGGCTGTTAAATATGTTGTTAAAAAGCATTTTTGAAATGAAAACTAAAAGTCAAAGGATAGTTTACAGTATGAATGAAACAAGTTACAAACTATGTAACTTGGGAAGGAATCCCTTGCAAGGGATGATTTGGGTGAAGTGCCGTGCAGGCTTATCTCCATAGAATCTATGCTTGTTTGGGCGTGACCTCTGCCTCGCGCTTGACAATGTTTTAATACTGACTTTAAAACTCGGAGAAGTTCATTTAAGTTGAATTTGATAGTTTTGTCACATGGAAAGAGAAATAAATACTTCTATGGTGTAGGTTTGTTTGCTTGAAACTATTAGCACGTGTCAAATCCAGGTGGAGGAGGTCTTTCAGACCTCTGATTCTGCAGGTGTGCACATGTTTAAATACATGGGTATGAATATTTCTGTCCTTTACTTGTGTATGAATGTCTGTGTTTATTTTTAAGAATGTATGTGATTGTCTGTGGGTTTGGGCTCTCAGGGAACATTTAGTCCTGACGGGTATTGGGACCATCATTCAGCAACCTCTTAAATCATCTGTCTAGTTTTATGTGCAGATAGTCACAGTGATTTCAGTTGGATTAGGCATAATATAAACAATTAGATCTAAATCTAAACAATTTTTGAGTCAGGGGTTGAGGTTATCGCATGATATAAAATGTCTCAAATGACAATAAAGGGAAACAAAACAACAAAAAATGACACTGAGTATACTGATTTTTCCATAGTTGGTGGGTTGTCTAAAGAAAAAATATCATTTAGCTAAAATGCTACCTGCCATAGAACCATCAAAGCCCCCCACAGATCCTGAAAGGGACCTTGAGGGGTCATCTAGTTTGTCCCCTGGCTCCATGTGAGGATCATCTGTTACTAAGTCATTCCTGACAGAGAGCTGGTCTCACTGACAGCGTTTGAACATGATTGCAGCTGTTTATAAGCAGCACAGGCACTTCTGAAAAGCAACGGGAATGCCCTTCAGATCAGCATTAAAGGAGAAATCGGTGACATTCAGTATGTAGCAAACACACGTTCAATCAAAATAATAATGTAAGTCATTGATTACACACAGAGTGAGGTCACAATTCCTCAACAGGAAAAATACATGGCTTCACCATTCAGAAGCGAGGCACTTGTCCTTCAAGTGACAGAAAACAGAATGTGTTTAGGGCAGGTGACACTTTTTCATGGTTGACCGCTTAATGCTTTTTGAATCATCGCCTCATTTTTCATCTCATTTTGCTTCGGCTTTCATTTCAGAGACTAGCTGATGTAACTGAGAGTAAAACCTAAAAATAAGTGAATCCGTTTATGAGAGGCAGAGATGTTTTTAAGAGTTTGCAGGTGGGAGGGAAGGCATGTTGCAGATGTGCATAGTCAATAACCCAAGTGATAATGGGGAGATGCTACCACCCATTTTCTTTCATGCCCTTTGCAGAATCTGTGCTCAAAGTTCAGAGACATGTTCTGGGGCTCCAAGTTGTATGTGATTTATTTTTAATGTTGTCACTATCATCTATCAGGAATGACAAGTCATGTTGGTGGTGTAGTAAACCTCCCCGCTTTGAAGAGACAAAAAGAGAGAAGTGCAGGTAGACGTGGAGTTGAGGATTTATTTTTATTTTTCAAATCTTGCTTTAGACAGTATGGGTTCATGTCTAGATTGCACTTAAAGGTCTCGTTAAAGGTATGTGTTTATGCTAGCTGCAAGTTAGCATTGTTTGGTTAAATATTTGTAAGGGTGCTACAAGGCCCAGATTTCAATGGGAACTAATAATCTACCACATGTACCTGGAGTCCTGGTGAGCTGGGATTGCTGAAGTTGGCATCTCCATCACTACTGTTACCTGTCTTAGCTACTGGATTTGTCCACCCATACTTTAATCAGACTGTTGTTTACCATGTATGCCTCAGTTTCTGTTTGCCTCCGTATTCACAATGCTGTTTATGAATTTGACTATGATAAAAAAATGTGACTTTTCCATAGATATTACCTAAATATTTGAAAATGCTTTATGGTCTGTTATTAACATGTGTGGAAAAGGTCAGATGTAAAACAGATGTTTCTCCAACTTGCCATTGTTTGGAGACATGCAGGAGGAGAAGTTACAGAAAGGAGATGCAGAAGTATATTTTTTTCCTGATGTAGATATGGTCTGTATGACTTCTAGAAGACGTCATATAGCGAAACTTTCTAGAAGAAAAGCAAGCAAAATTGTGGTTGCATTTCAGGAATTTTAGGGAAGAGTCTGTTGCTCTCAGAGAAGTGGATTAAGATAAACTGGTATCTCTTCTTGTCTAACACTGATGGTTCTGTGAAAGCTGTCTCATGTTATCATATCAGAGAAGGAAGGCAGGCAAGTGTAATTTCTCATGAGGATAACATCAAGATGATTCCTGGCTGACTTGCTGAGGAGTGCCTAATTGCCTTTAAGTTTTCTGGTTCTATCCTCTTTTTGGAAAATAACAACAATTTGGTTGATAAAAAGTTGGTTTGGAAAGAGTGCAATCCACTTCTAGCTGTTCCTGAAAGCCTAGAGATCCATAGATGTCCGGAGAGAAGAAAACCTCCCTTACAAATACACAGGAGTGCTCATAATCTTAATGATTTGTCTGATTTAAGATGTTTTGTCTATTGCAGAAAATTTAAAAAGGGTGATTAGGGTTCATGGAAATACCAAGGAAGACTTACAGCCTATGGCTTCATTTCATATGGCACGTTATTACGAGACCTACTGCTTCAAAGCAAAGATAGAGCTGCTGCAGGCATTGGATTCACAAGGGAAATGCAGGCTGCAGTTATTTCTTTTGAAGATTGTATAATGCTAAGATGTATGTTGCATGGGTCCCTGCCAAAAGGATTTACAAGCCCAGTTTGGCCATCAGTACAAAAGTTCCTCGGTCTGAGGTTCTTACACTTGAGAAGTAACAGGAGATTTAGCTGAGGAAGTAATTATTATTAATATTACTATATTTTGTTAAAATTTTTAGAATATTGAGAAATGGTGAGCTACAGCTGTTTCTTCAATGCAAAATGAAGATCTCCGGGAATTACTATCTTTGAATTTACAATCTTTACAATTACTATATTTCTAGAAACAAAATCTCCATTAACTTGGAAGTAAAATGTATTTTTTACTTTTCTTTAATGGATACATACTTTATTTGACAGGAATTATTTTCCCAAAAGGTGTATTAAAGAAATAGATTGAACATAAAGGAGAGGTTACACAGCCTTATTTTCAGTTACATGTAAACTTTTTTTGCCCTTATTCATGCCTGTGAGTTCAGAGATCTTAATTCACAAGGTACTTGGCTACATTCCTAGCCTTAGCCAGACTAATGGTTTTGCTACCTTTACTAGATAATTCATGTGCTTCAAGTTGAGTGCATGAATAGATAACTGGCTGAAAGAAAAGGATTATCTCAACCTTTGTATAACAGTTCAGTAGTATTTGTAAGAGCAAAGTCTGTTTGCCCAAATGAGTTTTGTGTGTGCAAGCTCAATAGTTTCTGCATCCAGGACTTATAGCCTGAAAAGTGCTTGTGTAGCCATTAAGTCCATAAAAATCCAAATGTATGAAAGTGTTTATGTACTCTCAGAAGTTGTAGTTAACCAAACAAATGATTTTGTATTTTTTCTGCTCATATACATATTTAATCAGGAGAATAATTTTTCTATTTTTGTTAATGCCTCATTTGTTGAAACAGATTCCAACCTATTTTCTGCTGAAATTGTTTTCCAAGAAAAGCCTTGTAGCCACGATCCTGCCTGCAGAACTCACAATGCAAATCCCTTATCCAAGCCACAAAAGCACACGAAGCACACGGAGCAGGGACCCTCAGGAGTGGCTGAAAAAGCCTGAATCAGCAAACAAAATAGAACAAAATGGAAAACTGAAGAGTTCTGTGGTAAATTCTAGCCTGAACTGAAAAACAACAAATCTGTGACTGGCAGAGACAGAGGAAACTGAGATAGAGATTGGACATGTAGAAATAATGGTTCATGCTTCTAAAGAATGTAATTTATTTTGCAACTGGGACAGAAGAATATCAACAGACAGCAAGTATTGGGAATGGTATGTGGTACTTCGGGATGAAGGGAAAGTGCTGAAAGGAAAAATGTTGACTAGCAAATTAGTGGAAAGTGCAAAGGAAGCACATGAGAAATGTGGTCAAAGAGGTGAAAAACAATGCAGGGAGAGGTAACAGAAACATTCTGAAAGCCTCGTGGTTCAACTGGAAGCTTCTACTATGCTGGAACATCACAGAGGCTTTAAAAAAATAAACAGCAGGAAAACTTCTGAACCAGAAATGAAGCTATGAAAAGACAGAAGAGTGCTTATTACCAGGGTAATACCAGAACAGAAAAAGAGCTTGGCACTGCAGTTCTAAGAAGTTGTGAACAGGCTTAGCTTCCCCACTTTAAAAAAGGAACAGGGGAACCTGAACATTTTGCCCATTTTTGTGTTAAGAACAGAAATCGAAAGCACAGGCTGTAACTATCATGTTGAAAAATACAGAGCCAGCAAAGGATGACAGCAAAAAGCTTAAAGAAATGGGAAGGAAGTAAATTAATATCTGGGAAGAAGTGATTGTGCCTAAAGAATGAGAATGTGGAGTCAATGAGTGGATGCCTACGATAAAGATCCCACGCACTGGAGAGGTATTCTTGCTTTTTCCTGGGGAAAGTCTTCTACTTTCTACTTTCCTGGGGAAAGTGATACTACACAGGGTGAAAGATGCTGTGACTGTAGACTTTGGGGGGAAAAAAAGCTGGATTTGAACTCAAGAAATTCTGTAGAGACTAGCTGTTCATGTTGCAGATAACCATGGAAGGATCATTCTCCATGAAAGGCATCTTCTTTTGCCATTGCTTTAATTGTCCTTCCATAGTTAGCATGAAGAGACTTGTGTCATGGGGCACACTTGAGATCTGCAAAGTCCCAGTTAGAAATATCAGAAACAGGGATTGAAGTGAGGATAAGTAATGGCACAATGGAACAGTTCAGCCAGGAGGCTAGCCTGAATTGTTGATCTGCTGCTGTTTGGCATTGGCATGGGCTGACTACAGAAGCAATATTCAGGCTTCAGTATAGATTATATAGATTGCCAAGGCATAAAGGGACAGGGTACTTGAGTTATTGTGTGATGGCTCTGAAAAGCTGGGAAGACAGGCAAATGTCCTGGCAAAGGTAGGTCAAGCTCAGCTCAAAATGAATTAGCTGAAATCCATCCTCCTTGTAACACAGATGTCATGTTGATGCAACATCCTGATAATTTGGAGAGGCCACATCTTTCCCAGCAAAACTATGAAGAAGTGTGAGATAGGGTGTATATTCATAGCATAAGTAGTCATGGCATAGAGAAATAGGAATTAACACAAACTCAATCACAATCTCGTGTTAATGTACAGCTGTTAGAACTGGAGACATCCCAAAGTGGTAGAGAGGAAAGTAGATGCTTTCTTAAGATGGATACTGGGCATATGGTGATAAAACTTAAGTCGTTGCGAAATTGTGCCGAAAAATCCTCAAGCAGCAATCTGTCACCACTGGTTCATGGGGGAGTTCATGAGGTGCGTACTGCAAGTTAACGTTTCTCAGCCAGTTTTAGATCATACCCATCTGATAGCAACCCATCTCATGGTGTGTATGCACTTACATGTAATTTTATTCATGCACCAGTGTGAACACATGGTCAGCTTCTCATTAAAAGAAGCCTTCACTGGTTATATTTTATATTAAAAATATAAATTCAACGTTAATTCAGACAGAGATCAGTCCCCACCAGTCCTTTCCACGGTTGTTCTGCAGCGCTGTGGGTGCAGATGGGTGTTGTGTCAGTGTGTGCATATGGCATCCCCAGCAGCCCATAGATTCACCCAGCCCTCCAGTGCAGTGTGTGAGGGAGAACATGTACACGTGCACATATGCACTGAAGTGGGGGACGTGGCAGGGGGGCACGGAGCAGAGGGGAAGACACACGCGGAGACTGCTCTGCAGGGAGCAGGCATGGTGGCCACCATAGCTTGGCCCCTTGCCCACCTCTACCTGCTCTCCACAGACTGAGGGGAGCCAGGGTGGACATCAGACTGGAGGTGGTCGCTTCTGCCCCTTATCCCACTATGCAAAAACTCCAGCTGGAAGTATCCTCAAGCGTGAGAGCAGATGCTTTAAATGCCAGCATATCTGCGATCATCCAAATAATGTGATAAATGAGGTAGAGGAAGCAAAATTCTCCAAGGAAATCTGTAAGATGATGCTTTAACAGGGGGCAAGGCATGATTGACCTGGAGACCAGTGTGCCATTAAAAGCAAAAGTAGCAAATGGCAGAGAAGTGGAAATAGTTTATACTTTGTGCACTAGTGGCAGGATGGGTGAATGAGTGTTCACAATAGTAATGAATCAGATCTTGAGGGTAATGTCCCTTTAAGAAAGTGACCTCATCTCTAATGTAAACTGCCTATAGAGGTATACGATCATTTTCACTGGCTGTAAAAATTTATACTCAACATATTTGTCATCCCATAAAACCCCGAAAGCATCATGGAATGGAAATGTGCTTGTGTCTCATGTTAGGTGTGCACCCTGTACTTCAGTCTTCCAGTGCCTAAAGTAAAATAGGTCAGTTTTGGAAAACCAGCTATATCATGTTAGCTGAGTGTGTGATAACTTAGGCTTATCCCCCAAAACAATCAGCAGAGATTTTAAAACAGGGTTAAATATGCCTAAGTTGTACTTCAATCCTTTTAGCTGGATGGATTTTAAAATTTTCTTATTGCTCAAGTAACTTTCAGAGTACACCACAGGAGGTGTTAAATGTCTCAAATATATTTAATTGATCACATTTTTTAATCCAACTT
Source organism: Strigops habroptila (assembly GCF_004027225.2). Classification (NCBI taxonomy): domain Eukaryota; kingdom Metazoa; phylum Chordata; class Aves; order Psittaciformes; family Psittacidae; genus Strigops; species Strigops habroptila. The sequence goes on along the minus strand of NC_044302.2, from coordinate 6,017,148 downwards.
GCAATGGGTATTGAACCAGTGATTCCTGTCATAACTAAGGTGGATGTCATCAACTGGAGATAAACTGAAGATTCTATCTCAGCTATGTTACTTGTATTCACTTACTGAAGTTCTCTTACTGGCAAACCAGTAATAACCCCTTCTCAGCCTCCCAGACTGCCTTGAATGTAAATTAACTATAGATATTTGCTGAATGGGGAGTAGGTGACTAGCCAAAGGTGCGTGCTAAAGCAAGGAATGTTATTTTGGGCTTTTTGTTGTAAGAGGAGAGTGGCCCATGTTTGATAAAGCACAATTCTAACCACACAGTTTGCACTACAGAGAGTAAATAACCCTGTCCTGACTCGTTTTTATCACTGCCCATCAGAAATCAGTTCCACTGAAACTACACTAAGTTTTTAGGCAGGAAATTCCAACCGTTTGCTGTAAAGGAAACTTATTTTTTTTTCCATGTCTAGGAAAATGTACTTTAAACTTATAAAACAATATAAAACTGCTATATAGCAGTTAATTTTTTCCTGAAGCCAGCACTTGCTACATCATGTCTGTTCCCAGTGCTGTCAATCATTATCCAGTCAGCATAGTGTTCGGAAGGTGGAGCTGTCAGGCAGAAGGAATAAAAGGTAAGAAAAGGAAGGCTTCTGCTTTCTTTCTGATGCCAAGGGTAAGTGAGATTATGTCAAACCTTTAAACAGAGTCCCCTTTCTCTGCCCCACCCCCTGCCTGTATATAACACATGCTGCATTTAGCAATACCTGCTTTTACCCAGCCGGTGGTGGGGTGTGTGTGTGCCTGCTTCTCACCCTTGCTATGGATGCTCTTGCTGACAGCCCCCTTGGATGGCTCTGCGTGGGCATCACTGCGCTTTTTGGGGTGACTGTGCTCTGCACAGCCAAGAGGAGCCCAGTGGGTAAAGAAAATATACTGGTCTGGAGCCTCCTGCCTGTCTTGCTGGGGCTGCTGTGCGTGGCCATGCTGGGCACTGGTGTGGGGCTGGTGGTGTTCTGTACCTCGTGCCTCGTCTCCTCCATGTACCTGAGTAGCACGGTGCTGCTGCCCGTGGGTGACAAAGCTGTGCTTATTACAGGTAGGGTGCTGCAGGCGTGCTTCGGGAAGCAAAAACTGGCTTTTCTCAGAAGTGGTCTGGAAAACTTTGAGTCCTCGGGTTAGGTATCTATGAAATGCATGCTCGTAAGGTTTCCTTTTATTGTTTGGGGTTTTTTTTTTTTTGCTTATTTTATTTGCTTTGACTGAGATGGGTTACTTTTTAGGTAAATAAGTGTTCTGAAATTAAATAGAAAAGCATTTTAATAGATACCATTATTTTTTTTAGTGTCTCATTTAATCGTAGCTTTTTAGACGTAGTTGTGAAATTAACCAGTGCAAAAAGCAGAAGAATGCTTATGGTTCTCTAGTTTTTTAAGAGAGACATTAACTTCTGGGAGCCCTCAGAACACGATATTTATACATTACTTGTGTTTACTTGAATTTATTGTACTGATTATGGATGTTTGGTTATCTTTTGGTATGCGCATTTAGACAGTGCATGCTGTGTCTATCCTGCATGTATTTCCAGACAGTGCTTTGGTGACATCTCTTTGAAATGATGTATGAAATCATTCGACACCGAGTAATTTCTTTCATTAGCAGGGAAAGTTCAGAGCTAATTGACTGAGTCTCTGTTAACACTCTGATCTACTCCAGCCTCGCTTTTGTTTTGCAAGGATGGCATTTTTGTGGCTTTATGGCTTTTCTCCCGCTTCTTCTAAAACTTTAGATGTTGTTTATTTGCGTTAATCAAGCCTTTAAACTGGAGTGCTTGCCAACTGCTTCTTGTATTGTTAACTTGCTCTTTTTTTTTTTGTTTGTTTTATTTTCTATTTTTCTCCTCTTGAAAGCTGAGTTATGTCACTTTAGTTTATATAGCTATTTCTTGCAGAATATCATTTTGTTTTATAGGGACGCCTGAAAATAACTTAGATTTGCCTAGCAAGCATTAATACGGGGGTTAAATACAAAAGTTAAGAGAGAACAAGGTAAGTTCTCCCCTCACAGCTGGGTTTCTCTGTGGAGGTGCATCAGATGAAGATGGATATTGGGCAGGGGGGCGCCCTCTTTTCCCACCGTTGCAGACGCAGGGGTTGTGCTTGTACTTGCGCATCTCCTTGCTTTTTGTTGGACTGCAGTTCTTCGGGGAAAAGAACTCTCTGAGCTTACCTGCTGTAAAGAATATGAATTAGAGCAATGTAGGGAAGTGAAGAATAGTTGGGGATATTCCAGCAAGTGATTGTGCTTTCTCTGTACCCGTGCTGTAACTGTCCTGAGGAAATGCAAGTTTGGACACCTCTGACAGCTGACACGTCTGAGGAGGCTCTTCTTGGTCTTTCTTTGAATCCAGACTGGTATGCAATCAATCAAACCCTCCATCCACTGGAACGGAAGTTTCGCTCAACACATTTCTTGGTTAAATTGTTTTGATTTTAGTACTTTTCTCCGTACCGAATACAGGATGTTTTGCAGGTGTAAGGTGCCTTTAAATCAATTTTTGATGTCAGTTTCTCCAATTTAAAAAAGACCCGAGGCAGGCACTTCATGGGAAATGGTGATTCTATTTATTTATTTATACTGCCACCACCACCCCTTTCAGCCCTGCAGGGTTGAGGAATGCTGCTGTGCTCTGGGCAGCTACCACATATCACTTGTGAGATGGCTGCCAAAGGATGAAGTAATAATCTCTGTGCTTATCTCCCTGGGTTTTGTCAGATATTGTTCTGGCCTTCTTTAGGTGTCCCTTGTACAGGTGCTGCTCTGTGTCATTTATTTAAGCTGACAGTTCACCAGAGTACCATGGGAAGGGAAAACTGTGTCCAGTTTTCAAAGTGCTTTTTCACATGAATAACTGCGGGCATCTGAGCGGTCTTAAAGCCTGCTTTAAGTCACTGGTGAAACATTTGTATTGATCCTCTTCCTGGGAGTGAGCACTTCAGTGTCCTTAAACAGAAGCTTCTGGGCATGCAAACACTTTAGTGTAGTTTGGTAGATCCAATATCCAGTTTCTGTAAAAAAATTAGATTGCCATGAAGTAGTAGGAATTGTGAAATTCTTTCCTCGGTTATTCTGTGTGCAGTGGGATGAGTTTCTCCAGTTAACTTGGTTTTCTCATTCCTTATGTGGGACTTGGCATTTCTGATGCTTAGTGTGAGTCTATGATAAGCACTCAGTAATGATTCAGTTACAGTCAGTAGTGACTGCCTTTCCTATAATAAATCTTTTGATCATTCACAAGTTTTGGTTTTGACATGCAAGTGCGGAGGAGGGAATTCTCTCTTCCCTATAGAGGATTAACAACTGTTTGAATTTTATGAGTTGAAGGGTAATGTTTCTCTGGATGTCAATAACAGGTCTGAAATTTAAGTCAGGCTTGTTTTGATAAAAGCTGGGGACAAACCTGATGGCAGGCCCAGATAAACACTGCTTTTTATTTCCTTCTTGGGGTTGCTACACCCATCCCTAGTTGGGAAGTGGCAGAGTGATCAACAAATTAAAGCTGTGTTGTAAAACTTAAGTAATATCTGTATCTGTGGCTGTGTACTTGCTGGAAAGGATGAAAGGGGAAGGATTTGATCCAGAAATAGGGTTTTTCACTAAAAGAACAAAAAGGAAAGACACCCCACCCCCAAACCCAGAAATCTGACATGTCTTTGGGGTATTTGCAGGCCTCTTCATGTCTCTTTAGGGAATTCCAAGAATGCAGGCTTTTTCTTCTCTTTTGGGTGAGGGCTGCAAGAAGCTAAGTGTGATATATGTGGTGGTCTGGTACATGTTCAACAAACTGCAGACTTAAAAAAATGCTGAAAAGCATTTTTTTTCTTTAAAGAATCAAGAAGAGCACAAGAAATTCTTTTCAACATCTTGCACTGACTAATCCAGGCATTTGGTTTGTATTTCTTTTACCTGAAATTAATTATTTTCACCTTTCGGGACTGAAGCCTCAGCTAAAAGACAGAAATTAAGATCTAGCATGATTATGATGAGTCTCTTTGGCAGTCAGATTCTATTGACTGTGGATTTTGAGTGCAGGAGCAGGCCTGTGAATCACTAAGATAATATCTGCCTTCGTGTGTCAAAGTCAGATTAACCCTGATAGGTTTATGGTAGGGTTAAGTAGGGAGTATCACAGCTCTTTCACAAACGCGGAAATAGTAAAAAACCTGGTAGGAGTCCCAGCCATGTGGGTTTGGAAGCTGAGCATTGATGTTATAAATTGTTATTCCAGGAGATAGCCAAGTACTGGGATCACTCCATGATCTCAGTGCACATCAGCATCCAGGAGCTTGCTTTGCCACAGTTGGAGTGGAAGGTGCAGCGCAGTATCATGGTACATGCTGATGTGTCTCTGCTTTACAGGGTGAAAACTGCATTAGTTTCTTAAACTCCTCACTTCCCTCCTGACATTGTCTTTTGCAAACCTCCTGCAGCACTGACCCTATAAACTCCTTCCCTCTCTCTAGCAGAGCCCTGCGTTGCCTCATTTGGGGTCTTGGTGGGCAGATGGTGACATGTTTCCTCCCTTGCTAAGAAGTTTCTCTGTAGGTGAGAAGAATGGAAATCGGAATTAAAAAAGACACCAGGAGAGAAAGCACCTCCTTAAGATAGCAAAATACTGTGACAAAGGGAGAGACTTGTGAATGAACTGAATTATTTGTTAAATATTTCTCATTACCTGGTGGGAGGAATTGCATAATTGTGATCTCAACGATCATTGTTGTGCATTTGCTCTAACAGTAATTCCTGCTTTTGGTAGTTCAGTGCTTTTTATAGGCACAGTTTGGGAATAACTTTGGATAGACAGGAAAAGAGAAATTCTGATTAGTGTTAGCATGAATTAAATAGTGGGTGCTGTTTGGCTTAGCCTAAAAATGACATTCTGGAGCTTTCTTGGGGTTTGAAAGCATTAAACTCCTTTGCAGATAAAGAAACAGTTGCTTAGCTTTGGCTTGGTTGCAGCCTGTGACAAAAAAACGTTCACCAGAAGGATCTGGACTGTCGATGTTTGAATAGAATAATGTTACTTTGAATTAAGAAATAGAACACAACAACTTAAATTCCAAAGCCCAATAATTGCTTTGTCCATCTGAGATTTCAAATTAAAGTATGTGTGTTTTGGGTTTTTTTCCCCCCTAGACACTTATATTACCCAGCATCAGCCTGAATAGTTGTATAAACCCAATCTATGGTTTTATTCCCTCTGCGTGCATGAAGTAAGTCTCAGAATCTGTCACGATAGAGCACGGAGTGATGCCGTCAGCCCTAAGCGAAGACCACATGGTCTACCAAGCTTTGTGGAACATGCAAAGGTCCAGCTCTCCAAAACTTCCTATCTGAACTTTTCTTCCTACTGTCTTATGTATTTAGTGACTTTATTTCATCATCCTTTTGGTTATGTTTGCATGTATTTCCATTACACATTACATTTGCATGTGTGTGCCTTTAATGATGGTTTAAGACAGACCTACTTTTCAAGTCTTTTTGATGCTTTCAGGAAGCGACACTGGGATTGGACATGCACTGGCTAAATACCTGGACAGCTTAGGCTTTGTTGTGTTTGCTGGGGTTTTGAATAAGGATGGACCTGGAGCTAAGGAACTGAGACGGGCCTGTTCTCAGAGACTTTCTCTCCTGCAGCTGGATGTAACCAATGCCAAACAAGTCAAGGAAGCCTTTCTAAAAGTCTCAGAGAAGGTGCAAAATACAGGTAACAGCTTATTTTTCCCATTATAACAAGAGTACTAATGTAGCTGCTTATGAGGTGCATCTCTTAACTTTTGGGTGCATCATGGCTTGTGTGTGTAGGTCATCTCAATGCCACCATCTGTGAGCAGTCCAGAGTATTTATATCAATGACTCCTGGTTTCTGAGCCACATGAAAAATGGCAATATCTGTTCATGGAGTGAGTACTGTGTGTCTGTAGCTGCAGATCATCACTGTTTTCTTAAGTTCAACCTTTGTGGAGTTGATTTCATGCTGTTAGCAGCCTTGTGCTTTTTCTTCTTCGCAGGACTCTGGGGAGTTGTGAACAATGCAGGCATCCTGGGCTTCCCTGCTGACGGTGAGCTGCTCCCCGTGAGCACGTACAGGATGTGCATGGAGGTGAATTTCTTTGGGGCTGTAGAAGTGTCCAAGACCTTCTTATCGTTACTCCGGAAATCCCGGGGGAGGCTGGTTAACATGTCCAGCATGGCAGGTGAGCTGAACTAAAGCACCGAAGAAAGTGCTGGTGAAACAGGAAAAATGCCTAACTTCCTCGGCAAAAGTGTCACGGAAGGTGTTGGTTGGTCGGTCTTGCTTGTCAATACACCAAGGGAATTAATATCTATGTAACAGGTGCAGGTTTTTCTTTTGGTTGGGAGACTATTTCCAGAAATCAACCCTTAAAGAATCAGTTAAAGCAGCTAAAAATATGCTGTTATATGAAGGACGCTAAAATTCAGATCTTGTGTTACAGATGCTGTGAGTGATAGCTATGTGAGCTTCCAGAAAGATGGGTGGTAAATCACAGATGTTCCTATAATATGTTCCAGCAGAAGTCTGTGACCACCTCTGTATGTCATTGAACCACACGGCTTTATTCCATTTGGGCTGGTTACATGTAAAGTTTCACCCTTTTCATAATACTTTGGTTTAAAATCGGAGCATAAATATCTTTTGGGTAAGATCGTGACATTTGTAACAGTCTCTAATAAATGTTAGATATTTCACTTTCATCTCTTCACCCTCGAAAGGCTTAATTACTATAGTGAGGGTGAGAAAGCTCAATGATGAATCAGCTGCTGCAGAAAAACATTTAATTCTTCAAAACAGAGTTTTAATTTTTGCTGCATCTGATCATTCTCTCCTGAGTCCACAGTCCTAGAGCATGGTCTGCTAATAACCTGGGACTTGAAGAGCGTGTGTGTTTATATTTCTCTAAAAATATTTTCAATATTTTCTTAAAAATTACTTTAGCCTAACCTATTAGGAAGATGGTATTTTTTCATTAATGAAATAACTTTTTAAAAATTAATAACATGTGATCTGATTTCCAGTTTTGTCCCATAAATTGGGCTTGCTATATATATATATATCTGCTTTTATAACATGACTTTCTATTCTAGGAGAACAGCTGAGATTAAGATGTAGGAACCGAAGTAATACAGTATCTGGTAGCCAACAGCTGAGGAGCAAGAATGCTCCTTTGAAATGAGACCTGCTAGAAGCAGGATGTCATGATGCTGGAAAGTATTTTGGTTGAAGACCTCTTAAGGATTTATCGTATCATCTGCTTCCCAAATATTCCTTAGCCCTCTCTGCTTGGACCCTTACTTCTGCACAGTTACTGTCCACCCAAGTCCTGCTGTGCTGCTGGGGTGACTTGTGAAGGTGTTACCTTGTTTTCATGGCTTATGTTGAGGATGTAGCTGCAGGCTAGTTCTGACAGTGTAGTCTTCTGTTCTCATTTTATAATCCCAAGTGTGTTTTATATCTGCATGCCTGTGCTTATGGCTTGTTGCTGATGCTTAAACACATCAGCACTGAACTATCAGAAGGACTTTTTTGATGCTTCTCTGCCCACCAGCCTTTGCAAGCACAGACCTGTTTTCTCTGAGTACACAAGTGAAGCTTGCACTTACGGTGTTTTGGGGCAGGGGTCTTGATTCCTGGCATGAATGCCTGAGCTGATTTGCAGGTTAAATGGAGAGCTTCCCTGTGCTGAATGATTTGCCTTTACAGGAGTTGATAATGACCCTGCTTAAACTATAGCTGTTTACACAGATGTTCTTGCTCAGGGGCTGGTTTGGGTAAATAACTTTCCCTTAATGCCAGGTCTGAGGGTCCTTTGGTAAAACATTAACAGAGAAGTTAGTGAGGTCTCGTTGTGCTGGATCTATTCCTGTGCAGAGCTAATTTAACTGAATTTGAGGTTAGCCTGACCTCAGAGGGAAAAAGTATGTGATTCAGTTGGCTCAAACCAATTGAAACGCAAACTTATTCAGATGCATACAGAAGAATAATTAACATACAATTGGCCTGACTTCTTCAAAGATAAGAAGCTCCCATGATACTTTGGTTGTTGCAGTAGAATAAACAGCACCAGTGGCTCACCTGAAAATTCCCCTTTTTAAATTTGAAAAGAAAATTAAAGATTTTCTTTTAAAAGAAGATTCAAATACATTGAGATAAATATGTAATGTTTGAAACAGAGGCTGTGCGGGAGGATGTGCCCAACTGCTTCCTTAAGGAGAAGGGCTGCCCATTCTGTTCCCTCCTCCTTGCTGTGCCAACACAGCCTGTGGTGGCTGTGATGGCCCCTAAATCTGGCAGTGATACTGTGTGCGGTGATAATACCACCCTGGTGGAGAAAGTGAAGAAGGGGAAGATGCTCAAATTAAAGCATTTTGGGATTTTTCTAAAGCTGAAGAAGTGACAGTCTACCAGTTTTTGGAACAGAGGAAATATCCGTATTTGGAAGGCTCTATTTTCTGGAAGATTTGGGTTTGTAAAAATACAGATTTATTTTAAAATCACCTAAAATACTGGCTGTTTTCTGTCTTTTCCATCTGAACGAATGCTGCTGGGATTGAAGAAGATGGGATATAGCTATAGGCAGGGCATCTGCTTCTATGATGGGTCCTGGGGACTCCTGTTGTCCCAAGGGGTGTGATTCCAACCACAGACGTTTGCCCCACTGTTGGCTCTAGTCTTTCTGAAACTAGCTGGAAAGAATTTACAAGTTGGCTTTATAAAGCTAGAATTGAAATTACTTACCCTGTTGTAACTGTGTTTTATAATAAGAGCTTGAAATTCATGCTATAGTGACAACAAGAACAGCAGCATTAAACTATTCCTCCACTATTTATATGAACTAAAACATCATCTGTTTCTGAAACCAACAATCATAATTTTCAGCAGTTGTTACACTTTGATGCAATAAGGTTTGTTTCTGCCACACAAGGTGTCTTGTCAGGTGTTAGTGAGCATAACTGCTATAAGCAACTGTTAATTTACAACTTTCACTTTTTTTTAACCTCTAGAAAGAAATCAGTCCCTTACTGACTTGTCTTTAACCTCAGTGAGAGATGAATAATTTTGGTTGTGCTATAATCTTCCTTCTAAATCATGAAAATAAAGGCTGGGAAGAGCTACCGTTGAGCTTTATTATGTTTATATTGCTCCTGCAGGAGGCATTCCACTACCAAGGTATGCTGCATACGGTGCATCAAAAGCAGCACTGGCCATGTTTTCTGGAGTAATGAGGCAAGAGCTTTCCAAATGGGGAATTAAAGTTGCTGCAATTCATCCGTCAGGCTTCCGAACAGGTTGGTATTTGACATTTCGGGTAGTTCTTTCTGCCTCGCTTCTTTCCCTGTGGTCCAGCATCCCCAAACAGAGCCCTGAGTGATTCTCAGCACTTGGACATTTTTCTCCCATTCTTTATGTTGTTTATGGAAATGAAGACCTGCATTTTTTATGAGATGTTCCCTCCAGTTCTGCATCTGCCTGCCTCTGACTTGCAAGTGCGGCCGTTCTCCTGAGCAGAGCTTTCCTTGCTGTGAGACAGGGCAGCGTTCACGCAATTGGTGTCTTCTTGTTGCTGTAGCTTTGTTGAAGTTAACAAACCAAGCATCATGGTGTGTTGGGGTTGAGTGTTATCCCTTGCTTGTCCTGCATGAGGGCTTCAGGGCTCACTCTCAGTCCTACCTTTCTTCATACAAGAGCTCTTTGTTGAACAGCTCAGTCTTTCATTGAAGTGTCCACAGCAATACCTGTTATCCTGCCTGCTTGCTGTCAATATTACTCTGGTATTTCCCCTCCACTCGATCTCTCTGCTGTGCTCCTGCTGCTTTCTGTTCCAAACCCTTCTCCTTCCACTACTCTGAGCAGTTTCTGCAGTGCGCATCTGGGTTACAGACTAATCTCCTGCTGCACCTGAGAGCAAGATGGGTGTCATACAGGTCCCTGCTCTATGGACACGCCTGGCAGCTACCTGAGGACATCATATCCCACTGCTGTCTCCTCAGCAAGTCCTGGTGACTTCACGGAGACTTTAATTCTTAAGCTGATGAAAAGCAAAATGGTCTTTGTCATAAATCCCTGCTCCGCTGAATGCCTCCTCTCCTGGGCAAAGGCTCTGCGGGGCACTGGGCTCTGGCAGTGCCTGAGTGGTCAGTGGTACCTGCCTGAGGTTTTACCTGCAGTGCCCTGTTTTCAGACTTCTGGATGAAAAATTAATGCATCAAAACAAGCCCTGGCATTTCAGATTTAAGTGTTTATTTAAAGAGATTTAAGTGTTTATTTAAAGGTTTTATTTATTTGCAATGCTTAATGACCGATAGATAGGCAATAAATGCACCGGAAAAGCCATTGCTTTTGTTCCTACGTGATGCAGATGGGGGGGAGGGAAATGAATAACTTTTAAAGAAAACTGGCCTAATACAAGCTTTTTTCTTAATGAAGCTAGTTATTGAAATACCAGTGTCACTTGTAAAAGACGAGCTTAGCACTTGGCCAACACAAATGAATTCTGTTCACCTTAGTTTGCCTGTCTTTCCTCAATCACTCACATGTGTTAATAAATACTGATTAGAAATACCCACAAAATGAATAAGGGCAGAATAGGGGGGAGGAAAAAATGCTGACATGGCTGTGAGAGCCTTTTTAGATGGAGCTGTTAACCAAATAGTACATGAACCCCATGCTTTTTTTAGTAGTCTGTGCTTCATGCTTTTCTTTCTCCTCGAGGTAAAAGCACTCACAGCTAACTGGCACCTTTCTCTGCTCTGCACTGACCCAGTTTAGAGCAACTGTGAATCAGGATCATGGTGGAGAACAACTTACTGACTATTTATTATAGATGATTTTGTTTAATTCAGCCCCAAACCCACTTGCTGTACTGTGATGTTGCTGCTGCAGGTATACAAGGTACATCCGACATGTGGGATAAGCAAGAAAAGGAGCTGATAGAGAACCTCCCAGAAGACACGAGGCACGCGTATGGCGATGAGTACCTCCTGGGGCTGAAGAGCTACCTGCTGCATATGCCTGCGTACTGTGACGCCAACCTCTCCCCTGTGCTGAATGCTGTCCTGCATGCATTGCTGGCCAAGAGACCACATGGCTTGTACACGCCTGGCAAAGGGGCTTACCTCCCCCTCTGCATCTTCTGCTGCTTTCCTCTCTGGTTCTATGACTTTTTCATTAGTAAGATGATGAGTTCTCAGCCTGTCCCAAGGGCGCTGAGAACATCAGAAGCAGAAAGCAAGAATCACTAAGGTATCCATTAGCATTTGTCTTACTTGATGAGATAACTGGGGAAAACTCTATTTTAAGACACTGCTATTTATTGTACTGTCTTTGTTAAATTGCATCTACACTTCCTTACAAACAGAAGTAAATCTTTGTGTTAAGAGTAATGTTCAGGAAAAGCAGTGGATAAACAGAAATAGAAAGCTATTCCCAGATGGGGCATTTTTGGAGGAGTTTGAGTGTTTTCCTGATGTTTTTGTATCCTGCCTTCTGTGTAAGGTATCTCATGAGGTTATATAGTTCCTATCTGTTTCAAAAGGCACCACCATCACACAGACAGATGTATAACCTATTTTTTTAAAACAAAACAATCCTTGAAAATCAACAACCTTCTTAAACGTCATAAGGAGTTACACACATTTCTATCACTGAAGAGATACAGAAATGTCTAATGCAAATCCTTCTCACTGCAGCTTTGGCCTAATATATTGTGGGCTTTTTTTTTGTTCTGCTGCTGTTGAACCTGAGCGATTATTGACCTTTTCTCCACCAAGTTTTGTGAAGTGTAGTTGTGATGTTTATCATGTATCCTCTTTGCTAGCCTAAGCAACATATATTAGTTGGGAGGAAAATGAACAAAGACAGGTCAAGACTTTCATGAAGAAGAAATCAACCTCCTTCCTACAGTATTAGAAAAAGTAATGACAAGTGTATCAGCTGCTAATTTGATATGACTATCTTGGTTATTCTGAGCCTTGCCTGTATATGCCTGTGCTTATTTAATTATTAGTAAACTCTGATCTCACATCTGCTTTTTGTACAATTCCTTGCTTGGCTCTGGGCTTATGAAGAACTCATGGTTTTGCCCATTACTCCTGACACCTTCCTGTGTTGCCATCTGCTTTGGGGAGAGTTTGTGCTCACTCCTCTAAGATGAGTCAGTTTTCACGTTGGCTTTACTGGAATCCAGTGTCCATCTCCTGATGGATTTTGATAGTTCCCTTTCCCTAAATCCATTGTAGGAGCATTAGGTGCCCTCCCTGCTGCTGGTTGTCCCTATGCCTTATACCATAAAGCCAATGCCAAGAGGTTGGGCAGATGACCTATATTTTCCCTACCCCACTCGCATTTTTCATTGCCTGTCACATCCTCTGGCTTTGAAAGGCTGTGATATTTTGAAAGCAAGCCTCATCCCACCCCCTTCTTTCCCTGGCTTGGCCATCTGTCCTGTGCCTTGCTTTGGCAAGATATATTTCTTTTCTGATGGTGAAAAAGTAAAAGTTGTTACATTCTGGGCTTTAAATGTAGATGATAGACTTTTTTTCCCCTTCCTTTCTGAGCAAATTCCAGTCTTCTGTCATAATCCTCCTCATGTGATGTACTCTTGCAGTCAACTGAACAAAATCGCAATTTAATTTGCATCTGTAGTATTTCTTCCATCTCCTTCTTGCATCTTTTACATCAGTGCAGGACTCCTGTTGGTGCACAGAGGATGCTCAGCAGACTTGGCCCACCATTTTAATTTGTGACTCAGTGTGGAAATCATCCTGTCCTGTACATTTTGTTATGATTACTGCTTTTGCTACTGAACCTTATCTCCTTGCGGGTTCATATCAGTCTCCTGATTACAGACCTTTGTTTTCCTTTGAAAAACTGTGACCAAATGTTTTTTCACTCAAAATCTGGGGCGATGTCTATCTCTGCCCACTTCTTCCTTTATTTTCCAAACTTTATTTGTCAGCAAAAATGCATAATAAAATATCATTTAGTAACCGGATTGTTGTGACTTCTGTCTTATCTTATCCTTTGTGTTTTGTGCTCCCTTCCTGGGCTGCCCTTTGTTCCCTTAGTAGGGGCCTTCTGCAGGGGAAAGGGGCAGGATGACATTCGGTGCCTTGTTTTGGGCAGGGCATGATCCCAAATGCCTCAAAGGCAGCTTGTGAGCTGAAAGGTAAGGCAAGTGCAATGGGATGCAGAGCTAGAGCTGGCAACCTCTGAATTTTGGCTACCTTCAGGGCAAGGGAACTTGCTGCCAGTCAGCCTTTCTCCATCCCCATCTTGGATAGATGTGGTTGTTTTTCATTTCACACACAATTTAGGTGTAAGTTAGGTGGGCTGGAATTTTGCCCTGAGGTACGTTTTATATTATACAACCAAAATTCCTCTTAACAGCCAGTTGGCTGTTTTCAATAGCAATCTTTGTAACAATCTTTAATTCATAGAATCATAGAATGGTTTGGGTTGGAAGGGGCCTTAAAGATTAAATTGTTGCTTTGTTATTTGGCTGTAGTTATAAGACGTAATTTCTTTTTTCCCCCTTTTCTTAATAGGAACATTATCTTCCACATTGCAGACATCTTAAACTAGGCATCTACATGGAAGATCTGACTGATTTTATTTTTGCTTTTCCTTCCCAGGAAATTTGTGTTCTAAATAGTCATTTTAATCTCTCCACCTAAATACAAAGATATTTTAGCAAGCCTCAATAATTGTGGCATCAAAGATTGTTATGATTTTGTTCCTACAGGGATCTTATTTTGTCTTTTAAAGATAATTCTGTTGTAACACATTATTGAATTATGTGCCATTTAATGGGCTGTAATATTACAGGTAAATTTCTTTTTGCTAATGGTTTGCATTGCAAATAATCCAAACTGTGAGGCTGGGAGAACTGCAGAATAAATTGTGGGTGTTTGTGGCCAACACACCCATGCAGATGTTAATGCCAATGCAAGCTCGTGCTCTCAAAGACCAATGCCTATGTGTTATGCTCCTTCACATATATAGCTTACACATTACATATAGGTTACATATATAGCTAATGCAAAGCTATTTTAGGGGTAGAAAGAGAGGATGTTTAGTTCTAGCACTGGAAACTGATGTATTAAAACCCCCAAACTAATGACCACGATTTGGGTCTATTTTCAGAGATAAAATTTCTAACAAAAAGCATGTTGCATGAAGAAAAGCATCTGATAAGTTGAAGAAATTGGCTGTAGCCCTAAAAATGGGCTAATAAATAATACTCTAAAACGTCAGTGCCCCACACTAGTCATCAAGTGTGTATATATTAAACCCACATGTGTATAGTGGGGTTATAAGGGGTTGTAAGCTGCAGAAATCATCATTAAAGAGTAGGTTTTATACACATTCCTCTGATCCAGCCACTGGAATGCAGGTTACGACTGAGAAGTAAATGCTGTTGGATGCCTTTTACTAAGAAAATCCCTGGCTGGTGTTCTGGGGCTCCCAATCTCCTATGTTGCATTTATTACTCTGGCTGACATAGTGTTCTTACTTCATGTGAACAATTGATTTTCAGATAGATAGCCTTAGTGAGACAAAAGGTGAGTTGGAATGTAGTTTGCTTTTGTAACTTCTTTTATTCTGGATCCATTTGCCCTCTTTATGGGGCCCCTGATGGCCACCTTATCTAATGCCTGCTTCTAGCATTGCAAGCTGGAGGTGGCAGATAAAATATCAGGACTTTTTGTGGTTATGTCAATAGCTGCCCATGGCAGGCAGCCATGGTGGCCACTTGCCAAAGGACCATCTCTGCATTTCAAGAAGAGCAGGAAGTGTCAACATGTGTGACTGTCCATGTGGCTGGAGGTAGGGAAAAAGGCCTGTAAAGTTTCAAGTGTGTTCAAACAAGAGCTCTGACAGTGAATGTTGGGTTGGATATAACTGGTGGCATAGGAGAGTGGGGAGTGCTGGGTCACTGAGGGTTATGGACTCATGAGGGGACAGGAATTAATCCTAACACTTCTTTCAAGGTCTGTAGGAGGTTGAGCAGACTCTCCTGTGTCAGATCATTTTATGCTGGCTGCCTCGGTAATGATTATGCACAGTGTTGTTGTTCAAGCCGAAGCCACTGATAAAGTATCAAATATATACGGTAATCCTAATGTTCATTTTTCGCTAGTAGAGGCGAAAAATGGGGATGGGGAGAAAAGGAATAGTTGCTTTTTTATAATTTAATGATCATGAAAAGAAGCTTAGATATTTCTAAACTGAAGTATTTAAAATTTGACTATGTGGCCATTAAAATGACTTCTTACTGTTAGGACATACGCGAATATTAGAGAATCTCCAGGTTTTGCCAGTTTGAGTCCCTGCTATCCTGAGAAGAAAGGGAATAACATCCATGTTCCTATGAGTGCATACGCTGTGTATAAGGGGTTTGTTTTGTTTATAGTTGCCTAAGAAAAGCCATTATAATATTTGTATATATATTTTTTTGTATCAAGAGGATGCTTCCAGGCAACTTTCAGATCTCAGTGACATCAAAAACCTCTGGTTTTGCTGTAAATTAACTAGCCCAGGCACAGCATTGCACAGATATACAACTAAAATGGTTCACATTTTATTTGCTTGGATCAGATGGCCATCAGCATCTGTCTGTGCACAAGTCAGATTGCCAGTGTGTTTAGGTCAAATATGTGAGTTCCGCATTTTTCGTAAAGAGACTGGTTCTGGGATCCTTTCTGGGGTAAAACATTGCCTGGTTTAGCCTTTTTATGGCTGTGTTTTGAATCAGCTGGATTCCCAAAATAATGCAACACCCAAGTGTGTTGTGGATCATGGAGTCATCATATTTCTAGGAACTCTCAAATAAAATTCCTTTGAAATAAAACTCATGCAGACTTCAAAGGAAAAGCGTTCAAACAAAAGATCTTGGCTCCTGCAAGGACATTAACAGGAGGGTGTCTTTTTTTTCCTGTTTCTTAAAAGTGTTAGGATACATAAATGGAAAGTATTGCCGCTGCCAGGAAACACCCAGCACATTGGATCCTGAGATGCCTGAGGTGCAATCATTCCTGCTGAAACTTGTCAGCTGATGTAGTGCTCCCTGGTATGCAGACACCGTCGTAGGCAGTATTTCAATAAGCAATGCTTGTGTCATCCAAGCTGAGCATTAGAGCTGTTGCTGTTCAATTATAGATGCATTGTGGCAACCTTGAGGCAGTGGTCTTTTACCATAGTAAGAGAGGTAATTGCTTTTGCTTTTAAAGCATGACCAAATAATAAATCAAGAATCACAGACATCTCGTGACAGGAGATGAGTTTCACATCTCTTTAATAGGATGAATGGGTTTTAAGCATGTTGTATAGGTCATTGTAATTTAAGCTAATGAATCTGGCTTTAATAACCTACATGAAAGTAATTATGGTGATATAAACAGTCTCCACAGGTTTAACGCCTAGAATATGTAGGTTACACAATCCAAATTCATATCTTTGTTTGGAGAGAGCACTGAACAAGCTGGAAACTCATTCTGTGAGCTAAGAATTTGGATTTTGGCAACTGCCATGTGTGAGAGAAGTAAGGATGGCTCAGTAGTCAAAGGATGGCTTTCAAATCCTAGTGGAGCCAGCTCAGCCTTTGCTACTAGTCTGATAAATCAGGAGAGGTCTGGAAGGTGCAGAATGTGTAGCTCTTTCTAGAAGCGACCTCTTAATTAAACTATTTTTTCTCCATGAGTTTTGCATTCTGGCCATGTTTCCACCCAGCCCATCTGGATTAGGGACTTTCCCCTTATGTAGTAAAAGGACGTGTTTCAAACTTCAAAATGGACGCTGAAAGATGAAGCAAAAATCAAGGGGTGTGAAAATGAAAGATCTAAATAAAACAAAATTACACTGATTAGTATAAATGGCAGATGGCGAAGAAAGTACGGTGATAGGAAATGGGTTTGAGCTGGTTCAGCTCTGTTGGCATGTCATACTTTGGTCATGTTAACCTACCTGCTGTCTTCCACACCTCCTTCACCAAGGGACCTGGCCTTAAAAAGTGCCATTTAAGAAACTGTGAACTGTGGTAAAATTATTTACTTTGAATCCTTATTTGTGTTCCTTGTTTTTTTAGCATCCCATCCCGCAAAACCTTGGGATGGGGTTGCCTGTTGTGGTGAGGACAGGGGGGATGCTCCAAGCTTGACCTTCTCTTAGTCGCTTTGGGTGGCAATGGAGAAGCAGACCTTTTATTTCCACATCTCTGGGAATGGGGAGATGTTGGCAGTGGGAGAATGCACATCAGCACTCCCACACTTAAGTCTGCACAAGTCTGGCAGTGCTGACTTCTTCGCTCTCTTTCTTTGGTGGAAAGAATATCACACTGTACTTTGTTTCACAATGGAAAACCAACCACATTATTGCCCTTTAGCCATAACAATTTCCGTAGCAGCAGTCTGAGAGTAGCCATTGTTTTCTGTCCTGAGCTTCCTGCGGGCATGCCCTGCCAGCAACAAGCGCTGACACCGATCCGCCAGCATCTGTGGAAATCTCTGATGCATGTGTGGCACAGCGAACAAAGCAAACAAGATGAAGAAGAAGAAGATGTGCATCTGAGAACGGCCCAAGGGTGATTTATTCCCCTGCTGTGCTGGGAATATTAGCTTTTTCAGAAAAAGGATTAGAAATCACTGTTACAACTTCTCCGTGCCTCAGAAAGCATTTTAATGCCTTTAATTTCTCAAACTCTATTCATAGAATAATAGAATGGTTTTGGTTGGAAGGGACCTGAAAGCTCATCCAGTTCCAACCCACTGCCGTGGGCAGGGACACATTCTACTAGAGCAGGTTGCTCCAAGCCCCATCCAACCTGGCCTTGAACACTGCCAGGGATGGGGCAGCCACAGCGTCTCTGGGCAACCTGTTCTATTTGCTGCCTGAAGGACAAAATCCTAAAGGGCTAATTTAGTTTAAAAGATTAATGGGGGAAAAGAGAGCAAAGATGATACAATTATGTCTTAATGTAAGGTAACAGTAAGGTAATCCTGTTGCATGCTTGGCACAGATGAATTAATGGAGTTAAAGCTTAAAAACTTAGCAATTTTAAAAATGTTTTTATCACGTAGATTTATGGTAGAAGTTCATTTTGGGAGCTGGCTGTTTCATAACCTCATTTGAATTACATGTTCATGCAATAATATAATGTTGTTTGTATCCCTTCACCCCAAACGTTGCCACTATGATGGCAAACGTGTTACCTTAGATGCTGGAGTGGGAGGCACTGTTCTTTAAAAGAAAAAGAAAACACACAAAAATATCCCCAAAACAGTACCCATTCAGCAGCTTTTACCCGAAAAAATGATTTTGGGCCATGCCATTGCTCCCTCTGCATTTTTCAAGTGTTCTAAAGGATAGGAAAAGGCTAATAGTAATAACAAGAAAGGATAGATGTTAAAACCAAGATAAATGATTCTGCTCATCCTACTGGTTTAACATATGGTGTGGAGAAGCAGGCGGTGACAGACCCATATGCACCATAATGGATGGCTGTGTCCAAAGGGCAGCGGCACAGCAGCCCCACTCCAGTGGTGTTGGCTGAGCATCAGGCAGCAAAGGGTGCCTAAGCATGAACGAGTGCAACATGATGAATGTGCCAGGTACCAGGTAGAGCTTAAAGCTAAAACCTAGCACGCTGTCTGTGCGATGGAGAGGAAGGGAGCTCCTGGTCCGGAGAGGTTGTGTCCTCATCAGTGCTGAGGTGCAGCAGTGGGGAATGCTGCCTCGAGGGGCATGGGGTGGCCTGAAGTGGAGTTGTTGGTTGGTAGGTTGATCTAAAGTCCCTTGAAGGCACTGCAAAGCATCGGAGATTTCCTCTGTGAGGAAGGGAGGAAATGTGGGCTTTCCCCTTAAAAGTTATCTGAGAGTTTTAATAGCACTGTGCAGTGTCTGCAATCCACTGTCTTTTAGGGGTTAGTAGCTTAAGAGGTGACCCTTTCTGCCTATGAGGAAAAGATTCTGGGGATGTTTCCTCTTTGTGAGCTGAGAGGCAGCTCTTGAGACCTTTTGTGTATCTTACTGCAATAAAAGTACCCAATGCCTGCAAAAAATGCTCAGTCACAATCACCCTCGGGGAATTGGCTTAGAAGTGCCAGATGCCTCTGGAAGAGTTAATCTTCCTTGTAAACATTTGCACAACCTCCTGGTATCCACTGAAAGGCATTGGTTTTGAGTTTTCTCTTCTTACTCCATAGTGCTTGACCAGCTCAAGAGGGCACTCTGTCCTGGCAGCGTGTGTACCTACGTAAGGAGGGAAAGCGAGGCTGATGCAATAGAATGTGCCTGTGGTTGTCTGTCTATTGAGGTCGAATGGTCTCATGTTCACCATGGAAGCTGGTTCCCCAGAGCCTCTGGTTGGTCTTGATCTGGCCTGGTCTTGAAAGATCCTTGCTCCTTTGCTGTTTGGCGTTCAGCATCTAGTGGAAGCAGTATTGCTATGGCTAACATGAAGGGACAGCCACTGTAAGACTGATCCCGGCTTCATGATAGCTTGTGGCAGCTCTGAGGTACCTGGCAGGGTCCTACCTGAACGTGTGATATAGCTACAGAGGTTTTTTTCATTCCAGAGTGCCATTACTACTGTTTGCTCAAGCAGGACAACGCTTGCACATAAGAGCTACCGTACAGCTGCCTCCATCTGACAGCTCCTGAGTGTATTTATCTCTAGGAGTGGAATTGCTGGGAGTGAAGATAAATGTTGGCTTTCCTACAGGGAATGGGCAGTTAAATTTTGTCTGTCAGTATGTCACTGGCATGCAAGCAGCTTGGCAGGAATGCTGCCAGAGCATCAGCAGTGCCTGCGGGGTCCCTGGGCATCTGCATCAGCACAGTTGAGGGCAGCATCCAATGCATGCTGCTGTTGCAGGAGCCCCTAGAGATACAGCAAATACTTCCAGAGAGAAATGAAAGCTCTTCAGGCTGGGTTTCTTTAACCTATTGAAGCCCTGCTGTAACCTGGGTCGTTCTTGGTTCTTAATGGATGTTTCTACATGTAACAAATTCCTGGTGCAGTAATTAGATTTTCAATACTGAAGCATTTAAGTGAAGTGTCTTAATTTTTACACTAATGAACTGGGATTCCCCGTGGGTTGTCATACAAGCTGTTCAGATTCACAGAAATATCTCAGTGCCAAATATCGCTGGTATCTTTTGGGAAGCAGTAGTGGCAGCAGTTTGCTCCTCCTATGGCCCCTCCATGCTACCAAGCTGTTTGCTCTCCGCTTGTGTCAGGGGTGACTGACAACCCATTTCCCTTTAGGCAGCAGAGCTGGTTGCTAATTTTTCCCATGAGCAGCTTTTTCTACCCACTTCTAACCTAAACCCAACGAAGCTCCTTTTTGTCCCTGGTCCGATTTATTCCAAGACTGCAGTATGACTTGGGGCTGGTGGTAACAGTGAAAAGTAGGTGACGCTGGGGCACAACATGTCTCTTGTGTGCACTGTATGGAGGAATGTTGCTGGCATCTCCCTGCTGGTGCTCACAGGGACCTGGGGATAGGACCTTGATAGCCATCACTCATTGATACGGCAGCAGAACATGCGGCTGCCTGCTCAGGTGCTACCACTCAGGTAACTGTGTTTAGACAGCAATCAGAGCTGACAGCTCTTTGCCAGCATCTTAACTAAACAATTGACTACACTTTGCTAAATATTTACAGCATATTTACACATGGATTTTAGCAAGAAATCCTCTTGCATACAGAGATGCTTTGGGCTGTGAGGAAAGATGCAGCATACTGAAGAAAAATAATCACAAGAGTTCCTAGAAGTCATGCTAATTTTACCAAACATAAGCATCTCCTCTGCAGCTGAGCTATGATCTCTTTAACTCCAACAAGCTAATTCTTATAAGGGAGACAAGCAGATGATTTAGCTGTTTTTCTGTTGTAATGGTAAATGAAGAGGAAAATCAGGCTGGAGTGGAGGTGACCATCTGGAGAATTTGAAGAAAATCAGGGATTTCCATGGCTGAGCTGCATCCGAGGAGACTGGTGTTTTGAGGATGTGTCACCTTGATGTGTGCCACCAAGAGGGGCAGGCAAAACATCTCCTGTCTCCAAATGATAGAGGTGAAAGTGATGGGAAGCAAGGGAACTCATCCTGTTGTATTGCAATGAGCCAGCAGGAGAAAGCTAATGAGGCATTCCGAACACCAGGCACAGTAAAATTAGAGCTTGCTGCAGTACATCTCCCATCAAACCTAATGCTGCCTTTCCAGTGGGCAGGGGGGTACCAAAGGTACTGAACTACACCCAGCCCCCAGCCCGGACTAGTTCTTATTGGATTTACTATTTTCCAATATTCTTGCAGCTCTAGCAAGCAAAGGAAGGTCTCTGACTTGGCAGCTTTGAGGTCATGCATTGTGTAGGAAGATTTTCCTGTTTTTATCAAAATTTCATCATTGCACTCATATGCATTCTGGGGACTGGACATGTGTCTGGTTGCTGGTATTGCACCTTTACACCTGCAGCAGGTAATTCTCACTGTCTGCATCGGTCTATAGGAAGCTGTTTGCAGTGAGCAGGTTTGGGCTTCTTTTTATTTTCAATGAAATACATGTTTGTACACTCCATGAATGTAAAACTAGCGATAAAACCAGTGGGAGCCAATCTGAGCTGGCTAAGGAGGTGGTTTGCAATCAGGTTCATGGTATACACTCTCCGCACTTGAAGCTTTAGTTAGTTTGAGCAGAAATTAACTCTGCAAATTTTCTTTCTAGGCTAGGAAAGAAGCACCAACCATTCAACCTCCTTGCAGTCACACAGCCTCTCCTTCTTTAGCTGTACTTACTGAGCTGACGCAATGATATTCTCATCCTGAGTAAATGCTTACTGCCAAAAACACTTAGAATGGGATTCACAGGATGTTCTGATTAAAATCCCTGCAAACACAAAAGCCAAGGGAAGGGGAAAAAAAAAAAAAAAATATAGGGCTTGAATTTGTAAATGAAATCATGTTTCATGCATAATTCAGAAGGAATTGTGAAATCTTCCTAGGCATGAGAACCGCTGCGGCTTCACGTGCGTGCAGCTGCCTGGCCGGGGTCTTGCCAAGGCTCCTAGTTTGTTTCTCCTAAGCAAAAAACATTTTATGGGGAGGAAGCCAAGCCCCAACACCAGCAGCCTCATTTCTTGTGGTCATCTAATGCTCACCCAGGAACCAGAAAAGATTCAAAGCTGGTCAACCCTGTGGCTGGTCAACCTCTGTTCATAACCTCTGAATAGATTACATAGGTATGAATTACCCAAACCCAAAACAAAACACAAATAGATGGGGAAAACTGTCACAGTTTACTGACACTAAGGTTAAACTGGGGAGAGCTCTCTCATCCTTCTCACCTAATCCTTTCTTGGCAGTGGGCTCTTGGTTTCTTTCTTTGTGCCCATAATACACCTGTATTATGGGCACATAATACACCTGCCCATAATACACCTCAGGCTGTATCTGAGTAGATGTCCTCATCAGACAGCATTAATTAAAGTGCATCCCTCTCTCTAGAGCCCTTACACCCCTCTCTTAGGTCCATCTAGGCAGATTCAATCTTTCATATTGGAACTGCTTTTGCTGCTGCTTTATCTATGTGACTGCCTGGCTGTGCTTCTTAATTAGGTGACTGACTTCTATTCTTTGAAATCGTATCCAGAAATACAATTTTTACCAATTCTACAGAGATTTAGAGAAATATGAATGACAGCCTCTTAAATATTCTATGATTTCACAGCAGCTGCCACCAAGGGCTTGTACGATGATGGAGTTTATGCAGCCAGAAGGGCAAGTTGTTCTGCAGTTAAGTGGGAGATGCTGTAGTTGTGTCACAATCTGCCATCTGTCATGAAAATACAGCTGAAAAGGCAGAAAGGGTGGAATTTACACCATGATCACATCCTTACAGTGCCTTGGTGTCCTCTTTGTCCTGCAGGAATACCACTCGGTTTCAATGAGGTAAAATTGTGGTTGGACAAAGGTGATGGATGTCTGTGATGATGGCCATATGGTGGTCAGTGATGGATGGTTGGCCATCTGCGTGCTAATGAATGATGCTCTTCCTGGAGTTACTCCCCAGAGGGCAGCAGGAGAGGCTCAGCCCTTCTGTGTTTGGCTGTACATGATACTGTCATGGATTGAATGGGCAGGGTGTGAAGGGAAGGGAGAACCAAGGTAGTCTTGTCAGACACTAATTCCTGCAAAGCCAGCCTAGCCACCAATTTGAGGAACTGTTTTGGCCTTCAAAGCAATGTAATCATAGAATCGTAGAATGGTTTGGGTTGGAAAGGACCTTAAAATCATCTAGTTCCAACCCCCTGCCATGGGCAGGGACACCTCACACTAGCCCATGTTGCCCAAGGCTCTGTCCAGCCTGGCCTTGAACACTGCCAGGGATGGAGCATTCACCACTTCTTTGGGCAGCCTGTTCCAGTGCCTCACCACCCTCACAGTAAAGAACTTCTTCCTTATAGCTAAGCTGAACTTCTCCTGTTTAAGTTTGAACCCATCACCCCTTGTCCTATTGCTACAATCCCTGATGATGAGTCCCTCTCCAGCATCCTTGTAGCCCCCTTCAGACACTGGAAGCTGCTCTGAGGTCTCCACGCAGCTTCTCTTCTCCAGGCTGAACAGCCCCAACTTTCTCAGCCTGTCTCCATACAGGAGGTGCTCCAGCCTCTGATCATCCTTGGGCTCCAGCCCTCCTCTGGACTCGCTCCAACAGCTCCGTGTCCTTGTTATGTTGAGGACACCAGAACTGCGCACAGTTCTCTTTGCTTTATCTCATACAGAGACCCTCAGCTGGATCTGGAGGGTGAATTACATGTGAATTTTAGATGCCAATAGATATTGCTGAAACACCTACTTAAAAAACCCATAAATAGGAAAGCTCCTTATTTGTTTAAGAAGCCCTGTCAGAGCTGAGCCATGTTCCCTATCCTGGCAGTGAGATTCACAAAAGTGAGGAGCAGCTCCAGTGTTTCCCCTGACAGTGCTGAGAGTGGGATCTATTTTCTTCCTGGGACTTTGGGCAGTGGAAGGGATGCTCTGACCATCCCACAGGCAGTAAGGCTTTGTGGCGTGCACTGTTTGCACTGGGGCACACCGGACTCTTTCTACCTGATCTTCTAAAGTCGTCTTCCAATACTTAAAGGTCTGTGCATGCCAACATTTTGAAATACATTAATATGACTTGGGAGCCTGGAATTCATAGAATCATAGAGCGGTTTGGGTTGGAAAGGACCTTAAGATCATCCAGTTCCAAACCCCTCCCATGGGCAGGGATGCCTCACCCAAGACCGTGTTGCCCAAGGCTCTGTCCAGCCTCAGTTCCTGCCCATGAGTCCCACAGGGTGCTGATCTGCATCATTAGGCCCATGGTTCCTTCCAAAAGTTTGGCTGTACAAGGTGTACCTGAGCTCTCACAGTACACCTATCATGCAAGCTGGAACTGGGTGCACTTTGTCAAAGTTCTATGCTAATGTGTCTACCACCAGACTGTTCTCACCTCCAGCCCAGCAATAACATTGTTGTTTTAGCAGTTGGGCTTGCCTGCATTTTCAAGCATGAAGTCAGAAGGAAGCTGGATAATGCAGTCAATTTAAATGGGCTGGTTCACTTGGAAAAGCCTCTGCTAATTCCTGCTGTTTTCCAAGCTGCTAAAAAAATATAAAAGACAATAATGTATGCTGTTGTAGACGAAATAGCACAATTTATTGCAATTTTTTTTTAACCTCTTTGATCTTGCAAAATTGCAAGAAGGTTTAAAACCAGATGAAAGGATGTGAAAGAGAATAATTAAGAATAATAAGAGGTAGGATTAGCCCCATAACAGGTTTATTGCTTTAGTGGGCTGTATCAGATATCTCTATGTAGAAATATGCATACCATTTTCTTTTTTTGCTTAGAGCCACAGAATGGTTTGGGTTGGAAAGGACCTTAAGATCATCCAGTTCCAACCCCCTGCCATGGGCAGGGACACTTCACACTAGCCCATGTCGCCCAAGGCTCTGTCCAACCTGGCCTTGAACACTGCCAGGGATGGAGCACTCACCACTTCTTTGGGCAACCCATTCCAGTGCCTCACCACCCTCACAGTAAAGAACTTCTTCCTTATATCTAATCTAAACTTCCCCTGTTTAAGTTTGAACCCATCACCCCTTGTCCTATTGCTACAGTCCCTGATGAAGAGTCCCTCTCCAGCATCCTTGTAGCCCCCTTCAGACACTGGAAGCTGCTCTGAGGTCTCCACGCAGCCTTCTCTTCTCCAGGCTGAACAGCCCCAACTTTCTCAGCCTGTCTCCATACGGGAGGTGCTCCAGCCCCTGATCATCCTCATGGCCTCCTCTGGACTTGCTCCAACAACTCCATGTCCTTGTTATGTTGAGGACACCAGAACGACTTGCCTTGGATCTGTTAAAAGGGGCGGCCAGTGGGGGTGAGAAAACAAAGTTATTCTCAGCTGTACAATACATTCTGCTTGGGGCTGTTACAATATTTGCCAGGAGGGAATTGAATTTACCATCCCAGAAAGGAATGAGAAGTTCCTCCTGCTCCTGCAAAACATGACATGAACTCCAGGAAATGAGATGCACTTTCTCAAGGGAGCATGCTTGCCATCCCCATCTCTTTGATAAAGTGTTCTTAGGGTGAACAGCGTTGCCTGCTTTTGGCCGTGTGGGCTGCAGCTCCAGCAGAATGCAGCTGGAGATGGCTATAACCTGTTTCCCGGCCTTGCCCTCCTCCTTACCTCCAGCTGTACAGTTGTGTGTGCAGAGTGCAGATGGTCCTAACTTTGAAGGACACGGGTGCTCACAGAGAGCAAGCCAACCTTGCACAAAAGCGTTCTGCTTCTTGGCTCGGGATCCCTGCAAGGCAGTGGAGCTGCTGATGGTCTTTGGGACTGGATTTGTACAGGAGTGCCTTCAGCCAAGTATCTTTCAGGTACACTCCAGTGCTGCATTTATATCAGATGTGAATGAGTCACTTACTTAAATTCTATCACTTTTTGTGATTTCCTATAAATCTATAGGTACTTGGATTGCTACAGATCACTAAATAGTTTAATGTGTCCTGCTGGCAGCAGCATTCATCAGTTCCTTTTTGCTGAGCCAAATGATTTGTGCTTGACAAAAACACATTCACCTCTCCTGATGTGAAGAAGTCCAGAGATAGAAACTGCTCTGCTGCAAGCCTCATCCTGAGCAGTCCCCATCCTGTGTCACCCCCCGAGCCATCTCCTCCAGGTACAGCAGTGGGGCTGTGTTTTATATAAGCCAGCTCCAGCCATGATGTGCAGGGAAAAGGAGAATGTCGTTTCAACTGGCCATGGCTGCCCCAGTAAATGTGTATACACGATGTTACTGGAAATCTGATGATGCACTTCAATTATTCAGCTAATTGGGAGATGAGTTAATTTTTGTGTCAAGCAGTGCAAACTAATCAATGGGTTTAGAGTTATCCAATCTGATAGCATTTTCCTTTTCATTTTTCCTTTACTCTAACAGTTAGCATTATTTATTCTTTCCAGAAAGAAAAAAACAGTATCAAGTGTTCTAAAGCTGTGACCTGAAGGCTTTCATTTTGTTGTGAAGTGAAGGGCAAGGCTTGTATTCAGAATTGCGGAGAGGTAAACAGCAATGTGGATCAACATAAAGAAAATTATTCAGCTGAAAGAAAGAGCTGAAAAAGCTGCGCAACAAACCTGGAGACCAGACGTTTGCTGGTTAAGTACAGTGGAACGTGTATAAAGAGATGGCTGTGTTCAGAGTGGTACAAAACAAATTACCCTCCTAGCAAAAGGGCCACTAAGTGATGTTTCTATCCCACCAGTGGCTGCTTCTTGCTGATGTTGGTGGCTTTTCTGTGAAATAACCGGGCAATTAATGCCTTGTTGACCTCAGGAGAGTTTGTAGGGAACAAAAGGAAAAGCACGTGTTGGTCAAGGCACGCCGCCACAGCAGCAGAGCATCACCCGCCGGCAGGAGCTCCCGGGTGTCTCTAGGGCAAAAACTTGAATTGTACTTTTATATAATTCTTTGCAAATAACGCCCCAGATGCTCTGCCTCTGGCTGCCAAAACATGCTTAGCCCCACACGACAGCTGTGACCCATGCAAACTGTGTGAGGAGGTCTCCAGGATGAACTGGGGTGGATGGAGGTGGTTGTCCTCTCCCTGTGCTGTCAAACCTCCCTTCCCTGGCCACAAAGGGCAGTGTGATGCGGGAGCACTGCAGCAGCGCAGATGGGCTGAGCTGCGCAAAGTAACAGAGCACTCCCCCAGATTTCCTCTCTAGTGCCTTAGCTTCTGAGGCTAATGAAGCTTTGAGGGGTAATGTGAATTGCTGCATAAATTGATATCCTTTGCTAATTGCATCAGCATTTTGCTTTGATGAAAGCGCAGGATAAGGCGCCAAGAAACTAATAACATGCAACATCAATAGCTACTTTATAAAAAAACAGAAGTCGATGATTGATTGAATGTCTGATGATTCATGGAGCCATGACTCAGGTCACCAGGAGATGTTTCTTAAGGGTTCAGTGGATGGTTATTTCAACAAGGTAAAGAAAAAAAACCAAGACACAAACCTTGTCTGAACATCTTTCAGGCTACTGAGAGGAAGGTCACTGTGTTCTGCTCACTCACACGGGCCTCATCGTCACCCACAAGTTGTTTCTATACTCTTCTAGCTTTTTCCGGACAGCCAGTCACTCGTCTTATGCCAATTGCAGAACATCAGGTGGCTAGAAACACTGATGAAGGTCTTCAGAGCTAAATCACTCACAGGCCATTGCTGCGAATGCCTCACAAGCATTTTAGTGGCCAAACTGGACTGAGGCAGATTGTCTCTTTTTAGCTTGGGGTCTGACAGAAGGAAAAGCCCTGGTATGCTTGTATGGCACTGCCAAGTGCCTCTGTCTCAGATGGTTGGTAGTAAACAAACTGTTATTACCTGGCTGTTGGCTGGAAATTCAAACTCTCCCACTCAAGTTTTCTAAGGGCATAAAAAAGCCTGTTGAAGCCGTGCCATTCACAGAGAGCCGGGGCCACATCCTGCACGGCCATGACCATTCCTGCCGGCTGCAGCAGCCTCCCTTGCTGCTCACTGCAGCTCGTTACACAGATTTTGGACACTTTTGTCTTGGCTTTGTGGCAACAACCTGTTACTGCTGTGGTGTTGACAAATGCATTTCATATCTACAGCTTCTGTGCTCCAGCCAGACCCCTCTCCATCACCACTATGCAAACCGGAGATGTTTGCATGGGCAGCAGGATCACACCATAGTTACAATGGAGACATGAATGCCAAGAGCTGATTTTGCTTCCCCACTGAGGGGAAGCCCAATATGGATTCAACACCCTTATATTCTTAGGCATAATTTGTTATGCAAATGCTTTGTGATGGGCCACGAGGAAGCAGTTGGTTCTCTGCTGGTGCCAAAGGCAGTGTGGGTGATTGCTCAGCCAGCAACACAGGAACAAAAACAAACACCCTGACAGATGCTGCAAACACGTAACTCCCTGTTAACCACAGCCAAAATCACTGCTGCCTCGTGTAAATATTTAGCGATGCCAATGGAGCGTGAGAAAGTCTGAACGAGCAGCGAGTAGAAATGAGCCCAGAGGTAGAAGGATGCAGGATGGTGTTTTGGGGATGCGCACGCACCCACCTACCTGTTGGAACCAAAGGTTAAAACTCATGTCAGTGCTCTGGAAGTATATGTCCAAGGTGTATAAAAGCATTGCTCATGTCTGAATGAAGCAAGAACTGAAGAATGACATTGAAACCACAGAAGGTTGTCCACCATGGTTTCCTCACCGTTCACTTCCTGGCTCCACTGGTTCACCTGCATGACTCTTATTCCCATCTATTCCTTCTTTCTCTCTTATCGGTACCAAGCATGTTACTGGAAAGCCTTACTGAACAATGTATAAACGTCTACGGAAAAATACATTGCTAAACAGGTTTCTGAGAACAAATAATTTCAAGCCAAAACTAATTTGTTTCTAAGATGGAGCTGCAGCATGCATTGATCTGTCTTTATCTTCACAGCACTTTTGACACTTTGCCTGTGACATTCCTTTAAACCAGTAAAGGAAACACAGGCTAAAAAAAATTGCAATGAGGTGAATGTATTAAAACTGAAAGAATGCTTACAAAAAGCAGTGAGTAATAGTCCAAGCACTGCAGTGATTTAGAGGCAAAGATGTGCCCAGTTCTTTTGCACATCATGAAGGAGGGTTGCATTGAATGGGGAGAAAGGGTTCCAGAAGAAAAGCAGTAAATGATTCAAGCTTTCTTAAAAAAAAAAAAAAAAAATCCTTTATCAGAAGCTGTGGCTAGAACAGGGCTTGTTTAGTACACAAGAGAGGCAGTTAAGGAGGGATAACAAACTTGTTTGTTTGTCTGAGACGTCTGGAGGTGAGCAGTGAGCTGATAAAGGGAGCAGGAGGGAGCCGGGGCTAATGGAGTGAGAGGGGAAATGCAGCTCATGGGGTCCTTGTGCCAAACCTGGGATTTGGCTGTGTGATGTGAAGGGTTTCTTTAATTCTACTTCTGCACGTGCAGGTATGGTCTGCTTGAATATGCCCTAGTGCGGGGGGTGGGAGCTCCGCAGCGCTTGCTGCCCCTTCACATCCTGCATCCCTGGGACTCATAATCTCAGATCTAAATCTCTGAAAACCATCCAAGGCAAACTTCTGGGTATTCTGGTGCAGCTGCTCAGGCTGTAATTGTACTGCAAGAAGTCAGTTCTCGCTTGCGGAAAGTATAAGCTGGTTAAACTAAGTGTATTTGAAGTTTCTGTGGTCCTGGGCAGTAGTGTCTGAATCACACTGAGAATGTGTGATGAAGTTCTGTCGGCACGAAGAATCTGCATTTGCTTAACCTGACTCCACTTTTCGCATTAATTTGATTAAATGAATGCAAGTAGCACTGTATTGAGAGGGTGGCTGATTTTAATTGATCTGAAACCAGTTTCAGATCAAATGTGGTAGAGTAGGAACAAGTCACCAAACTGATACAAGTGTGTCTGTATAGGGATTTCCCTGTTTAACTGGGAAGTTTAAGTTAAGGGTTTAAGTCATGCTTTTATTTAAAATGATGCAACATTTATGTGATTTAAGCAATCTTAAGCTTGGGTGATTTAAGCAATCTTAAAAATATTACTCTAAAATCTTACAAATAATAACAAAAAAGTAATCATAGAAGCCAGCAGAAGCAGCATATGAGAGAGATCCAGGATGTTATTTTCATTATTCAGTTGGTTTATCTATTGAGTTTCTCTGTCCCTGCCAGCCCTGCAAGCTGGGGCACTGCAGAGTTGCACAAGGTAGGTGTGAAGGAGCTGAAATGTGGTCTTCGGCTTCTCATTTCCTCCACATCTAAAGTATCACTGGTTTCTTCTTGCTTTTTAGAACAGCGTGATGAAACTGTGGCGTTGCATGTACTTGTACGGCCTGAATTTGGTCCAACTGGGGGCATGACATGGATGTAAGTACGTAACATTGGTGCACCATTTGCTGGTACAGTGCAGGCACTTTGTGCTGCAAGGGTGCAATTCCCAAACGTGTGGATCCCAGCCCTTGTTCCCCCACAGCTAATGATACAGCTCTTACTGATTTTACGTGTTTTGTGTTATTTTTAAATCAGAAACAAAGGAGGTGTGTACATATGGATGAAAATTGATAACATCATTCATAACTATTTTATGGCTTTATTCATCTTCCCATTTTTGCCTTAACACTTGATGTTACCCGTTATGCAGAGATCAATGTCAAAATGAGGTAGATTTACAATGAAGACAATGTTGCCTTTGATATTGGAGAAAAAAAGTGAGATACTTTCATTGAATTAATCAAAAGAATTCAAACGGAGTTTAAATCTTTCAATTTTCTTTGGCTCATGAAGAAGATGAAAAGCGTTTGACCTCCAGTAAACCAACTAAATTCATATGGTGGCTCTGTAGATAAATAAAATGTCCACCCAAACAGAATATTGATTACTTAGGTACTAGTTGCTGAATTACAAATAGGACCATCAAAAGCAACAGCAAGAAAGTATCATAAAGTACATCAGGCATCCAAAGTGTTGGGCTTAATGCAAATAGACAAGTTAGATAAGTGGTATTAAACTAACAAGGCTGAGAAGCAGCAAGATGCCATTGCCCCATTGCATTCATTATTCATGGCAGCAGTAGGTCCTCTACATCAGCTGCCTCCCCAGCATCCATCTCTCACTTTGGCACTTGCTTTAGCGGGGGCAGACTGTTAAAGGGACTGGGGTTGTCATGGAAAGTTTGGAGCCCACCTGCTTTTATTGTCTACCTGGCATGAGATACTAGGCTTTTGGCCAGGTGATTTACTGGAGAAGAATTCTCTGGTAAATAGAAAATTCCATTGCAGTTCATAGCAGACTGCTGAGGTGACCATCTCTTGGGGCTTCTGGTGGTGCTGGCAGCATCATTGCTTGAGGCAGAGGTTACACCAGTGATGGCCAGTCTCACTTGGTGGTGTGAACAACATGTAGAGAGGATCCATCACCTCTTCTTAGAGATAAGGAATAAAATGGTATTTTCCCCCACCTCTTTCAAAGCCATAGCCCTGGGAGAATATATCTACCTGGTCAAAAAAACAGAGACAAATCTCAGTGCCCAAATCAGGGCATTCTGGGCAATGCCTGATTTCTGAGCAGAGACCTTGTGACTGTTTCTGTGAGGGGTTATCTGAGGTAGGAGCTGTGTCTCTGTGTGGGCAGGAAGAGCATAAAGGATTGCTTCCCCTGCCTGGCAGGGGGATCTTTTATATGTTGAGGGGCTGGTGTGGGAAGCAAGAGAAGAGAGGATCACAGGAAACGAGGCATGAAAGGCAGATATGCTCTTCTTTTGGGCTTTCTCAGGGAAGCGAGATCTGGCCAATCCTGCTGGGTATTATACACGTTTTAGTATCAGAGCGAACTGAAGATCTTTTGACAAAAAAGGTAATTTGAAATTTAAATTAATTTCTTAATCCTAACAGAGGAATACTTACTTCATGAGGAATACTTACTTCATAAGGAAAACTGTGAAATGAAAGATAACCTACATCAACTTCATAACAAGTAGCAGGCTACAAAGGGACAAAGTTACAGATATATTTGCATGAAAGTAATTAAAATAAGCAACCTTTGCTCTTTTTGTATTTGTGCAAGAAGTAGTGATAAAATGCATACTCTGTTTCACTTTCTTCTCTACAGGAAGTACACAAACTGCAATTAATTTCAAGTGTAGCAGCACTGCTGGAAGAGGTGATCATAAACAAAAACCTAAGACTAATAACCTGGATAGCAATATTTCTAAGTTGAGATAGTTTTGGGCTTGTCATGTTTGGCTAAAGTTCTGAGCCAGGCAGATTTTCTTTTGTATTAAATGTATTATGTGTCACGAAACAAAAATGAAAATAACCCTGGACTTGATTTAAAAAGCTGTCTTCAGACAGAGCTGTAAAGCCTGGTTTTTTTTTGTTTGACTTCTCTTGGAAGACAGCAGGCTTCAAATTGAAAGAATATGTGCTGTAGGAGACCAAGAATGATCCTTTAAGCAGACATGGGCATCTCCAGTAGTTACTGCTGAGAGGTATGTACCTTTAGCTATGACCATAGACATGGGATATAACTGTGACTGATGGGGGGACAGAGTTGACTAAGGGTTGACTATGGAAATCTTGTTCAGAAAGTGACCTCTATTTACAGTAATTTATGCCATTCGGGGCTTATGAAAGGTAAATGGTCTCACAGGGATCTGCTGAATTACTGCATGATTTGGGAAATGAAGTATTGACCTCAGTTCCTTTTGAAGGGTTTTTATGTTGCTTTTGTGTAAGTGAAGGGGGTGAACTTGCACAAACATCTTCTTGGTTCCAAAGGAGCAGAACAACAGGACAAGGATGGGCTGATTAAAGAAATGAGCTCGGTGGAGAATTTAACAAAGAGAAACTGGCAGGCATTAGTGCTTGTGCTAGCATGAGGCCAGTGGAACTATAAAATATATCTATTAAAAAAACCCCTCACAGTTGGAGACCACGGATTTTAAGAAAAAGCAAAGAATTCTGCTCTATTCAGTATCTAAATATCTTAAAAGCGAGACCTTAGGTTCAATGTCTTATGGATAGACACAGGAGCTAGCACCAGTTTCTTAGTATTCAACGAAAGAATCACCAAAGTCAAAGAACAATTTTTAGGCTTTGCCATGGCTACGGCATGGGCTGGGCTGCCATCATATGAGGCTTCAGCATGTACCTGATGGGTTTGCACGTACGACTTGCTGTGTGCATCATGTCTCAGCACGTATCTGGAGAGGTTTTTCTGCCTTTTGCACTGGCACCAGTGCAGAAGTTGGGACACTGCAGTTAGGCTGCAATGCTCACCAGCCTGCGGTGGGCTGCCAAGATCCACCTCTGTCTGAGGATGCCTTTATGTGACTTTGTACCTGTGAGGTGAGAGATAAAGTGGAGCCTCGTGTGTGGGAATGCAATTCCTAGTCTTTATCTTCCGGATTATGTGTGGCATGGTTACAGGTTAATAATTCACCAGTGAAGGTTATTGGAAACGAATGTGTCAGCTGCACTGGTCACTGGAGCCTTTTGTTTTCCTATGGCTTCACATGCTTTGGAGACAGAGGTATTTCCAGAAATGGCTTTGTTCGCATGTGGAACCGTTTCGTTCATCTCACCCCTGATCTTTCTCTGTCCACTTTACTGCTCAGGTGATGCTGCTCTCCATTAGCTGCTTCTTGCTGGTCAGCATTACTAAGGAGAGGGGGTAACTTTAAAGTTAGCAAGGTTGGAGAATTAAATAGGGATCTGATAAACGCATTAACAAAAGTAAGTTTTAGCCTGATGTCTAGCTGGAGAAACTTGATCATTATGGTATCAAACTATCTTTCTGCCATCAAATTAAAAGTCATATCCATGCGTAAAGGTGCTCGGTCTAAATACTCTCAGAGATGGCAAACACAAAAGCAGGAGTCGGGGTCACTTCTCCCCCTCCCCTCCCCTTTTTGAGCTCTATATTCATTGTAATAGGTGAATAATTGTTTATTATTATGATTAATAATTTTCCTGTGTTCTTTTGGTCTCCGGTTGGATACAGACCAGAAACCAAGTAAAATCGTGGTGACATCTAGTGGCTGCTGGGAATTCACAGTGATGTTAAGGGTGAGAATACCTTTGCTCTGGAGGTTTAAGGGTGCTGTGTAGAAAACAGCGATGGAAATACTGAACCTTTCCAGACGAACAGACTTAAACAACCTGAATTTAGAGACCCCCCCATCTTGCTCAAGGACAGTATTGCTTTTAATAGTGCAGTCCCTGCTGTCCCCATGTTCCTGGTCATACCCAGCACACGGGATGCTTTGGAGAAACCAAAAATAGGTCTCTCCAAGGTGGCCTTTTGTCCCCCAGATTCTGCTTTCCTTTAGGACAGCCTTCCGTGTCCCATTGCCTCACTCTGTGTGGGCAATGCACCAGCATCCACGGACTGGCTGTTTGCTGAAACATGGCACAGGAAGATTGCCTTGCAGATGTCCGGTGAGACAAATTTAGGCCAATTACAGAAATGTTTTGAAAAGCCAATTGCAAGGAAAGTAATATGGCATTATGTGTAAATTAGCAAATACACAAGGAGATATTCTGCTAAACTGGAAAGTCTGGGGTGAGATGCTAGAATATAGACTGTTTTCATGCCAAGTAGAACTGGTACTTAGACAAGAAACACTGATGTGGTTTGAATTTAAATGTATAGGTTGTGCAGCCTGCAAGAACAGGGTACTGACAATATATATCAGAGGTGTGTAGGCAAGCATGGCTGAGGAAATGTCTGAAAAAACACAAATGCATAAAGGAAGCAACATCTGTGTATTGGAGGGCTTTTGGCAGCTGTTTCCGCCACAGCAGACTCAGAGAAGGGTTACTGACACTGTACGGCTGAGCAGAGATGCCAGGTTGGTCTTTTCCCATTGCTCTCCGCTCTGTGCCTCGAATGAGGGAAAGGTTCTTTGATTTTTGTACTGATGAACGAGTGAGACTGTGTTTGGATTCTGCTCAAACAAGTCAGCAATAATTCCAGAGTGACTAATGTGGGGACAAGGCTGGCACGTGTGGCAGCACTGGATTACTGGTGGTGTGCTCTCCATCCTCCTGCAACGCTAACTAAAAGGAGTTGTTTAACTTTCGTTAACTGGGCGCTGCCTCTCCCAGCCAGCATTTCTTAGGTTAAAACATAGAATAAGCACACACACACACACGAGCTAGCACCAGTTAAATGCAATGAAATAAACGGCTGTCAGAGGTGTATCTGCAGCCAGGTTGTTCCTCCCCATGCACCATCTGCCTCTGCAGTCACACATCTCCACATGCTCCATGGCCATCCAGCCGGCTTGACTGTGGGTGGCTGGCAGCAGGTCAGCAGCTCACGTGCATCCTGCACTCACAGTTTGCCGGGGCAGTTTGGAAGTGAGAACATTTGGGAAGTTCTAAGGGAAACTGAGGCTTGCGATGATGCCATTGGCAGGTTTCAGCATGGCCAGTCAATGCAACGTGTGGTGGCCCATTGCACATAATTCATAAGGAAATGAGAGTTGCATTTACTATGTGTTTGCACAGCAATATGACTGTAATTACTGGGTATATTTACACCCATTACAGCTCAGTGCAGAGAGAAGTGAACCCCTTCTTACTTTCTGGCTAGGACACAGCGCTTACAGCTGTGGCACACATCCTCTGGCACATCAGGACTCAGACCACCAGCACATTCCTAGGAGGAAAAAGCAAGCCTCCTTCTTTTTTAACAAGAACTCAAGTTATAAATGATGGTTTAGGTACCATCAAGCATGGGAATACAGGAAGCCTATAAATCAAGAGGAAGAAAGGAAATCCCTGAAGGGAGGCAGGCTGCAGAGGTGGGAATGCAGCACATCCAAGGCAGCAGCAGAAGATACGGCTTGAAAAGGCTGTTGCCTGCCTTCCCCCGTCTCTGCACTGCATGGCAATGATGACATCTCCCTACAGGAATTTACCTCCTTCCTCTGCTGCAAAGCATGTGAAAATTGAAACTGCTGGAGGTGAGGGATATCCCCTCCCTTGCCCAGCATTAGCTTAGTCTGTGCAAAACACTTTGATAAGTGAGACCATATGGGGAGCATCATTCCATTCAGGGCCACTTGCATAAAGTGCTAGCCAGAGTGAATTAGGGAGGAAAGATCTGACCATGAATAAAGGTTTTAATACTGGGGATTCACTTTCATTTGTAAGCACCTATGTTATTTTTGCATTTAAGTCCAATTTTCAAAGTAGAGTTGAGAGCAGCTCCCTGAAAGCCCTAACCTCAGGGCTTGTGTGCGTGAGGAACTTTAGTAGGATTTCTCCTGTAGTCAAAGTATAAGCAAATTAAAATAAATCCAATTATGGCCACATTTTGTCTGATGGAGCGCATCTGTACAGGCTCACCATCTGCTTTAACTTATCTGTGCTATGAATTCATAGCCGTGTATTGTTCAAGTTAGTCCTTATGGGGTATTTCTGGGTAAACAAAGATTAAATCTGTTTAAAAATATGATTTGCAATAATGCTTATGGGTGTTCCACATAACTTAAGTCTCATTTTTAACTGTTTTCTATGTAAAAATCTGGTTTTTGACTTATTAAATTAAATGCGTGCTAACTCTAAAGATGCAATCCGTTACTTTGGATTCACTAGTTTATGTTGGGTTTTACTCCTGTTTGAGTTGAATTACATTGAAATAACTCAATGACCTGGAGAGAGATTCTATGTATAGGGAAATGCCTATGTTTAATCAAGGCTTAAACTTGTCACACCTGTAATTGAACTGTTTCAACACTTTTTATGTATGTGCAATCAGGCTCCTGGGTAATTTATAACCCTTCAAGACAAATAAGAAAATTCAAGCAGTTCCTTAAGAAGAGTTTGCTATATATATAAAAATTGATCCAGGATGTCATTTTCATTAGTTAGTTGCTTTAGTCTTTTGGCTTTCCTCTCTCTGTTTACCTTTCTTACCAGTTATCTTGATGAAAGACTTTTCAGTGCCTGTTCCTGTCAGGGGAACACAATAAGAGAGCTGACCTGATTGCAAGTGTCCATCATGGACATTGGACCTCAGGTCTGCGAGCTTAACAAGTGGGTACATGCAAAGTTGGGGTGCTGCACCTGACACACCTCAAAACCACTCTTTCTGCCCCAGGCAAAGCACTGGTGACTCTATATTAGCTTGAACCCAGGACTAGGGGATCTCCAATTAACTGGGAGATATTTCTGTCTACTGGCCACTCATCTAACACAGATGTGGTTGTACTAACAAGGTTCCCAGTCGTCTTTTAGGATTAGCAGCATAGCCCTGAAATTTGTCTAAATTCAGAGGCAAAACGTTTAAAAGTCTCTTTATCTTTTGATTTGTGTGTTGCTGTTACTCTTTACGGAAAAGGCGGTGTGGCCTGTTAGGTGAGACGTGGAGGAGAGTTTCTAAAGACAGGACTGTGTCGCTTCAACTAATCAGCAGAATTCAAAGGAAATTCAGGACTTTTTAGGCCATGGCTGGCTCAGGAGGTGAAAGGCTTTTGACCTCATGGGAACCAACAAAGCTCCTCTGGTGGCTCCACAGAAAGCTAAAATGCTTGCCCAGAAGCATTATTGCTGATTTAGGCCCTGTTTAATGAACCCTGGATAAAAAGGCTCATCAAAAGCAAGGTGGTGTTGATACCGAAATTCAATTTATTAGAGTAGCCGAGATGTTGAGATTAATAGAGGCAGACAGGTCATATAATTTTGGTGAAAGTAGCAAGTCAGAAGGTGCCTTTCATTTGGGGCATTATCCCCTGCCTAGACATCCTACCTCTCACTGCTCCTTGCAGGAGCAGATCTTATTTCCCCAGCTGCAAAGCTGCCTTAGAGATGGCCAGGCTCTGGCATCCATGCCTTGCCACTGTCAGGACAGCCGTGGCCCTTGGTCTTTTCTTCTCGCTCACCAAAAGATGCCAGCAAAGAGCTTTAGTTCCTCAGGCTCAGCTGCCGGCGCTGCATCAGGAACCCCTGTGCTGCGCACCCAATAACTGATTTGTCTTGAAAGACCTGCTTTTGGCATTTTGGCAGCGGGTCCCAGAGTGCAGAATGAAGACATTCTGCTGGTCTGGATAATGTTGTCAGATGGAGACAAATGTTTTTTAAGCATTTGCCACTAATCTCAGTGGTCAATTTTTTCCAATTGGGGGGGGGGGGGGGGGAATAAATCCCATGTGTGGCATTGCAGGAGTGTGGTCTGTGATATTTAAATTGTCATATCCCAAAGGCTGAGTACAATGGAGAAATCAACAATTCAGGAAATAGGGGATGTGGGTTTGAGTTGGCCTTGAAGAAATAGATTCTGTAAAATCATTTAAGGCAAGTGAAAGGGGCAAGACACTTCTATAGAGATTTTGGGGTCCTAAAACCTCTGTGATTAACTGAAGTTACCCTAGGATGGGATGATTGGGTGAAAAAGAAGGAAATGGCATGCGAGTGCTCAGATTCCCATGAAGGAATCTGGGCTACGTGTTTGCGAGAGAAGTGGGACCATTATTAAAGGACAATAACTTCCTACCACAGGAAACTCTCCATCAGGGTAGCAGCTGGGTATTTTTCTGATCACTAATAAATTCTTCAAAGGGATTTTAAAGAACCACGTTGGTTCAGCAGCGCTGGAGACAGAGTAAAATTACAGTGACACCTAGTGATCATAAATATTTCACAATGCTGCTACCAGTGAAAAAATAAAACATTTATTGTTAGACAGCATTTTAAATCCAAACACACAAAATCAGATCATTAACTGAGGCCAAGCAATGAGGTGGGTTACAAATGAGGGTGGATTATGTGAATTAGAGTGCTGCAGGGATGAGAGCAAAGTGCCGGCGCTAGGGAAAGGGCTGTGGGTGGGTTTCCACAAGGATCTTTGTTAGATCTGTATTTCTCACTGCTTCAACAGTTTGCTGATGGTACTAAATTGCAGCATATTCATATAAAAGAAGCTTCGACATTTTGGGGACTGGGAATACAACTAATAAAAAGATGTGCAGCTTCAAAAAGTACTTGCTAGTCCCCAGGGAAAAAAAGCAAAATGAACCCTATTTGATGATAGGAATGTGCTGTGCTGCAGCAGCTCTGCCTGAGCATGGACCGACACTGAAGGAAAAACAAATAAAGAGGGAATACCAACTGGCCATCAAAGCTACAATTCAGGTGTGCGTCCTAAATGAAAGTGGGATTTGGGTTTGTGTTGGACAGCAGTAGGAACTCACTGATTTCGTGATGTTTAGATTGAGTGTTTTCCACTACAGATTACAGGTTTTTAGCAAAAAAAAAAAAAAAAAAAAAAAAAAAAAAAAAGAAAAGAAAAATGTGGTTTTTGTTCTGGTTTTCAATATCAGATGGGCAGTCTGACCACAGTCATGCCCACTTGGTCAAGCTCGGCTTAAATTCAGCAGTCCTCCTGTAGGTCCTGCTGTAGCTGAAGCCTTAGGTATGAGCAAATGGTATGTTCCAGAGCAAATGATTAGAAGAAACTCTTTCTCTGATAAGGATGGGGCAGGGCATTGCCTATTCATGTCTTAATCACACAAAGTGATGGAAACTGAGTAGGCCAGGTTAGCTGGTGTAACAACTGAGGCAGATAACTGATGCTGATGGTGAACTGATTTTGTGGTTTTAAAGCGGGTATCTTTGTGGTCATATAAATATGCAGACCAATTTTCTTATGATGAAACATTCAGGAGCTGCTTCAATAACAGTTGAGAAAGAAGCTCCCAGGCAATTTCTGAGCCCTTCCCTTGAGTACCTAGCAGCCAGGCAGGTTTAGTCTCTCAATTATTAGCTGAAAGCAGAATATACATTCCAACAGTCTGGTTTCAGATGCCACTGGAGAATATGCCTCAGATACATGCATGAGAGAGACAGATTCAGGCACATCAGATGCTCTGACTGCCTCTGACTGTTGTGAGCAATAACAGCAGAATGGGAGTTTACTAAAAATGGGAGCTCAAATTAGCTATTGGGTTTCTATGATTAGGTAGGCAATTTTCTAGAAGGAAGGAATGTGTAGTGGGACTTCAGGTGCTGCATTTCAGGAAAGGTGTCAATACAGCACTATTTGGAAAATTATTAGCTATGCTGGCATAGGCAGGAATGAGAAGAATTAATTGCAAAGTGGGTAAGGGCCTGGTGCAAAACAGCTGAGACAGGACCAGCAATTGCTTTTGGTGAGGTTGCTTAGTGCTCTATGGGTGATGAAGGGGATGGGATTTGCTCACTGACCTGCACATCCCATCTTCCCTGCAGGGCTGAGGAGCACCTCATGCCTCTTGTGGAAGCTGGAAATTGGAGGAAAAAGGGCATTGCAGCCATTTTACTGCAATGAGTCCTGCTAGGTCTCAGGAATTTCCCAAAGGGTTTGCACAGCTCTGGCATTTTAGCAGAAAGCTATTCTGAGTTGAAGGCTCTTTCCTCCATTGCCCGCTGGGTTCAGGGTCCTGTTCTCCAGCTTCAGTGACATTAGATTTGTCAATATTATATGTGTCTTCATTTGCTCTGGCCAGGGGGGATCATGAGCTACGATGAGACATGAGGTGCAGCACCCAGTGCTAGGCAGGCTCGGAGCACAACTGCCAAGAAAGCAATTAAAAATAACATTAGTGTGAATCGACAAATTTAGCATTGGGTTTCATCTCAGTGGGACTTCACGGTGTGTGGTCAAACCATAGGCTTGTTTCCATGACAGGTTTATCTATTTGACTAGTGGAACAGCAAAGATGTGTCTCTGGCTGCTTAAAAAGCACGTGGTTACTTTTCAAGGACTCTTTCAACAGGATTTCATACCACAGCTCCTATTAAATAAAGGGTTGGAAAGGCAGATGACAACCTTCCAGCATGATCCTAAGCATCTGCCTGAGTGGAAACACTGACCGGGAAGTGGCATCAATTTGTAACAGTGTGATGAGGAAAACGAAGTACCATTGCTGTTGCATGGAAACTAGTTATCTTTTACCTTATGGGGTGAAAATGGATTGGGTCTATGTCACTTTAATCAGGGTCATCATCCCACGGCAAAGGCCGTTCACCAGTTCAGATGATCAAGGATCAAACTGATTCTTGCTGGGAAAAAAAAGCATTGTGGGTATCAGCCCTGAGGCAGCACAGCACACATGGAACCATATTTTGGGAAAGGGCTGCTTCTTGGCAGTGCTTGATTCATGGAAGTCAATTTGATTCAGTAACTTGAAATTACTTTTGCAAGATTCATTCAGTTCCCAGATGAGCAATGCAGAAGTGGTTGTGATTTTAGATCCTACCAGCTATGGCAATTTACCTTGTCTGTGGTGAGTTTCTTTCCCTGCTCTGCTTTCAGAACACAACCCCCTGCATGGACTGTATCTAAAAGCTGCTTCCCAGCTTTCAGTACAGAGGGCTATGTTCTTCCTTCCATCCCTCCTCAGGTACAGCAGAGCGCAGGGTGCCAGCCAGCAAAACCATGGGCAATTTCTCCCAGCTCTATTTGCTCCCCTCCTTTTCCAGGTGTGAATACTTTGCCTTTTTTCTTTCCGTACACCTATACGTGTTGCACAGTACTTCATAATGTATATACTGGCTGTGGGTACATGAGGAGGCAGAAAAAGCACGTGAAAAGGGTCTTGACCTGTCCATGAATCCCAGCAGTGCCACTTAGAAGTCACGGCAATGCCCTTGCGTGTAGCAGGGAGGAAAACCAAGAGCTCCAGAATGCAGGTTGCCACAGTAACCCTTGCTTTACTGCCTTTGGCTTTTACACTGGGAAAAGCCTTTCAGTCTGTAAACACCAGCTCCATGGACATGCCTGACATTGATAATATTCTTGGGGGGGCTATTTATTGCCAAGAATCAACGAAAAGCCCCACACAACCATCTTCTTGCTTCTGAATCTTCCCACAACTCTCCTTGACACAGCCATAAAAACCCCTATAAAGGTAAGTCTAGGGGAGCATTTTGAATCCAGAGTATTTCTCCTTTCTTTTTCTGGCATGTGTGTTAGTGCATTGTAATGAATATGTGTTTTCTGAAGATGCAGTTGCTCTTTTTTTCCATTGCTGTCACTGTAGCTCTCTGTTTCCTACTCTTTCACTGAGATAAAAGGTTTTCCCTCCCAAAAAAAAGTAAAAAAATCTAAGTAATGGGAATGACAGAACTCGTATAATTGCTCTTCTTTTTGCCTGTTTCCAGGCTGATTGCCTGAATTAGGGCTGATCCAAATTCCCACAGGAATCTATGAGAGCCTTTTCACTGAAACAACAGTTTGGTTTTGTAGGAGCAGGCTCAAAACTACGTGAATGCAAGTAGCATTGCTCCAAGGCTTCAGTGGAATAAGGACAAGTTAACCCTGCTGAGGATGGGGCTTGGTAGTTTCACTGCTCAGAAACAGCCAGAAATGGTGACTGCTGCTGCATTTAGGCACAAATGTACAAAGACTTCTTTTTTTTCAGAGCTAATATATGTGTGTATATGTATAAATATATGTCCAATAATATGAATTTTAGACAGGCTGAGAAAGTTGGGGCTGTTCAGCCTGGAGAAGAGAAGCTGCGTGGAGACCTCAGAGCAGCTTCCAGTATCTGAAGGGGGCCTGCAAGGATGCTGGAGAGGGACTCTTCATCAGGGACTGTAGTAATAGGACAAGGGCTAATGGGTTCAAACTTAAACAGGGGAAGTTCAGGTTAGATGTAAGGAAGAAGTTCTTTACTGTGAGGGTGGTGAGGCACTGGAACAGGCTGCTCAAGGAAGTTGTGAATGCTCCATCCCTGGCGGTGTTCAAGGCCAGGTTGGACAGAGCCTTGGGTGACATGGTTTAGTGCAAGGTGTCCCTGCCCATGGCAGGGGGTTGGAACTAGATCATCTTAAGGTCCTTTCCAACCCAAACTATTCTATGATTCTATGATTCTATGAATTAGATCCCTATATGTAGAACATATGAATTATAAAGCCAAGATCTCTTCCATTTAGGAAAACTAAGGAGTATTTCCTTTTGAAGTGTTCTTTCTGTCGTTTCATAGCCCAGTTGCAGAAATACATCATTCAGAACTGTTTCATCACTACCTCTCTGCTATCCCATATATGAGCTCACCTAACAAATTCCGGAGGGCTGAGCAAGCACTTATTTTTCCCCCATGTATTCCTACCGATATATAACTCTCCTTTAGTCAGAGAACCTGCTCATTAACTGGGAACATTTTCCTCTTAAAATATATTGCAACAATATTTTTCTGCATATGGCACACAGGTTTGGATACACAGCCATTTATGTGCCTGATAATGATAGAGACTGTTGACTTGTGAATCCTGTTGGTGCAAGCAGGTCGTACCTAAATGGGTGGAATTACATGTGCCCAGGTCACAGGCTGTTTCATGTGTTTGTTTAGCAACTGTACAGAATTTTTGCAGATGATAAGCTAATTAAATTTAATAGGATGTCATATGTTGACTTTTGGACTAGACTAACATAACATTTTCAAATGAGGCCTCTCTGTCCCTGTGCAGGAAAATTCATTGCCCTGCAATTACCAAGCAATGGTGAAAACATGGTGAAATTAAAGAGTATTATAAACTGGTCTTTAGCAACTGAGTATTTCCCCATAGACCATCTGCTTTGCTTGCAGGCTCTGATGTAAGTGCCCATTTTGCCTGCTACACTTCTGTAACAGCACTTCAGCCCCAAATTTTTCTGAATTTCTCCATTTGGAAAATGTCCAAAGAAGGCCTTTGACAGTGTGATGGACATGTCTCATTAGAAAGCTTGAAATGAAGCTGACTCAGGGTCCAGCCAGCAATGTTGATGCCCCATTATATATTACACTGTTGTGCTTCCCTTCGGCAATGACAGCGTAACATGATGACA
This sequence comes from Strigops habroptila, assembly GCF_004027225.2. Taxonomy (NCBI): domain Eukaryota; kingdom Metazoa; phylum Chordata; class Aves; order Psittaciformes; family Psittacidae; genus Strigops; species Strigops habroptila. Next base: position 5,973,148 of record NC_044302.2, on the reverse strand, counting down.
ATTATTAACTGGTTAATCATGGGAGCATTTATCTGTACAAAAAGTCAGAAAACAGAATAGATCAAATTCCTAAATAGGGCACTGAAATGAAGAGAGAAAGATTAACATCTTGGGTCTCTAAAGTTGCATCCTGGGTGCATGTTATGTACTGATTTGGGAAGCACTGGAAAGTTCCCGCAGCAGCGTGTGCAATGGTCGGATGCAGAGTGGGAGGGAGGTCATGTACTTCTTGCAGAGTTAAGCTGCAGAAGTAGAATCTCAGCCACAAGCAAATGTTGGGTGCCCAAGCTCCTTTGGGAGGCTGCTGAGAAACAATGCCTACCTGTCCAAAGATTATCGGAGGGAGCCGAAGCCCTGTGCCCCACGGCAGGATGGACCCCAAGCATTGCAGGAAGCAGTGGCATTGTGTGATAACCCAGTCATGGTTTGACCTTTCAGGAAGGGTGAAAAAACCCACCATTTGCTGATATTCATGCTGAGGACCAATTACACAGTCACCTCCTGCTCACCAGGAGGGTGCCCATGGCAGGGGCAGCCCCACGGCTGCAGGCAGAACTACCCTGGGATGGGGATGGTGCCGCTGGCTCTGCCCCTAGTCCCAGGGAAGGAGAGTTGGTTTCAGATCCTGCTCCTGCTGAGCTGCATTTCATGTTTGAAACCACTTTACATATGATGCCGCTGGTGCTATCTTACCTCCCGCCTGGTAAGGAGCATTTTGGGCAGTGCTTGTGGGAGCTGAGGAGGGGGAAAATCAGTGGAAAAAAGAAATGCAAACTGCAGCTGTGTCTTGCAGATGTGCTCTGCGCCAAACGTTCAGCATGGACAGGGCTGGGGTCTGCTGACCCTTTGCATGAGCTCTCTTCCCTGCCCGGGATGGGAGCCCCCTCCATATCCAACCATACAAGTTGCAATCACAGTGCTGCCTTATCCACACATCCGAGTGCTGCATGAGTGTGGTAGAGTGAGTTTTGGGTCATTTTGCTTCCAGAATCAGTACCTGCACACCTCAGAACCCGAAGGAGACCACCGGTAACTGCTGATAACTTTGTCTTGAACCAGACCCTTCAGAAGGAAAAACCAGAGGAGTCTGTGGCCATGAGGATTGTGGACGTAGCAGGTGGGCAACAGGAAAAGTATGTGAACCCAGGTAGGACAGCATTTCTCTCACAAGGGACCTAATGGGGATGGGGCAAAGCTGGCCATAGAGCTGTTGAGAAAGCCTGAGTTACCCCAAATATTTGGTAGAGTTCATTGGCTGCTTTAGTGAACTGGCCAAGGTGGGCAAGCACATACAGATAGCTGTTAAACAGGCTGCTGGCTTTTCCTTCAGCCCCTTCTCCAGTTACCAGGACAACCATCTTTATCTCCTTGTCTTCTTCATCCTCCTCTTCAGTGCTCTCCATCACCCCTCCTCTCCAGATGCCAGCAAAGCCAAAACCATGGCTCAGAGCCTCCCCAACCACAGACCCAGACCTCGCAGACCCCAGTTACTGGCACGTCCAGAGAAACCAGCACAACTCTCTGCTTTCCAACTCACAGGACTTTCTCCTCAACATTGTCGTAGTTTGACAACACTGCTGGCACCTCCAGGAGAGGTGGCCCATGAGATGGAGGCAGTAACAGCACATTGAGGGTGTGATTATTGCTTGTGAAATGGAAGACAGCTTCTCCTTCCCAACACGCACCCCAGACCCTCACGGTGGGGTGGCAGAAGTGGCTAGAGTGTGTCCCCATGCGCTGTGACCATGCTTCAGTGATGATCCCACTCTGACATGTCTCATCACAACTGTCACGATTCATGGGAAAATAACAGCCAGATATATGGGCATATTTTTCAGCAAAGAAGTTAACTCATTTTTTTCTTTTCTTCAAACCCTCTATGAGGTGAAGGCATTCATGTAGAAAAGCCTATTGTTCTCCTTGTAGAGTCACAGAATTGTAGAAGCATAGAATGGTTTGTAATAGAATTTAAGTGAATTACGATCATTTAAATGTAAGAGATTTACACTGAAACCCTCAAGTCTGGAAGGCCCTACAGACCAATATGTTCTCTCAATCTGCATTAATACCCCTGGTGTTGGCTTGTGTGAAAAACCTTATATTGGCAGGATGAAGATAAGCAGAGGGATTATTTTTGACACTCACCAACCTCAGAAAGATGCATTAGATGATAGCCTGAACACTAAAATTGAGATTTGGTCTGTTCCTCACCAAAAAACCAAATGCCAAGCAATGTCCAGCACAGCTACTCCTTTCTCATGGGTGAAAGTTGCTGCTGTAGTTGCAGGCTCATCCTTTGGCTGGTGGACTCCACCAAGCTGCACGTGATGGGTGCTGCAGATACAAATCCAGGAAGATATGTAGCCACAGATATATGATATCTAGAATTACATAAGGCAATGAATCTAAAACATGAGGGAGTTCTGCCGTTTTGAATATGTTTATAGATCATGAATATCTTTTACCAGTCTTGTATTAGCACAGCCTACACCTATTAAATTCCCTTTGGAAATGAAAGGCTAAAGCTAGTCACTTGGCTCAGGGTGTGCGGTGTTTCCTTTTCCAGCAACTCATTGCTCAGCAGGATAGGGGAATCTGACCTTGTGTAAGAATTGAAGATTTCACACTAATTCTATTTAAAACACCTCTATTGTTGTATTACTTTACAAGTCTTTCTTCTCTCTAGTTATGTAGAATACCATGTAGTTTGTATAGTAAGCATCCAGTCAATATAATTAATAATATAGTATAACATAGTATAGTACAACATGATATGATATGATAGGATATATAGTATGCTATGCTATGCTATAATAATATATCAATATATCAATATAATAATGACATAATGATATAATGATATAATAACATATTACATAATGTAACATAATATAATTATATCCTTGGCTTGTTTTACAGCCCGTCACAGAGGTCATTGCAGAGGGGACCCTATGCTTTTATTTCCCCAGGCAAATACTGCAGCATACAATATTCCATTAAAACAGGGAGAGAGGGGTATTTGACACAGCCTTTCAGGAGAGTTAGGATGAGAGAAGAATTTCAGTAATAAATTAAATGCTGTCCACAGTTTAAATTCATAAATAAGTAAGAGTGAGTGCCATTACATTGAGGGTCTCCTGGAAAAAGCTCAGTGAGCTTCAGCTCCTGCCAAGGTTGGGAAACTGCAGTACAGTGTCCGGGTGGACAGCCGTAGCCTTCCAAGGACATTCCCATTTGTACCTTCACCCCGCAGTCATAGCCTCCAAAACCCAGCCGGGCCAAGCTGGACTTTGCCCTTTGCTGCTTTTGGGGACAGGTACAGGATGTCATGGCCACCTCACCCAGCAGTTGTGAGTGCAGTTTATTGTCCCACCAAGTCAGAGATTAGCCCCAGTGGTCTGGCACAGAGCTGAAATGCAATCAGACCCCAGCAAGGCTCTTGGACCAAGATCAGCCTTTTCTTACGTTTAGTGCTCACTGACTGAACTTTTACTCCTGATGGCCTTCGACACAACTGGGCAGGATGAGAGCTTGTGGGTTTAATGGTTTAAGGAGCAAAATATGCAGGATGGGAAGAAAAAAGAGGGTGATGAAGGAATGACATCATAGGGTGGTGAGTTGGGATGAGAACTTGAAAGACAGAGGACAACAGCGCTCAGTATTAGAGCTATGTTTTAGGGAAAGGAGTTGAGAAAAGCTGAGTATCAAAGTACCAGGAGAAGTGTTTTTCTCCTACTTGGTTAGAAAACACTTGTGGTTTAATGGGATCCCAAAACTAGCTGGAACAGATCCCCAATCACTTCACATGTTTGTCCAAGGAAGAACAGTAAGTGTCCACTTCTGGCACCATTTGTGGTCCCAAATGACTCTGGGCAAGGAGCACGGCTGGGTCTGCTCTCACATCACACAGCAATGTGTCCATGGGCTTCTTTTCAGTATGCCTTCTTTTCAGTCCCGGTTCCCATCAGGACTGTGGCTCTGCCAGCTTTTGGCTTCTCTTTCTTGAAATGAAGGGCTCTTATCCTGTGGGAAGAGAAGGGATTATTCCATACACAGGAATACCCACTCCAGAATATGAACTTTGTACCAAATTGTATTTGCTCAGAGGAGGCCAATGAGGGCAAGTAATCCATTCCCTTTAGTGCCCTCTGCTTGGGCATTGGTTCACACTTGTGGGGTCAAATACTGGCCACTGATGGGATGATAAAGAGCCAAATTTTGATATGGGAGTGGAGCTGTGTAATGGGTTACCACAGACATCTCTGTTTGGTCCGATTTATTATCTCTGCTACTTATTCCAATAAATCAATGTTTGAATGAAACTTGCCATTGACACTGTGAAGAACTGGAATTACCATTAGAAGGTTAACAGGAAAGAAACTAGCTGTATGTATGAGAAAATTAATAAGACTTAGCTTGGCAAAATACAAGTGAAATTGGTAGATAAAAAAGCTGTATGAAACACACCAAAAGGATGGAGCCCCCCATGTGTTAGCACTCCATAGTCATCACTTTGTCAGTAGCATTTTCACCACCACAATATGCTCAGGAGTTTCCTGTGGGCAAAGAGCAAAGAAAACACACTGCTGTCCCAGTGCTTTCTTTCACATGTAATTCACATATAGTGAATTATATGTAAAATTCACTATACTAAAAGAACACATGTAAATCATAAAGAGCAAATTAAGCAAAGGCAGCACTGAAGTTCTTGTTGTGCTGGTTGGGGCAAGGGGGCTGCACACGCAAATTGCTGTACTGAAATCTTGCTGCTTTTTAGAAACAGTGCAAAAACCTCCTCCAATTGAATGAGTGCAAGATTTCTTCCCCACGTTTCCAAACAAATAGTAACCTAATACCTGGGGAGAAAAATATATATATATATTACTCGAGTTCATTCAGCTAGCTACTGATACAAAGAAATACCCTCTTCCTCACAGCCCAAGCTAGCCCCTGCAGAAAGCATGAAACGAGTGACAATGTGAAGCAGCGTCTGCTCTAATAACAACCAGGTTTTGCATGTGTGGAGCCAGCGCTGTTGGTTTTGCTTGCTCATTACAGCTCTCATGCTCCACCCTTCTGTTTTTCTTCTTTTTTTTTTCCCCCCCCCAGCTTTTGCAATCTGACAGCGGCGGGTGAAAGCGAGTGGAAGGAAAAGACATTCCCCTGAAGAGGAGTTGGAGAAGAGCCCTCAAGCCCTGTCTGCACTAGGTAAAGGACAGCCACGCCACTTTAGCCTAAATCCATATCCCCCAAGCCCTGGAGGTACACTGGTGGTTGAACTGATTTTCCAGGTAAGCCTGCTTTTTTAAACCCTGCGTCTTGGTAGCCGAGCGCTCCCTAACCAGGAAGTTAAATCTCTTTGAAGACAAAGCACATCAGAAAATGGTGTAACAGCAGCGCGGGGAATGCTCAGCTGCTTGGTGTAATAGATACGCTGGTTTATTTACTCAGTTATCAGCCTCAAGCAGATTAGGCATGTGTGCCATCTGACTTATTTCAGATACCATGGTTGAAAGGACCTTATAAACACCCACAAGAGATGGACAGACAGATAAAAACCCCACACCGACATTCTCCCTGTAAGGAAAAGTTGCTATATGTGTTTTGCCTGATATGGCAAAGTGAAAAGATGGAAGAAAGAAAGGGAAAAACAGGTCATTGCTGGGGATGATGGTTTAAGGTTCACATGGCAAGAACTAAGTTTCTGCCAAGTTTTCAAAAATGAATAGAGTTGTAGTTCTGGGGCTTTAGGAGAAAGCTTGGGAATGAGCCAAAAGTTGAACAAATACAATACCCTGAATAATCATCTGATAGTGGATCATTTAGGCCTGCTTGCTGGATGTCAGATACATGGAGGTGGCCGTAATGCCATAGTTACAGATTTCTGGGGCACTTCTATCCAAAGGGCTTGAGTCATAGAATCCTGGAATGGTTTAGGTTGGAAGGGCCCTCAAAGCTCAACCAGTTCCAACACCCTGCCATGGGCAGGGACACCTCCCGCTACAGCAGGTTGCTCCAAGCCCCTGTGTCCAGCCTGGGCTTGAACACTGCCAGGGATGGGGCAGCCACGGCTTCTCTGGACAACAAAGGACATGTGGGTCCCATAGCCAACCCAGGGCACCCTCTGCTTCTGCCAGGATATTACACCAAATGGAAATCTTTTGTTTTCACTGCTTTCTTTATATATTGAAAGAATCTTTCCAAAATTCCCATACAATTTGGGGTCTGTAATTTTTCATCAGATTAAGAATTTAATCTTGTTGGAACAGGTGGGCTTTTTCTTATGATTTTACCATAAGAATCATATACAGGAACTTGAGAACATTTTGGGACCTCTCGGGTCACTAATCTGAACACCATCGCTCCACATTCAGAGGCGACTGAAGTTTAGCAGTGCCTGGGGAGGAATACCAAAAGTACTTGGCTACATCAATATCCCTTTCCTGTTTCCTTACCATCAAGGGCTGGAAGGGCTCAGGCTGCTTTCCACCCCCTGTGCTCATGACACACAGCCTCCTGCTGAACCCTTCTGCTGTGCTGGGGAGGGCAATGCCTGGTCCATTACCCATGGGCAGCCACCCCTGCTGTGGAGACTATGAGTTGAAAGAGCAAATGCATCCCCAAAAAATTATGTTAGAAAATGTGAGGCCCCCTGAAACTTGTAGTTTTGGCCCTAACCTTGGTTTCCTCCTGTTGCTGGCATAGGGCTTTGATTAGCAGAGCTGGGGAGCTAAGCCGTGCTGCTGGGAGGCAGCTCACAGCAGATGAAGCAGAAAACCCCCCTCTGTGCTCTGTTTCTGCCCTAAAACTATCCACCCCCCCCCTTCCCCCCGCCTCTGTGCTCCAGGTCACATCTGCTACCACCAGCATGGAGAGCAGGAGCAGGCGAGACCAGCTTGTGCCAGGCTGCCTAAATAATGAAGGAAATACCACTTCAGGGCAGATTTATTTCAGATCTGGCTGCAGAGGAGGCTCTGGATTGCTCCACAGGAGTGGGAGGGTTTGTTTTCTGCTTCTGCTTTGCTGAGTCAAACCGAGAGTAAGGCAGTTCAGATCTGGAGAGTCTCGGTTCCTGCAGTTTCTAGTGGGGAAACAGTGCTGCTACTGTTTTTATTCCTTCCTACAGAGATTTGTAGCTTTGCTGGCCAGGAACTGTACTGAAATGTGCTTAGCACAGCTGGAGCCTTTCGTCACAGCTGTAAGAGAAACAATTAAAAATAACATTTGTGCTCATCAGCAGTGTCCCATTAGCTTCCTTCAGTGCTAACACTCACCTCAGCTGCCTTTGATGGGGCCATTAGTCAAATCCCACTCCTCTTCTGAGCAGGACCCCCATAATGATGAGTGCCCCTTCATAAGGGATGGGGAAGATCCTTCCATCACTTCTGACACAAACTATTATTTTTTTTCCACCCTTCTCTCAGTGGCAGCATGGACATCAAGGAATATTTCACCAGGATTTCTTACCAGGGCTCCTATGATAAGCCAGACCTGGCTACTTTGACCGATGTATTCCAGCACCACATCCGAGCGGTCCCTTTTGAAAACCTCAGCATCCACTGTGGGGAAAGCATTGAGCTGGACCTGGAAGCTACTTACAACAAGATAGTGAGGAAAAACCGTGGGGGCTGGTGCATGGAAAACAACCACCTTTTATCTTGGGTCCTGAAAACCCTCGGCTATGATGTCACCCTTCTGGGATCAAAAGTTTATGTCCCGGAGTACGACGCATATGCAGATGAAATAGATCATCTGCTGCTAAAAGTGGCGCTTGATGACAAATCTTTCATTGTGGATGGTGGGTTTGGGATGGCTTACCAGGTGTGGCAGCCAATGGAACTGATTTCAGGGACAGACCAGCCGCAGACTCCTGGCGTCTTCCGCTTCCAGGAGGAGAGTGGGGTCTGGTACCTTGAGAAGGTGAAGAGGAAGCAGTGGGTTCCCAACCAAAGCGTCTCCACTTCCCATAATGTAGAAAAAGAAGTTTGCCGCCGGGTTTATCTCTTCACACTTCAGCCACGAGACATCGAAGAGTTCCGAGCCCGCAATGCCCACCTGCAGACAGCGCCTGACTCGCTGTTCGTGACAAAGTCTATCTGTAGCCTGCAGACTGCCGACGGCATCAGGGCTCTGGTGGGGTGGAAATACACTGAGATAAAGTACAATTATAGGGATAATATGGATCTGGTGGAAATTAGAATCCTCGCAGATGAAGAAATGGAGAAAACACTGAAAGAGAAATTCAATATAACACTAGACAAGAAATTTGTACCCATCAATACAAGCAGGTTGTCTCTGTTTTAACTCACTGCCTAAATTATAATTCAGTCCAGTGGCATTACATGCAATCCTTCCCCCTGTTTCTGAGAAGCATTTAAAGGTTAAGCTTTCTCTTTCCATCTACACCAGCGTAAGGCAGAACATGTTAGCATGAATCTGGAAAATAAATTGATTTTTACAACTGCTCCTGCCTCTCTTTTTTGGTTTGGGTACAAATAATTTCTTCCTAGCTCAATCAAATCACTCCCCTTCTGTTTGTGCTTATCTGGAAGCGGACTCTGCTCATTCCCTATTCCTTTCATCTCTTAAAAGCTTTTCTAAATATATGCAGAGTAGCAGGGCAGAGCAATGGAGCTGTATGTCTCTTTATTACTTTGTGCTGCCACCTGGGGAAAATCATATGCACCTCTTTAAACGAATACCATATAATTTTTTGAATTTAACAGCCAGGAAAACAAAGACATCCAGTGCCAAGTTTGCTACAATTAAGCCATAAGCATGTCCTTTTTGCTCTTGCATTCACAACACCCTCTCAAACACCAGTTGGACGGTCCCATGCCTGTGCCGCACTATGCGAATACATACAAACAGGCTGTTTATGTCCTAAAACTGATGAGAAACATGAACAGACAATTGTCTGGTTTCAGACTTTACATGACTCCTGTTCCCCCAGTGATATAACCAAAAAGCAGTATTTCTTTGAACTGAAAGCATTTCCCATGTATTTTGTTTGCTATCATCTAGCAGCAGCCTGCTGGGAATAGATGTTCCTGTCGTAAGACTCCACTCTGAGTGTTATTGCACATTAATTGTCATGGCTCAACTCTTTTTTCTGAATTATTTTTCTTGAATTATTTTCCTGAAATAATTCATGTGTTCTACTGAGGATGTGTTTGCAGTGATACTAATTATATTGGTAGAAGGAAAAATGATGAATCCTAATCAGATACCCAACGGCTAAGATTTTTAGTATCAGAAATTGCTCAAATGTGATCACTTTGACCTTTGAGAAGATGCTTGAAGTTCCTTTTAGTACAAATTGTGGAAGCATTACAACTATGCACTTTTGATTAAGTAAATTATATAAGTGAATTACAATTAAATAAAAAAGTGAAGAATTATGAAGTAGAACTATTCAGCTGTTTTTTTCCCCAAAATACATGTATCCTCCAGAGCAAAAAATGTCATTAATTGCCACAGTTGTCCTGATTATTTGTATGTGCTAATAATTTGCAGCTAGAACTTTTAAAAATACAGTAACTCACTGATCCTTTTTATTTCTTATCCAATATGTGCAGCTTTCTATAACCAGCAATTTATAGTTAATAAAAGCTGATGCTATTCTGCATGTCCAAATCTATTTCATAGAGACATGGTGAGTTCTCAAATTCTTGTCTTCCCAGAGCCAAACACATCCATATGTGCTTGGCTGCATGTGTGCAATAGTCCCTTACAGCACATGAGGCTCCCCTACCCTATAGGGAAATGAAATCTTAACTACTGACCCTGTAGTAGACTGCAGAAGAAAAAGGGGCTTCTTATAATGTGGGCCAGCATCTTGCAACAGATACTCAGAGGAAACATCCCAGGATCTGGCTTGTTTGCAGCCTGTATCCTTCTTTGGTCCCCACATTAGTGAAAGAGTTAAAGGAGTTAAACTCGGTGGGTTTATCCTTGCGTCAGCCTGGGGAAGAGCAACAGAACGGTAGTAAAAGCCCAGCAGGGTCACACAGAGGTGTTGGGCAGGAGAAGATCCATGCAGAGCCAAGAATCTCCATTGTTTGTGGGAACAGACAAGGGAAACACCTAGAAAGGGCTGCACCCATTCTTCCTGTGCCTGGGTTTCTCATGCTTTGGGCTTTTTCATGGGTTTGGAGGCAGGGGTATACAATCATAGAATTGTTTAGATTGGAAAAGACCTTTAGTAGGATGTTATGTCCATTGCCCCAGATATTCAGTATGTAAAGGGCAAACAATAATGGGAAAACCCACTTTCCTTTCATCCAGCTTATCTGGAGCCTCTGTGCCTGCTCTGGTGCTCTGCCTGCTGCAGGCTTCATGGTGCAGCTCAATGCCTCTGGCCCTCCTGCTCAGCACACCCACAGAAACAGATTTTATTGCTGAGTAATTGAATGAAGCTCTCTATTGGACATTAAAAAAAGACGCTCTTCATCTCAGAGTGCAGTGGTTTGCTTTTTCGCTATCACTAACTTTGGAGGCAAACCCTTAAAGGCATAGGAGGCTCAGGGAGCTCAGGGCTCACCAGGAGCAGCATCCTCCCTGTCAAAGGATGGGGCTTCTCTTTGAACCCAAGGGGACTTAGCTAAATGAGTTGGCAAATCTGTCCTTGTTGCTTTGGGGGTCTGGTATCAGCCACGAAGAATAGCTCAGTCCAGTGTGATTAATTCAACAGTTGCCATCTCCCACCAGTAAATCGGTGACATCTTGGCTTGCATTACTATCTTCCTATCTAAGTCACTTCCTATAGGGCTCCAGGCCACATGAGTGTCAACAATGTAAAATCTGCATCAAAATTTGCACTATTGTTTTGCTGCTTCAGCATAGGTGCCATCATTGAGGTGCCCCAGAGACTGAAGCACCTGGTTGACCTGTGGGGTTGCGGATGGGGTTGTAATCACTTACAGAAGTTGCTGCTGAAACCCATACTGTATTTCTCCTTTGCACTCCTGAAGGGCTTCAGTTCTTAATCAGTAACGTGGGAGGTTAAAATTTACTCAATACTGTAAGCAATTTGGAGACTGGATCATTTTCAGGCTCTCTGTGCAGCACCTAACACAATGAATTGCATGACAGGGCTTTCTATGCATATGCCAATACAAATAAATCAGTTAAACCATCAGAATATAAACTATTACCAAAGAAGAAACTTTCCCCCCTCTTTTCCTGCCCTGCTAGAGGGTACGGCTGTCCTTGCCAGGCAGTAAAAGCAGCCTGGACCTTTAAGAGCAGCAGTTCCAGGAACAACTCTTCCTGGGAACTTCGGAGCAAACCAGGGCAGCAAGGCTGAGCTCGCTGGCTGAGAGGTAAGTGCTCGGGTGTCTGATCTTTAACTTCATCCTCCAGCTGCGGGCCAGCCTGTTTGGAAAAGCCCACCCCTGTGGGTCTGCATACCCACAGAGGCATAGCACAGCTCAGCACAGGAGACATATCAGCAGAGTATAAATTACAGCAACCCAAGGGCTGACAGCTTGTGTTGCCTTGCAAGGATGTTGTCTAAGTACAAAGATAAATTGCTGGAGACTTAAACTAACCCCTTTATGCTGAGCCAGAGTGTATGAAAAAGCCAGCCGCTGACTTGCAGTGTAGCTTAAAATCAAATGAATGGTATAGGCATATGCAAGAGGATGCAACCTTGGAAGCCTCTCATGAATTCTAGCAGGCAACTATTCCTAATATTCAGCCTAATTCTGAAAGGAAACAGTGGTCCCAAGGGATGCGTGCAGACAGGCAGAGCCCACGGCTGAATCTCGCTACCTGCCAACCTGCAGGAATGCTGAATGAAGCTCTGCTGTTGCAGGAGCAAAAGTAAACAAGCCTGAGATCCGGACTGAGGCTTAAGATATTTGGCGACTTGGTTTTGGAATACAAACCGTCCCGAGTGAGAGCTTGCTTGCTGCTGCAGCCCCATCACTACTGCGATGGGAATGGTTGTGCAGAGAGGAAAAGCTGCCTGTGGCAAGGCAAGGGAGTAAACACTGATTTACGTGAATGCTCCTTAACACCAACAGTTTTGTACAGCAGCTTTATTATACTTCAACCACTCTAAGTATTCGTTGAGATCAGAACCCATTTTGTCAGCCACCACGAGGCTGTCTCTACTATATTTTAAACAGATGAGGCCGGAGAAGGGGCAGATGGGGAAACTGAGGCATGGGATGAGCATTTCCCAAAGTGTGTTTTCCCGAAGCCTCATTGCCAGCACCCTGTGGAAGCTCTTGATGGGGAGGTTGTGATGGCTGGAAGAGGGGAGCTGGTTATACACTGCCGGGGCGATGGGGACGCCCAGCCCCAGGAGACAGGTTGCAGGGAGGGTATCAGTCTTCTGCTGCTGACCCAGAGCAGGGGCAGTGTATCAGACCCACCAAGCTAATGGACTCACTTGAGCCCCTCCTGGTCAGAGGTTCAGCTTGACACTATCTCAGGGAACAGATGTTTCTATCTGGCTACACAAAATGGCTAGAAGTGGGAATAGACAGAAAAATGAGGACCACATGATGAGCTTGCTAGTGTACATGTGTGCTGTCTGTTGGGAAGGGAATGGCTTTCTACAACCAGTGTTTCCAAGGAGATGGGTGCTATTGTCCTAAAAAAAGTATTGAAAAAAAATATAAAATGCAATATCAAAGACACATTGCTGTTTTTTGTGTAAGTTCTTTGGGTTCTTTTGAAGCGATAATGTTTATTTCTTACTCCCTTATTGGGATAGTCCTCTATTCTGTTACATTTTCCTGTGGTTTTGCATCCACCAGTCTGAGTTCTGTACCGGTGCAGATCTGGAGCAATACAACTAAGTCAAGTGAGTTGTGCTGATAGCACCAAAATTGGGGTAAAAGTCTAGAGGTTAGGTCATTTGGGGTATTTTTTCCATGGGTTGGGGGTATTTCCACCTATGTATTTGAGGTAGGATTTTTTAAAGCTCCAAGTACTTGGACATCAGGTTGAACTGCTGGTCACTCCTAGGGGAGCAGTTGGACCAAAGCTGAGAATAGTTGCTGGAAAGTAATCTCTCCCATCTTATCTACATCAAATGATTTTTGGAAAATCCAGGGAATGGGCAACCGATTTCAAGGAGCCAGAAACCATAGAATCACAGAATGGTTTGGGTTGGAAAAGACCTTAAAATCATTTAGTTCCAACCCCCCCTGCCATGGGCAGGGACACCTCACACTAGACCATGTAGCCCAAGGCTCTGCCCAACCTGGCCTTGAACACTGCCAGGGATGGAGCATTCACCACTTCTTTGGGCACCCTGTGCCAGTGCCTCACCACCCTCACAATAAAGAACTTCTTCCTTATATCCAACCTAAATCTCCCCTGTCTAAGTTTGAACCCATCACCCCTTGTCCTATCGCTACAGTTCCTGATGGAGAGGCCCTCTCCGGCATCCTTGTAGGTCCTTGTAGGAAGGCTGCTATGAGGTCTCAGACCTTCTGGAAATTAATACAGTCGTTAGCAAATCATGAATCATTCTGGAAAACAAATATTCTTGCATGGAAAAAAAAGCCAAATTAAATCTGAATTAAAGACAAAAGAAATCCTTGCAGATACCGGGTGAGTCAGAGGATTAGGAGTGTTACAGGGAACCTTTTGCATCTTGGCCATGCAGCCAGTACCAATGACAATCTCTTTTGGTTAATGAAAGAAAAGGGGATCAGAGACATGAAGACACAAAATACATCTAATAAACTGAGCTGAAACAAAGAGGTTTGGTTTGTAAAACATGGTAAAAGAAACCAAAAGCCAATGAATATACCTTGAATGTATTCTTAGTAATTATCAATTCATCTGACCCCTAGGTTAAGAAAATCAACAGTTCCTTCCTTTCAACAGCCAGGGACAAAGCTTTGTCTGAACTCCACAGGGTTACTAAAGAGATTAAGAAAACAACAATCTACTTCACATAGCAGCCTGTCTAAAATGGTGACACACTGAGATGTTAATCCCAGCTAGCTGAAGCCATGAATGTAAAACTTCCCAATTAAATTACCTGTGGGATAAACAAAGAATTGTTTACTTATTACAGTAAAAGAAACAGCAAGAAATTGCTGTGACTTTCAAGCTGCTATAGTTAAGCAGCTTTTCTGCAAAGCTGTTTTTTATCAGTTTTATAAGTTTTTTGTCACATGGGACCCCCATTCAGGGCCAGAGATTTTATTGTGCCATGTGCCATGTCTTCCCATAGGAAAGACATCCACCTGTGTTGAAGACAACATCTGAGAGAGAGAAAGCATTATGGTCACCTGCTCCTAGCTTCATCTCTTTTTTAATACAGATGACACAGGCAGGTCTAGCCTGCATTCATCTATCAAGGGCACAGGTTTCTTTCAAATCCTCAGTGAAACAGCCTGGGTTGCATTTGCAGGCTGGTTAACCTATGCTACGGTAATAGGAGCAAACCCCTTGACAGCTGCACTACAGTAATTGCCTATTTTTCTACTCACACAGGCAAAATGAACATTCAAGACTATTTTGCAAGGATTTCTTACAATGAGTCCCATAAGGATGCAGACTTGCAAACCTTAACAGCCATCTTCCAGCATCACATCCGGGCAATTCCTTTTGAAAACCTCAGCATGCATTGTGGGGAGACCATTGAACTGGATTTACAAGATACTTACAATAAGATTGTGAGAAAGAAACGTGGTGGATGGTGCCTGGAAACCAACCACCTTTTATTTTGGGCCTTGAAAGAATTAGGGTTTGATGTCTGTATTCTTGGAGGAAATAGTTATGAACCAGCAGAGAGAGCGTATGTTGCTGAGATGAATCATATCCTACTGAAGGTGGCGATCAAGCGAAATTCCTACATAGTAGATGCTGGATTTGGAGGTGCCTACCAGTCGTGGCAGCCATTGATGTTGATTTCTGGGAAAGATCAGCCCCAGACCCCCGGCATCTTCCGCTTCATGGAAGACAATGGCATGTGGTACTTTGAGAAGGTCAAAAGGAAGCATTATATTCCTGAGCAAAGTGAGCCTGCCACCAGTGCTCCAGAAACAGGAAATATCAGAAAAATATATACATTCACTCTTGAGCCACGACATATAAACGACTTTCAGGAGCTAAACACAAACCTACAAGTGTCTCCAGATAACATATTTCAGAAGAAGTCAATCTGCAGTCTCCAGACCCCTGAAGGGATTTATGCCTTAGTTGGATGGACCTTCACTGAGGTGAAGTATAACTACATGGAGGATATGGACCTGATGCAGATCACAACTCTTACAGATGAAGAGCTTGAGAAGACACTGAAAGACAAATTCGGTATAGTGCTGGAGAACAAACTCGCACCAGTAAATGTTCGTGGCTTGCCACCTAATTTAGTGGATACGATCTAATCCTAACACTGTGCTAGATCGATCTTTAAATAGCCAATATAAAAAGTTCCAACGTTAACGTTAACGGTATTTAATCTGATTCTAAAGTTGAGCTAGTAAGGTGGACACAAAGCTTGGTAAATTCAAGTACATTGCTAATTAACTGCATATACCAATTGCGTGTTTTTTCTTAAGCTACTCCTTTAGAAACTGAGATATCTTGTTACCTCTAATTTGCTCACATGGAAATAGCCTTTTGACTCCATAACATTTTGTTCCACCTCTCTGGATCTCATTTTATTTCAGATATATTATGTGGCAAAGAAAACCAAAAAGTGATACAGAAGGAGCAGCTGTGTTACCATTTTACACAAAAGACCTCTAATCTTTTTTTGGTATTATTTCCAACCTTCTTCTCAGCAGAGTTTTACGAATTATTCACTTCCTTTAACAGGCTGAAATTGAAAGTTGAGCTGAATTTGGCTTTCAGAGACTTCATAAAAAAAAAAGAAGGGTTAATACCTTCTCAAAACAAGCCACCATTAGGTGCTGATTAGCTTATGATGAAATAAATTTAAAGACTTGAGTCCTATTCCCTTACCAGAAATTGACTTAAAGTGAGCTATTTATGCAAGAGCACTTAAAAAACCCCAAAAGCTCTCTAATTTCTCTGATTCTGATTTTTCTGTGTCTCTGAAACAAAATCAATAGAAGATGAGATGATTCAAGAGTTCTTAAAAATCAGGCTTTTGGTAGCCAAAATGGAAACAATCAAAGTTAGATCAACCTTTGTAAACCGTAATCTAAACTTCTGGGGCCTAACCTTCCTGCGATGTCAAGCAGAGATGACAGCATTACAGATAAAACTCTTCATACTTATTATAAACAGTATTCTGCACAAAAGCTACCTAAATCAAGTAATACTGCAGATGAAAAAGAAAACAATGGAAAGTCAGGACATGCCACAGGTGTGGTTTCACAGCATGTTATATATGACACAAAAGCCTTTTACCTTTACGATACTTGTGGCAAGTACTGTACGGGATGTATCATGGAAAAGGGTGACAGAAGAGCATCAGTCCTCGGCCAAGGAAAAGACTGACACTGTATTAGACAACCACACAGACTCATGGGGCACTTGATGTGCCTAAAACTCACGTGCTTTCCCAGATGCAGTCTGTTGTGCTCTTTGACTTTCTAAAAGGGACCTCTGACTTCCCACCTCCATCAGATGAAGAGCAGACATGCTTGACAGGGAGAGGATAAAACAAACAGCTCTGCAGCACTTTGAAGATGCAGAAGGCCAAGTTTTATAGAGGAAAGGCATTACTTTGTGCAAATAAGTATTTGTCATGGTATTTGTTAGTGTGTGTGGCACCTCCAAAATAACTCCCTGCTGCAGTTGAAGCTTTGAACATATCACAAAAATTCCTTTGTGGGCAAAGAAGGGTCATTTTGTGTATCTGTGGAGCATGGGAACATGCAGGCTGCAACACTATGGCAGTGGAGTGCACCTCCAAGGAAGCAGAGGACTATCCACCACCACAATGTGCTGGCTTGCGAAATAACAATAATTTCATTTTAAAAAGTTACAGAGTCATTTGCAACTATCTACTGCAGTTATTTTACATGGAAAACAAGTTCATTCTGGTCTTGACTGCGGAAAACATAAACATCTATTAATAGAAAAGAAACAAAGTTTAATTTGCTCATGGATCAGTGAAGTCCAAAAATGTGCCTTAATGTTGGATGGACTCTGCCCTTTCTCAGCGTTTAAGATTCAGGAGTGAGGGCCAGCAGAGCTTAGAAGAAGACAACCCTCACAATTTGTACCCACTCCTGGCTTTACTGACTGCTGCCCCAGCAACAAACAACCCAGAAGCTGAATACCTTGATAAATAAATAAGGCTCTCTTAAGAGGTAAGTTTATTTTCTTAAAGAAACCTCCAGTGAAAAGAAAACCTAGTTTCTTTATGATGGTAAAGGTTGTGGGCAATAAGTTAAGTAGTATTCTCTATAGAAAAATTATATTAAAAAAACGTGTGGATATAGAGCTAAAATATCACCTGCTAAACATGGGCTCTTAAAGAGGGTAAAACACTGATAATGCTATTTCAATTCTTTTGTTTCTTGCTCTTCAGGAGGAGGTTCACTTGACTATGACAGAGATTCTTTTGTTTAGATACAATAGTAGACACAAATTTGGAACTAGAACCTTTTGTTGGAAGTTATTATTTTATATTTTTATCTTTTAAAATATTTCAATGCAAAGGAAGCAAAACAGCAATCTAATAATAGATTCTGCTTTATGGGAATAAAACCATAGTCCTTTAAAAACAACTTAAAAAAAAAGAAATTACAAACTGGTTGGTGTACCCCAGAAAATCCATGTGCTGATGTATTAGGATAAAGGTAGACAGATAATGTATTTTAATAGTGGAATTGCTGATGGCGTGCATAGTACTGGTAAGGAATATTTTTGTAAGAGTACTTTCATTTGCACATTTGAAATAGTTCTTTAAAGTTCTTCTGCTGATGTTTTTCTCTGCATAAATCACAGCCACATTTGTGGGATTACCTTTTCAGTATCTAGTTTTTCATCTGCTCAAAATTCAAAAGAATAGTAGCTTTCATCTCCTACAGTGAAGATCTAATGCTGATCAATCATATTATGGAGCTGCAGAGAGAAATTATAAATAAGATAAACTTGAAAACCAGCTTTATGTTGGTGTGATTTATTCAGCATTCACAATTTGAGCGGGTAGAATTGGATAGACTTGGATTCTGCAAATCAAAAGAAAAAAGTGCCGTGAGTCTTACATTATACTTAACAAATATTACATTGAGAACATCCTCCAACAATACACTTAAGTATCACTGGAAGCTCAATTTCTCTCTGTAGAAAGGTTTTTGATGGGGCTCTCCATTACCTTTGGACAGCTGCTTCTATACCATACATATGCACACCATGAATCTGTCATTGAAAATCATCTTGAGAAATTCGAGCTTGCAGTAAACATTCAGCAGCTCACCATTGAATTTATTTGAATACTACAGTCTTCCTGAGTTGCTAATATTAAGTGTCTAAATCTCAGCTTACTGTATGCACAAAAGATTTCCAAGTATCTTTGTGGGTTGTCAAGAAGCTAAGTATTTGCTATAACTCTAGACTGCTGAACCACTTAGTGCTGTCTTTGCGAAGGTTCAAGCCTTCAAAACTTTTTATGCCCAGCTCCACATCCAAGCAGACAACCCACAGTGTGTTCTACAAACAGTATTAAGATACCTACGAAGCATCCAGCTCGTAACTGTGGCCAGCAGACCGTGATGGGCCATTGCGAAAGCCAGATGACTGTGACTTGCTATGGTATTAGAAGGCAGAAAGCAAGTTCAGTAGTTCTTCATCCAGCAATCTTGCTCATGAGGAGTCCTACCAAGACAGGGCACTGCTGGAGGCAGGACAGACAGGGATGCACTGTATGAGGCTTCGGCAATTCTCAGTTACGCCTCCTCCTCAAGGAGTTTTGAGAAAGGCCAGGGCTACAGAGATGTAAAGCAGCTCCTGTCCGTTTTCAGGACACCCTGAGAAACACAGGGCACAGTGGAGAATAGAGATGTGCTCTTTGTCTTTTAGGTCACTCGCCTCCATTCAGATTCATTATTCCAACACCAAAATGAGTTTGTGCAACACTCAGAGCAGACAAGAGACTCAGTGGTCTGCGACTTTTGCAAAGGTCAGAGGTTTTCTTCAGTTATAATTATCTGAATAAAACTTGACACTTTACAAAATGTGCAGGGAGTACCATTCTCACTTTTTATAAGTGGAGAAAGACTGACATGTACTGAACGAGCAATTCATTCACCATCAGTGAATCAGTGGCAGACTCATGAAAAGAACATGTGAATCCTGGCTCAAATTATCCTCCCTCCGACTGGCAGATGACACTGCTTCCCCCACTGACACTCCTTTCACTGAACAGTGGATTTAGACTGATTTTCATGAATCCTTCTGAACACTCCCTAGTGTGATCTTACATTTCTTCTCAACCCCTCTGTTAAAATGCAAATGCAGCAAATCCCCATTTTGTAGCCTATCAAGCTGAAACTGCATCAGCTCCTTGCCACAGGGATGACTCTAAGACAAAAAGCAAACCCTCACATGCGCTGCTTTTCTTTGATTGGGGAACCATTTTATATGAATACTTGCTTCCCTTAAAAACTGCTCTGCTGAGGTTCAGTAGATTAAAGCATCTTTGCTGGCAGCAGCCTGGGCAGTTTTTCACAGCACCATACATCACTGATATAAAGAAACAAAACCAAAAAGCAATTCCTTCCCTTACAGGTGACATGAACCTTGAAGAGTATTTTGCAAGAACTGGCTATAAAGGTTCGCTTGAAAAACAAGATTTGGAAACCTTAACCGATATATTCCAGCACCACATCCGTGCTGTTCCCTTTGAAAACCTCAGCATCCATTGCGGGGAGAAAATAACTTTGGAGTTGGAGCATGTGTATAACAAAATTGTGCAGAGGAAGCGGGGTGGCTGGTGCATGGAAAACAACCAGCTGTTGGGCTGGGTCCTGAAGCATCTGGGTTACGACACCAGCTTTCTGGGAGCGTATGTGTTCAATCCACACCAAAACGCATATGCCACCCTCATGACCCATCTCCTTGTAAAAGTAGTTATTGATGGCAAAGCCTATATTGTTGACGGAGGCTTTGGTGTATCCTATCAGATGTGGCAGCCGATGGAGCTTGTGTCGGGAAAAGACCAGCCACAGGCTCCCGGCGTCTTTCGCTTTACAGAAAAAAATGCCATCTGGTACCTCGAGAAAATGAGACGGAAACAATATATCCCAAATCAAACCTTCTCTAACTCCGATCTTCTGGAGAAAAAAGACTGTCGGAAAGTTTACATGTTCAGCCTCGAGCCACGGGCAGTGGAAGATTTCCGTTTCCAGTGCACGTACCTTCAGACCTCTCCAGACTCCCTCTTTACGAAGAAGTCCATCTGCACCCTCCAGACCACCGATGGCTTTCGAGCGCTAATTGGGTGGACACTCACGGAGACCACATACAACTACAAGGAAAATATGGATCTGGTGGAATTTGTAACTCTTGAAGATGAAGAAGTGGAAAAAACCCTCAAAGAGAAATTCAACATAACCCTCGATAGAAAACTTGTCCCAGTTAATGTCAAAGGATTTTACACAATCTAGGTGACCAGGAAAACCTACACTAATGTTACGTATATACAGTACCTCCCACTGTCTGCACAATCACTCAATCACTACTGAAAGATAATGGGATTCTTTGCAGGCAATTGAAGGAGAAATACATTAATATGAGGTTAAAGTGAATTTCGCTCTGTGAAAAATCAGAGTCAGGTAGATAACAAAAAAAAAGAAAAAAAAATCTTAAGTCAGGTAGATAGAATTATTTACTGTGAGATGACTGCATTCAATTTTAGGCACATATGTAGGATCTGATTTGAATTTGCCTATAAACTTGGGTAAGAAATATGTCTGGGGAATTTTGGAGTGCCTATAGCACACAAATAGGACTATGGATTATTAATTGTGATATGCTGCCAACACATTTTCTACAGTTATTATAGGAAGAAAAGTAATCTGTGAGCATTTAGACAATGAAGTACACATTCAGAACTTCATTTTTCACAGGATCTAACCACTTGCAGCTCATGTCACTTCTCTACCTTTAATATAAGTAAAACAATGTCATCCTTGAAAGGAGCATTAGGAACCATAATTCTTTCACCATTACCCTTAGACAAAAACGTAGTACAAAACGAAAATTACCATCATGTGCATTCCTTTTGCCATTACAGCAGTAAACTGCCCAAAGTAATTTTAGGTATGTACGTATTTTTCCGGTGATGAAAACCGAATATATTGCAGCATTATTGTGGCTGATGGGCTCTAAGGAGACACCTACAAGCTCTGCTTCTGACAAGTAATCATCCTTTAAAGGATGAGAGAGGCTTAAATGTCACAACTGGCTTAGATTTATTTCTGTCCCAAAAGGGTGGAAATGTGGCATTTTTAGCATTGCAAGTTTTTTGTATAACAAAGGTAGAACAATGAAGCTAACCTCACTATACTCTTAATTCTGCCCCCTTTGTGCATAACAAATATGGGAGCCCATATGGGTATCCTGAATGAGTACCACTTAGCACAGAAGCATTCATGTCACAAATAAGTTAACTCAGCTGTATCAAAGTGAAAAAAAATCAAGACACCAAATCTAAAGGAACCTCTTTCTTTAGAATAATTTCAGAATCACATTTCCCCATTTTTAGCAAACTGTTGTTGCCCCTATCCTGCTGCTCTGCAAAAAGCCCAATCAAGGAAACCACTAGGAAAGCGAAACATTCTCAAATGCATCAAAAATTACCAGAAAAACTGAAAAACATTCTTTATCCCTCATCTACAATAATCCTTAGTATTGGTCAAATGTTGATTTCTCCTACTGATAATATGTTTTTGCTCAAAGACATCATCTGATCATGAATCTCACAAATGCTGTAACTGTATACCTGAAAACAAATAAAGGGAAGCAAAAACATTAATGAATTGCTTTAAGTACAGATTCCCTAACTGTGTAACTGCTGCACACACGATTTGCTAACTAAATGAGGTCTGTTTATTCATGCTACCAATCTGCTGGCCAACACTTCCCACAAACTTCTTGAACCAAACAGGCCAATATTGAACAAATCTGACAGCGGTGTTGGAGATGGTAAGTTCCTACAGTTCCTGGATAAAGAGCTCATAGGCTGAGGAAGATGATCATCAAAGAGGAGGCCCAGTAGCTTCCTCTGCTGGGCTTGGCAGCCAACAGCTCTGGGCTAGTAGTAGTGTGTGTCAGCTCTTCCCTGCTGATCGGCTGTGGTGGCAGCTGGTAGCCTGGGTGCTCATGTACTTGCACAGGGACAAGGAACTGAAGGCCAAGCAAGAGGTGACAGGAGACACTGGCAGATCTGAGGGGGGAACACAGTTTTTCTATAAATAATGGAACTAAGGACTTCATTCCATAATTTGTGTTTGTATTATTCTCTCATGCTAAGGTCCAATTTTATCCCTTTCTAAATGATTGATGAAAACAAGGTGGCCCCCGAGATCCCAAGGAACGTTACAAGCTTCAAAAAACACTCACCACCTCCAATCTAGCTGCTGGCAATTCACCCAGGTCACCAAATCATATTCGTCTATGCAATGAACTACAGTTTTCTTGTGCTGCTGCCTCTTGTCTTGAGGACAGCCAGGAACAGACTGGTTATTTTGCCTCCTAACTTCCCTAAAGATGTTCCTGCTGTTGCTCCCAGGTAACTGTTCAGGTTATGGTATGTAAGGGTTTCTTGGGCAGAGGTCTGTGGACTCGTTTTCAGCATTTTTAACTGTGCCTGCAATAATGGGCAACTCAAATCAGACACCCCTTTCTACTATTTAGCTCTTACTAAAGATCTACAGGGCTTCAACCCTCTCCCTGTCTCCATCTGTTGCCAACTGCTCTCTTGAGTGGGATTCTTCCTCTTGAGATGACAATTATAACCAGGTCCTTACTGTGCAACATCAAATTTCATAAAGAAATGTCAACACATACAGCTGAGGAACAGTTTCACAGTTTAACTAGAGCTCCCCAAAAGCTGACAAAGGCAGGTTATCGAGGTGTGAATGCCAGACCCAAAAATGCCTCAAAGGTTTGAGTTGAGAAAGGTGTAAAACCAAACAAAACTAAACAAACCCTGAAGCCTCATGCGGGGGTTCCATTAGCAAGCCATTATTGCAGGAGGCAGATGCTCTCGCAGCCAGAAAGAAAAGAAATGACCAAGTCCTTAAAGCATCAGCTCTGAGAGAAACCTGCATTTGACTGCAGAAGGGAAACATGGGATGTTTGATGTCCTTCACCATCACTATGCTTTATTAACACCGAGAAAGGTTTAAGGGGAGCCTAAGCAACTGTGCAGATTTAGCTGTTGAAATGAAGAACAAACTCTACCTACCTACCCAGGACTTGCCTAATTCCAAATACAGTTTATAATCACGGTATTTCAACTAACGGAAAGATAAGGCAACTTCTTTTTAAGTCTGAATGCTGGATTAAATCCCAGAATCCCAGCCCAGCTGCCCATTAGACACACATGCAATGCCCAATAGCAAAGACAGCCACCCATGACTAGAATTGTGTAATAGAGTGTCTTACTAGAAAGCAGGAGACATAACAGAAGAAACACGGTTCAAACTCCATGGCACCACTGAACATCCTCCCCCCTACCCAAAGAATCAAAGTTTAATCAGCTCATGCATTACTAAAGGGAGGATACAGGATAGCTCACTTCAGTTGGACTCTGGTCCTGGACTTTTCAAGATCTAATACTAAGCAGAATTAAAGTAACAAAACCAGAAACATGAGCAAGAAAGATGAAGCTGTACAATGCTTCCATGTTTCCAACATGAACAGTTATTACAAGAAATAAACACTGTCAGCCTGTCAAAGAGAGGTGACAAAACTTAACCTGAGAAGAGACAATCTTAAACTTAACACTGTGTGAGCTGTCAGTGAGCACAAACTACAATGCACACTTTGCTTTGTTCGCTTTAATAAGTGCCTTGGTGTAACAGGCACAAACACTTCTGGTGTCTGATAACTCTTTACCCACTGAATTTTGCACATAGCCATTTTAACAAAAATGTTTACTACTTACCCAACTAGCTTTTGTTCTCAAAGAAGAAATGTTTTTCTTTTAGAAACAAGACTACGTGAGAAAGTTCTACAGCTTAGGAAGTTGCACATGAAAATGCATCTGCATTTGAGACTGTTTCACAGCCAAGAAAGCTTGAATTAATGTAGGTTCGCATGATGAATATTTCACCGCTAAACTTACGTCTCTGTCAAGAGTAGTTCAAGCACAGATTTTATACAGTAGAATGTTTCTACCCTGGCTAGGAAGCTACAGCCAGACTTAAAATACATACATATATATAAGATTGGAAATACAGATGGGTATTTCAGAAGATCCCATCATAAAATGGCTGCTTCTAACTCTGTGCACTTAAAACACATTTTAAAAGTCACGTAGAGATGATTCTTACTTTCATCTTGCTTATAATAATGCACTATGAATGGTGCTTTTAAAGGTGCATTGAATAACTCCCCATGAATAAGAGATTATGCTCAGAATTAGTAGTTGTCTCACTGCAGCACTTCAACAGCTCACCTAGCCACCAGCTAAACATGAATGCTGAGCACCCAGATTTGAAGACGATAAAGCAAAATCTATCATTTCTTCACGGTCAGTGTTGGGCATGTTTAGAAAACAGAAGAACCACCCTTCTCCCCTCATCCGAATTTCAAAATCACAGATTTTCTAGGAAGCTGGTTAGAGTTCACTCACACTCTTACCGACACGCCATGCCACTCACATTTCCAGCTCCTTTACATTACACCATTGGAACCTTCTCCAATCCACTGTCTCTCAAGGTATGCAATTGCAGTGACATCTCCTGGTTGCTGGTGGTTCACTAGAACACACTTTTCCCCCCCTCAACTATCAGCTATGCAGAAATTCTCTCTCCACTGAAAGTATGTGTCCATATAGAGGGGAATAATTTTCCTATTAATAAGCAGGAGTGAATAATAGGATACATTCTGAGTTTTTATTGGGATGATCAACAATAAATCACTTCTGAGCTCAAGTCACATCTTCCATGGGAAGAAAAATGTCTTGCCATCATTAACTTCTTTTCAGCTAGCAATAATATATGATCAGGTTTTAAGTAATTCAACCAGTAGTGTTTAATTAGCTCTGAAATGCATCTCAGATCATGAATCACACTTTCCACCTGCACGAGGTCCCCTGACTAAGTTAAAGGTGTATTTCACTTTGCATGCGTGATCCATCTTGAATATCTAATGAGGTGCTCGTGATATACAGGTAGTTCATATATCACAGGCAAAAACCAGCAGACACACAAAGTCTCCCTCTTTATAAAATAGAGTTTTACATCTTGCTTCACAGAGTTGTTATAGAAAGAAAAAAACCCAAAAAGCCTCTTGTACCTGTAACAGAATGGCCACTACTTGCTTCAATTTAAAAGAACTCCTCTTTCTCCAGAGAATCAGTATTAAGGATAAGTAACTCAGACATCTAGCTGGGGAAATGAAGTAATAGAAAGAAATATTTCCTGTTGAAAGGCAGGGTAGAGAGAATTGCTACAATTTTAGCCAAGACTACACTGACATTTTTCAGAGCACTGACTGATCAAACAGCAGGATGTTTTTGTCCTAACATTACTTCAGCTGGCTTCATCGCACGCTGAGCAGGAAGAGTCATGCAGTCAACTAATATTTAGGGACATCTGTGACCAGCATAAAATAGGATCTCTTATATCAGAACTTATTAAACATCATTTTTTACTTTAAATTAGCTAAACCACAAGCATTAAACACACACACACACACACAAACATCAGTTTTTATTCAGCTTTCAAATGTTTCTGAAGCCATTATTATGCTTTTACGACAAGACCTCGATAATTGTAAGACTGGATTTTTTTTTGCTGAAAAAGAGACAAGATTAGCAAACTTTTTGTTGAAGACAGAAATTAAGACTCACAATCTGCTCGTGTCAAACTGTAAATGTTGCCCAATATTTGGCTTGCTCTATGTATTTATTAAAAAAACCAAGTAGTTTTATTACAAGCCCTTCTATTTTTAAATGAGCTTTATAAAAAATAAACAAAATTGATTTTATCTCTGTTTTTTTCCCATCTTATTTTTAGCATAGAAAAAAACCCCCAAAAAAGAAAAAAACGTGTTTCTGGGGTCTTCTTTCAATTTGAAGACAGCAAAGGTTTCATTTTCATAATAAATAAAGCAGTCAAAGCTGAACTGCTGTAGTGGATTGGACAAAGCTGTACTCCAAATACTTTTTCAGATGTTATCATAAATTGTAAATAACGTTGCTCTCAATTGCATGTGACACTTGATCTAGTTATGCACAACATTTAAAAAATATGATGGGATTAGTGCACAGGAGAAGCTGCTGAGAGTGGTAAGTATGTATGACATCCATTATATACACATCTCCTCCGAAAAATGTTTATTCATGTGGATGGTAAAAGTTTCAATGAGAACTGACTCAGGTTTACAAAGCTATCCTTTATACTAAACAGCAAGTACTTCAAAAAATCTCAGTTTGTGGTACTGTATTCAGTAGATAATGTCTCTATTAACTCCAGTGGTGCAGCTGACATTAGTCCCGAGGTTTTAAGAACTTTTTCTTAGCTTTTCTGCTAGGCCTTATCTCAATATTCTCACAATCTTCTTCATCCACGAGTACACGCTGGTCTCTTTTTCTCATGAATTTCTTCCCTATTGTTCCCACTAACGTTTCATATCTGTGAAGTTAATAAAAAATGTACAGCTTTTACTAAAAACAGACAAAATTTCAATGGAGCAAATCGTAAATCTAATCACCAGCTTAAGTGGTGTAAAAAAGCTGGTCATCAGAATCTTAAGAAGCACAAGTACTACATGATCACTTACTATATTATTCATTTTGGTAATTTGGTTTTGTTAGTAATTTGGTTTTGTTAGTAATTTGGAACAAGGAGGAAATTAGCATGAAATACCTGAATAACAAAGGGCAGAAAACCCCTTTAAGATATTTTACCCCAAAAATATCTTATATGGGGTTGAAGATTCAGTGGATGGAGATTCCACTGAATACACGCCAAAACTCCTTGAAAATCAGTCCTGTAAAAGTACCGTACCTGCTGGTGGTTCTTCTGTTTTGTTTTGTTTGTTTGCTTGCTTTTTGGGTTTATTTTTCCCACGTATAATGCAGTAATATATCATATTCCTAGCTAATATTGATTATGTCATAAAATATAACTTACCTTCTGGCCATTTCTGCATCTGACACATCAGCCTCCATTTTATCATCCACTTCAATTTCTTCTTTCTTATTCATAGAGTTCATTTGGATCATTAACTTCTGAGAATGAAGAAAGAAATAGCTTAACCACACAAGAAATAGCTTGACACAATGGCAACTATGCTGAAATTCACTGGTAGAAGAAACGCATTAAAGATAAGAATCAAATTTAATAACTCTTTTGTTCCCACTCAGGCTAAAGCATACTGCTAGGAAAACTGAAGAAGAAAAGGCAACATGCCTGCCTGTTACTCTGCTGAGCTTAGAGTTTGCCTTTGGGAAAAGAGGCAACATAGAGACAGGGTATTCAGTACATTGTACTATTCAAACGTCCTAAAGGGGATGCCAGGCATCTTCAGGAGACCAGAGAATCAGATCATAATTAATTTTTCATTGTTATGTTAGCACACAGTCCTTGGTTTTGTTAAGAAGGAAAAATACCTGCAAGCATACACAGTAAAAACCATGTAGCAATAATGTGCAAAGTCACAGTGAGAGCAAGTTCAAAGTAACTAAAAACCCCCCAGTAATTCACCTTACATAGCCTTTTGCACATCTCAGTCTTTACACCTTCATCCTCTTGCTTCAGTTCAGTGGTAACATTTTTATTACTATCTCAGTGTAGTTCTACCAGCATGAATTATGCGAGGAAGAAATCAAAGAGTCTGTTGCTCAGAATTTTTACTTTGGAACTTTAAGCCCTTACTTACACACGTAAGTGCTGAATAAATGGGGTTGAAGATTAGATTCTAAATTAAATAGCAAAAGGATAAGTGAGCTATTGTTTTGGTGAGCAGCATGTGGGACAGTTTCCTCACCTCAGGGAAGGAAAATCCACAGGAGCCATGCAATTACTGACCATCGACACAAGGAGATAAAAAGCTTCTATTTACAAGATGCTGCATTGATCAACATTTTGGTTTGAATCATGGACTTCCTGTACACGGAGGGACTTATGGAAGGTGCTAAAAAGGCCAAACAGCATGCTGTTTTAAAACTCAAATCCCCATCCCCAAGAGCTTCAATCCTAATGTGAGACCACCTCAAAACATTTAAATGGTACCTCAATTTCTGGATTGAATCCTTTGAAGGACATCCTGCCATAAAGTAGTTCCTCACATAGCACAAAGCTTCGCTCTTCTACGATAAAGGACCTGCATGAAATGCCAAACCCAGCATTTTGTCAAACAGTGCACTTCAAAATAATCAAATTAAATGAATGCAAAAAGCATTTGCTGTCTTCCCCCCAATAAACAAAACCACAGTGTATTTTAAACCATCAGCTACTTTCTGAAGCTTAACTGCTCTGATAAATCTTCCAATACAAGGATCTTGGAGTGCAAAGGAATACTTCTGCCAGTAAAGCTGTGCCAGTTCCACAAGCAAAATTAACTCTCCTGACAAAAAGCGCTCTTTGCTGGTATGATTCCACCTACATGAATGCTTTTGCCAGAATAAAAATACCACATAAATATCACTCTCCAGGTGGCATTACTATACCAGCAAAAGCTTCTAATTAATTTTTCATTGTGATGTTAGACTTGGCATTACTGAGTCTGTCAGGATATAAAACACTGTGCAATTCTCTGTTCAGCAGAGAAAGACTTCCCCTTTCTCCCTCCTTTTTTCCTCTTTTGATGAGCATAGAGCAAGAAAAGAAACATGACCCTGAGGTGTTCATAACACACACGTTAGGTAAAAGTACTTCTGTGAATTGTTCCTTCCTTCTTTTCCTTACACACATATGCCTCTCTTCCCTCACCCTCTTCATCTCCCATGTAAAACAAACTCCTATGGGCACAGGAAGTTAGGTTAAAGTAATTAAGCCTCATTCTTCTACCTCAGGTAGGATCAGTTAAACATGTACCACGAACAGCAGAGATCCATCTAACCTGTCCAATGACTTCCAATGATGAAGACTCCAGCATCTCCTAAGGCAATCTACTGCAGTGCCTCAATAGCCTTACTGTTAGAAAAATTCTCCCAATGTACAGCTTGAACCTTCCTTGCTGCAACGGAAGCTCAAATACCTATTTTATCCATGACCTTATTCAACCACAGTTAGTTCCTTGGAGCCTAGCTTTTTAAAAATGATGTATGCTCTCCCTCGGCAGCATTTTTGTCCTCTTCTGAAAGGACAAAAATTGAGCAATTTTAAAAGTAGTTCTCTTGCTGTTTAAACCACCATTCTAAACAGCAGGAAGGGATGTTTTCTTCCTTATTAGTTAAGCCTTCCTTTATTTTTTGCCATGCTCTCTTCTATTTCAAAACAGGATTTGAAGTGAGCTGGACTAAAGAAAACAAAACTGTCCTGAATGGATGTAACCGTGGGACTGGAGCTGAATTTACTAACACAGGGTTTCAAACTTCCTTTTGCAAATGAAGGAAAAAAGCAGCAATGAATGAGTTGGTCCCTGCCTGAAAGAAACTAATTACATGCATCCAGAAGAATGTGCAAGTGAAAAAAAACAACACACACAAGAAATGAAAGTAGGTCAAACTTCACTAGGCAACCTTGAGAATGTCCCTGAAAGTAGGTAATAAAAAAAAGCTATAATGCCAGTCTGTCACTACTTTTGCTTCAATTAATTGGTTTAATAATATTGCTTTTACAGGAAAAAAAAATGTATATTCTATTCCCACTCCACAACAATCTAATGATGATAAGAAGTACAAAAGGGTACAAGCTTACTCTTTCGCCTTTTTAACTGGTACATCAAGATACCAGTGTTCTTCATTAATGACCTTCTTTTCTTCTTCTTCTAGTTCTTTTTTAGTTTGTGCATCCAAACCCCTTTGCATGAACTACAAAGACAGACACATAAACACACAGTTTCAATTTTTTGCATCACAAGTATGTTCAAACATCCAACAATTCCACAACAACAATTATCCATTACACAATATCTAGTAGTTGATAAAAAGTAAAGGTTTTCTTGTGATTTTTCTCTGGGTTTCCTCTAAGTTTGGGCAAACAGGTAATGGAAAAGTAAATAACTACTAGCACAGCTATCTGCTGGAAGTCCGCAGTCATCCACTGTACTTAGAGAGAAACAGACCTTTCCTGGTTAGTTTTGATTCTACAAGTTATTACAACTCTAACTTTGCTAAGAGATAACATACTGATGTTAGTTATTGCTGCATCAGACACCAACACCACTCATACAAATGGCACTGGAGCTCAGAGTTAGAGGTAGGTCATACCAGATTGCTCATTTTTTGGAAACATCTATACTTTCAACCATCTTCTTATTTTCTCCAATTTTATTAAATTAACTGGCTTGCATTTGTAGCTCTGAAGGCTGGAACCTGCCTTTGCAAGTGGAAAAAGAAACTGAGGCTATGAAAAGAAGTCTTCTGTATCGAGTTCTACTAAAGGAAGATGTTACCAGTTCTTAACTTCTCATTGATGACCTACCAAAGTACCAGTCAAGCAGTACGTGTAAGCATCTTAACTCACTGCAGAAACAGCTTGCCAAATTAGTTGAGACCAGTAACTTAGTTGAGGGTAAGACTGCTGTTTTCGCCTAATACAAAGATATTCCTGTAAATTGCCTCCTGTAAAAAGGTTGTCAGCGACCTTTGGCAGAGGATGGAAACAGGCAGATAGGAACGGTAACTTCTCTCACAGCTGCGAGTAAGAGAGGACATCTGTCACAGCCTATATAAAATTGCTGAGAGTGCAAAACTACTGACCTGTGTGAAACATCCTTTTTATTTCCAGTTGTCTCAAGTCAGGTGCCTGAATTGAGTGACAATTTAGGTATTAACAATGTTAACCAAACATGCTGAAAAGAGCAGACGTCTCCACAATTTTATGGTAATAACTCTTACATTCTCACATCCCTAGGAGCTGGGACCTCCCTTAAGGTCTATAGAAAGTGTCAGAAGTGTACATTTATACCAATGTAATTCCCAGCTAGAGGCAAGTCTACCAGTACAGTTTATATGCACTCCTGTACAAAAATTGCTCTGTGGATATCAAAGCATACCTGTATGTGCAGCACTGCAGAGGAATTCTACATCAGCTAATTTCACCCCTCTCATTTAGAGCAGCATCATTTTTTGTGTTTAGACAAGCCTGCAGGCTGACAGGTAACATGCCAGTGGGGAACACTAGGCTTGGACATAGTTCAGGTCCCAACTAAAACGGGCTTGGTTGGGGATAGATACCAAGAAGGCATCACAGAACACTTCCCTCCCACAAAAAAACACAAATGCATTGCTGACCTTATTTAAAATATAAAGGCAATATAGACCTGTAACATATGTATTACATATACCCCACACACCTTTTCAGTCTTTACAAAATGCCCCAGTAAACCAAACCAAACTCCAAGGTAAAAGCCAATACAAGGCTTTTGTGATTGTGAAATAGAAAATAAATATTTTCTATTTATATTTCTATTTGCATCCAATGTACAAGATCTTTAATGAAATAAAAATTGACTTTCATTTTCTCAGTCAATTCAAAATCCGTCAAAGCTTTCCAATTAAAATTACACTATTTTCTCAAGGAAAATAAGTGAATCTATCATGTGGAAAACCACACTGCTCAAGGAAATTGGTTAGCCAGTCAGAAAACTCAACAGAAGAAATTCTGCTACAAGCACCCAATTAAATAATCATTTCACATTACATTTTAAAGATTATGTTCACAAAGATTAGTACAGGAATAACTAGATATAAAGTATGTGATCACATTTATCTAAAATGTAAACACAAACGGATGGATTAAAAAATAGACCCATCATGGTCTACAGAGTATGTACATCAGTAACAGAGTGGTTATTTGGATCAAGTTTCCCCAAGCAATGGCACCTGAATCAAGTGGTGCAAGATCTAAAAGCATGAGCCATCCTTTAATATGAAGCAGTGAGCACATGTAGCCCAGTACTCAGCGCAAATGGTCTTCACAAGGCTACCACTGACCATGTATCGCCTTTGGGTTCCACTTCATCCGCCTGCTGAATTGTGATAATACATCTTATCAGCACCTGCGGAGGCAGCTGCTAAAGGATTAATTAAAACATTTGTAAACAGGAAGATCTGCAGAAGGGAAGTGCTAAATACAAGATCTGTGTATGACCTTTTCAAAACCTTTTCATCTCTTCAAAGCTGGTTACTACTGCCTGGACAGTAAACCTGCAAATGTCATGGCAGCACATTCACAAGCTGGTTCTCCACAGGCTTTTATGGAAGAAAATCTAAGAACTGGCTTTTGAAATCTCCAGGGGGGTTAATTAACTGGCAAACAACAGGAGCAGAAATTTCACTTTAAAAGAGTATTACAAAAAAATAAGAAAAAATAACGACGCTGCAATCCAGAAGTCTTGTTCTATCATACGCTGATGGCTAATTTAGCTCAACATCTACTCCCTTTTGACAGTGAGGCAAGCTGTGTTCCATTCCCTCTGTGCACAAGTTTTAGTCTTTCATTAGCAGCATCTGTTAATTGAGGTAAATATTCCACCAACTTACTGTAGCAGAGTATACTTTATGTGAAATATTGAACTGAAGTCAGCTGAACTCCTTTCAGACACTGTCTGAAATACAGTACCATATAAATATGTGGGGGAAAAATGGTTAAATGAAACACCACAAGCAAGAAGCCACAAAGGCCCTGTCATACTCAGTTACAAAAATTTAATGGATATTAACATTTTAAAAGAACTTAATGGCAACTCAACTTTTACTGGTTGTTTTCCAGCAATAAAGAACCATCAATCACAGGAGATTGTACTCTACTGAATTAAGGTGTTGTAGTACACAACATGAAGCAGAATCCATTAGCCAGTAAGTGGAGACTAATTTCACACTGGTTTTGACATGACAGTCACAAATCCAAGGGTAACAGGCACATCACAATGTTATGAATAGCCCTTGAGTTTATGAGTTGGGAAAGGCGGTTAACACTGCCATTCAGGCTGGGTATTTTATTAGCCAGCAACGTAAACAGACAAAAAATGGACATAGTAAAAGAAAATAAACCTTTTATCTTCCCTCAAGACTAAAAGCCCTCCCAAGTAAGGTAAACAACGTTAATATTTTAATTTCAACGTGTGTGCATGGCAGGGGAAGAATTCTTGTCATTCTTCCATTCACAATACACTCTATAGAGAAGCTGGGTGAAAGAAAAGCCTCTCAAATGGTGCCCTGAAGCTGGCTCTTGCGGGGCAAAGCTTCTGCTGCAAACATGAAGCCGCTTTCCTAGATCAAACCCTCCAGCACCCTGCATTGGTAACCGAGACCTCTGGCCAGCGTTTAAGCAGCCCGGAATTGGGTGACAGCCCTCTGAAATCGGCCAAGTTGGAGGGGAGCAGCCTGCACCGCAGACCTGAGTGAAAGGGCAAGCGAAGATACACACGGATGTGCTTTAAGGCGTGGTGATGGGAGGCAGGGAACAGGCCAGGACACACGCCGAAGACGCCTGACGCCAGGGCAGGGGCTGGCTCACGCCGCAGTCCCCGCCTCTCCCCGCCGCTCACAGCACGACTCGGGCCTGCCGCACGGAGCGGGCGCCGCCGCGGCCTAAGCACACGGTGCTGCCGGCAGCCTCATCCCTCTGCCCCCGCGGCCGCCTCACGGCTCCGGGCAGCTCCCCGGCAGCTCCCCGGCAGCAGGGACCCCACAGCCGGGCCCGGCCGCACTCCCCGCACCCCATCGCGGACCGGGCCCCGGGCCCTCTCTCCCCTCCCGCTCCGCTCCCGGGGCCCCGCCGCCGCTCCTCCGCCTCACCTTCATGCGCAGCAGGTTCCTGGACAGCTTCGTTTTCGCCTCCCCGGTCATCGCGGCAGGCATTGCCCACAGGCCGCACTGGATCCCCGCGCTCGCGTAACGCCGAGGCCGCGTATACCGGAAGGAGAGCGGGAGGAGGAGGAGGCGGTGGCTCGGCTCCACCCTCCGCGTCCGGCCGCGGTGACAGGGCCCGGCGCACGCCCCAGAGAAGAAGCGCGGCGAGGAGGGATACAGGGTGCAGGGGGAGTGTGTAAAAACAGCGTTAACCCCCCCTCTCAAATTTCCTTTGCGGAGCTGGTTATGTGGGGTGAGGGGGAACGGGTGTGTGAGCAGGAGATAAATCTGACTCAGTATGAAATGTCAGCTCAGTAGGGGAACCTGAGATTTATCGACACTTGTGCGTTCTGTAGTGCTGCAGGGTTACGGTTTCGGCCATAATATTCTGATATTTCAAAGAGAGAAGAAAAGAGAGTGTAAAATCTACCTCATACTGGCATTTGGAGACTGCTTCACTTCTTTAGCTTTCATTTTTAAAATGGGCACTTGGAAAAAGAAAAATCGCGAAACGGTCAAATATGATTAAAACTAGAAAGCATATAAATTCAAAGATGCTGCAAAAAGCTTCAAAGCTTTGTTAGTCCTGAACCGTGATCTTTGAATCAAATCTTGGCAGCACTGTCTTTGGGCTGCCAGGCTGGGATCTAGTAGCTGAGGAGGAAATCCTGCTAGGAAATTGCCAGCCGACTCCCAGTCACAAGCAGGTACCACAATTTCTGTATATATCCCCATAAATCCGATTTCTGATGCCTGTTTTGACATTCAGCACATAAACCAGGCGATAAAGCAATAAGAGTGAGGGTTCAGTGTTCAAAACTTTAATGAACTGGTGTGCTCCAAAAGACAATACAGGGAGAAAAGTTCCCGTATCTGCAAGATGTAGGTCAAAGCTTGAAGAACTCTGTAAAGATTTATGCTCCAATAGAGTCCACAAAAACATATAATGAAGCGCCAATCCTGGTTGCAGTGGGAAAGGACAAATTATCCACATCCAGGCATCCTTATTACACAGTTAAGCTCAGCGGGTTAAAATGACCACATCATAAATGTGAATGAAACATGGAGCCTCAGCCACTTCAAGGCAAAGTCATAACACTGCATGGAAATACTTGATTTTCATATAGGCAAGGCCGCTTTATTTCCAGGTTCCATAAATGGATTGAAGCTGCTCCGAAATTCAGGGTCACAGAGGAAAAGTCTTTGTGTGAGTGCAGGAGCTCTCCTGTTTCATTTGGCCCCATCGTGTTAGCTCCTTCTCTGTTCACTTTCTCATTAACAGCTATCAACCCTTCCCAACAAAAGACGGCTGGGAAGAAATTTGCAGTTTTGTGAATACAAATGTTCATTAAAGAATGAACATGTTTGAGTCGTAGTGAACAAACCAGTAGGGGAAAGCTGTTAATTAGTCGAATGGCATAGTACAACCTTAATCTGGCCAGTTTTTTTGTGTTATTTTCTATTTGTCATGCATCTAATAACGTATTTGCTTTTTGTTGATCACTCCAAATCAGAGCACTGTGTTTAATTGCATGGCCTTTAATATCACTCAGGGCTTTTTCTGAGCAGTTTCAGTTCATTTATAGTCCAGAGCATACTTTAAATGATTCTTTCTAAATACATTTCTGCACGGTCATGAGCATTTCTCCAGCCACTGAGTGCCTGGCTGTGCTTGGTGGGCTCTGCCAGAGCTGTTCCTGTTCCCCTGTCCTGCCTGCGGAACAGCCCAGCTCAACAGTTCTTCAGCAGGCTGCTTACAGCCTTGTTTTGGATGCACGTATCAGCTGCCCGATACTTTTGATGTGCAGGAGTGCGATATCACCAACTCTTTAATCTTTGGTAGCAGAGTAATAATGTGCAACATCATGCAGTGTCTAACTGGGAGTGGGACGATGCAAAGAGCTTTTAACTCACCACAAGGATTATTCTTGGTGCTCCCTGGTGAGAAGAGCTTGGGATCCATAGCCTGAGCCCCATTACAGCCCATGTCTTGGTGCCACACTATGGACTCACATGGAGATGCTGCCACTGTCTTGTGTGTTAGCACATCAGCTAACCCACCACAATACAGGCAGGGTGAAGTGTTTTGCAGTAAAGGCAGTACCCGCTGTGTGATGCTTATTTAGAAAAGTGGAGATTGTAAAAAGGCTGCCACAGAGTTTGATGTATTTTGGCAGTAAAAAAGTCTGAAGGAAATTTTTGGATTACATCTCCCATCACTTGAATTGGATGGGGTGGTTATAGATAGCAATCAGCCGTCTCCTGGACCAGATTATACTGTCTGGTAAATCTGAAGACACTCCACTGATTACAGGAGAAATTTTGTGTGATTTACTGGTGGTGGTGGAGGTAACTCAGAGAAGAATCCAGCTTTATAAATACTCCTCCTTGTAAGGCAGAGCAAAGTGGGAGAGAAGCTCTGCTTAGAAAAGCATTGAGGGTCATTGTAAATGACAATTAGACACCTCTCCCACAGCTCTGACAGCTGCACAGCAGCTTTGCTTTCAACCTGGAAATCCATTTCTTTTTCAAAACAAAAGTGCTCAGGGAAATAACTCAGGGGAAAGGAGCTCCATCTCATCAAAGGCTGTACATGAGACAGGCAGATAAAAGATTTTTGTTCCTAGGAAATGCAGTCCCTTCTTCCTTTAGTAATTACAGAAGTCAAATCAAAGTTGTCATTGACATTATTTAAGAAGTAATCTGTCTTGGAGCCACTGAAGTGACAGCTGTGAACTGATTTCATGCCAATGTGATCTAATTTGAGGGAACTTGTGGGTTACTTTTTCTGTAACTGTTTATTTATTCATATTCTTGCAGTATTGTGATTTTAGTGAAAAATATCTCAAACCTTACACCAACCTATTTGGTGACGTGATTTTTTATGAGCTGTCTTTGAATTCTGAAGCAGCGTTTTACAGCTCTCAGAATACCTGAAGCCTTCCCCCCCCCTTCAAATATAAAAATTCTTATAGTGTGACAGGTGAATCACTAATTTGTGTCAAAATCCTTCACTATGTTTTAAGTAAGGATATTATGTGTTTTTGTCTATGAATGAGGAAAAGAAAATGAGAAGTAGAGCTGCCAGAGGTTTGTTTGCAAACCTGAAAGGAAGGTGTGAAGTGCTGCGTATGGCTAGGTAGAATCAGAAAGGCAATATGATCCAGTGCTCCCTACAGAAATAGTGTGAAATTCTCCAAGTGGTAGAGAGGCACAGGTTTCAAGTGGAGGACTCGGTTTCTATCTCTCTTGCTCCACCAACCTCTGAGCCACTAATACATGCAGTGTATTGACAACTGCTAAGGTCCTTGGTGACTGGGGAGTTGTTACAATATTCATTACCCTTTGATGCATGCATGTATAACCTGCTGGCCCGTGTGTGCTGCTCATTCTGCTTTGTACCTAATCCGTGGAGGATATGCCACAGCTCTCTCGGCTTCAGGGTGCGGCATGTCAGCTCAGGCTGCACTGACTCACCCTCTTAACTTTTGAAGTCCCCTTTCCCAGCGTTGGCACTGGTTTAGGTGGCAGCTGACACATGCAGAGTGTTTTAAATCCCTGCCCCATGTTCCTTTGTTGACCCCAAGGGTTACTGTGGATGGGGGCATTATGGAAAGAATGAAGCGGAAGCCAAACTCCTGTAATTTGGGTAACGCAGACCCATATGCACACTTCACTGCTTCATATGGCTGATGCTTTCATTTTAATAGCCTTATGCAGTTCACAATTTGTGCAGTGCAAAAAGGTGTACCTTAACAAAGTGCTTGTAGCAAAACAGAGTTACAGAATGTCCAGAACAACCAAGATGCGTCTTTGGAGAAAATGCCTGTTGTCAGTCTGGGAGAAGACAATTCATTCTGAGTGCTTTTGGCTGTCTGGGTGGCAGGGTACCTTTATGGGAATAAATACAGTAATTCCTTTTTGATTACAGAAAAAAATAGCTTCATAATGGTAGCTCCCTATCTTCTGCCATCACCTCAAGTGGTGGGGGGAGCATGCACCCGTCTGTTTTTGCTGGCATACAGAGAAGCCTAAAAATTTGATCCTGTGTTGCAGTGATTTGATATATCCCAGTGCTAGGAGTCAGAGCAAAGAGGACTGAAGAACAGCGTGGACTGTCCTTCTCTTTGCTTTCCTTTAAAAACTGAGAGGCTTTTAACTTTTGGGATTTGACAGAATCACAATTAAAAGAGAAAAGGAAAATATCACCTTCCATTTGTTAACTATAAAAATGCAATCCAGCAGTGCTGCTGGTGCTTTGCTATTTCCCAGGTCAATAAATGGCTCCCCTGACTTTAATAAACATTGATGCTGCAGGCTTGTTCTACAGTGATTGAACCTTTTTATAGTTTCAACCACTCACATTGCATCAAAGCTTGATGATTTTTTTTTTTCCTTTCTTTTTCAGAAGGGTTGCTTCTGATTGATTAAATTGTCATTTTCTGAGTTAGTTGCTGAATTATAACTTGGCATTTTTAACTGTGTGATTTGTTTAAAGAGACAGCGTTTTGATATAGCAAACCAGCTGAGAATTTTTAAGCAGTAAAAGGAAATTTTACTCACTTTGTTCTCAGCCTTTCAACACTGCCTGACAGAAGTGCTCCTGAAAACAACGTAGAGGCTATGATATGAGAAGGTACTTAGATTCACGCTCACTTCTGCTTTATACCATCATGGAGCTGATCTGTGCAGTGTTATATTGCTTTCAATTAGTAGTGAGACACCTTGTTTTGTTGTTTATCTTTCCAAGGAGAAGGGAAGAAAGGGGGAATCAGAGACATAAATGTGAGTGCTACCCAAGGTGATACTAAAAGTAAGTGTCAGAACTGTTCTTTGGATCAACTGATTTACCCCTTAATAGGCACAATGGATTTCTTTGCACCAAAATGGTGGGCACTGAACACACCTAAGTCAAATAACTGTAGTGTTTTCACCTAAATCCACACTGGGGCTGGTTCAAAGGGATAAAGACCTTGTAATTCTTCAGAAACGGAGAAAATCACATCCACGTGATGATGCATTCGTTGTTCTATTTAACCAGCTGCCACATTCCTTCCCTGTGGATAGCTGCTTGGTTTCAAGGTCTGACTTACTTTTCTTCCTTTCCCCTCTCCTCCCAATTTAAATCTGTATTTGAGACAGTAAAGCTGAAGTGAATGAGGCTCATATAAGAAACATGTGTGTTCAGAATGTGTTTGGGAAGAAAGGCCAACAAAACTGTCTTGTAGCGCATAACAGGGTGTCTTTCGCTTTTGATTTACAGTGCCTGCAGGAGAAACGGCATAATCTAATGGTCTGAATATGGGAGATCTTATTTCTCTTCACTGCAGCGTTACCCTCGTCAGACTCTGAAACAGTGCTTAGCAGTGGAAGTCTCAGGGTATCAATATGAAATACTGAAGTCCAGTTATACTTCTGCTTGTACACTTTCCCCTCTCTGGCCATTTCAGTTTCTGCTCTGAAATAATAACTTACGACAGTGCAAAGCTGAATTTCAGCAGTGAATTATAACCCTGGCCTCTACATTTAATTGCATGAGACTGCAGCTAACCCACTATCCATCTTGGTGCCTTGAACTCTTTCTGCCTCTTTTTTTCTATACCATTCATTTAAGACCTTTTAAGAAAGTGCTAAATAGGTGCCCAGGAAGAAAGCGAATTGTGAAATGAACATTTAAACTTCTTACCCGCTGCCAATTTCTGAAGGTCTTTCACTAAAAATAGGGGAGTGGAGTTCGCCAACGTTGGGGTCAGGATGAAGTGCTGCAGGCTCTGGCTGTTTTTCTTGCAGTGCTGCTAGTGCTGGTTACCTGAAAAAGGGTTCAGGAAGACCCTTTGCAAGCACCAGTTTGGATACGATCCCATCAGCCAGGTGCTTTACAGGATGTCCATTTTCCCCCTGCAATGCCAAATGAAAGGTGACTGCTGGAAACGGAGCCGGGGTAGATGTCAGATTAATGCTCTAATTTAATATGGCAAATCTGGTGTTCCTAAGATCTCTGATTTAATCAGCAGAAGATTTCACAGCAAGATGTTGATGCATGTGCAAACTTTCAGCGACAAAAGCAAAAAGTAAGGCATTCTTCTGCAATGATCATAAATACAGTATGATAACATTTTTAGGAGAGCTGCTCACGCTGATTTCAGAATCATCTTGAAGCCATTTTATAGGGTGGGAAAGAGGCTATAACATGAAAAAGAGTAAAATGTTCATTAAAGCTGTCATGATTTATATCATAGCATTATGAGGTAGCACACTTTACCTCAGTACAGTTCCTCAGTGAATATTTTTCTAATTTCCATAAGTAATTGACCTCTCATTAGCAACTCATTAGAAAAATTGAGGTGATGTGACAAACACAGACCCACTGCGACAGAAACTCTGCATGAGAATAAATTACTGAAAACTCTAATGGATTCACAGTGAAGGACCACAAGAACTTTGCTTTCTCTGACTGAAAAAGTATTTTGTTTGCATCTATAAAGTGAAACACTTTCTCTGAATATGTACAGCTGCACACTCCACGGTCCTGAAGTCCATGCTTTGGCTCATGGCTGATTTTCAAACACGGTGAATATTCACTACTTCTTCTTGCAAGTAACTACATAGGAAAAAGAAACAGCCAAATTATTCCAACACATATGTAAAACCCTATAACAACCATAGACACCAAAGCTGGAAAAAATCAGTACACATTTTGGAATGCGGACTAAGAACATGGCTTAATTTTTGAAGGAACTAAACATCAACTGATGCTTCTCAGTAACGCCAGCATAGATGTGAATGCTTCACAGAAAAGGTGTTTAGTGCTGAATTCGTGTCCATGAGCAGTTGTTTCAAGGGAGAGGCATCTGCCTTGTCCTTTGTATAGCCACTGTTAGCCAACACATGA
The DNA here is from genome assembly GCF_004027225.2 of Strigops habroptila. NCBI lineage: Eukaryota > Metazoa > Chordata > Aves > Psittaciformes > Psittacidae > Strigops > Strigops habroptila. The sequence goes on along the minus strand of NC_044302.2, from coordinate 5,932,166 downwards.
ATGTTAACAAGCTCAAATAATAGATTTTGCACATATTGAAACGTTAACTTCAATACCCTTATATATCTGTCTTTTTAGGGATCAATAAATAGTTTCAAGCTAGTTCTTTGTCACTGCAATGTTGTGAAAAGTGAAGTTGATATTCAATGTAAAGTTTTATGAGTCTGGATGCTCCTGGACAAACCCAGAAAAAAACCTAACTCATTTCTTTTTTAATATGTCCCTTAAAGTCCAGATGCCTATCTGGAACTTACTTGAAAGTATCAGGATTTATGGGTTCCAAGTTAGCATTTCATTACAAAGCTACATGAGGATGAGAAAGGAAGAAAAATCCCTGTCTGAAAGTCTTGTACAGCTGAGAAGAGATGAACTGATGAACCTCCTTGACCTTTTGCAATATTGGCTAAGAAATTTCAGGGTCTAAAAGGAGGATAAAAACAATGGAGTAATAATGTAAACCAATGGGAAAAGCTGCTGGCTTTGGGCTGCTCTAGGAAAAAGGCCAGTGAGAATCTCACTTTTCCTCATTTGGGAAGTGTGTCTGTTACCTGGTTACCCTTGTCACAAGCTGTTTTTTCAGTTTTCTTCCTGAATTCTCCTTCAATGGGCCATTGCATAACACTATTTCAATATAGGTGAATATCTGTTTTGTTTTGCCAACTAAACTGTAGAAGAAAGGAGGCACACACGTGATCATGAGGAATTATGGAAGAAAAATGTAGTTTTAAAAATATTATGGAAGAAAAATGTAGTTTTAAAAGCTCATTCGGGAAAATGAGACTGTTTAGCTTTCCCTGATGTTCGAAAATAAAAGACATTTAAAAAAGAAAAGAGGTGGCTTATACAAATTGGTGTATACAGACAGTGAAGTTTCCTGGTATATAAATTGCATCATGCCATGGGACTATACCAAGTGATTAGCTTTGTGACATTGTTCATGTGTCTTCTTTTCTGCATGGTTGCAGGAACCATGGTTGCATGGTTAAGCGCTGATCTTTTCACTCCAAATGTAGAGTAAAATCTGCTCTTTAATTGCTTTTAGCACCCGAGAGCACCTCCTCCTAGAGCCATGACTGCAGTGAGTTGCAGGGCCAGTTAAGAAACCAAACATGGTACAAACCCAGAAAGCTGAGACTATATTACCCAAACATCTGTTCAACATTTCCTCTAGGATTTTCAGGACTGCTACAGAAATTCAGCTTGTTAAGTCCCAGGCAACCCAGAGATTGGTGTAAACCATCAGAATCAGGTTTATTAATGAGTCTCTCTGCATAGCACTCTGCTCTTCATTAGAGCCCACCCTTTCCCACACAGTTTCACACTCCTACACTGCATTAACAGGATGACTCATGGGCAGAATTTCTTTAGAATTTAGGAATACATTTGGATTTCAGTGAGTTGTGGAAAATATACATACTTCCTCTTATACCCACGCACATACTCAGTATATTTCATTACATATGGGATCTGAATCAGTAATACTAAAAGCCTGAAGTTGAATTAAGAACAAAATGCATTTATAAGCATGATCTTTAGTAAGTTTTTGGGAGGGCTTTTTTTTCTTTTTTTTTTTTTTCTCTATAATTTATTCAATCGTTTTGTGAAAGTGAAATACCTGATACTTTGCAAGGTGGAAATAACACACCCCAAAAGAGGTAATTCTCCTTATACAGCTTGTCCTTAAAGAAGCCATAGCACTAGGCATAAAATTAATAATGTAACTGAAGTAATTAAAAACAATTCCCCTCCTTCCCTCAAAATAGAAGGAAAAAGCTCATCTGTGGCAAATGTGTATTTCTGCAAGACTTTGGGGTTTCACCTCTTAGTGGGACCTGGCGTTACCCTAAGGCTAGCTGTGTCTTGCTTCTTTATGCCAAAACCTGCTAATGAGAAAAAGAGAGTGTTATGGATTCAAAAACGATTTCCAAACCTGCAATATCGTATTAGTATCTAATGGGGCTAGCAAAACTGGAACCCACAAAAATAGCTAGAAGGGGATCCTTAATGACACCATCAGAAGAAAACAGCTATGGTTTTGTTGCAGCATGCTTTTGGTTGTTGTATGCAAAATGGTTTAATATCACTTTAATCCCAGCTTACCATGTGAAAAATGACCCTGTCAAATTGATACAGAAGTAGGATATTGAGAACTGGAACATTTTGTCTAATAGGGAAGAGGTGACATAGACTGAATAATGTTTAATTGGATAAAACTGACTTGATTGTAAGTTCCAAACAAAATTAAAAATATTGCACTAAGATTTATAGGATTCGTTTTCTGTCTTTTTTTTTTTTTTTTTTTTTGTCTGTTAGCTGGGCTTTGGTTGTGTCATCAATATTTCAGTTTAGCAGCAGCTTTATATTCTTTATTGATAAAAGCCAAAGTCTAAATGTTGCAAGACATTTAGCAATGCCAATATAAATAGGAGCTTTCAGTTGTGCAAGGTCCAGTTATTGATGTTTTTATTAGCAGTTCTTATATAAGGGCACAGAATGTCTTCCTTCTCACTGCCATAACGTGGAAATGAGGAAAGTGGGAAAATGCCTGTTGCTCTTAACTAACAGAAAGACAGTTTTGACTGAACACATCTCTGTCCTGTGAGTAGCCACAAGCATAATGTAAATATGTTTAAGCACAGTGTCTCAGCAATGTGGCTTTTCGCATCTTTGCCCATCAATGATTCTTCTCCTGTCCTGGCTATGGGAACGGAGCAGACTAAACTTCATTGAAGCAGCCTCAATGAACAAAATCTGATGTAAGGAAGCACTGTCCTTTATTTCTCCAGCTGCTTGAAAGAGCTCTCCAGTTCATGTATATAAACCCCAATCCTGCTGAGTTCCTTCTATATATATTATTGTATCTATTCAGGGCAAGGCTTGTGAGGACACTATAGGGACATTCTTCGAGAAAATTGTTTTCTTAGAATTTTGAGTAGCCATTATAAAAAGCCTGAACTTTTATCTGTGTTATTTTTCCTCCTGCTCTGCTTTATAAACAAACGTGACACTTTATTCTGCAAAGTGATTTCTTTCTGAGTTATAGAACCACAGAAAAAGCATACAAAACCCACAAACCTTATTATTTTTGGATTCTTGAAACTCAAAATTGATTTAAACCAGGTTCAGACAGCAATATTTCCTCGCTGTCTGAGAAACTATATCCTGGGTTTCAGACTAAAGTAAATTTTTATAGGCATGTTGTAATTATAAACCCTTGAGTAACGGATTTTGTAACGGGGACACTGGCACAAAGCTTCACTGTAGTTACTCTGCCGAGTGCTGATGTGAAAATGCTGAAAATCCATTCTCCCAAGAAGGAGCTTATTAAAAGACTGCAGTAGTTTTAATGACATTTCTTGTGACATCAAAATTATTTCATTTGGAATCACAGAGCATCTCTGCTTCTGCATTTTTGAAGGTCCAAGGAGAAAATACTGCTGCGGCCTCAGAGCTACAAGCACTGACTGAGGGAAGCAATCCAAGATATAAATCTCTGCTGGTACACATATCCTCTCATGACAGGAGATGTAAATTAATCTGTTTAATTAGAGCAGCATATAATCATCATCACCAGGAAGGCAGGAGATGTGTTTGGCAATACCATATAAGTTTTGCAAATTATCTGGGTTCCGCTTTTTTTCCTAAATTGATGAACAATAGCTGAAATGGCAGTGATAGCTGAACTCAAGATAAGGACGTTTGCCTCAGATCAGGTGTATTTGGTGACTTATGTTCTTACCCAGTACTCTAAAGATCCGGGATTGATTTTCTTGCACTATTTCAAGCCAAATGGGTATTTTCAAGCAATATCCATTTCTGATTGGACTGATCATTGTACTAATTATCTCATGTAATTTGTACACGTGAATTCAAATTAAAAGATGGTAAAGTCCTTGGCCCGGATATATTGCACTGTCCTGCTCACTTGATCAACCTTAAATTACACTTCTCAGCTATACATGCATGCAGATACTTTACAAAGATGGATAAATAGCTCTGTCATAATTTTAGAGGTGTTCAAAGACAACAATTAGCCCCAGAGCAAGTACTAGCTCAGAGGCAGAGGTCCAAACTGCAGCCTTCCCCCACTGTAACACATGGCCGTATCCTACATCCTTCTTCCACTGTAACACATTGCCATATCCTACGTCCTTCCTCCACTGTAACACGTAGCCTCATCCTACATCCACTGAAGCAAAATTTTCACCTGTGCAAAGCAGAATATCAAGCCTCTGGCAGCAAGTTCACCTGGTTTTCTTCTGATCCCCCTGGGTTCTCACAGGAGGAAGGGACTAAAATCTTACATGGTCTCAAATGAGATGTTTAAGACAACAAGTGCTGGAAACAGCATACAGGGAAGGGAGGAGTGTTTGGTAAAGCAGGCAGACTGTTGCAGGCTGCTGGATGTGAAATGGCACAGTTTGTATTACAGCCCTTGATGTTTTAGGGATTGTTGGCATTGCTTATTAATCAGTCAGACAATGAAGTGGGAAATGGAAAACCACAGAAAACTCAACCTCTCCCACTGGGTGCATGGGTAGCCAAAAATAGCTGCATGAATTGAATAATGGGGCTGGGGAAGTTTTCCAAAGTTTTTCAGAATCTCCAAGGAATTTTTGGCCCATATTCAGAGAGAAAAACCATGTTAGTCTGCCTTTCTCTGTGCCAGTTCACTCATACATGCACAGCTAACGCAGGCACCTGGGACTGAACCCAGCTCCTTCTGAAGTCAATGGCAAAGCTCCTACTGGCTTCGGTGAAGGCAGGATTCGTTCCTTTGTGAGACGATCATATTTATATTCAATACCCTGCAACTTAAAGTGAGGATTAGCAGAATTAAACTCTCCTAATTTGTATATCACAGACTGCCAAACTGCAATTAACTTTTGTGCGTTTGAATTAACAGGGAAAATTATTAAACACCCGTTCCTCATGTAATTATCATTTTACGCTTCTGGAAAATTTCTTCTAAATACAAAAAGTAGCCCATACCCCTGTGAACCTATCCCTCTTAATATCCTTTAGTTATTAGAGCAGGAAACAATTTTTCACCCCATTGCTTTCATATGCAAGAGATGCTTGCCCAACACCACTGCTGTGCTGTGCGCTCCACCAGTTCTTTGCTTTGTATTGGCCTACGGCTGGCCACTTTTCACAGGGGAACAGGACTCAAAGCTTTAAATTCACACAAGGATAACACCTGTGTGCACAGCCCTTGGCCAGTATTATGACCAGCTTCTATTTTGTGCTGGTTTTAACCATGCAATGTGCAGGTTCAAAATTTCCCCCCTTCTTTCTCGTGCAAATCTAAGGAGGACACTATGGTTTTCCCTGGGCGAGAGCTACAGGTTGGCATGGCAGAATAAAAACAGCATAAAGCAAATAGCTTTCTGCCTTATTTTCTGCTCTTCTCTTGCATGTGTTGGCCGGACTATGCTCTTGCACAGGGCTAATGAGGGTCCAGTCAGTGCTGAAAGCTTGCAGAGCATCTGTTTTCCCATGTCAATTTTCCTTGAGCTCTAGCACACCCTCTTCACTGCATGAAGAGTGATGGTCATTTTTCCTTAAAACTTTAGCTTACTGGGAAAAGTACAATCTTAAACTTTTCTTATTTTGTTGGGTGTGGGGAAAATATGCAGGAATGGGTAGCTTTTGATTTATGTATCACCCTTTTATAATAAATACGTCTATAACAACATAATGAAATTTTTGAACAAAAGTTCTTTTCCAGAAGAATAATCTTTAACTGGTGTGAAATGCCTCACTGGGATTTTGTCAGGTTTTAATTTCAGTTTGAATAAATAGTGTGAGACACCAGGCTGGGGAAGATAAAGGTGAATTTCATCTGCTTCCAGCTTGTCATAATGGAAATAATAACTACATTAGCCAAAAACAAGTTTCCAATTAGTTTCTCTAAAATAATATTATCCCCCTTTTTTTATAGATACTGCAGCTCATTTTGGAACCTAATTTTGATAATATATAAACATTACTAAAGCAGCTATTCCCACCGAAAGAATGACAAGTACAGACTTTGGCAGCACATGTTGGGAGCCTGCCTGTACTGAAAAGCAGTCTTTGCTTTTCTTGAATTGAATCTTAAACAATGAAAAATTAAAAAAAAAAAAAAATTAAAATCTTCGTTAGGATGAAGACCTCTTTTCTGATACACTTTATTTAAAATATCTAGATAATGATAATTAAAAAAGATGTTCTGTAATTATAAAATACATCTTTTGTGGAAAATAGTAGACTTTTAAAGAAAAATTAGTGTGCTTTATGGGGGGGGGGGGGGGGGGGGGGTGTGTGTTTTCCAGACATGGGAAAGGTGAAACAATGCTGGCTCTTAAATGAAGCTGAAATTGGCCGATTTATAGATTACATTAAATTCAGAGACCAACACTACTACATTTCAGAAAAAAATAATCGCACGGCCAGGTTAATATGCTTGAAAGGATCCTTTGAAGGGATGTAACAGGTCTATATTCTGCTCAATCGCACCCAGTGATCTCTTCTATGAGAACTGTCATCTCATATGCCTGTACAGTGTAAAAAGAAAAAGTGGACTGTTACTATTTAGGAAGGTGCTTTTTTACGCAAGACGAAAAAGCCAAGCTCTGGTATCCTATGCAATGTACTATACTCACTGAAATAGTGTTCATGCAATGGCACTGCATGATCTGGCACTATGTCCAAGCCCCTCTGGAGCCTCCAGCTTGTAACTTAGCTAGTAAGACGCATCCCTGCCATGTTAATGCTGAGCAAAGCTCCATGGTTTAACCTAGATCTTGCCTGGCTGCATATGTTTCCCCAAAATCCCATGCCTCTGCCCTCGGCACTGCAACTGCATTCCATCAAAGCAAAGCAGAACACTAAGATGAGTTTTAAAAGGCCCCCAAAAGAAGAGCAGTTTAGTCAAATGCGCAGTAGCTGTAGGACACTCCAATGGCTTTCAGCTGCTTAAAGCCATGGGGCCTGAGGCAAATGCCATGGCAATAGCTATTTAATTGAGCATAGCATCACAGCACAGCATTACTTTGTTAGCTGTTCTGACTAATGCAACGTCAGTGTGATTGTTTCTGTCCCCACAGTGGTTAATAACAGCAGCAGCACTTACAGTATCCCAAGCATGGCTTGAGCTCTGATCCTATGTCAAGGAAGCCAATATGTGTGGCTTTGTTGCTTTATCCCTCCCAGCTGAAGCAAACTAAAAGGGATAATATTGCACAGAATTTCAACGACTCAATGCAACAAGGCAGTGTGAAGTAAACCAGATGTGTTAAAACCCACGTTTAATTTAAAAGCTATATTTTATAGTGTGTATACGTCTCATTATTGCATGTACATGTATGTGCAAAACTATAGGGGGAACATATCTCCTGGGAGGCACTGGTAGTTCCAGTGATGTTTTTCTAAATTTTGACGTTTTATAGCTGTAATTATGGACCTACATGTGGAGAATAATGGAAAATTATCTCATGATGAAAGACTGGACAAATAGCTGGTATCTACTTTTTATGAATGTGGATCATGCTGGCTCGTAATGGCTTAGATGTGGGGTCCTTCTAATCCAGTATGTTGTCTCTGCCAGCAGCCAACATGAAATACTGTGGATGAAAGTGTAAAGATCATGCAGGAAGCAGTTGTAAAATAATTCACTCTTCACACTAGGTCTCAGCCTTCCTTTGCTTTGCAAAGTTTTGCTACCCAAATTTTATAGCAGGAAATGTAAACCTCAACCTTCTGGTGTGACATGATGTTAACAAGAGACTCTTTCAACTCTTGTGAGGGTACAAAAAAAGTCTGTCATAAACTGCCACATAAACTGCCTTGTCAACAACCAGGCTGGCATTCGCCTGTAGAGGCGTTCAAACAAATCTGAAGTAAAACATTTGCAACCATCACGTGCTGTTTGTAGATGTAGATCTCTGAAAAAAGCCTCACCACCACACGAATTGCAGTAAATAATTAGGCGAGCACAAGTAGCTTTTCATGAAAAGAAAACAAGAAAACAATACCAAAGCAGGAAGTTGGAATTAGCAGTTGCTCTTTGTATAACATGCAAAGTCTACCAGTTAACCTACAGCAAAAGCCACATTTGCATTTGCTTCATCCTCTGTTGTAAAAAGAAAAGATACTATATGTGTGCTTTAAGGAAGTATGGTTGTACACACATGGAAATATGGCACTAATTTGGCAAACCTAAACAAGGTATTTTTTGCAATGAAGAAGAAAAGGTGAAGACCATACTTACAGAGCATAAGACTGTGTGAAGCCTCCTCTGCAGCACCCAGTCATTCATAGTTAAGCCAGACCTTGACCTGTTTTGATTTTTACTACCTGAGTAAATGGGCATTATGGAGGAATTCTATAATGCAGTTAGCAGAAGCTGATGTGAAGTGGTGTTGGAAAGAACATGGAGGACTGTATTGAGGCTTTTGACACCTAATCAGCTCTTTAATCACAGTCCTGAACTTCTTCCCTGAAGGTACAATGGTACCAAATCTAGCAAGAGCAGCAGCATTCCTCAAATGGGATTAGCCCATACATGTGGTATGTTGAAATCCCACCTTGCCCAGCAGAAAAAAGAAGGGATTTTTTTACAGACCTGTGTATTACTCAGTGGAAGGTAAAAGGAATCCTTTACTTGAGAGCTTAAATGGAATATGAAGTTTATATTCCATGAAAACTGTCTCGTGAAAATGTGCTTTAAGTGGGTTCTTAGAGATGTGCAGCCCAATAAATAAAACTGGTAATTTTACCCATACAATAAGGGAACGAGTCAGTGATGGTGTGAAAAAATAAAGGAATGTCAGGGAAGCTTCATCACCGGTATGCTGAGGGTCTTCCGCACTTTGGGCAGGAAAGGAGACCTGTCATTTTGTCAAGCTTGCAAGTAGAAATCATTGGCTGGAAAAACAGTAAAACTTATGCTTGATGAAATGGAAACTTAAACCCAGCATAAGCAGAGCCACTTAAGAATAATGAAATGAAGTTTTAAAAGGGTTTGGTGTATTCCATGTTCAGCACCAGCAGCTGAATTTACATACTGCAGAAAAGCAGCTGCAGAGGTGGAAACTAAGAAAATGCTGTTAGAGATGGGAGTGCAGAGCTAAACGGGTCCCAGGAGAGTGACAGTAAATTCAGAGCTGCTGAATGTCTCCAGATAATCCTTGAGGACTTTGAGTTTCTCTCAGTACCTTCCATGCAGAAAGAAAAGAGTTAATAAATATTGTTCAGTGCCTGGGGAATTGTTCACAAGGCATCTTTTGGAAGAGTAATCTTCATATTTAGAAGTATTTTCTCATTATGGGTAATAGGATGATGAACTGAGAAATGATCTCAGCCACTTACGATTCTAAAAGCCCCTAGCCTGAATAATCTATGCTGATTTAGAGATAATAGCATCAAAGATATAACTCATTTAGCACAATGTCCATTTACTTACTCTGAACACTTTTTTTACTATCCTGCAACTATTTTATGGGCATTTGTAAAAAGTTGATAATGTTATAAAAAGAATAATGTAATAAAAAAATGACAAGTGTGCAGTGAGAAATACTCTGTCCAAGATTGTTCAACAGACATACTAAACCTGCTTCTAATGACGTGCGATACAGATGTTGACAAAGGAAAAGTAGAGAGCTTTCCCACTGTGGTGGGTTGACCCTGGCTGGAGGCCTGGTGCCCACCAGAGACTATCACTCTCCTCCTCAGCTGGACAGGGGAGAGAAAATATAACCAAAGGCTGGTGGGTTAAGGACAGGGAGAGTTAAGGACAGGGAGAGATCACTCACCAGTTACCTTAATGGGCAAAACAAACTCCACTTGGGGAAATTAATTTATTAGCAAACAAATCAGAGCAGGATAATGACAAATAAACCCACACCTTAAAAAACACCTTCCCCTCACCCCTCCCTTCTTCCCAGGCTTAACTTTACTCCCAAAGCCTCTACCTCCTCCCCACCAGTGGCAGAGGGGGACAGGGAATGGGGGTTGTGGTCAGTTCATCACGTGTTGTCTCTGCTGCTCCTTCCATTTTAGGGAAAACTCCTCATACTCTTCCCCTGCTCCAGAGTGGGGTCTCTCCCATAGGCTGCAGTTCTTCATGAACTTCTCCAGCATGGGTCCCTTCCATGAGGTGTATCCTTCAGGAACAGACTGCTCCAGCATGGGTCCCCCGCAGAGTTACAGCTCCTGCTGTAGTGATGGCTCCTTTCTCCACAGAGCCACAGGTCCTGCCAGGAGCCTGCTTCAGCATGGGCTTTTCATGGAGTCACAGCTTCCTTTGGGCATCCCCCTGATCCAGCATGGGGTCCTGCACAGGCTGCAGGTGGATATTTGCTCTACCATAGCCCTCCATGAGTGGCAGGTAGAGATCTGCTCCACCATGGACCTCCATAGACTGCAGGGGCACAGCCTGCCTCACCATGGGCTGCACCACAGGCTGCAGGGGAACCTCTGTTCCAGTGCCTGGAGCATCTCCTCCCTCCTTCCTCACTGACCCTGGTGTCTGCAGAGTTGTTCCTCTCACAAAATCTCACTCCTCTCTACAGCTGCAATTGCTCCTGTGCAGGAACATTTTTCCTTTCTTAAATATGTTATTGCAAAGGCACTGCCACAATGATCCCACTGTCATTGATGGGATCGACCTTAGCCAGTGACAGGTCTGGCTGACATAGGCTCTGCTGGATGCAGGGGAAGCTTCCAGCAGCTTCTCACAAAAGCCACCCCTGTATCCCCCCCGCTGCCCAAACTTTGCCATGCAAACCCAATTCCCCCATTCTGCACTCATTAGAGTAAAACAAACTGACAGAGAGGATGGTTTTGTGTGCAAGACACTGCAGCATCACTTTCAAGATGAGAGTTGCATACTCCCTGTGCCAGCGAGAATGCTTGCTGCTCCACTGCTGGATTTCTCTTTAGTAAGGAAGTGATGCTAAGCCTTGATTTCACTGCTGCACCTGCTTAGACGAGGCTTTTGGAGGCAGAACTCATCTTTTATCACATCTCTGTTCAGGGTCTAGAAGAACCGTCTCTCTACTGTGGGCTGTATGTTCTCCTGTGACACATGTGGCAGCACACTAGCGGAGGCAGCTGTCCCTAATTGCTCAGGATCACAGCCAGCAGTTTCCCTATTTTGCTTTCAAGTCCTTATGACTGTAACATCTTATTTTCAGCTAAAGTGTTTTCCCACGCAGGCTGACCTGAGGAACTCTCTTCCTACATTTCCATTGGGCTTTTTCAAATGCCAATTAGATCATCATAAATCATCTTTCACTTCTTTCTTTTTTTATTCACATCGTAGAGATTGTGCTTCCATGTGTCCCATTGTTTTTAGGCAGGTTTTGTATCTCCTGAGGTGATCACTGCAGAGATTACTCATAAACTGCGTCATCCTGGGTGACTTGGTTCACGCTTATGGACAATGGAATCAGCACTTGCAGCATTGCAGTGACAAAGGACAAGCGTTTAACTTAAGGCAGGAGGGATATTAGGAAAGGAGGCTGTGATTTATGTCTCTGAGTTGTTAGGACAGAGCTGACGATAACAGCTGAGCCAATACAATCCTGATTGCCTCAAAAGGGGCAATCCTCATCCCTTCTCTTCTCCACTCCCAAATGCCCACTCCCAGTGGAAATACTAAATTTTGACATCATGCTTGAAAAATGTCTGTCTACATTCTAACTGATTCATTCAGTGGGGAGTTTTGGCATGTTTCTTTCCTTTAACCAACTCTTCTGTCTTATGAACACAGTCCTTCACACTGTAGGTAGATCAGAGGTGAAGAGCAGGCTGGTGATGCAATGTGTGTGTGAGCAGCCATCCATCTCCCTCTTACTTAATACCCAGAGGTTTTGCATTCCTCCACTTCGTTTTCTCCTGCGCTGAGGCCTTCTGCAGTGAGATCCCTGTTTGATTATGTAATAAACCCATGAATTATTAACAGTGTATAAAACATTGACAAACTGTTCTCTGAGATAGAACAGCTTTAAAGTATTGATTATGAATCCAGAGAATTATAATTAGTTTCTGCATAAAAGATAATTAAGTTATTACTGTTTCTCTTTCTTCTAATATGGTGATGGATAAAAGGTATTTATACCGAACTCTATGAAATCTTATTAAAATTAAGGCAATAGGTTTATGAGCACTCAAGATAATGAGAAAATAAAGCATGATGGGGAAGCGTTTGCATTTTCAAAGAGCTCAGCTGGCAACGTCCCCTTGTGGAAATAAATCACTTCAGGTTTGCTCTGAGGAAACTCCAGGGCACAGAGATGTGATTGACTTCAGCAGAGTCATAATCTTGTTTCAGTTTGGTTTCACCAGAAATCAAACCAACACTACTGTTCTTTGTGTATTTGTGCACACTTTGAACATAGGGGCTGACTTCAGCCAAATTTAGCAGGGGACAGTCTTAAAGATATTTAGTTTCTACAGGTTTTATGCAAGCTTGCTGGCAAAACTACTCCACTTTTTGTTTAGCTCTTATTAGGCATCAGGAAATTCATTCCAGGGCTCAATTTCAAGCCAGCATGACACTGGTAACTAGTTTTTTGTTGACTCTGCTGCTTTGAAGCAATTTGTTCATTCTTAAAGTTACATGCTTTTGCCACTAGACTATGCCTTATGAAAACCTAATTTTATTCAGTGGGACTTAACGAAATGGACAGAGAGTTCCCAGGCAGAACCAAGCAGCAGAGACTCATCCTGCCTGATGTCTCCCAGTGCTCTGCTACAGAGCCCTTGGCTGTGCTCCCTCCACAGTAAGCAGGGAGAAGGGTTTTCTTCTAAGGTAAAATTCAGCTGAGCAAGTTTGGGAAGAGACATGTCACTGTAGGCATTTAAAGTTAGGTGAGGTGAATCCCATCTATGGTGTGCGATGTTGCAGTGGAGCCAGTATGAATGTCAGGTATGAGAAGCAGAGGGCTCTGCTGGAGGAGTGTCTGCCTCTCAGTTGATCCAGTTCTGCTCACCTGCCTGATTCTACTCTCTCTGCCTTTTCCTATGCTGTTTGTAAGGGAAGAACAAGCTCCAGTGATGTGCAGGTTAAATCCGAGAACTGGAAGAGAACAAATATAACAGTTCCTGGGACATATTCTCTTTATTGAAGATCTCCTGGTGCTCTTTAAATACATCTTACCTACTCCTGGGAAGTCCTTTCTCAGGCTGGTGCAAGAGAAAATAGGGTAGAAAGAGAATTCAAGATGACGACTCCTTCACTCCAGTGCAACAGGGCAAGATCAGCGATGCCAAAACTCTTCCTCATTAAATCGTTTGTTCCTGAGCCCAGCAGAGTTTGAGGTTCCCCAACGTCGCATAAATCATGAATTTCATGAGTTATCCTTATGATTACATTTCCTAATGTATAACCTTTTACAGTCAGGAACCTGAAGCAAAAAGAAATTAAGGACAAGTTAAATTCACAGGGTGAATTAGTGCTACAATTTATCTTGTGAGGAAGCACGGAGGATTGTGTGACATACTGGGATACCTGATGCTTCACTTTGGACAAGACTTGCAAATTCTGGACCTTTTTGTACATTTTCAGATGCTTTTAATCATTTGTATTCATGAGCTACTTGGCATTTCTATATTCTTGCATAACACAGGTCGTTCCCATCACCCAAGAAGGCCTGAAGGCAGAGCCGAAGTGACTTCCTTCAAGGCACAGCTTTTTCTCCACAAAAAGAAAGAAATCTCAGACAGCAACAGGCAGACACGTGCCCTCCCCCTGGCGCAGCCCTGGGTGCAGGGACTGGAACTGGGGCTTGGCTTCTCTGAACGGCCACTTTCCAGTGCCTCTCACCACACCAGCCTTTTCAGCTCCCTCCAGCAGCTGTCTGACCTTCTCTCCTGCTGGGCTGGAGCTCTGAACCATGCTCAAAAAGATGCTTTTGACAGCACCTCATTTCGAAGCCTTTCCCTGTGGCATCTGGTGGGGGTAAACTGCCTTATTAGGCTTTTGTAATCTGGAAACAGATGCACTGCCAAAGCGATGTGGCTGGCAAACCCCATAGTAAATCCCAACAAACTGTTCAGCCACAGTGTCCATGGACGTCCCATGGTGGAAATTTAATCCATAGAAATACTGTATTAAAGAAGCTGTGAATACAGGCACATAAGGAATGTATTTGCAGACCTCAAGAATTCTCATCAGCACCTCAGAAAATACGTGAAGTCTATAAGGGAACGTGCTATTAGGATTTCCACCAAGTTTGAAAGAACAAAATCCTTAATCCCGCCCTCTGGGCCAAATCCACTTTAATTCTCTGAAAACTACCTGCTAATGATAAACAAGCCTTAGATAAAGGTTTTGCTAATGTAAGAGGAGTCTGGAGGAAGGGCTGAGCCATGCGTGTGATGAACAGCTCTGTTATTGTGAAATGAAGTTGAAAGGGCAGCTATCTGTCAGGAAAGGGGATGTGATGGCGTTCCATCAACCGTTTAATAGGCATGTGTGGCTGCTTTCATTATTTAGCATTTGTTTGAAAGTACCTCTCTTTTGCTTTCGTGTGGAGATATGAGCATCCTCACAGAGGACACTGGTCCTGCACAATCACTGTCTGCCTACAGAACGGTTTAGATTTAAATGTCTCCCCACCCCTGCGAACAAAATAGGATGCTTAATTGAAAGCCGTGCCATGAGTGCTTTTCCATCCCCCTCCCTCCCCAGCACTACATCTTCATCCCATCTTTTGTCAGCTCTACATCAAATGGGCCTTTTTTTTCTTGCTCTGAATAAAAACAATCTCTGCTTCCCTGCAGTGAGCATGAAAACCTCTTCACAGAGCATGAGCACTAAATGAGAGCTGTGCTCGTTCTGTGTACTTTGGAAGGCAGGAATATTTCAAGAGACTAAATTAATCCCTCACATTTTCAAAGTGAATGGCGCAGATTTGAACTTCAGCTCCCACAGCAGTTAAAGCAAGGGAGAGGAGATGGGGTCCCCTGGCTTTAATTCCCACTGAGCCCCGGTGTGATGCATGGCACAGGTTGGCTCTGCTGTGTTCAATACCATAGGCATGGGGTGGCAGACGGCTATCCTGGAGGATCCATCCTCCTGCTATCACTTTGGGAAAAGCTTTTTTCTAATTCCCTAACTGGAAACATCTGAACTGCTGGGAAAAAGGGTTACAGGGGTGAGTAAAAAAATTGTGCAATACGATGACATTTTGGGAGTACACACTGCCTCTCGCTCCAAAATGTGTCGTGTAGGCAAAGAGTGCAGCTGTGCTGGGTTGAAAACTGCCTCTTGATGCTCTTGTCTTTGAGCCAGAGGCATTTATGGGCTCAAAGGACTGAAGAGGCAGGGTCTGCCATGGCTCGGGGAGAGCAGCAGCCAAGAGATAGAGACATGACCACAAAAAGCAGCTGCGTCCCGGCTTTGCCAGTCAGTAGGTGCCTTTGCGGAGGACGAGAGCGGGCTGGAAAGCCACTGATTCAGCGGAGCAGGGCTTGCCAGGCTGCCTCTTATGCAGGTGTGCCAGCCTGGCTTCCACCCTCCCGGCCATGGTCAGAGCCAGCAGCCCTTGCCCATGGTTTGGTGCCATCTGGGTCTGTGTGGTGACTGATGGCAGTGTTCAGCTCAAACACACAGCCCCAAGGACAATCTATGTTGAGAGTTTCTCCCTGGCTTTGCTTTATCTGGCAACTTTTTCTTACATGATATTCCCTGCCCCTTCTTTCAGAGCAGAGAAATGTCAAACCTCTGGCCATGTAATTAGAGTGAGAAATTCCGGCTCCCCACTCCCAAATAGGTTGAGGGCAGCGAATCCATTGAAAATCAAGGCCCTTTATCAACAGCAAAATTGTTGTTGCAGGAAGAAAGTCATTCACAGCTACTGGGTTTGGTGAGTCCTTCTTTCCTGGCTGTTCACCTGCAGGGGCTCAGCTGCTCACTAAGGAGGAATGGTTTTATCTGACATGGAGGTGAGAGCATGAAGCGAGGGTTCAGAGAAGGTTACCTTGAAAAAGAGAAGGAGAAACTTCTTCTCCAAAAACAAAGAGGGAGCTTTTGATGCAATGCAGGCTTCTCCCTGGGTTGTCACAACAAGCTGCTTCTAATCGAGGTTGCCCTCACAGAGTGCAGTGTCTCTCGACAGCAAAAAGACGGATGCACTGCTTCATAACAGCTGTTATTTGAAGACGACAAGTAACTACATGTTTTGCTGCATTTTTCCCGGTTTGGATAGAAGTACCGTACCTTCTGCATCTGTAGGCAGAACAGAAAACCTTGCATCCCACAGTTCTGCATGATGCACTTTACCTCGTTATTAAATCCCCCAGCTCTCATACTAATTGCAATTGTCTGTCTGGGTGTTAATCATGAAGATGGGATCAGTAAAGATATTAATCAGTCATGTTTTCGGATGGTTACAATGTGCAAGGGAGGAGGGAGGGGGTACACACACTCACTTTAATTTCAGAATTGAAATTCCAATATATCACTCACTCCTTGCACTAGAAAATAAATTGTCCCTATTGTGGAGGGGGTAGACTTTGCTACATGGGAATAAACAAGGCTGTGGCCACAGTTCTTTCAGACACGTGGAAATTAATTTCTTCCTATCTTCCCCTTCCTTCTCAAAGATGCAGATGCATTTGTCTCGACACGGTAAAGCCAAAGCTCAGTTAATCATTGTGCCTAACATATCATGCATTTTTGATGGGTTGATTTTTATTAGATTACTCACCCTGTAGAGCTTCACCATGTCTCAATTCTTAAGAAGTCCCTCCTGTACTCTTCCTTAAAGCAACACTTGCCACCTACTTTTTACCACGTGAACTTTTTCCTCTCTTCTTTTCAAACACTTGACACAACTGGGCAGAGTCGACTTTCCATTTTCTCCATGTGTGACACTGCTCAGTGGCAGCTGCTAAAAGAAAAGCCCCATCGTAATCAGTGTGTTTTGCCTGTAGCATAAGGCATTTCAGAAACATTGAAAAGCTGAAAGGAAATAGAAGATAAGTTGGAAATCACAAGCTGAAATGTGCACTTCCATTTTAGAGATTAAATTAGAAAAATGTATTATTGTGAATTTAGAAGAGTATCATCAGCCAGCTTGACAGCTCATCCAGGCTCATGCTGAGCGGTTATTGAGGAAACTTGGGCTAGTGTCCAGCCTTAGGATCCTCATGTCTCTGATGTTCAAAGGCTGGATCAAGCTTTGGGGCAAAGCTGCTTGGTGGGGAGCAGAAGAGGTTTCTGCTGGAGCAACCTGCTGACTGCAGCACTTTATAAACTTGGTGACTGGCTAGCATTACCATGTTAAAGTGCTGCTGACCCATCAAGAGCGAGGAGGAAAAGCAACATAATAGTGAGAAATCTGCACAGCTGGACTAACTGAGATCAAATAAAACAGTCCCATGGAGAATATAACAGGGAGGTAGGTACAAACGAACAATCATTTCCTGGTCATCAGGAGTACTTCAGTCCCACTGCATTGGTGACACAGCTGCAGTTTCATGGTTTTAGATGACATTCAGAGAACCTCCAAGTGGCAACATACAGGAAGAAAACTGGAGGGTATCTTAAATATCTCAGCCTATGTATCCTCAGAATTAAACCAGGGATCAACCACAGATCTCCCTGGGGAACACATGCAGCCCTGCAGCAGGTTTGGACACTTCTTATCTGTGGTTTCTAGCTTTATGCCTTCTTATGGAAGACAGGGACTCTCAAAACAGCTTTGCAGAAAAGATAATAATATTTGGGAAACTCTGTGTTCCCTCACAGTGATAAAGATAAGGAGTGAATCTGTTTCTTGCTGTCTCTGCCAGCCCATGCCAGAACAGGAATTCCTCCATGGATTATCTTTTCTACATTTTCCCCCTTTTGACCATTTTCTCAATGCAGACAATGGAATAAGTGAATACACTGCTGTATGATACTAAGCTCAACCCCTCTTTCTGGTAAAAGCAGGAGAAAATGGAAACAGAATATTTCTTGTATGAGCCAGATTAGGGAGATGTCTTCATTTCACCACCTCTAAAATATGGCAAAGAGCCTGGTCTTGACTGGTGTGGTGTCTCATCTATGGATAGCTGTTTCACTGGACCTTTCAAGGTGCCCAGTGTTCATGTGGAGAGTGAGCTGAAAGTCCTCAGGAAAAGTTCACTTGTACATTGATGAAATGATCAAGCTGCAAGGCTGTGCAAAGAAGGAAGGCTGCACCTTCAAAGGCAGTTGAAGCACCAGATTGAGAGTTTAGAAACACAGTTAATTTACCATGGCTCAACAGGTTGCTACTGTGCACCAGCAGAAAGAGCTGGGCCAGCCATACTCTTTGGCTACTATATGTGCAAGGTAAAATGTGGAAGCTTAAACCTCTTAATTTCTCTGACTTTTATTCCAAGTAGGGAATTAGCACACAGAGGTTATGAAAATAACTTCTAGAAGCCGAACCAGGCCAAAAAAGTGTTACCCAGGAACTTTCTTGGAATGAAGCAGATGCTGTTCAAGATGATTTAAAAAAGAAGAAAAGAGAGGAGATGTCCGCAGGCTGTGCATATGGAATAGGGTTAGTTGTCTTGAGAAAAATTAAAAATAGGTAGCTTATTGTGACAAATTTTCTTGGTTTCTATCATAAATGGTTGCAATATCTAGCTAGGAAACTGCTGGGAAGATACACAAACTGGAGGAGCAAAGCAGCACAGATTGTACAAACAGGATCACTGAGTGAAGACTATTGAAGTTCTGAACCTATGATATGGGTAGGAACCAGAGACGGGGCTCAGACTTGATTATTTCTTCCTTCAAATATAGCTGAAGGAAGTCTTTTCTCCTTTAGTAGTATAACTTTTGGCACCAGCTCTATGGTTCAAAACCATGAGAGAGATTTTGTTCCCATCCCAGCAGGAGTATAGGCCAGCATTCTCTGGGATGGTGACATATCTCAGCAGGAGCTTAGCATCTGCAAGTTGCACAATGCTGAAAGAGGTACCAGTGCTGCAGTGAGGTGTTTGCGTG